>NC_138577.1:18231228-18831228 GCF_964289735.1 Phaethon aethereus
TCTCTGTATTGTCAACACTGTTTTCAGCACAAATCCAAAACATAGTCCTGTATGAGCTACTATGAAGAAAATTAATGCTATCCCAGACAAAACCAGCACAAGCACAAACAGAATTAGAAATGAGTTTATTTATCTTCAACCATCTTGGTGTTGTTATTTCCTTTTCAGGCTGACACATGCATGCATGTACTTGCCTTATTAAGGTTTTAAAAGCTGGTTGTTTATGATCTTAAAATATTGCAAGTAATAATTCTCATTTAGTTGAAAGGAAGTCTTAAGCTTTTGCAGGAATATGTTTGACTTATTGTTGGCTAAACAAAGAGTTATATAAAATGCTGAAATCTAGGGAGGATTAATGTCTATTAAGGGCTGCTGAGATGAGAAGAATCCGTTGCCTGTAACAGCCAGAGGAAAAGGTCAGAAGACTAAAAGTAGGAGCTGGGAAAAAAAGTTTTGATGGATATCTCATTCACTGAAAGTCATAGATACAGTTTCAGTCAGAACTACTTGAGAATTCATGCAACAGTTAGGGAATAATTTTGATTGAAAGTTTGTTACTTTATTTTCTGTAAAAGCTACATGTTTCATTTCAAAGGTCTCCAAATGACATATTTTACTGTTCCTTTTTTGGAAAGACATTCTGTTTTGAAATTTGCTTGTAAAATTTTAAAGCTAAAACCACAGAACAAAAGTTTTTTTGTTTCTTTCTCAGAGAGGGAGTTTGCTTAAAGGAAAAGGTCTTTTCTATTTTGAGCTGCTTCAGATTTACTTTGAATTATTTCATCCAGTTTGACCAGGGAAGTGAAAAGTCAGTTTGTCACACAGCTCAGCCTCTGAGCGCTCAGTAGCGGGTGTTGTACTTTTTACAGAATATCATTACAAGGAATACAATAAGAAAAAGACCATAGTAAAAGTACAGCAGCTATTTTTGTTTTGTGACCCGTCACTTGATTAAGGCTATTTCTTCAACCAACAGTATTTTGTATCCTGGTTTACTCTGTGACTGATCATGCACTTTTCTTACATAAAACTGTTACGTCACGTGAAATGTGCATGCTATAATAAATACCTTATAATGAAATGTGTGGACACTGATTGAAAGAGCAACAGTTCAAAACGAGGTTGAGAAAGTAATTCTGACCACGATGTCCTATTTTTCTGGTTTGACTGCTCTGATTGAAACCGTCTGTGAAGAATCAGCTTTTGCGTGATAGGCCCAGACACAAATTAATAAGACAACAGTGTGTTGACCTACTAAGCAAAAAGCACAACAGCCAAATAAATACAAACAGACGCAGTTATTTTACTGCTTCATTAAAAACTCGCCCTCTCCTGCCTGAGCTGTTGCAGTGGCTTCTTTTGGCTGTATGTAAATTCCCCTGTGAAAATGTACATGTCTCCAGACAATCTCACCTTGAATGATTGCATCCTTTAACCCTCAGGTTACATTTTCTCCTGGTAGTTCACTAAAAGGGGCATTTTTTTCTGTTTTGTTTTGTTTTTAAACAGCTTGGTGGTTATATTACATAAATCAAACTGCATGCAAGGGAGCTTGATCCCAAGGGCCAGATCTTTAGAGGGTGAACACCAGTTCTCTTCTGTTGGAGACTTCTGATGGCTATAATTTTCTGCATCATAATTATGTCATGCAACGAGACAGGGTTAGCACATTGGTCCTGTAACTCGAATAAAATTACCAAGATTTTGTAACGAACCTGTACTCTCAAGGAGTAAGTGAAATATACTTTTTATGTGACTGACACAAAATCTCTCATAACATCGGAGTAGCTGTTAATCTGTTTCTAGTGTGCCTATGACAGAAGAACCTAATATCGCCTTTGTCTCTGCACGAGACGTTACAAGCCTGCTGCTGGTGGTATGGACACTCCAGCACTCCAAATGTCACATGTTTAGCAATTTATTCCACTGAACTTGAATGTTTTTTTCATTATCCCCATGTTTTACTAAAGTTTTGTACAACGCTGCCTAAACTGTCTCCTAATGATATTTACAGCAAACGGTATATCTCAAATGCCTTTTTCCAAGATAGCTGAATACCTGGATAGTATCAATGTTTTAATAGAAATTCAATTTTTTAACTCTTTTGGACTAGCTGTTATTTGAAAAAAATAATCAGTATCAGGAGAATTAAACTAAACACATAAACCGCCATGAGAGCTTCCAAGAACTATCTTCGTAAGTTATATCCTCACAGTAAGGGAAACCAAACCACAGTGTTTCAGGGTTTTAAGTATTAATTTGATAATTAATGATCAAATAGTCTATTCAATTTGTGATTTATTTTTTTCAATTTCTAAATTCCAAATTTGATTGGATGAATATTTTCCATGTTGAAGGTAGTTTCACAGTATAAACAAAGTAGGCATTTTCCCATTAAAAGAACACTAAAAAATTGAATGACATCCATCAGGCCTGATGGAAAAGGGAAGATGCAGCCCCTTTGAACATGGAGGTCATGCAACCACGTGTCTGTTCCACATGGGACAGTATGTGCCAAACTGGTTGCTGCTCAGCAACAAGACTCAAGGCTCCAGTAAATATTAGCCTAAAAACTGTACAGTTGTCTGAGCCCTGTGTGTGATATATGGGTGAATACAGTGTCCTTTTTTATTCTATTAAAAAAATTTCACCATATTTTAAATGATATATAAGGTTATACTAACAGGCTACTATTTGAGACACCTGCCTCCTGCAAATACATTTGGGAAGACTATGTTGGAGACAACAGGCTTTAATGTGCTTTTAGAGAATTATGCATTCAGGGTTTCAGTTATATTCATTCATGTTACGTATAGGAAAATATGTAATGTAAAAAAAAGGGGTTTGTACAATTCAGTAATTCCCTAGGTTTTGATGAGATACAGTTAATCAGTCCTAGCAAAAAAAAAAAACCCCAAAACCAAAGCAACAACAAAAAATGTTGCAGGAGAGTAAATAAAGTACCAAAGGAATACATTTTCAATATTTTTTAAGCTGTTTTTCAGTTTGACAGTTGCTGTAAAGTATTTTCATTTCAGCAAAAAGAAAATTTCAGATAATGAATAACATGTACTATATGTTGGAATATACGTTACTAGACAAATTGAAGTTTCTGTTCCTGCTGTCACTACAGCAGTAGCCCATGAGATAGAGCTACACAAACTCATCTATGATATAGTTGATATGCATTCAAATCCTTTCTCTGGCTTGGAAGACAAATTTTGGCCTGGACCTCCCACAGTTTAAGACACAGTCTTAAACTTATTGAAAAACAACATTTAGACTCCCATGGTGAAGATGTTTTGCTTCTATGACGCTACATAAGAATTACTTGGGCCAGAAGGAGCGTGGTGGTGACTCTGATTATGGTGCTGATGCAGAGACCCAACACTTGAATACTTGTGTTCAGTTTTGGGCCCCTCACTACAAGAAGGATGTTGAAGTGCTGGAGCATGTCCGAAGATGGACAATGAAGCTGGTGAGGTGTCTGGAGAACAAGTCTTATGAGGAGCAGCTGAGGGAGCTGGGGTTGTTCAGTGTGGAGAAGAGGAGGCTGAGGAGAGAGCTTATCACTCTCTACAACTACCTGAAAAGGGGTTGTAGTGAGGTGAGTGTTGGCCTCTTCTCCCAAGTAACTAGTGATAGAACAAGAGGAAATGGCATCAAGTTACACCAGGGGAGGTTTAGATTGGATATTAGGAAAAAGTTCTTTATGGAGAGAGTGGTCAAGCATTGGAACAGGCTGCCCGGGAAGGTGGTGGAGTCACCATCACTAGAAAGTGTTCCAAAAACATGTAGACATGGCACTTCATGATATGTTGTAGTGGGCATGGTAGTGTTGGGTTGACTTGATGATCTTAAAAGTCTCTTCCAACCTTAATGATTCCGTGATTCTGTGATCTTCCCGAGTGGAGCAGTGGGAGGGTTTGAAGCAGACTCTCCTGCATCTCAGATGCCCTTGTATCTAAGTGGAAAATTAGCTCCTTTTTAAGGTAAAGCCTGATCTGATTTTAACTGCCTAACACCAGGAAACAGTTCATTTCTGAGAACATGGAGGCAGCTTACAATGTTAAATGTTCAGCCTCTTGAAGAAGATGAAGCCTAGAAATGCATTTCTTTACATTTCTTAGTTCCTTGTTCAGTGCAGGGATTTCAGTGTCATGTTTAACGTTCACCATTCCTGCTTTAACTGTGATGCTGTGATTCAAATCCTAAAGCTAACTTGACAACCGAATCTCACTGACAGCCTTTGAAATGTCTTTAATTTCACAGAAATTAAACTTTTGACAAGCTCCAGTGGTAAGCACAACAGAGCTCACAGCATCATCTCCCCATTCATCCAGCTCTTTCCTTTATGTCACTTGTGATCAAAAACTTCCACAGGCAACAAGTGCAGTGAAACGCCAATGGTTTTCTTTTATAGCTGATAAGCTTTACCTCCAGCTTCAGTGGGATTTCAGCACAGGATCATAGGATAATTCAAGTTGGAAGGCTTAAAATTAACCATAAGCTTAAAATCTTTGTTGACTGTAAGTCTTTAGCATGTATGTGTTGAGGTCTAAACAGTCTTCTGTGGTACCAAGTGACTCACAAACAGGTATTAAAAATCTCAGCCTCCCACATGACCACCATGTTACAGAACAGGAAGGCAAGGTCTGGGGAATTTATGAGAGTGGCTCAGATAACCAGGAAGCCATAACTGGAACGTAGCTCCTGACTTTTAATGGTATTGACTCTTGACTCTGCTTTTGTCAAGGTGATATACACTGCAGTGGGAATGAGAACATGGATTTACTGATCACCAAACACTTTTTTGATTATGTAGCACTCTAAAGAATATTTGTTACTTGTTTAGGTTAAAGGATCACAAATAGAGGGATGTTTTAAGGGTCAATTGCTTTTAATTTCTTGGGGGCACATTTGCTTTTTTAATTGGTATACAGATAATTTTAATCAAAAAAATCCAAATTAAATTCAAACAAATAAGAAGACTCTAGCCTGTGGAAATATGGGGAGATCTTTTAGCTAGGCAAAATATGTTTATCTCTGCAGAGAGTCTGACCAACACAGCAGGACTAATGTATGGTCGAAGTTAGAATGTTGGTGTGACATTTTTCATGACACAAGTAAGCATTACGTATGCATTATATGATGGTTGAAATATGATGCTTCCAGCAGTCTGGTATTTCTACTTCTGGCAATAGGCTGACATTAACCAAGAGAGGAAAATACATCTTCCTGTAACTCCCAGGCTCTCTTATCTGAATTTTAATTTGGCCGGACTCCAGGACTTAGTTTGTGACCTCTGATAAGCTCACACTACAAGACACGAATTTCATACACAGAGTCTTACCCATTTCCCTTCTCTTACATGATTTCTCACTGTTTCTGTAACTTTCCAAGCTTGTAATAACATTGTACAATTTATTGGTAATGTAGTTTAATTACTTGGTTTTATTAACAATTAATTGATACTGGAAACCCATGCTCTGGGGACACTTAAAAATGCAAATTTTTGTTTTAATAACTAGGAAAAAATAACAGTGTGTAAGCTGAACTCTTTTTATGTGGCATATTTTGTAGGGGGTTTTCCTTTCATGTCTCATCAACTGCTAGTCAAGAAGTATTTTATAACATTAATAAAATTTAAGTGGAGAATATCTGATGACAGGAATATTATTTTCCTAAACCATAAGCCAAAATTAGTGTTTTAATATCATCACCTATGGTGGGTACATTAAGATACCTTATGCCTTTTTCATTTGCATGCCAAACTTTATTTTTTCTATTCCCTCTTATTATTAAAATAAGATTCTAGTTTCATTTAATCCAAATCATTATGCTTTTTAAATTACCTGAGAGAGTTATTAATTCACAGTAGTAGAGTTTATTTGACTTAGCTGAGACCTACTCTAAATCAGCATTTTTCAACAGTGAAGTGGTAACTTCTCTGGGGAGAATTAAGTCTTGTAACAGAGACTCAAAAAGGACCTAGGAAAATGAATTAAAAAAAAAAGTTTTTCTTTTTATTAGGTCTTTTTCTTCTGGGACCTACTAAAGGCTGAACTATTTATTGAATATCCTGTAGGCATTTTGGTTTCTATGTCCCAAGTGCAAGAGAACAGCTGGCTAGCTGCTGAGTGCTTCTCGGGATGAGTGAACAGCAGACTTTGTCTGTGGGAGAATTGCTCTTTCAGTTCTCAGCTGGGATGGCCATCTCCTCTACTCTGCATGGTGGAGGGAGACCTGCAGATGAGAGCAGGACTGTACAAAGGCCTGGAGACTTGCAGGGGATTTGGGGTTTTGGTAATATGTTGAAGACATCAGCCCTGTGCTGTGATCAGCCAAGCTGGACATCCACACAGCCACCGTGGCACATGAGTCTCGTTCACTGCACTGGAGGTGGGGAACATTTTCATTCTACATCCTCTACATCTGCTGATGTCCTGGTTTCAGCCAGGATAGAGCTGGTTTTCTTCACAGAAGCCAGTGTGAGACTGTTTTGGATTTGGGATGAGAAACTGTTGATAATGTGCTGATGTTTTGGGTTGCTGCTGAGCAGTCAAGGACAGTCCAGCTTCCTGTGCTGGCCTGCCAGCGAGCAGGCTGGGGGTGCACGGGGAGCTGGGAGGGGACACAGCCGGGACAGCTGACCCAGACTGGCCAAAGAGATATTCCCTACCATCTGACGTCATGCCCAGTACATAAACTGGAGTTGGCCGGGGGGCGGAAATCGCTGCTCGGGGACGGGCTGTCGATCGCCGGGTGGTGAGCAATTGCTGTATTGGGCATCACTTGTTCTTGTACATTCCTTTGTCGGTATTATCATTGTTGTTTCCTTCTTTCTTTCTGTCCTATTAAACTGTGTTTATCTCAACCCACAAGGTTTTTTTTTCCTAATTCTCTCCCCCACCCTACTGTGGGAGGGGGAGTGAGCGAGCGGCTGCGTGGTGCGTAGTTGCTGGCTGGGGCTAAACCACGACAGGGCCCCTCTAATCCTGCTCATAGTACTCGTTACCCACTTCTTGTAAATAGGAATCAGAAGTCCCCTCAAGAGGATCAGAGGTGAGATCAGCTCTTCTATTCTTTCTGGGGAACTGCCCACTGGAAAGTGGAGCGACGATTTTTCTGGAGGAACATGAACGCCCTTTTGTAATTGTTTTTCCTTGCAGCTCACGTACTCGTGCCTCTAGGGTCGAGGTAGGTTTTCCATCCCACCTCCTCATGTCCTCTCCGTAGTCACACAATTGAAACCACAGGGTGGCTCGCGGTGTGTATCCTCTATATCCTCTCTCTTGAACAGAAGAGCGTTTACTCCTAATGGCTGAGACACTGGTCCGTACGGGTGGAGGGTAGGGCATATCCTCTTTGAATTGCCGGAACTCTCGGGACAGTTTCTCTATAGCAGAGACGCAGGCCCGTAGGGAGGAAGAGAGACTTTCTTCGTATTGCCGGAGTTGGCCAGCCAATTCATCCACCGTTGGTCTCTCTCCGTCTTTCCAGGCCATTATTGCTAATGAGTTGGCATATGATGATGGTGCACTCCGTACAAACTTCCGCCACATAGGTCGCGTGCAATTGACTTCATCTGGATCTTTGGATGATTGTCCATTGTCCAAGTCACCATAAATCACTTCCAGCACCGCTAGCTCCCTCAGGTACTGGATACCTTTCTCCATGGTGGTCCACTTGCCTGGGTGACATAGAACATCTTCCTTGAAGGGGTACCTTTCCTTCACACCCGACAGGAGTCGTCTCCAGAGGCTGAGGACTCGTGCACCTTTTCCAATTGCTTTGTCAATGCCCCCTTCCCTAGAAAGGGATCCCAGCTGCTTGGCTTCCCTACCCTCTAATTCCAGGCTACTGGCCCCATTATCCCAGCATCGGAGCAGCCAGGTGACAATGTGCTCACCTGGACGACGGCTGAAATCCTTTCGCATATCTCGCAGTTCACTCAGGGATAGAGATCGGGTAGTTACCGTCTCTTTTATGAGTTCTTCCTCTTCCTCCTCTTCAAGCGATGACCTGCTCTCTTCCCTCTTCAGTCCTTGTGATGGCCCTGCTTCAGAGCACTCTGCCTCCTCACTCGCTTCCTCTGCCTCCCTCTTAGCAGAATCTTCCTCCTCCCTTACTAAACGAGCTGACTTCCGCTTCCAAGATTTCTTCTTTTGTACAGGGGCAACTGATACTGGGATGGGCTGGTTCTCTGGTTCAGCTGCAACAGTCTGAGTAGCTACAGTGCCTGTTGCAGGGGTTGGAGTAGTCACAGTGGCCGCCGCAGGGGTTTGAGTAGCTACAGTGTTAAATAGAGCTCGGTAGGCATGGGCCAGGCCCCAGCACATGGCAATGATTTGTGTCTCCTTGGAGCTGCCAGGCTGACAGCATACTTCTTCCAGATATTCTGCTAGTTTATCAGGATTCTGCACTTGTTCGGGAGTGAAGCTCCAAAACACCGGAGGTGCCCACCGCCCCAGGCATTTGCCCATGCTGTTCCACACACCCTGCCATTCATAACTATCCAGCCTTGGGGCAGATCTCTGGGTGATATTCTTAAATCGCTTGCCAACCTTAGACAAAACCGAAACAATGTTCCCCAGAAGTAGCAATAGAGGTATTATAACTACCAAAGGGTGTTCAAAATATGGAAAAATTACTGTGATGAAGGAGGAAACGTTATGATAGAGGGTAGCAAAGGTATCATTCTGCATTTCCTCCATAGAAAGCCTTTCAGAGGCAGAAGTATAATTGCTAATCGTCTCCACAAGACTGTAGCCAAAATACAGTAATGGCTTTAGTACAGAGTTCAGATGATACCACATTAAGCTCAAGGTCAGTGCTCGAAAAACAAAACTTGCAGGCGAGTACAGCAGCCCGCAGAGACCAACACCGATCCTTAACATGTACAACAAAGACGAGAGCATCATGCAAATCAAATAAACTGATATTGTGACCTGCAACTGTTATTATCTCAAGCCTCGGGCCCCACGTTGGGCGCCAAAAAGGACTGTCGTGGTTTAGCCCCAGCCAGCAACTACGCACCACGCAGCCGCTCGCTCACTCTCCCTCCCACAGTAGGGTGGGGGAGAGAATTAGGAAAAAAAAAACCTTGTGGGTTGAGATAAACACAGTTTAATAGGACAGAAAGAAAGAAGGAAACAACAATGATAATACCGACAAAGGAATGTACAAGAACAAGTGATGCCCAATACAGCAATTGCTCACCACCCGGCGATCGACAGCCCGTCCCCGAGCAGCGATTTCCGCCCCCCGGCCAACTCCAGTTTATGTACTGGGCATGACGTCGGATGGTAGGGAATATCTCTTTGGCCAGTCTGGGTCAGCTGTCCCGGCTGTGTCCCCTCCCAGCTCCCCGTGCACCCCCAGCCTGCTCGCTGGCAGGCCAGCACAGGAAGCTGGACTGTCCTTGACTGCTCAGCAGCAACCCAAAACATCAGCACATTATCAACAGTTTCTCATCCCAAATCCAAAACAGTCTCACACTGGCTTCTGTGAAGAAAACCAGCTCTATCCTGGCTGAAACCAGGACAGCTGACATAGATAAGAACTGTAAAGATGGTTCAAAATATTGGCAGAAGCCACTTCAACACCTTCTTAGTTCCTGCTTGTCTCTTCTCTGTCACACAATCTAGCACTCAGTAGGGTCTTTTGTCTCACTGCTGTGAAAGCATAAAATTCTTTTGACATGAACAACTTATATTATTTCCCTGTCAATTTACCAATAACCCTAATATCTATTTGTGAGTAAATCCATGTTATTTCTTCCAATGGGGTTGCTGGGCAAATATCCCTTTGAATTTCATATATGTTGTGCTACAAATATACTGAGATTTGGTAGGTCCCTCACAGACTTCCCTAAATAAACAGAACCTGGTTTTTGGTTGGAAACTTGGTTGACTTGCAAGAAACTTTCCAGACTTGTAAGGACTGAATTTTCCCTGATCCATAGATACCAGGTTACCAGGTTTGTATCTATTCTGCAAGACCCTCAGCATCTTCCACATCACTGCCTATGAAACAACCAAACAAAATCTCTGGGTTCACACATTTCCCTGAATGTTTGCTTACATAAATTAGTTTCCTAGTTTATGCAGCATAAAGAATTTTGATAGGTTCTTTATCAGTTGTTACTACTGCCACAAATTTAACGAGGAGTCATCTGCCCATGGTAGTGTCCAAGAAATAAGTTTATTTTATGCTGAATATCTTTCTTTTTCTAATGACTTCTGGGTTATTTGCTGGGTAAGACAGTGGAGGTCAGAGGTTATTTTGCCCTGTAGGCATGAAAAAAAAGGGTCCTTGCCCTTGATGTTACCAAGCTAGAGGCAAACAAGTACAAAAGTACTCATTTAAGTACTGGTAATGGCATGCTTAACAATGGAAGGAGAAAAATGGGTGCATCAATGTAATTAAAATAGATTAAACAGACATGGAATGTATTAGTCATGGAAAAATCCCAGCTTCCAGCTCTTGAGGAGATGGTTTCTGGAAGGCTATTTTTGTGATATGATTGACTTCAAAATGGAATCCATAATGCTTTGAGAATTATCTGGAGGCAAAACCAGCAAATGCATTCAAACTATAAGAGGTCAGTGTTGGGACTAGGGACAATTCGTAAATAGCACTTCCAACATTTCAGAAAATGTCCCACCACTGGGGAGCTACTGTGATTGCATTCCCTTCTTCAGGCTAAGCAAAAAGGCAGTGCCCTGCTGTCTTTTGCATCTGCCATGGGAGTAGCAGGGATGTAGAGACAGGTTCGGTAAGGTGTAAAGGAAAAGAAAAGAAAATGGAATAGGCCTGATGAGACTGGAAGAGTAGCAAGAAAACTAAAATTGGAAGTATAGCTGATCAAGACAAGCACAGACCTACCCTAATACCTACGAGGTGATGTGAGCTTGGTGACCGTGCAGCTTTCTCTCTCCCTGCCATAGAGTTGCGTCTGCTCGTACCCGAGCTCTTAAGTCAGGTTGCTCCCTCCAAGTCAGCTCCTCCATCTGTCATATTAGCTGTTTACTTGGGACTTTGGGGAGCAGTGGAAGATTTGATCTTAATGTTTGCTCTTTTATGGCTACAATTGTATTCAAGTAGTAATAATAATAATAATAATAATAATGCTTGTGCATGAAGAGCCTGATTTTTCTCTAATTAGAGAGTCTCATGCTCATCAGAGCTTTGAGAAATTTTATAACCTGTTATATGTGTGGTGCTTCATAAACAGAGTTTATGTTCATTGATTACATGATGCAAGGAAACAGATGTGTTTTATAAACAGTTTTAACACTTTTGAAGGGAGCAAAATACTTTGAACAACCCAATGAATATATCAGACACTACAAGCCCAAGCCAATGCACTAAAGTAATATCATATTGTTCTCTGCATGAAAAATAAAGGGGCCTGATTCTGAAGTGACTTATTTAAATACTTCACTAGTGTAACTCTCTTGACCTCAAGAGAATTGCATGAGATTCATACGCGAGCAAAATATGCTCAAAACTGAATGATATTTTTACTTGTGTGATGAGAAAGACTGGGGGAGATGAAACCCTTTATGAAGCAGATACGTTTTTCAGGCATCTTAGGCCAAGCAGCAAAATTTAAAAGCAGAGATGTTTATTATAATGTTTCCAATCTTAAGTTGCAGGGTCCTACCAAAGGCTTTGAAACTGTCAACATGGCCCTTTATAAGTTTATTACTTGCCTATGAACTGGCATGTGTTTTAGATTTGTTAGAGGAAGTTTTCTAATGTACACTTTCAGTGTTTCTCTACTGTAAACAACTCTTAAATACAGAAAGTTTTACTATGAGCCAAGCTGGACTTTTACTGGTCACCAGGGTCAACTGCAGAACCAAGTCTGACCTCCAATCTCTGACTCCAATTAGTCACAGAACTAATTTATTTTTCATTTTCCAGGCCATTTGTCTTCCTGGAAACCACAGTAACTTATATGATTCCAAGAGTTGCACTTGGAAAAAATTATTGTAGTGTGTTCGTCTGTATTTAGTTTTAACACGTGTTCATACCACTGATTTATACATTACAAAAGGTGCTAGTTTATTTGAATTAGAAGACTTGGTGCCTCTGTTAGTGTTTGTGTCTGGAGTATGTTCTTTTCAGGATGAATGTTGTTTGATTTTTGATCTTTTTATGGTTTCCTAAAAATAGGTATATAGGTATAGTGGAGCACATGTCAGGTTGTCATGTTTTTGCTATTTGGTCAAATTTTCTACTGCTCTATATTGTGAGCAGCACTGCAGAAAATTTTTAAGAATGCAGTTTCTATGAATTTATGCTAAAGTTAAATGCAGCTGACCGTTCAGTTAATAAAGTGGTATAACAGCACTATTTTTTCACCATTGAAGAAGAATTACATTTCCTTTGTGGTGCGGTACTGCGTACACACAATTACCATGAACAATAACTAGAATTATGCACATTGCTCTTCATGAAGTGTGGTAAATAGTAATCTCTAAATCTCTTTCTTACTCCTTATATTCTAGGTAATATAGATAATAGATACATACATATATGAAAGGCAAAAGTAAAAGTTAGCAGTGGAGGTTTAAACAATGATAACAAATAAGAATAAAATCTTCAGAAAGAGATAGTTGCTAGAGTATGCTCACTAGCATTTCAAATTTCAGGATGTGCCAGGAACTGGCATCTTACATCCATACTGCTGCTTCTAGGTAGCTTGCACCCAGCCTGAGGCCCGAGCGGGTGTATTTCTCTGCTGCCCTCGGTTGCACAGGACACAAACCCAGACACACAGTTCAGGGGGAACAACAGCATGTTCCTGTAGTCTAGACACAGCCTCGCTCTTCTTCAGCCGAAACAGGTGTGCCGCTCCAGCCTCCTCTTTGGTGAAGCTACTGGCAGTCTTGTAGCAAGAAAGGACTAGTTTGGGAACCATGCCTCTCCACGAAAACACGCTGTCCTTGAGTCCTTCCTGCAGCTATGATGCCCTGGCCTTTTTGAAGGCCAAATTTACAAGTGCACAATTTCACCATTCCTAATTACAAATCCATTGCTCTGATATGAAAGCACATGCACTAGCACGCTGTGTTTTTCATAAATCTGTGAAAAAATATGATTTGAAAAAGTATCTTCTTGAATGGTAGCAATTTATATATTAATTCAATTTGTGTCAAGCTATTTAAGGTTTGGGTTTTTGTTTTCTAGTGCTAATCTTGGAACACAATGTCCAGGGAGACAGACAAAGGAAGAATTTTGAGGTTGATTTTTAAAAGCCTCCCAATTTCCCTGTTGGTAGCGGCTGTGGGATTTTTTGGAAGCTGTATGGAATGCACTTTTTACAGTTTTCCAGTGAAACAGCCAGTATGGGCATTCTCAGAACCCTTACATTCTGTCTAGATTAGCAGCCAAACCTTCTTCCATTTTGATATTTTAAGCTCACTAGAGCTTCAGCTCTAGGTACAGATGACATATTGCATCATATCACTTTAAGTGACTTTAGCAATCATTGTATGAAAAACACAGTACTGATTATGTTTTCTTGAGAAAAAGAAAAAAAAAGGTTATTTGTACATAGCAGCAAGTGAGTAGGAAGATGAGACCTTAGAGTTTTTCAGATGAGCAGTGGAAACAGGCTAATTATAAGCTGTCGGTGGAAAAATAGCTTATATGATATAATGCTTTAGATATTCTGCAGAAAGCAGCGTCTCAGAATCAAACTGGTGATACAGCTGCTTTAAAAGCACCCTTGAGAGACTTATTTCCCATCATGCAGGCACTATGGTAGTCTACTGTAAAAATGTCTTTGAGGATTCTTTTGCAAGTCCTGTTGTGAGAGGCATGCTACAATGGAGCTGAGACCAAGGCGCCTGCTGTGGTATGACTGCACCGTGCAGTACTGGAGAGTCTGGGAGACCCTGAGGCTGATAGAGAAATCCAGGTCCCTGATAGACTTGTCTTTAGGTGCAAGTAAAAGGTAATGTCTCAGAGGTCTTGAGTCACCAGAGTAGGTCTGGAGGGGCTTGCTCATCTCGCTTCCATCCTCACAAGGTTTGCTATAGGTCTGTCTGTGCAATGCATATGCGTGTGACATATAGATATCTACATCCATTAAGAATACATCTCAGTTTGCCAGACTTAGAAAATAAGCTAATAACCCTAAAGCTAATATGGAAAGTCTACTGGAAGTCTAAATAAACAGGAAAATGTGTGTGCTATAGAAAGCAAAACATCATAGGTCATTTTCAGAGATAATGAGAAGAAAAAATAATGAGACGTTGTTAGTCTCAATGACTCCATAGACAATTTGGGAAGAAAAAGCTCATGGATGGCTCAGGATGTTTAAAATTCCAAATTCATTGTAGTAGAAAATTGGTCATTTATGCAAAAATCAGTGTGAGAAAATGAAATGTCATATGGGTTTCCTTTTCAAAGTAGAACCACACCTGAGCATTGTGTTAAGGACTAAAGACTTCAGGTGAAAGATTTGGAAAATTATTTTTTCTGTAACACAGCATAGAAACTTCTGGAAAACAATTTAGGGATAATGAGAATAAAATCATTGTCAATGATTTTTCCTTGAATATACTTCTAAAAATTTTCCACCTTTAGATCTGTATTTATGTAAGAGATAATCAATGCGTCACATCCCTTATTTCTAATGCCTTTGACATGTGTCTCTTCACTCCATAAATGCCTGTATCCGTAAGTTGAGCTTCAATGTCCACGGTGTGGAGCTTACTTTCTTTGTTTTCAGTTTCACCCAGAATTGTTTGTTTGTCTTTTCCATTCTTCCTATTATTGTTAGCACAGTTTGTGAGGTCAGTGGAGCACAGGATATAGAGAGGAGAAATCTTTGGTTGATTCCTAAAGATGCTGACCACCTATTTGGCCACAAATGTAAGAGGAAATGCAGGGTTTCTTCATGTTTCAGATAATAAGGACTCACTCATTTTATGCCATTCGCGAAATTGCTGAATATTTCCAGTAATTTTCCACATAGTTATGATCAGCCAATATATGTAAAAGAAGAGTAAAATAGTAAAGAGAAAAAAAGAATCAGCAGCAAAGGGAACACAAAGAGAAGTGTAAATCAAAATGCAGAACAGGGAAAAAAAACCCAAGAAAACAACAGGGAAAAAAAAAAAATCATCCAAAGAAGAAGAAGAAGGAAAGAATCAGAAGCTTGGGGTGGGGGAGGTTTTCAGAACAAACAATATATGGAGAGAGAGAACCATTATGTACAGAATTTGGAAATGCATACTAGGCAGACATACAGCTTTGGCTTAACAGCAAGAAAGCCTGAGGCCTGACTCAGTGTTGGATTCATATACCTCCCATATTGCTCAAAACTCAGACGCTGAATTTACTAGCTCAATCTGCATTTAATATTTAAGTTATCGAGACTGCAACAATGAATTCACTCATTCTCAAACCAGACACGGGGCTGTGGCACAGCTCTGTTCCCACTTAGCAAGGGAGTGCAGTCATGTACCTAGTTTCAGTCCCCACTGGGATGAGATCAAGTCACTAAGTTTGGAATGATATTTTAGCTCATCTGTTCCTCAGTTCTGGATCATTTATACCCAGGATTTTAGTTTGTATTCTGTCCTCTTTTTTTTCTATCCATTGCCCTTCTGATTATTGCTATTAAGTCTGGGGACTGGGCTGGGTTGGGTTTGGGTTGGGTTGTATCCATACTCATATCCATTGCTGACAAATCTTTAATCTCTTCTCTCCCAAAACAGATGGAAATATTTGTTTACTACAGACTTATGACAGGAATCTTACAGAAAATAAATTAATTTTACTTTAGAGCGAAAGCATCACAAAAGCTTGTGCCAGTAGGAAGGAGAGTAGACATTGATAAATAAAAAAAATCTTCATGTTACTTCCAAATAATGGTGTGGTATTAAAACTCCACAGAGGAGTAGACTGCTTGTAACAGTGGGGGTTTTCCATCTTGGGAAAAAACATACCTTTTTCCAGAGTTTCCAGTGCTAACTTTTTTTTTCCCCATTTCTTATGGTTGATTTTCTCATTGCTGTGCACCAAAATGAGGATCTCAGATTGAAGGAGGCTTCAAAACCTACTTTAAAACCTGTTTTGCAATAGTTTCTTTGACTGATCATCAGCCACAGAAAAAGTGCATCAGCAGCTAAGCCCTTATTGCTCATCCTATGGTGCAGGAAGGGCTGTGATTAAAGCTGTTCTTGTTATAAAATGATGCACATACAGTTGAAGGAAACAATTTTGCTCAGATGCAGTAAAGCTGCCAGCTTAGTTCTCTGTAACATACTTTTTTTTTTCCTCTAAGCTGCTGGAGCAGTTCTGAATAGCAGACCTATGGTAGTATCCCTGGAGATAGTAACTGAGCTAGGGACAAATATGTAGGAGAAAGATTCTTCTGAGACATATACGTGGGTTGTTGTTAAACTGGATTTGTTACTTGGAGGGTAAGCTACCAATTATTCTGCTTTCTGTTAACTCACAGGACTCTTGTTTTTCGAGCAAAGAAGCCATTATTTGCATTTGCCATTAGTCTCTGAAATAAAACAATTCCAGTTACTTACTACTGTTGTTGCTGCTGGCAAGAAAACTACTTTTACAAGCCATACAAGTAAGTATAATAGTAAAATCTTCCCGAGGCTTGCTGTTCAACACACCTTTACCTTATTTAACACTGGGGCAATGCCAATTGGGACCACCCATTCTTGGAAATATAAAGGACCAGCACAAATTGGAAAAATGTTGACTGTTGAATCATGATGTGGAATATCCAGTTCCAGTTCCTCAGGGCAACACTTACAGTGAGCCACACGGGATGCCGGGTCACAGAGAGAAGCTCTGAGCCTGTCTGCGGCCCTGATTCAGGAAAACATTTTTATTCAGAAATGGTGCTTGAGTGTATTCTAATAGTTAGCATGTGTTTTAAAGCCTTTTGACTACAGTTGCCTTTAGACACACTCATAAGGTTTTGTGGGCTAAGGTTTAAGCCAGTAGACACCCTTTTTCCCTGAAGAATTTTATGAAGCTGATGTGACCCTCTGCCAGCCTTTCCCAGCTGCTTATTTTAAGTTACTTTACCTTGCTGACACTTCTGCAGTGACATAAAAGTTACTACTGTGTGTTCAATTATGCAGATATAAAAGTGTTACAATTGATTTATACCCTGTAAGAAGGCAAATAAGCTTACTGAAATAAAAGAATCCCTATTAGTGGGATATCAATACAGCTTTTGCTTAAAATAATCCCATTCATCTGAAAAGCTATCCCAGGACAAAATGTGTGTGTAGACCAACAAGGCCTTGGTTTCAAGCAGAAATTATGAGGTCACTTAATTGGATTCATAGACTTTTCACTCCTGCTGGGAATTTAATTGAAAGCACCCTTCTCTGGTTTAGCTTTCTGGTATTTTTAATAGGTTCCAGCTCCAGAATAATTAGCAACTCTCATATTACTTAATATGTTATCAGGATATGAAGCTACTGACAATTCTGGCAATGTATATTAGTAAATCTAGCATTCAGGTATTTAAACTTGGTCTGTTAGATGTAATATATGGATAAAA
This sequence comes from Phaethon aethereus, assembly GCF_964289735.1. NCBI lineage: Eukaryota > Metazoa > Chordata > Aves > Phaethontiformes > Phaethontidae > Phaethon > Phaethon aethereus. The sequence continues at coordinate 18,248,795 of NC_138577.1, forward strand.
CAAAATATTGGTCACAAAGAAACCAGTGGATTAATGTGCCGGTGCCACATTCAATAACTAAGGCTATTTGGAGAGAATTTATTGCTTATATAAAGTAATCCAGAGAAGATAAGACTGATGTTCATTCCTGTGCAGAAAAGCAACCACTGCCTCACAAAGTCACACAGGATCTGTCTTAGTCAGAAAAGTTGCATTAACTTTTGGAAGAGGTTTCATAGGCAGTCAAGCTCTTTTTGTAGCACTGTTTATAAACACATTTTAGTGGGGTTCTGATTTTCCTTGTGGGTATAAATTTCTTCTATGAGATGACTATGTCCATGCTGGCTCTAAGAATTGTGAAATTAAAAATCTGGGATTCTGTAAGTATTTTGTAGTCTAGCTAAATGAGGATCATATAGAAACCAGCAACATGGTAATCTACTCTAGTATACCCTCCCGGACTTCAGCAATAATCAGGAAGTCTACCAAAATGCCCATGCAGAAATTTTCCAGAGAAAGTCAATGAGATGAAGCACTCAGTAAGATCTGGAAAAGTCCTAGGCATTTACATGAGGTTTAAGAACTTCAGACTTAACACCTGTTAAAGCTAACACATTTTTAAAGGACTCAGTGTCATGTTTTGATGCATAAACCATTGTCAAAGATTAGGATTCAAGATGAAAGCTAACATGACAGATGATTACCTAACACCTGCCCATGCTGAAACTCTTACACCTCTCTTTGGTATTTACATCTGGTATTTACCACTGTTACAGATAAGATATTGACCTCTAAGTCTGAATGTCAGGACAACTGAATGGCAGATGTTGGGATTGCTTTGAGATAGTTTATAATGATCATGCTTCTCAAAAGTATTTCCCATGCTAGGATGTGTGAATATATGTGAATGTACAGATAGAGAAAAGAGTGTTACTTGGCTATTCTGTTGATTTTTGAGATTGTTCTAACACCCTTTATTGTGGGTATTTATTACTGATACTAGGTCTTTGTATTTGATGGAGATAATGCCATAAAGAATAACATTTGGCATGGAATCATGCCAGAAAGCTTGGTTTTGATTATGAGGGAAAAAATATGTATTCTGCAAGTTAGTGGAGTTTCCTTTTGCTTTTTTTCTTGGCGTAACTGTACAGTTTTATGTATTTATGTGACTAAAATATATGTATCCTTGACTTGTTTATGAAAAACAATTAGAAGTAGTGAAAAGACAGTAAAACAAATATAGAAAAAGCACACAGACACTCAAACCACTAAATAATATTGAATTCCAAACTGTAACTTTTAAAAATGGAGTAATTTAAACATATAATCTTCATTTTGAAGGAGAGATGATCTTCACGTGTATGATAACACTGCTCAGATCACTCCAAGAAGAAAGGAACTCTATGTTTTTGCTGATATTTCTAATGTTTCTCTGACTAAAGGGATCATATCATAGCTCAGAAATACCATGTAGCCAGAGAGCTCCAAGTAATGGTGAAGAGCTATTAATGCTGTGGCTGGATGGAAACTTTTGGGGAATGGATTGCAGTTTCTATAATTTTGTAAGTCAGTTTATGTTGGTCACAAAGACTCAAGAACATATATGCTTTGCATATCACTTCTAAAGGATACATTGCAGATTTTGCTTGTTTCACTTTGTATCAGTTCTGAAAATCTTGTTTTGTCCATGAATAAAAGGTTTTTTTGTCCAAGAATAAAAGACAGCAGGAGACAATGAGGTATTTTATTATTCTCTCAGCACCTTAGTTCTCTCCCTGTATTTCCAAGGGAACAATTCATGTGGAACAAACATGTGCAAAGAACACAAGATCCACATAAAAGGGCACCAAGCATCCTGTTTGTGAATAGTTGTCATGTAGTTGCAGCCAGCTGCCAGCATGTAATGATGATTTATGCTTTGGCTACCATTTGCTTGGCTTACTTGTGATTGACTTTTAATCCTGCCTAGATGGAATGATTGGGCTGCTTTCAAAAGACATGGCACTTGAAATGGAGCAGTTGCTAATGCTTTTCGTAAGCCGTTCATCAGCTGACGAGCTCTAATTAATCTGGTTCTAACACTGATGAACAGAACTCACAAATAGCATAGGTGGGCAGAAGAATGCAGCTACAAGGTGTATATTTGGGCTGAGGGAGCAGCAGCAGGCCAGGTAGTCATGCTGATTTCTCTGTTGTGTTTACAGCAGCTTTGAATGAGACAATTTGAGAAAGATGCTTTATCTTGCAAAACAGTATAATAGAAAGAACAGAGAAGAAAGAAAGTTCTTGTGAAGAGGATGTGCCGTTGGTAATCATCTAGGGTGAGGAACAATGAAATTTTGACTGTTTGCGTGAGGCCTCTGCTGAAATGGCCAAAAATAGTTACATGTAATTACCAAGTTTTCAGCTGAATAATTTGGCAGGGTTATGAAACATGTGCAGAGGCTTTCCATCGCCTCATGTGGTCTTTGTGCTTGTGAAGGGTGAGAAACACTTAAACTGAAACAGTCCTGATCTATGGGTTCTCTGCTGGACCAGCATTTTTAACTCAGTTTCCAAAGGTCAATTACTTTTGAGTTGGGAAGTTTTGCTGATTAATTCCTAGCCAACATGGCTTCTCAGTTTACAAAAGCAAGCAAACAAAACAGGGACAACAAAAACCTTCCTAAGGGGAGTGTTACAAATTTAAAAAAAACCAACAACAAACCAACAACGCTTTAAAATATCTTATAAAGTTCAAGTGTTGTTTCTGTGAGTAAAAGGCCTTGGGAAAGACACATTCTACCCATGCAGCAGAGCAACAGTGTATGTCTATTACCTGAACTCTCTGTGACCCATACTTAAAGTATCTAGAATATAGTACCAGGCAATCTGACCTAAAAATAACATCTGCAGTATGTATAATACATTTTAACTGTGATCTGGAAATGTATGGAGAAAAAAGACCTATGCTCGTCCCCCGCCCCCCCCCCCCTTTTTTTTTTAGCATGGATAATATAAGAATTCCTCAGAGTTGAAAATTGCAATTTTAAAGGCTTCAAGATGTCTCACTAAATTTGCCTTCCTGGACGTAAGCCAAACAACATGAGTGGTTCTGTTTTTTAAGTGTATATAACCTCCACTTCCTTAGACTTTTTAATTCCCCTCTTTCCCATAATTTTTAAATAAAAAGTGCAAAATCTTCCTCTCCCTTCTGTCACAAAAATAGTTTTAAAAAACCACAGTTCCAAATATCCCAACTCAGCTTCCAATTAAATTTAAATGGAAAGTTAATAAAATTCAATATAGCATTATTATTTTCAGAAAAGATTGTAGGTTGAAAGTAGCAAATTTGTAGAATTTCGTATGCATGTGTACATCTTTGGTGAACAGTTTTAGTAGGTAGAAGTGTCTGCTGTATAGGTAATTCATACGTCCTTTCAATTTTCTTTCCATAAATCATTGACCACATAATGGGGAACCTCCAGGTCACCATTTCTTGGGCTAGGACTTTGAGTTTCATTCTGTATTAGGTAAAACTTGGAAAGAGCCAGTTCAGTTTGGAGTTTAGTTTCATGAAAAAATTCATTCACATAAAGTTTTATGAATAGAAATTACTGAGAGAGTGAGGAATTACTGAAAGAGTATTTTAAGTTTCCTTTTTTCCATGTGGGAAGACCCCAAGTGTCAGGTCTAATTAAGCCCCCACAGAAAAACCATGTATAATTTTCTCCATTGAGAATATGCAAGAATTTGAATGATTGGGGAGGATTTTTTTTTTTCTTCCCAGTTGCAAGTGTAAGTATTTATTTAAAGAACTAAGAAAACTTGTGTCATTTGCAATGATTTTGAAGTTAGCTACTTTCACCAGTAGTTAACTACAGAGACTATTTAAGAAAAAAGTGGAAAAAAATATGCAAACACTGCTGTACATCTTTGGAAATGGCTTGTATGAAGCAGCTTAGATTTGTCACTCAAAATTCTCTCTCGGGTACTGCCTTGCAATGTGCAAGAAATGGCGAAGCATTATGAGAAGTCAAGGTTAGATACCATATATAATATTTACTTACTAGACTAATTCAGTAGAGTCATAATTCTTTTATATTGCAACAAGAAAGTGGAGAAAGAATAAGATATTTGTGTTAATAAACTTAGCGTTAAATACATTAAAAAATACTAGTCAGAGGAAGAGTGAAATAAAACAAGCAAGCAACAACTGAGTGAAAACTCAGTATGAAAAGCTAAGCAAAATTAATGTATGTGAAGGTGTGGCATGGTAGAATCAGACATAGACATTTCTGATTTACTTTTTTAAAAACCACATATTAAAAATTAGTTGAAAACAGTGTTTGGTACTGTGGTCAATTGTTGCAATTCCAAAGACCCCTATGAAAAGCTTAAAATGCTAAGTTACAGCTTTCATAACCTTTTTGAGGTGAAAACCAGAAAAATTCTTCTGCCACTTTTTTTCTTTTTAAAAAATTCTTTCTATTCCCAAAAGAATTCTTAAAAAAAAAAAAAAAGAAACAACCTGTCTTAGTTTTGTACAAGTTTAATTGGAAAGTTATAGAATGATTTTAATGTAGTACCATTGTTTTCTGATAAATTTCTATACTGACTGTATCAGATAACACATAATTTAAAAATTCAAAACACAAAGTTTCTTGTTGGAAATAACATGAAAATATTCAGATAGAACAAATATTTTTTACACTTTAAAAATGTTTAAAATGTTGAGCAACACTCTGCATAACCTGTTTATAATCTTCAACTTTGTTAAGATTTGGAAGTAAAGACAGGAGCAATGCAAGGTAATATTTGGAGAAGAAAATTTTTTTTGAAGTAAGTGGCAGAATTCATGATGACTTCAGTTGTACTGGAGAAAATGTATAAATCATTGTTTGGTTTTAAACAACTGAAGAGAAAAAAGTAATTTCAGATCAAAGAAATTACTCTTTTCAGCAAGCCAAAGATATATAGGTATATTTTCAATTAAAAAAAAATGAAATGACAATGCATCATTAATTCAGATAATACAATAAATGCATAAATTGAAATATGTCACCTGTTTTAGATTATTTTTCCTTTGATGGAGGATGGAAATTAACCAAAGTATGCAAGAAAATCAGCATACAGTTCATGGAAGTTTGATTTCTTTTTCCTTTTTATTTAATAACAGATATTTCAAGTCTCTTCTTTCCTAGTACTCCATGTTCAAAAGCTTTTTTTTTTTTTTTCCCCTTGTGTTTTTAGTTGTTTATTTGATTTCTGGACAAAGAACTGTTTGAATTTCCTGATGGTTGGTGGTAGGATGTTCCAGGGTTTTATAAGGCTCGTTTGTTTTCTTGGGACATAACAAGCCCTTTCAGGCTTGCAATCATGAACAGTTGAATGGCCAAAAGGCAGTTAATTACCCCAAGATGAGAAGGGTTTTTTTTCACTAGCATTTAACAATTTAGCAAATAGAGCTAATTAACTTTCATCTTGCTGTCAATCCACTTGAACCTAGACACTAATTTAGGCTCTTAAACTAAATAATTGTTCTTGTTTATTGCTTCTGACTAGACATACAAGAGGGGTAAATTTGTTCTGGGAGTAATTACTCTTACAATTACTAGATTCAGAGCCATTCACTTGCATTCAGCAGGTACTTACTCTTGGTGTAGTCCTGGGGAAATTAGGGTGTACTAATGGTTGGTACTGCCCAAAGTAAGCAAGTGTGATGGAAAATGTGGAGGATAATCTGGAGGTGTTGAGCCTATGTGACTTTATGTAAGTTCCCCAAGTGCATCTTCCATTCTTTGGGTGAAACACAGATACCATCCTGGCACAGAGGATTAGTAGCAAATACCTGTATGGGAGATACTTAACAGCAGGTCTAAAAATAAGAGAAAGAATAGAAAGAAGAGGCTTTTACAAAAGGACATCTTTCATTTTAAGGATGGTTATGTCCTACCAATCCTTATTCATCTGAATTAGAGAGTTACAGTAATGGAAGATAAATATATTTTAATGTGAAAAAAATGGTGCAAAAATTATCTATGTTGAGAAATGAGACTACTCGAAGCTGACAATTTTTTAGACTAAAATAAATATTAGTCATTACATTGCTGAGATCAGTGAGGTTCTTCTTCACCTCATTTTCATGTGTGGCACTCTCTGTAATATGCCTAAAATAAGGGCCTGATTCTGCAAGCTGGAGAAAATCCTACTGTGAAGCGATTCTACTACTACTAGTAGTGATTCATATTACTAGTATGTGATGTTGTGGGGGGAATGAAGAGCCCTATTTTCACTGTTGAGCTTTGCACTTCATCTCTTAAACATCTTTGGGTAAAGTCCTTTAGCCCTTCAAACCATTATTTCTCTTTCCAAACTTTGCAAATATGTGCAGTTCCTGCTTAGGTGTTTAAATGGCTAATGTGGCAATGGGGTGTATGAGGCATGGGGATTCACCATGCCTTACATAGTTTAAGCACAAATGCATGGAGCCTTACAACAGCAGCAACTATATTAGCAAATGTAATGAGCACTATTTATTACATTTTGTAGTATATATAACAAACCAGACAATCCAGTCCTTCTAATAGTTCTGTTCAGTCTAGCGGGAATACTCGCACATGTGAGTCTGCAGGATTATAGTTCAAGTCTGCAGAGCCAGTAAGTCTGATTGCAAAACATAAAACAAACAAGCAGCCAGAATCCCCTATCCACATTGCCTGTGCAGAAAGTTACTTAAAAGGTTTTTAAGAATTATTTGTGTTAGAAATGGCTTTTAAAATGCATTGTTCTCCTTTTAGAGTTTAAGTGCTTCAGATATCCCTTGGACAAGTGCAGATAATTAATTAGAGCAAAGATTTCCCAGAGCCTCATGAAAGCACACTTGTCAGGCAATCTTTACTATTATTTTAATCTCCATTGTTTCACAGATTGTTTATGTTAATCTTCTCCTGCCTTCTTACTGTTCCAGGCGATTTTGTGGCAGAATTGAAAGTGGAGGAGGCTGAGACAGACAGCATGAGGCATGACAGACGCTCGAGCTCTCCTAGCCTGTGTATGGTTTTATGTGCTTCTAATTATCAATGTGTGGGAGTTTTGTCAAAAAAGCTGGGCGTGTGGTTCCTTTTGTTCTTCTGTGTCTGTTGTGGTTTATGTTTTAAATGGGACACAAATGTGATTTATAGTGCATGGTATGATGCAGTTAGGGAAAATTGGTCTTTTCCAGGCAACACAAACATGAGCAGGAGAGAGTGCACGTGAACAGCATGTTCCTCTCAGTGGAGAAGACACACTCCACTAAAGCTCACAGAGATGGAGGAGAGTAAACAACATGTGAGAAGTCCTCTTCAAAAAAAGCAGAAAAATGTCAATGGCTTACTTCCATTGCATCTAAAAATACATATTGTCGAAAGGCAGAACTGTGAGAGATCAAAGCTAACAGTCTTTCAGCAGAATCACACTGAAGTGTGAAAAGCACCATGACGGCATGGAAAGTGCTGTATACTCACCAGCAAAGCATGCACCATAACACCAGAGGTTACCTTCTGGCAAGCCCAATGCTGGGTAGCACAGCTCAATGAACTCCTGTCCTGCCCTGCCCCACAGTGATGTGGCAAAATTGTTTCCAGGCTTGCAGTCACTTACCAGCCCATAAGGCAGGATGACAAAGTACTGTGGCAGGGATGAAAATGGCTGTGCTGATTTTGGCTGGGACAGTGTTAATTTTCTTCATAGTAGCTCGTACAGGACTATGTTTTGGATTTGTGCTGAAAACAGTGTTGACAATACAGAGATGTTTTCGTTATTGCTGAGCAGGGCTTACACAGAGTCAAGGCCTTTTCTGCTTCTCACACCACCCCACCAGCGAGCAGGCTGGGGTGCATAAGGAGCTGGGAGGGGACACAGCCGGGACAGCTGACCCCAACTGACCAAAGGGATATTCCACACCACATGATGTGATGCTAAGCTTATAAACCTGGAGGGAAGAAGAAAGGGGGGGGGGATGTTCAGAGTGATGGCATTTGTCTTCCCAAGTAACTGTTACATGTGATGGAGCCCCGCTTCCCTGGAGATGGCTGAACACCGGTCTGCCCATGGGAAGTAGTGAATGGATTCCTTGTTTTGCTTTGCTTGTGTGTGGCTTTTGCTTTGCCTATTAAACTGCCTTTATCTCAACCCATGAGTTTTCTCACTTTTCCGATTCTCTCCCCCATCAGGAGGGAGTGAGCAAGTGGCTGTGTGGCATTCTGTTGCTGTCTAGGGTTAAACCACAATGTACAGGACAAATTGTGCAACCTGGGAAAAGTAAAACATAAGAGAAAAAATGCCTGTTCCTTTTAAAATATCACCGTATAAACCAACAGAGATTTTTACGGTTTTTTCCTCCTCATGATGGGCTACTAATGACATACACTTCACATTTAATCTAATGAAATTTAAGTATGCAGAAATATATTTGAAGTCTTGTTCTTTATACAGTTGCTCTTTCCTGATAAATACTCTCAGAACAACTGAAAATAGTTACAAGGAAAATGAATGGAACACACAGTTTTTTGCTTCTCTAATTAAATGGGAGATTATTTTGGACTAAGGCACAGCATCTGAAGTGCAGGCTTTTAGTGCAGAGGTGATCATCCCAAGTATGGTTTTAGGAAGGCATCACCTTTGCCTACTTCTAAGGATGCTATAATGCATAGTGACTTTAAAGTCCCTCAGAAAGACATAACTCAAGCTGCTTATTTTACTACTGGTAATTAGAGTAATAGACAACGTATGAACCTGAAATGAAACACAGAGATGATTTGTGAAAAGAATGAATACATGGATACGTAATCCAAAAGACAAAGATAGGAAGTAAAGATTTAATTAAAAGCAGTTCTTCTGAAGATAGCACTTTGTAGCAAATGCCTGAACTCTGCAAAGCTCAGTCAGTGGGTGGCAGGGTATTTACAGAGGCATTATTTTCTCCGTTTAAGGAAGTCTGATCTTGCAGTGGGCTAAAAGATCTTCAGGGTGTTTGGATTCTCACTGGACTATCTGTTTGAGAAGGACAAGACTGTACCTATGGATAATTCCCAGTCCTGAAACACTACAGACCCCAGTTGCTAAATTCTTTATCTCAGAGCTATGGAAAAAGAGAATTAAAAAAAGTATAGTTCCAAAAGAAATCGGATTTTTGAGTGTGGCAGTAAAAAATAAACAAGAAATGCTAGAAGTATTGTCTGCAATCTGCATTATATTTGCCTACAGGAAAAGGCAGGGGAATAGTTTGGTGGTTAGAACAGAGGAAAGTGAAAACCTATGTGAGGGAAAGTAGAACTTTTTCAAGGTGCTTTGGCATATGGTTTGTGACCCTAAACAGAAATCTACTCTTTAGCACCAGAAATATCTGAAAAGACCTTCTAGAATTTTGTTCAGCTTGTTTCGAGTGTCCCTTGCCTCATTCCATAAACACACAACAAAATGCTGTGCTATGACAAGAAAACTAAACACACTTCTGCCTCAGGGTATGCATGCTTTACTTTAGTAGTTTATATTGCTTCATTCCTGATGTTTCATTCACTTACTTAAATCATTCAGAAAACATTTGATTTGTGTACATTAATGCAAAACACACTCTACTGGAAGTTTCATGTATTCTTACTCTCCCCATTTCAGGTATTCACTGTTTACAGCTGTGGAAATTCTGTATTTTGGCACCTTTCAGTTCTTGGGTCTAATGATATTTAGATTTAAAACTGACTTATTTAAATGAACAGGCCCGTTATACATATGAATTTTTAGGGTAGCTTTGTCTTGAAAACTTACAGTCTCCTTTGTTTAAGGTGGTAGCTAATGTACATGGAACATACAGCTTCTAAGCTGAAAATGTAAAAAAACCTATAATGACAGAAGGAATACTGTACTAATTTGCCTTTCCTTTTAAAAATCCACTAACTTTACTAAAATTCTTTAATCTGAATGGAAGTAGGAAGATATTTTGTGAAATACACAGTGGCTTCTGCCATCTGTGGTCTTGTCTTGATCTATTCACTTACAGAATTTGATCTTCAAATCAGCACAAGGATCTGCAGTTATGTATCTGATTCAGAATATTTAACTATGGTCAAGTCAGTTATTTTGTGGGATAATAAATTCCCTCAAATCCACAGATGCACTACTTACTTTCTTGAACATTTAAAGTGGGAATGGAGATAATTTGCCTTTGCAGAGATGCCACAGAATCCAGTACGTTTACCTGTAGTTGCACTAGGAGTGAGCTTAACCCATGTTTTATGCCTTTTCTAAATGGTATAGGCAGAGAATTTTGGAGTAAATCTAAGGGTGACATTCCCAGCAATCTGTTTTATTGCAATAGTGGTATTGCCATGTCCCCACATAATTCCTCTTCTCTTCCCCAGTGAAATCCCAGTCAAGCAGAGCTCTGAGGTAGCTCATGTCATGTTTCCCTGAAAGTGAGCAAATACCAATGGAGCCTTTTAAACTCCAAAGCTGAGTTTTAAACTAAACCCACACAATCTAAAAAATGCAGAACTCCAAACTTTCAACAAGCACAGCTGTGCTGGGGGAGATGGGATAATGCTTCCTCACAGGTGTTGTGGCTGCATGGCGGGGAGCAGAGGGAAGGATGTCTTGCTGCCCTCTTGTTCCCTGTTCAGACTTTTGCAGTGGCTTCTCAGGTGAAAGCGACTGCCACCCAGCCTCCCGCACACCCTGGGGAAAGACACTTTTTTGCTAAGGGTTGACTTTGCGCTCCGGCTGAGCTTCCATCTCCTCTTTGACCTCCCCACAGCGCAGCCCTCCCTGTTCTCCCAGGGCACCCACAGGTGTTGCCTGGCCAGGCCGCTCAGCAACTCTGACATAGCTCCTCCTTCTGGAAGGTTCCAGGGAGCCTGGAGCCACTGCTGGCAGAACAGGGTCAGCAGGGCATGGCCACCAGGGCATTAGCTGCTTCTCTTCTCAGCTGTGCGCTGGGCTACACACCGCTGCTGAAACTTGACCCTGTCCCCACAGCCTGGCTCCAGAACTCCTGCATCCTGCTGTCCTTTGCCTCCATTTCTGCCTTGTTCCATTTGCCAGGCAGCACCTTTGCCTTGCATTTTACTGCATTCCTGTGGAAACGGTGACTGTCCGGCTCCTCTGTCTTTGTTTAAGCCTCTATCCATCCTTGTACCACTTGAAAACTCCAGACTAAGAAGACCCTCACAGAGATGGTGGGTGAGGCCGAGGCTGCCCATACAGGCAGTGCTACAGCCAGTGCATTTTGCTGACCCAAGGATGGTGAATTCAGGTTTGCAGTGGCAGCCCCACAGCTCCCAGGGAAGGCAGGTTTCTCTAAGAAAAGGCCATCATAGAATTTTAGGCTCCACCTTCATCCTCACTGCTCCTCTGACCTCCCATGCTCTCATTCCACTGGGTCTGTGTCCTGTGCTGGAAAGGAAGCCAGGCCCCCAGCACAGCATGGAGGACAAGCATGAGCTGTCCTGCTGCTGCAAGGAGCGCCTGCCCTATTGTAATCTGGTGTAGGACTCCCATCCCCAGAGTGGCCGATGAAAGAAGGTTAATGCTGCATGGCCCTGGAGGGAAAAGAGACTTTCTGCCTTTATGGGAGTCTGTGCAGCCTGTAAATAGAGCCTGTCTGCCTCCATTGTTCTTGGAGCAGCTCATTCTGATGTTCAAGGTACCTTGCCAAGAACAGAGTGGAAGATCCTTGGAGTCTGCAAAGGTGATGACATTTTATTTCATTGAGTCATGATAACGTTGCGTCAAACTTTAATCACTATCTCTGTGTTATGGGGCTGAAATATTTTTCTCAAGCACATGAAATGTATGGCTGATCCAGATGAGGATCTGCAGGAAAATGCTTATTAGACCTGAATCTGAGGGGTGGGTTGGGGCTTGCAGGCTCCGGGATTTCAGGCTGGGAAGGAACAGCCCACCTGCCTGACCTCTTGCGCTTCACAAGCCTTTCAAATTCACCTACTTAGGCCTGTATGGTGCCCAACAATTTGTGGCTGAGCTACAGCATAACTTGTGCTTTATTTGCTTCACTGATGTGTATTAATAAGCATGGCACAAAAGTTTAAACTGAATTCAGCGTATGAAACTGCTGTCTACTGTGTTGCGATAATTCACATTGCAGACACACTAGCTACTGCTGGTTTTACTATTTTCCTTTGATGCCAATTTTTTTATCTTCTTTTTGGTTTGTTTTGGGTTTTTTTCCCCTCCTTTTTATTTTTTTTGGCACACACCGGAAGCATTTCTTTTGTTGTCGGTTAGCCAGCTGGTGCCTATCCATTATCACCTTTTGGGATAGTGCCTGATTTCCATCGTGCCAGAGTCTGTTTAGTTTGAGTTCTTCGTAGGCTGAATTCCTGGAGTTTGAACTAGCTCAGGAGTTTTGATTGCAGGGAACTCAGTTATTCTGAAACCAGTACCGCAACATGGAAGACAATGTAATTACATAGAAATAGGAGAAATTGTGCACTTAAATCCCTCTTTGAGACATTTAACCTGTGCTGGAGTAAATATATGTTTTTTTTAATGGATATATAAAATACAGATGAAAACTAATATGCAAGGGAAAGAAAATCAGCAAGGCGACAAGCTCAGGATGATTGTGTAACAAATACGAATCTAACATGCCCCTTTTTGGAAACGTCATGCTTTGATCCACCATTATGTTTATCTTGAAAACATATTGTTTATGTAGCAGATTATGCTGTTGGCTTCTGAGGTCACTTTCATACGGTGAAAAGTCCAGTTTGCTGTGAGTAGAAACATTAGGAAAATCCTTGTAAGTCAGCCAGTATAAAGTGGAGCATCAAACTATTGCACACTTTCCCTGGAATAAATGGCTAGCTACAGGTCAACACACGCTTGAGGATTCTTGGCAGTTAGAGAAGGTCACCATCTGTTAAAGCAAAAAAAAAAAAGTACAAAATTAAATAAATTAGGTTAATCACCTTTTCTCAGAGCAGCCCAGTTTTACCTCAGAGCACTAGTGATTAGATTTAAGATTGCAGAAGACTGCACAGTAGGGAGAATCTTGCACCTGCATGTAGTAAGCAAGTAGCATGAAACCCAGATTTTAACAGCCCTAGTTTAAATAAAATTGAGCATAACCCATAGAAATATCTAACAGACTTTTAAGTATTAGTGGGAGTTAGGCAATTGAATTAAGTAAATTTATTCAATTTTATCATCTACCAGATAAACATCCCAAGGCTTCCTTCAGGGTCAGTGAACTACTATGGCTTTTTCAAGGGAAGATGATTTTTGAACATCGTCTCTCAGGAGGAGATGAATTGCACTCAAGTAATTGAGTGCACCTCAAGCTCACATCTCTATTAATGCACATCATTATGGATACTTTATTACTGTTCATTGACTGGAGGAAGAGCCTAAATGTTGATTTTCTATTAACTTAGCAGTTAATAATTAGACATCTAATTAGGAGTGAGATGAAGCTGACCCCTGGTAAAAGCCTGGAGATGTACTTCTCTACATATTATGCATCCAGAGACCCTGTAAAAAAAAAGAGGAGTAATTTTCAATGAGTATTGTTCTTTGTAAGACTATAAAATTGTTTACAGAGCAGAATTTTCCTTTTCTAAATCTTTATTGGTTTCACCTGGCTCTCACTTGCAGATTGCTGGTTTCAAATAAAGTGACCTTCTTTGGTTACTTTACCCAGAAATTAGAATCAATATATGTTTTACAGAGACTATTTGTATTTGTGATACGTATAATGAGTAACCATAGTCATAACATCACTGCACACTAACGTCTTGGCTGCATCTGAGAAGGCAAAAAACATGAGTATGCTACTTTGTGTGAGTAGTTCAGCTGCACCTTTGAATAGTGGTTTCTGGTATTTTAAGAGATTTAACTGCATGTAGGTAAATTTCTCATGGAAATCAATCGAATGGAAGTTCCTCAAAGCTTTTGAGAATACTGACAGTATTGACTGTCCAAGCAGATCCAAAATTATGTGATTTGAAGGTTGCTCTTCTTATAAATATAGACCAGTTAAGTATTCTTTTTTGAAAAAATAAGGCAAAATTGAAAGAGGGTAGCTGGTGAGGACTCCACAATGCATCTGTCTTACACTGGCAGAACGAAAGTTCCAAATGAGAACTTTACTGTTGCCTCTCAGAAAAATAAACACCTATTTGGGATAGAAACCACAATATACAATTAATTCATCTCCTCAGAATTCCCATATTGACTTGTGAATTCTGTTCAGAATTTTGGATTCTTAGTCATTTGTCCCGGTTGCTGTTATTGATGTTTTTTTCGTAAGTGATGGAGGTTGGCTTATTCTGTGATCAGCCTCCACCTCTGGCACTGTCTTAAAGATACTCTGTCCATTAGTATATTACCTGAGGAAGGGCAGAAAAGGGTGAGAAGAGTAAGAATAGCCACCAAGCTAACACATGGCAGAGAAGAATATGAGATGTTCATCACTTAATATAAGCAAAGTGATATTTCATAGTTCTCCTAGCTTTTGAGTTAAATTTCCCCTTGAACACATGATGTTCTTTCACTCTATTTTTCTTTTAACTTCTGGATAGAGATGTTGTGTCATCCGGTGAATGGTACTGACTATATTGTTTGAACTGTATTAGGCTTTTTTTTTTCAGTAGGAGGACTGAAAGGCTTATTTCAGGGATAATTAATTAGTGTGCCCTTTTGGTGATTCATAATCACAAACTAAGTTTTCATCATCAGTTGTGGATCCATTAATATGGTCTTCCTTAGCTAAATCCCTGTCCACACAACATTTGGCTGTGGATTCTTTGGGCCAGCTCATATGGGTACTAGAGTGACACACCCCATTTGACTACTTGGGTATGATGCTGTTGTCTAGGAGCTTCTTGTGAATGATTGCATTTTTCTCCTAGTGGTATTTTTGCCTTCTTACTTCTACCAGTGCCTCCCAGTGTTTGGGGTTTTGTTTGTTTGTTTGTTTGTTTTTGACTTACAATTCCAGAACAATAGAAAAAACTTCTGTGGGAATTAGCATTTGTTCAGGTTCAGCCTTTCATTCTGCAGTTCTCTTGTAGTGCAAAAAATTAGAATAAACTTCATGTCCACTTTAATGTGCCTTGCTTACTGTATGATTTTCTCAGCTAACCTGCTGGACTACAAGCAATAAGGACTTCAGTTATGGGTATAAAACAACAAACACTTACAAACCTGAAAAATCTCTCAGAGTTGTACTCTATTTCAAATTAGTTCTTTCCAACTAATAGGCTGCATGAAAAGAAACCCTGAAGCTGCAGTAGTTCCAATAGCTATTTTCCTGCCCTGGTTTTATACATAACCCTGTGACTCACTGTCCAGCCCTCCATAAACTCTGATTCACACATGCTTAATTTCTATATCTTGACATCTGTATCCTGGTGCCCATAAGCCCCTGCTCCTATGAAATGAATTTACATCACTTTCAGTGCTGTCAGGGAGATTTCACAGTGTCAGAAGCAAGATTTGTTCCAGTAAAAGTATTATAAGCTTATTGAAACTCATTTTTTCTTTTACCTATGAATATACACTAAGACCTACTTTGAAGCATTGTTACTGCTGTTACCACTAGGAATATAATCAATATTCAAAGTAATAGAAACAACTTGGGAATGCAGCTCCTTTGTCTTGTCTTTGGTATTTGAGTCCCAATGTCTGAATTCCTGCAGAGGAATAGATACAGGTTTTCAGCTGTTTGTAGAGAGAAGCCTAAAAATTAGGGTAAGAAAATTATATATCCTCATAAATTGTATCAATTACAAATTCTTAGTTGTGATGTGTGTTTCTGTAACATTTTGTTTAGGAGTCAGTTGCTATAATGCCAAGAAGCTGAACTGTGGAAATAGCACCCCCTGTGCCTGAATACCTTTTTCATATTAATGAAGTCTGTTGTTTGGTGACTACAAGAACCATGCAATGGTTTTGAGGCACACCCTGTTCTTTAGGAAATGACAGATCCTTTGCAAGGTTTGGCAGGATTTCAGGTAATTTTGTGTCTCCCCATCACTTCCTCTGCCACAAGACTGAAATGTGGTCAAATGTTTGGTTTTTTAATTTTCAGTCTCCAGTTCCTTCTCATAGTATTTGAGTCACTTTTATTAGAGTAAAGTTAGGCTCCACTCCAGGAAATGATAGTTATTTTTGCCCACAAGAAACTTTCAGATGACATGCTTATTTAAAACAGTTTTGTCTATATTCCAGAATGCTTGATTCTCTTCAACAACTGAACTTAGTAAATGGGAAACTTAGTAAACCTTTTTCCATCTTTTTATGTCTGTTTATTCAAATTCTTGAAATCTGTAGGAGAGCACCTCTTGTCACAGGTACTCTGTGAGCCAGCTAGGAAAGATGCCCTCCTAGACTTGCTATTTGTGAATAGAGAAGGACTTGTGGGGGATGTGATGGTAGGTGGTTGTCTTTGTCTATGGTCATCATGACACGGTTGAGCTTAAAATTTTCAGTCCAATGAGAAAAATGGATAGCAGAGTTGCTACCCTGGACTTCAGGAGAGCAAATTTTAAGCTATTAATGGTGCTATTTAGCAGAGTCCCTTGGGAACCTGCTTCTGAGGGCTTAGGAATCCATGAGTGCTGGTCAGTTTTTAAGAATCATCTTTTAGAAGGACAATAGCAGGCAATTCCACCGTCTAAGTCAAGCAAGTGGGGCAGAAGACAAGCTTGGCTGAACAGGGAGGTCAAGAGGAAAAAGAAATTGCATGATCTCTGGAAATGAGGTCCTGTAATCACAGGAATATTACAGAGTTGTGACTCATACATGCAGGGAAAAGACATGAAAGGCCAAAGCTTAATTAGAATTGAAACTGGCCAATGCTTTGTCACATAACAAGAAGGGCTATTTTAAGTGCATTAATAGCAAGAGGACGTCTGAATAAAACAATGGACGGATACTTGTTGAAGACAGTCATCTGTCTAATAGAGATGAAGGAACAGTGGAGGCTTGCAATGCTTTTTTTGCCTCACTCTTTAATAATACTGTCAGACCTTGGGCTGCCCAGTCCCCTGAGTCGGAGGACCACGAGTGTCACAACCGTGACTTTCCATTTGTGGACACTGAAGTTGTAAGGGAGCAGCTGCATCAGCTGAATGTTCACAAGTCCATGGGGCCTGATGGGATTCATCCCAGGGTACTGAAGGAGCTAAGAGATGTTATGGCAGGACTCCTCTTGATCATCTACCAAATATCTTGGGAGTCTGGGAAGATCCCTGCTGACTGGAGGCGAGATGATGATATTCCAGTCTACAAAAGGGTGTGAGGGAAGACCGAGGGAACTACAGATCTGTTAGTTTAACCTCAGTTCCTGGAAAAATGATGGAGAAGATCATGCTGCGTACTGTTGAAAGGCATTTAAAGAATAATGCAATCATCAGGCACTGTCAACATCGCTTCAAATAGGGAAAGTCTTGTTTAACTCGTGTGTTATCCCTTCTATGATAAGGTCACCCACCTAAGTAGATGAAGGGAAAGCAGTGGATGTAGTTTTTCTGGATTTTAGTAAGGCTTTTGACACTGTCCCTCACAGTTCTGGACATGTTGTCCAACTGTGGGATAAGCAGATTCACAATGTGCTTGGTGAAGAACTGGCTGAAGGGCAGAGCTCAAAGGGTTGTAGTGAATGGGCCTACATCTGGCTGGTGACTAGTTACCAGCGTTTTTTATCAGGGTTCAATTCTAGGGCCAGTTCTGTTAAATATATTTATCAATTATCTGGATGAGGGATTTAAATGCACTATTACCATGTTTGCTGATGATACTGTGAAATATGTTCATCTGATTCGTGTGATGAAGTGTAACCTTCTGTGCTTTTATGGATTTCTCCTGCACCATAAAAAGGGGTATTTTACAGGAGATTCGAGTAAACTACTTTGCTAGTATATCAGCTCAAACCAGTTTGACCACTGACCACATAGTATTGTGTAAAGAAAGTGCATTCATAAGGTTTGGGGTCATCCTGGGGGCATGCTGAGGAAGATTCGAGAAGACTCTAGAAGGAGAAGAGGGCATGCACTGAAGAAGACACGCCTGTTCATTAATATGTATTAGAAGACACGCCTATTCATGAATATGTATTAGCGAACAGGATCATGCTGAGGAAGACTCGAGAAGATTCTAGAAGGAGAAGAGGGCATGCACCGAAGAAGACACGCCTGTTCATTAATATGTATTAGAAGACACGCCTATTCATGAATATGTATTAGCGAACAGGATCATGCTGAGGAAGACTCGAGAAGATTCTAGAAGGAGAAGAGGGCATGCACCGAAGAAGACACGCCTATTCATGAATATGTATTAATGGACAGGATATAAACCAGGAACAGGAACTGTACCGCGTGTGTCTTGGTGGAGCGCAGACTCCCGGCGCACCCAGCGCTGTTTGCTTGCCTCTATTCGCTTAATAAATTGTAAATTTGAATTGGAAACCTGTTTGGGACTAAATCATTTATAACAACTGGGGGCTTGTCCGGGATAGTCTTGGTTCCTGAATGCTGACTTGATCTAGGAGGGGCGCCCCACCATTTGGTGGCTCCTGATCGGGTCGGGTCGGGACTAACGCCATCCTGAACCTGAACAGGGGCAAGCAAAGAATTTGATTTTTTTATGAGCTCCCTTGCTGGCTGCAGCAGTTTATTTTGCCTGTAATTCTGCGCACAAAGATCCGAACAAAGACGACGGGATTGTAAGTATTTAAGGTGTATACCGTTCGGTTGGGTAGGATTCGGTTGCCTGTGTGACTGAGACAGAACCTAGTTCTGAAGCGATTGTGGAGGTCTTCTAACCGCAGTTCCAATCTCCCGCGAGGGACTTGGCCGGTGAAGGACCGAAGCGATTACTATGGGATTCATGGGTGGGTGATGGGTCCTAAACCCCCTGCAAGACACTCTTACTGGTAACCAAGGGCTGTAGGAATTGCCACAGTAAAAATTCCTAGATGGGTCAGACAAAATCGAGAACCCAGGACCAGAAGAAAGGGAGCGAATTACTAAAAATACCTCCGGAGAGTCCATTAGGAACAATAATTAAAAATTGGAATGATAGGGGCCCCAGAAAAGGAAAAAGTAAATTAAAATTAGTTCAATATTGTGTGGTAGAATGGCCAAAAGAACCTTTGAGACCACATGTCTTTTGGCCTGTTTTTGGATCTTTTGAAGACTGGGTCTGCCAGGCCTTAAATATATTTGTTAATTCAAAGGAACCTTTTACTCAGGAGGAAAGTGATTATGCAGGATTATGGGACAGAACTTTACGTCCTTTTCCAGACTCAATACTTACATTAAAAACAGATGAAAAGTTTGAGGAAGAAGAAGAGAAAAGTGAAAAGGAAAAGGAAAAAGGTGATAAATGGGAGCCACTGGATAACCTACCGCCTCCGTATTCTAATAATCCATCTTCGGCAGCGGCTCCCCCTCCGGTGGCCGTAGTACCTCTACCTGTACCACCGTTGCCCCTATCTCCACCACCAACAGCACCGGAATTAGATCGACCTCCGGCTGCATGTACGAGAAGTAGGACTGCTGTATCTGAGGGAGTTTCTCTATATCCCTTACGAGAAGTACCCCTGATTACGGAGGCAATCAGGGAGGCATCGGGTTTGTGGCAGTCTCATTAAATACCACAGATGTAAGAAATTTCAAGAAAGAAATGGAGACCCTATTAGATGATCCCCTCGGAGTAGCTGAAAAATTGGACCAATTCCTAGGCCCCAATACTTATACCTGGGAAGAAATACAGTCCATTTTAGGGATCCTATTCACTGTTGAGGAAAGTGGAATGATTAGACAAGCTGGAATGAGAATTTGGGAAAGACAGAATCAGGCAGGACCCCCGGGAGATCAGAAAGGGCCAAATGTGGATCCCCACTGGGATCATCAACAACCCCAAGGAAGACAAAATATGAGGGATTTGAGAATGTTAATCATACAGGGAATAAGGGAAGCGGTTCCCCGAGGGCAAAACATTACAATTTATTAGGAAGGGATTTGATTTTGAAGTTAAACTTGAGCATTCAGAGTCAAGGGGACAAAATGCAGATCCGAATACAGTGGCTGGGACCGCACTCTTTAGAACACAATTTGTAGCTAAATCCTGGGGGGATATAAGAAGGAAATTAGAAAAATTGGAAGATTGGCAAGAAAGAGGATTAGAGGAGTTACTTAGAGAAGACTAATAACCAACTTAAATGGTTTATTGAAGATGGTCAGAGATTTGAGGAAGTAAAAAAGGCATTAATACAAGCACCTGTATTGAGCCTCCCAGATCTAGAAAAACCTATGGAGTTCTTACTCAAGACTGGGCAGGAATCAAAAAACCCGTGGGGTATTGTTCTAAGTTACTTGATCCAGTAAGCAGAGGATGGCCTGCTTGTCTCCAAGCTTTGGTTGCTACAGCATTATTAATAGAAGAAGTTAGGAAGATTACCTTTAGTGCTCCTTTAAAAGTGTATACCCCACACAATGTCAGAAATGTTTTACAACAAAAAGCAGAAAAATGGTTAACAGAGAGCCGAGTCCTAAAGTATGAAGCAATACTAATAGAATCCCCTGACTTAGAACTGAGGGTGACTTCTGCTCAGAGTCCAGCAAAATTTTTGTTTGGAGAAATGGCTCCTCTAGAGTGGTAGAAGGGAAGAGAAAATCGGGATATGCAATAATTAATAAGGACTTAGAACTTGTGGAATCAGGACCTCTGAGTCCATCATGGTCAGCTCAGGCTTGTGAGCTGTATGGGATATGTAGGGCCCTGGAATTATTAAAAGGAAGAAGCAGGACTATATTTACAGATTCTAAATATGCATATGGTGTGGTCCACATTTTTGGAAAAATTTGCGAAGAAAGAGGTTTGATTAATACTCAAGGGAGGAATTTAATACATCAAGAATTAATAGTAAAAATTTTAAAGGTGTTAAGAGAACCAAAGGAGATAGCAGCGGTACATGTGAGGGGACACCAAAAGGGATTAGATTACCAAACTAGAGGAAGTAACTTAGCAGATAAAGAGGCCCAGGAAGCAGCCTTGAGGACTAAAGTTGCCAAAATTAATGTAATACAAACAAAGGAGGACACTAGCAAAGAAGAACGAGAAAGAGAGAAGAAGTTTACCCCAGAAGAACAAACAAAACTGGAGAAAATACGAGCTAAATTAGAACAAGGACCCGATGGGCGAGAAATGTTGCCAAAAGCCTACACCAGGCGAATATTAGAATGTTTGCATGCGCAAACACATTGGGGTACAAAAGCATTAAGTGATCATTTTCTTAAACAATTTGGTTGTATTGGAATTTTTGAAATAGCAAAGAAAATAATAAAACTATTGTGTCAATCATTGGGTATTCAGTGGGAATACCACACTCCACGGCACCCACAAAGCTCGGGGAAGGTAGAAAGAATGAATCAAACAATAAAACAACAATTGGCTAAATTAATGATTGAGACACAAATGCCCTGGACGAAATGTTTACCACTGGCATTTCTAAACATAAGAACGAAACCATACAGTGAGACTGGATTATCGCCATATGAAATGTTATATGGCATGCCTTATTTTCAAGGAATGCCTCTGGCGAACAATGTAATTGAGGATCATAGTATCCAACAATATATAATATTGGGATGGTGACCCAAACACCACCTTTAGGATTTACAATTCATCAGTTAGAACCAGGAGATAAAATTCTGATAAAAACATGGAAAGAAGGAAACCTATCTCCCCTCTGGGAAGGACCTTTTCTTGTTTTATTAACTACAGAAACAGCTGTGAGAACTGCTGAAAAAGGATGGACACATGTGTCACGAGTGAAAGGTCCAGTGAAGGAGTGGAAAGTCACATCTGACTAAATTGCTGTGGGAATTTTATTGCGGCTACTCCTGTAATAGAAACAGGAGTGAAACATGAAATTCCCACAGTTGCTAAAAATCTATTTGCAAATCTTGCTGAAAACATTGCTAAGTCATTGAATATAACTGTTACGTTTGTGGTGGAAGAAATCAAGGTGAACGATGGCCATGGGAAGCTATGGAGAGAAATATAAGTAATCCCCAAGTTTGGAAAACAATGGGAAAGGGTAATAGGAAACAACAATGGGTACTCCGAGTATAATCAGAAGGAGTTGTTGGCAAAAGAAGAACAGGAAAAAGGAGCTGGAACTAGAATTTGTCCTTTGTGTAGAAGGTGGTGTGTATTTGTAAGATTAGTGTTGCAGGCTAACTGGCAGTTTTCTGTAGCCATAAAGCCTTGCAAATAAAGATGTTTGCCAGACTCGGGCAACTGCTCAGGTCTGGACAAACCACTGATCTATCAAAGCTCTGGCCTTCACAAGCAGTGCTCAATTAATTTGGGTACTCAGAAAGCACCCCCTTAAAGGAAAGAAGAGGGCAAGACCGGAGGGGAACTGGTGTTGCGGCTTAAAAAAGGGTCTGCCAAGGGCTGCAACCCCTTCGGGCTGTGACCGCCGATCACTATGGCCCTGACCGGACCTCTTCTAGTTCTACTTGGGGTGAGTTCCTTGACTCCGACTACGGCACATAACTGTAGTCAATATTGGAACAAGTCCAGCTGGGGTTTACCCCAGAAAAATGGAAAAACTGAGGACCTTTTCTAATTGTACAGCCCGTACCTGTAATCAACAATAAAATCTAGTTTTTTCCTGTTACCCATAAATTAGGGAGAGCGACTAGGAGTCCAGGTGTATAACGAATGGCCTCCTGAGAGACAAACTTGGAATGGAATCAATCTAGGAGGATTTTGGGGAGATTTTATGGGTGGTGACTAAAATCGGGATAGTTGTATTGAGGATATGCGGGGGATTGTTACTAGATTAATCTACTCGGTTATACTCAATTGGAAATGAAAACACGAATCAATACTATAAAGAAGAAGATGGGGGATTGTGAAATATGTTCATCTGATTCATGTGATGAAGTGTAACCTTCTGTGCTTTTATGGATTTCTCCTGCACCATAAAAAGGGGTATTTTACAGGAGATTCGAGTAAACTACTTTGCTAGTATATCAGCTCAAACCAGTTTGACCACTGACCACATAGTATTGTGTAAAGAAAGTGCATTCATAAGGTTTGGGGTCATCCTGGGGGCATGCTGAGGAAGATTCGAGAAGACTAGAAGGAGAAGAGGGCATGCACTGAAGAAGACACGCCTGTTCATTAATATGTATTAGAAGACACGCCTATTCATGAATATGTATTAGCGAACAGGATCATGCTGAGGAAGACTCGAGAAGATTCTAGAAGGAGAAGAGGGCATGCACCAAGACACGCCTATTCATGAATATAATATTCATGGACAGGATATAAACCAGGAACAGGAACTGTACCGCGTGTGTCTTGGTGGAGCGCAGACTCCCGACGCACCCAGCACTGTTTTCTTGCCTCTATTCGCTTAATAAATTGTAAATTTGAATTGGAATCCTGTTTGGGACTAAATCATTTATAACAATACCAAACTAGGAGGTGTTGTTGACTCTCTTGAGGGACAGAAGGCATTGCAGAGGGATTTAGAGTGGAACATTGGGCAATGATTAATGGGATGAAATTTAGCAAGTCAGAATGCTGCGTTCTGCACCTAGGATGGAGTAATGCTGGGCACAAGTATAATTTGGGAGAGGAGGGGCTGGAAAGCAGCCCTGTAGAAAGGCATCTGGGGGTGCTGGTTGACAGCAGCCTTGACAGGAGCCAGCAGTGTGCCCCGGCAACAAGAGGGCAAAGTGCATCCTGGGGTGCATCAAACACAGCCTAACCATCCGGTCAAAAGAGGTGATTATCCCACTGTATTCAGCATTTGTGTGGCCTCAACTTGAGTGTTGTGTGCAGTTCTGGGCCCCACAATTTAAGAAGGACGTGAAGGTCCTTGAATGCATCCAGAGGAGGGTGACAAAGCTGGAGAAAGGGCTGGAAGGAATGTCCTACGAGGAGTGGCTAAGGACTTTGGACTGGTCTGGTTTGGAGAAAAGGAGGCTGAGGGTGACCCCATTGCTCTCTGCAGCTTCCTGAGGAGGGGATGTGTAGAGTGAGGTGTTGATCTCTTCTCCCTGGTGTCCAGTGACAGGACGTGTGGGGATGGGTCAAAACTGCACCAGGGGAGGTTTAGACTGGACTTTAGGAAGCATTTCTTTACTGAGAGGGTGGTCAAACACTGGAACAGGTTTCCTGGAGAGGTGGTTGATGCCCCAAGTCTATCAGTATTTCAGCGGTATTTGGACAATGCCCTTAATAACATGATTTATCCTTTGGTCAGGCAGTTGGACTAGATGATCATTGTAGGTCCCTTCCAGCTGAAAGAGTCTATTCTAGTCTAGTCTATTCTAAATTACTTAGAGATTTGTGCTCATAAAAATATGGAAGTTGCAGTATTTCAGACCATTTTCCAGCAGTCATTAGGCTGGTTTTCATGAGGAAGTTTTACTGAAGAGCAGTTCAACTTTGTCAATCAGGAGTAATTCCACTGGAGCCAATGATTTTACCTTGTTTCTTTTGTTTTCTAGAAAATCTGAAATAGATCAGTCTTAAATATTGACTGGAGAAGACATTTTAACAAGCATGTAAGACATTCGCACAAGAAGATATGTTAGACACAGCACCTGCTGTAAACAAGAAAAATGACAATGCAGAATCCAAGTGCAATTTTCTGTATTACAACTACTGGTTCTGCAATACCAGTAGTCTGATCCTGTTTTATGTGCCTCTAGAAAGAAAAAATCATCCAGGAGAAGTCACGGGAAGCCTCAGAAAAGAGAGCAGGAATTAGAGATGGACCCCTGGTATAGGTGTCATGATACTATCCCCTCCCAACACAAAAGTCCTCCTGAGTCTTCAGTAATTCCCATCATCATAAAAGAAATTGTCTGTTATTCCAACCATACCAAGCCTTTTTCCACAGAGGAATCTGTTGCCAGAGGTTGGTTTTTGGCAGCCTAATGGATTCACGCATAGTTACAAATTTAGTGCAATGTTCAGGAATTACTCATTTAGTTATAATACCTATTAAGATTAATTGTCTATTGAAAATTTTGCACATTAGACAAGAATGTCTAATTTTTAGAAAAGAGGCTAAAGCTGCAGATAAAGGTGATTTTATTTCCTTGGCCATAGGTTGTGCCAATACCATAAACTCAAGCCACAGAAAAAAATCTCACAGATACAGTCCCTGGTTCTCTTACTTGCAGTCAGAGTTATACATGCTGGTGACGATGCAGCGCCCTGCAGAGATATATAAGAGTGCTTGATCAGAGCGCACCATCTTAACACTGGGAATTAAAAAAAGCAGAAAACTTTGCCAGTATTATTCACAGAGTGTAAATGTGAGTAGGATTATACAGGCATCAGTTTGCTGACTTTAATAGAAGACATCTATGTGATGCATCTCCAGGTGAATTAAAGTTGGGTCTTAGACCTTTAATTCATTTTGCAGATTAAGACACCTACATTTAGGTGGTTACATATAGTATCTACATGTAAAT
Organism: Phaethon aethereus; assembly: GCF_964289735.1. Classification (NCBI taxonomy): domain Eukaryota; kingdom Metazoa; phylum Chordata; class Aves; order Phaethontiformes; family Phaethontidae; genus Phaethon; species Phaethon aethereus. The sequence continues at coordinate 18,274,270 of NC_138577.1, forward strand.
GGAGAACTTACAGTTGTGTCATAGCCAATGGTGTTCTAGCTAACCAAGAGCATACCCTAACTGACCCTCAGCCATTCAAGACAAAGTATAGCTCATATTCTTCAAATATCTTTTAAATAGATTCCTCAATTCCTTTGCAATTTCAGTTCACATTCCAAACATTTTCCTAAGGCTCTTCTCAGGCCATGCACCTGGGTACAGTGTATGTGCTATGGCAATGAAGGAACTTATGTAGAGTTTTTTGTTTATTAATGATTAGTAGTTCTCTTTCAGGCTTGCTTTCTCACTTCTTGCTTTTTCAAACAATTTTTTGACAGAATGCTAGTTTAAATCATGTAAACTTTAAACCACTAGGTAAATAACTAAAATCATAACAATTTTAGAGTACATCTTATTTTTCATGTATGTTATCAATAATATACTATCAGAGGTTGAATTTGCTCTTACGTAATGGAAAAGCTGTGCAGTACCACTGAGAATGATTAGGAGCAGCAGGTTAATAAGCAGCTAGAGCTTTCACAGAAACTGTTATAGTATCCCTTCTTATTTGATTAAATATAAAGTGAAATGTGCTTTACTGGAGCATATATGCTTTGACTATAGTGTTTGAACCACATTGTAAAGGCAGAATTGAAACCATACGTTAATGGAATGCGGATATTGATGACAGGAAGGATGTTCTCATAAACAAAGCATTGGAAGCCATATCTCCCTCATCCTTCTGCTTGTTTCCATCTGTTGGCCAAGTACATCCCATGACTCAGTTTGTACTAGTTACTGGAAATACGCCTAAGAGTACAGTGGACCACAAGAAAGGTAACTGCTTAAGCACAGCAGCAGCAGCATCAGTTGTGAAATCATTAGCACAAATGTGAATTTGAACAAAATGGGTCTCCTGTGTGTGACTGCAACTCTCTGTTGTCAAGGCAAAAAAATTCTTAGTGCCAACAGACACATTTTTCTTCTGTGACATTTAGTTACTGGCAACAAACACAGAAGAAAACATTCAGTGTCAAGCAGTTAATCTGTCTTCATATAGGTGGAGGAATAGCTGTATAATGTGTATTTTATTGGTTCAAGAGAAGCCTCATCTGGAACTAAGAAAATGGTTGCTGTGAGATGAACTCTGAGAAAAAAAGTTGTAGTCCTGACAGTTGCAAACAGATTCTTTTGCAAAATGTACTTACCTCATAATATACACAAATGAAACTGGCATCTATTTTGCTCCAACTCTGTCATTACAAGCAATGGAATTATTTTGCATCAAACCTCTTATTCATTACAAAAGACTAAAAAGAATTGGTAGTAAATACGTTAAACATTATATAGGACTATTCACCATTTAAAAAACTTCCATGAAAAATTTTTTGCCTCTGTGGCCCCTAACTGTTTGTAGGTTCTCCTGTAAAGTTGACAATGTTTTAGACTCTTGTGGAAGAAGCCTTTTGAGGAGATTTAGCATAAAGTAATAATATGAAATATCACTTTTCATGTTACAGCAGAGGCAATCAATGAAATTTCCCCATGATAGTTAGAGAAGCCTTATCTTCAATTTATTAGTGGATGAGTCCTCACCTTGGAGGTACATAATGCTTGGGAAGTGATGTAAGTTAATGTGCATCTCTTAGCTTCCTTATAGAACCTGTTAATAGCAAGTCTATTGTCAGTGGATGATAGGACTGGGGGGGCTGTAGGGAAAAAAACTGTTGTACAGCTTATGCACTGGAGAACCATCCCTGCTTCTACCACAGAGTTTGTTTTTGTATAAGCAAGTGCTGTAAAATCTGAGTGTTAGATTTTCCCCTCATGGATGATATGCACCAGTTAGTCTTGGCATTTCTATCTGCAGCTAAAGTCAAAGAGCAATATGTGGCTAACTATTCTAAAAAATAGGTGGGAGTCTTATATCCAGTTGTTCCAAGTCAGTAGACATGTTTGACCTTCACAACTGGAGTATTCTATTTATTAATCTCTTGGGAAGGCGTTGTCATAAAAAATAAAAGTAGAACACAAACACTTCTCCAAAAGATGATGATTAGGTAGTAGTTATTTCTAAAGAATAACTTTAAATATTTAAAGGACATATTTATAAAAATGTTCTGACTAATGCATAAGCAATGTTCCTTTCAGAATAGCTTAACAAAATTTACCTGTTGGGACATTTTTATTTGATTCTGCTTTTGTTTTAATGCAAGTGTATTCTGCTTTTCTCCAGGCTATTCTACATTGTCTCCAGGTAACCCTTAACAGAATTTTTTTTTTTTTTTAATGTCAAAAACCACATAGCTCCAGTGAGAATATTTGAGGAAGAATAAATTGGTAGATGAAGTCTTATGTTTAATGAGCAAAGATCTTTGTGGAAAAGACAGACATACTAGCCATACTAATCAGATACAGCAGAATGGGGCCACGTTTTAGGTAACTCTTTAGAGGAAAGAGAAAGAGTAATTTTGCCAAAAAATGCAATACATCAAGAGCAGTAACATTGACAATGAGCTGAATTTGGCTAGAACTTTTCCAGATTCCTCCTTTGTATCATGCCCATTTTGCCTGTGTGTTCTGCATTCAGTAAACTGAAGAAATTCCCAAAGGTAGAATTTATCTTCTTTTCTGTGAAAGTAAGCAAAAGTAAGCAGTTATGTTGATTCACAGTCTCAACAGTTGCCCAGATAGCTGGAAATACAGCCCAGAAATAGCTGTTGCATTAAGATAAGAAAAGTCATTAGATGCACATCTTTCTTTCTGTGAACAAACACAACCGCTCAGTGCTACCATGTTAAGCAAAAACTACATGAAATAACTCAAGCATTTCCTTCACTGAAAATAGCTAAGATTCCTGCCTGGGTACTTTATGTAGAAGGGATCAGAGGATGTGTCATCTGTGTCTGTTCGCCCCCTCTGGCACCACCCCCACCAACGAAAAAGAAATAATCAGATACTGAAAAACCCATGCAATGTAGCAGTAGCAAGGCAGCTGGCAAACAGCAAATTTGTAGAGTTTGCTCACATGGGGGAACCTAAATCTACTTAGTTTGCAGAGTTGAACAGTGGATAACTCCTCTAATGTTTTCAGTTCATCCTCAAAGTACAAACAAGATTTCAGCCGATTTGTAAACATGAAGGCAGAAGATCCAGCTGTGGGAGGAAATGACTAATAAGGAATGCATGACAAGTTGACTTACTGTTGACTTCTCAAGTGACCAGTTCAAATAGCCAGAGGATGTGTTAACTAAACCAACAACCAGATTCCAGTGGGTGGAGGTTATGACAACATTTGTCTTTCCACTCCCATGCCTGCTGACACAGACACAGGGCAGATTTCTGCTGTTTCTGAAGACTCTCTGACATATGGAGCAGCCTCAAAGTTTGCATGGCTCATTTTATCTTTGAATTGTAAGAAGATAGAGAGTAAGAGCAAGGGAGAGGAAGTGACCTAAGCAAGTGAATAGTAAATAGTTCTAAAACCATGCTGCTTTTACCTATTTAATTTTGATTTAGAATAGGTTGTATATTTCATCACTTGCCTAGCAGGTTAGAAAGACAAGGCTTTATTCACACTATGTCATGAAGTCAAGATATTCCAGACAAGTTGATGCAAAGCATTAAAAGGAAATATTACGATCCTTCTCTGAGCTTTCCAACCAGACCAGCTCTTTCTTACTGGAGGGACCTAATTTGCAGGCTCAGAGAGGGTTCTGGCTCTAAGAGATGGATGGGTTATTTTTTACGGCAGAAGGCATAGGAGTCACTTTAGAGACTCCTGTTTTAGCCACTTCTCTCTTGTTTTAGAACATTAATTAAAAAAAAGTGTCTTGTCATCATGACATGCCAGTGTGCTATTGATATACAGCCACTGCTTCAAGCACCTCGCAAAAAAATGACCTTTGCATCTTTTCACTGTAATGGCAACTAGGTACATAGCCCTCCGTTTTGTACCTTCAGAACATTTCATCTGAATGAATTTTATCCTCAGAAAGTTTCTATGAAATATGGAAGTATTGCCTTGTATTTTTTGTGAAAATTGAGGCAAACAGTGTTGTGAGATTATTGCCTTTGATAACGTAGAAAGTGTAAATTAGAAATTGTGTTCAGGTCACCCAAGTGTCAGAATGCAAGGCAATAATCCTTCCTATTGCATTACCCTTTGTCACTTTTGCCATCATACGCAATGCATAGAACAATGCACAGGTTGTGTATGATCATAAAAATTAAGAACAAGTGCTTTTAAATCCCTTCTGAAGCAGGTTAATTTCTTTTTGTCTCCAATCATGTCACCTAGGATCATGTAACGTACAAAACCTAGCATTATAAAATTATAGGGAAATTGCTTTTGGCTGGGACATAGATCTCCATTTTCTTGCTTATTCTGCTTATTGCTTGTCGTTTTAAGAAAGCATTTGTAATACAGAACAGTTACATGGTTGCCTGGAATTCCAGCAGATCCCCGACTCTGAAGATTCATTTCAATATGGCACCTTCAGTTGTGTTAGAAAGAGTTTGAGTAACTTCAGAGGAGAAAAAATATATCTGTTGCTCCCCTTGGATTTCTGTTTCATTATCTCAGAGACAATTCATGCAGCAGTAAGATACACAATATTCTTTCAGACACTCAGATCTTCATAATTCTGCCTCACTAAAATATACGATTGCCTTGAAAATCACAAGATGTAATAAAATGCTTTCTGGGTTTTTATGTCTTCTGTTGCTTGAATCTTCTGAATTTAGGTGTTCAAGGTCAATGTATAAATGCTAAAATAAACTTGATTCCTAAAGAAAAAACAAGTTTTTCACCCATTCCTTTGACTCCCCTACCTAACTCCATACCTGAGGAAGTGACAACCAATACTGCAAAACTAACAATAAACTTGTGATTTGGATGTAATCTGGCAATTCCTTAATAAATGCTTAATTTTTAGTACAACTTTGAAGCTATATTTGCACATGTAAATAAAAACTACACAAAACAGGTAACGATGATCAAATCCTTGTTTGTTCTTTATTCCATAGTTAATAATATGGAGTAAAAAATGCCTGTGAATTTAATGCCAAGATATTGGTACTTTTTAAAAAGAATATTATCTTAGTGTTTTCCAGCACAAATCATCACAGCAGCATTTGCTGGTCCTGTTATCCATTGATGAAAGTGATGGGTTTTTCTCTTGATAAGTGTAATGTAAACTTATCCATTGGTCATAAAATTTGTTTGTCTTTTCCCTAAAAACTGTTTGTTTATGAGAGTTGCCCCTGTCTGGAAAGTTCATTGTTGTTAGTTGACTGGTGAACTAATGACAGTCCATATTTTTTAGAACTGGAATATAGACCCCGTACACATAAATTTAACCCTGCCCTTTTAAATGCTTTTTCTCTTTATTATCATATCTTGCTTCTGAACTACAGTAGATGAACAAACCCTGGCAACATGTTTGACAATTATTTCTTTTTACTACTTCATTGGATAATTTAAAATTGTCATTTTTTTAAAAACTTTTACATATAAAGTCTTGTGTATTTCTCTTAGCTTGGTACACGTTCAGTAGTGGATACCCAGGCTAAATTGTTTTTAACTGTCGCAGCAAAAAAAACTTTTCCATACAAAATTCAGTGTAGTATAATTTCCTTAACAAAATGTCAGACATTGACATGGTTATAATCCATAATCACTTAGGTGGTTTTCCATATTGGAAGTCCAGAAAATGGATGTACACCTGATCTGTTCTGAGGCAGTCCAAAAGAAATCAGCTTCCTCTTCCACTGTCTCCACAGGGAGTAAATTGTAAGTAATACTCTGAGATGGCTATTAATTGCCTTACTTCCAAAGAGAAAAAAGACAAAGGCTTGGGCCTGTCCCATAACTTATCACTATCTGTTACAACTCCTTTCATCTTTTCTTTCTGTTATGTTGACTTTTCTTACGTGGATTAACACCAGTTCCTACTGGGGTCTCACAAGAAAACTCCCTTTTCAACTTCTCAGCTAAGTAAGAAAAGTATCCATCAATACAGAGAATACATGAAGGAAGAAATTAAAGTTAGAATTTGACCTCCTACACAAGTCACACAAGGCATGAATCTCTTAGACAATATGAGGAGAGGTTTGCAAATAGGGCAAAGCATCTAACTATTGGAGTCTGCTGTATTTATGAAGAATCCACATAAGTCTGGTTTTATTAATGACTGTAATTGTGCTTATGAGAATAGAAATCACTGTAAAGTTCATTGATTGAATATAGCACTGATATAAAACAGGCTGGTTTGCATATAGAGTGTCTTTTACAAGCATCTAGAGTAGACTTTGGCCAGTGTAAACAAGTGAAATTCTGACTTACAGCTATGTTGATTTATCCTAGTTGAGACTATGATTGTGATAAAGTAAATCCCATAACGTTTTTTCTGAACCATTACTTTCTAGTATCTGATAAATGAGCTACAAGTGGTATATCAATGGCTTTTGAGATGAATATGTATGTTCTATTCAAAGAGACATCACATATATACATACATGTACATATTCTCTGAGAGGCATGACTATAGCACTGGGCTGGGAGTCAGGATGCCTCTAGAGTATTGGACACGCTTATGACAGGATGAAACCAAAAGCTAGAATAATGCAGGTAGCTATTTGAGGACCCTCTTGACAGAGAACAAAAGCACTATGTTCACTTGCATTTTACCTTACCTCTTATGAAGTGTATCCACTTCTGTCTGCTTTTTTCCTGCTAAAAGGAATCTCGTGTTTAGAATAACCAAGGGATATATTTAGTGCTTGAAAGCACCTGTGATATGGTAGTGATCAGCAGAGAATGAATACGTAAAATAACAAAACGGCTTGTGCATTTTGAAATCTTTGTTTTTTCTGATTTAAGCTAAAAAAAAACTGGAAAAGTATTAAAATCAGATGTGCTAATAGATCACAAGGAAAGGAGTTATTTTTGTCTGTCTGTCCAGAATCAAAGACATGCAAAACCTTCAGAGAATGCCTGTCTTCATGTGACTTTTAGGACAAGACCTAAGAAGGAAATGAATTTTAGAAATATACAACAATAAAAAACAGATTAGCAAGCCTGTCATCCAAACCTCTTAAGGTTTGAAAAAGTTCAATTTTTAGGTGGCAGCTTGGATTTACTTCTGCTTTATCTGATCCGAGCTGCTATTTCCAGAGGAGCAAGTGCATCTCTCTCTATCTCACAGAAACACAGAATCACAGAATCATTAAGGTTGGAAAGGACCTTCAAGATCATCAAGTCCAACCATCAACCCAACACCACCATACTCCCTAAACCATGTCCCAAAGCACCACATCCACACGTTTTTTGAATACTTCCAGAGATGGTGACTCCACCACCTCCCTGGGAAGCCTGTTCCAATGCTTGACCACTCTTTCTGTAAAGGAATTTTTCCTAATATCCAGTCTAAACCTCCCCTGTTGCAACTTGAGGTCATTTCCTCTCATCCTATCACTAGTTACTTGTAAGAAGAAATCAACATCCACCTCACCACAACCCCCTTCCAGGTAGTAGTAGAGAGTGATAAGGTCTCCCCTCAGCCTCCTCTTCTACAGACTGAACAACCCCAGTTCCCTCAGCCGCTCCTCACAAGACTTGTTCTCCAGAACCTTCACCAGCTTCATTGCCCTTCTTTGGACAGGTTCGAACAACTCAACATCCTTCTTGTAGTGAGGGGCCCAAAACAACACAGGATTCAAGGTGTGGTCTCACCAGTGCTGAGTACAGGGGCACAATCACTTCCCTACTTCTGCTGGCCACACTATTTCTGATACAGGCCAGGACGCTGTTGGCCTTCTTGGCCACCTGGGCACCTTGCTGCCTCATGTTCAGCCAGCTGTCAACCAGCACCCCCAGGTCCTTTTCCACCAGGCAGCTCTGCAGCCACACCTCCCCAAGCCTGTGGCGTTGCATGGGGTTGTTGTGACCAAAGTGCAGGACCCGTCTCTTGGCCTTATTAAACCTCATACAGTTGACCTTGGCCCATCAATCCAGCCGGTTCAGATCCTTCTGCAGAGCCCTCCTACCCTCCAGCAGATCAACACTCCCACCCAACTTGGTGTCATCTGCAAACTTACTGAGGAAGCACTCCATCCCCTCATCCAGATCATCAATAAAGATATTGAACAAGACTGGTCCCAGAATCGAGCCCTGCGGAACACCACTTGTGACCAGTTGCCAACTGGATTTAACGCCATTCACCATGACTCTCTGGGCTCGGCCATCCAGCCAGTTCTTTACCCAGTGAAGAGTAAACCTGTCTAAGCCACAAGCCACCAGTTTCTCCAGCAGAATACTGTGGGAGATGTTGTCAAAGGCTTTACTAAAGTCCAGGTAGACAACACACACAGCCTTTCCCTCATCCACTAGGTGCATTACCTAGTCATAGAAGGAGATGAGGTTGGTCAAGCAGGACCTGCCTTTCATGAACCCATGATGGCTGGGCCTGATCCCTTGGCTGTCCTTCACATGCCCCGTGAGCACTCTCAAGATGAACCGCTCCATGATCTTCACCGGCACGGAGGTCAGGCTGACAGGCCTGTAGTTCCCCGGATGCTCCTTCCAGCCTTTCTTGTAGGTGGGTGTCACATTGGCAAGCCTCCAGTCACCTGGGACCTCCCCTGTTAACCAGGACTGCTGGTAAATGATGGAGAGTGGCTTGGCAAGCTCCTCCACAGCTCCCTCAGTACTCTTGGGTGGATCCCATCAAGCCCCATAGACTTGTGGTGTCCAGGTGGCTTAACAGGTCCTTAACTGTTTCCTGCTGGATTATGGGGAGTTTATTTTACTCTCCATCCCCATCTTCCAGCTCAGGGGGCTAAATACCCTGCGGATACCTGGTCTGGCTATTAAAGATTGAGGCAAAGAAGGCATTCAGTAACTCAGCCTTGTCCTCATCCTTGGTGATAAAGTTCTCTGCCATATCCAGTAAGGGATGGAGCTTCTCCTTGCCTCTCTTTTTGTTGTCAATGTAGAAGCATTTTTTGTTATCCTGTGTGGATATCTGACTGTGGCCAGACTGCGCTCTGGTTGGGCTTTTGTCTTTCTAATTTTGTCTCGGCTTGACCTAACAAGATCCTTGTACTCTTCTTGAGTCGCTTTCCCCTTCTTCCAGAGGTGATAAACTCTCCTCTTTTCCCTGAGTCCCAGCAAAATCTCTCTGTTCAGCCAGGCTGGTCGTCTTCCCCACCAGCTCGTTTTATAGCACATGGGGACTGTCTGCTCCTGCGCCATTAAGATTTCCTTCTTGAAGACTTTCCAGCCTTCCTGGACCCTTTTGCCCTTCAGGACTGTCTCCCAAGGGACTCTCTCAACTACTGACCTAAAGAGGCCAAAGTCTGCCCTCTGCAAGTCCATGGTAGCAGTTTTGCTGACCCCTCTCCTTACTTCACTCCGAACTGAGAATTCTATCATGTCATGGTCGCTAAGACCAAGTATGTAAATGTATAAACATATAATATAAATATATAAGTATATATTTATACTTTTTCTGCTTCTGTAATATTTTGCAGAGCTGAGCAACAAGAATTGGAAAGGAACAAAGGTTATTAGATGTGTAAAAAGCCCCTCTGTTTGTTTTTTTGGATGGAAATCCAAAGTCTTCCAAAGAATACAAACCCACAGCAATGAGTTTATATTCCTTTTCTTTCTATTTTATCTCTGCTGTCTTTTACATATTGGATGACTTTTGCTTTAGTTTGTCTTATGGACATCAAATGAAAGTGAACAGTCATCATCAGTTAATATGCAATCCTAATTATGTGCTTATACCCAATTTAATGTATAAGATGTGAGAAAGTCTGTGAAAATTGGTAAGGACTTTCTAATGTGTAGAAACCAATCTGGTTTTGGCAGAGGTATGGCAAAAAGGTGAAGCTCAAAATGTGTCATTCAACCCTTCTGTATTGCTGAAGTTAGCTGCTGTACATAGCAAGGTCATCACATTTTTATTTTTCAGTAGTGGAACTTCCGTTGCTTCATTTACAGTTTAAAAAAATGCTTTTTTAGAGAAAAAAAAGGTATTTTCTTCTCAGATGGTAGGTGCACTGTTGAGTGCTGTATTTCTTGAGCTTGATCTACTAAGTTCTCTCAAATACCTTTTTTTTCAGAGACTGATGAACTTATGTAAAGGGTATTTTGCAGACTGGTATGACAACCAAATATCTGTGATACCACTTTATGATTGCCTGGTCCCTGTACCTCTCCCCTCTGTCCTCTGCCATTTAGTGACATGAGGAAGAAATTAGACCTTATGTCTAATAGACATAAGGAAGAATGATTAGACGCATTTAGATTAAGAAGAAATTCTTCACTATGAGGATGGTGAGACAGTGGAACAGGTTGCCCAAAGAAGTTGTGGATGCCCCATCCCTGGAAGCGTTCAAGACCAGGCTGGATGGGGCTTTGAGCAGTCTGGGTCTAGTGGAAGGTGTCCTTACCCATGGCAGGGGTTTGGAACCAGATGATCTTTAACGTCCCTTCCAATGCACACCATTCTCTGATTCTCTGATTCTACGATATGTAAATACATAAGCCAGTAAGGGAAAAATAATATTCAAGCCACAACTGTCAGAAAAGAACAGAAACAGAAGGAACTGGAAATGTGAGTCAAGGTAGAGGAACTTTACTCATTTAATAATAATTGTCATACTAGTACACTTTCCCAAATATAATCTTTTATCTAGAATTTCAAAATAAGATTATAAAAACACTAATTTGGGTGAGTCTTAATGCAAATAAATGAAGCTAAGCATTCTTTTCTTTGAAATGCTAAGGGGTCTGTTCAATGTCATGCAGCCACACAAAATTTGATTCCTAAAACATATAGCAAAAATCTAATTTTAGGATGTAAATCTTAATTATGCATAGCATAACAGTGACATTCCACCAAAGCTAAAGTAACATGCTCTTAAAAGACCAGGACTTATAGAAAACAAAGTGGTGTTTTTTAAATATTTTTACCTAAGTGAAGTGTTTCCAGGCACTGAGACTGCTCCCAACCAGCATGACGTGACCCCTGTCTATGCTAGTAAACTGTTTTAACCCTAAAAACAGGACAGTGACCTGTGAGGTGCCTTTGGGGAGCTGTCTCTGTGCTTTTCTAGCTGCCAGATTATGCTTGTCTGGGCTAGGATGAAGCTCCAGGATGAAGATCCTGATTGTAATATTTGAATTTAATTATAAGAGATTCCTTTGTGCCAGTTCTCTTTTGTGCAGGAAATGTGTCTGTAGCAGATGAGAACTGTCATGTGATCTAACAACCATCACAAAACTCACTGACTTCTAACTTAAATATAATACATCTGTCTTTAACCTTGGCTTTTCTAGTGCTGACCAAGATGTATATGCATGTGTAATATAGGATAACACACAAACAATTCCGAACCCAAACAAGCTGCTGTGTCTAAGAGAAGACAGGAGAACACACATGAGACTGTCAATCATGTTTCTTAATGTGTGGCTAAAAGATGCTCACATACAGCACTGACAGGTTTGAGCAGACCAGCTTCTGATATTTATCAGAGGTGTTATAGCTTAGGTTGTGCCTGTTTTCTACTTGTGAGATATGCAATGTAGGTTTTTGGCAACTCTTACTCTTTTAAGACCATGGCAGTAGGACAGCTCATTTAAAATTAAGAAATTTGTTTTGATATTTTGTGTGTTATCATATCATCCATAGTAGCACAAAGAGTCTTGAATCATAACTTATGACACATTTTGGAGCTTGGTGTAATTCTGCACTGTGACTCTGAAATCACTTTCCCTTTTTATAAAACTCCAAACAGTGGGTAGGGGGTGGCTCAGGCACAGCCTTACATCAGCTTCTTAATCACATGCCAAAACAAAAAAAAGATTTCCAAACCAAGCTGCAAAGTGCCTTCAGTTGTACTGACCCACTGTTCAAATGTATAAAGCTTTGTCAAATGAAAGGAAGAGCTACACTTCTATTGCTTGTATCTTAGAGCAGTTGAGGTGGGAAGCACTGAAAACTTAGGCACTTTAGTAAACTTATTGCTAAAAATATGGGAGGATTTTTTAGCTAAAGTAAAAATAATCCCGGGCTTGTTATAAGGTGTGAGGGAGATCCCAGGGATAGAAAAAGCAGATTCTTCCTCCTGTTGTATTTCTTCCACCTGTTTGTTTTCCATCTGAATATTCTTTGTTCTTTCTTTGCTTTGTGTCTTCTTATATTTGCTTTCTTGTTTTCCCTATTTTCTGTGAGTCATTTTTAATTCATTTCTATAGCATGATGCTCTCCCTTTCTCATTCTCCTAGAAAGAAAACAAACATGGTAACCACAATGTTTGAGTGGGCTCGCAATTAAATAAATAATCCTTCCATCCTTTCACAAAACACAGAGTACTGAACTCACAGATCTTGGTGATGCTGCCTGTAACATCAAGACCTACCACTGAGTACTGAACACTGCCTATCTGCAGATGCAATGGTTACCAACTTAATTTGTTCGTGTCTTAACCTTTTCCATTCCCATCCAGGCTCTGTTATTTTGGGGTTTAAGTCTTCCTCAAGTTGTGTTTTTTTCTATTCTTGATCTGTGTTTTTCTCCTTTTACAGTGGAAGGTAGGGTATAGAGTAATATATGTAAGTACTTAATTAGAGATTAAAGCTAATGATGTTTTCAGTGCAAGAAAAAGACTCATGGGAATAATGGGCTCATCCTTTCATATATTATTAAGCTAGTAATTTTTATTAGCTAAAACTTTAGATAATAAGGTGTGTTGATTCTTAGGAAACAAATACATTTATTGCTTTAATGTTAATTTTCTATGCAAGTGGCAGATCCATTAAAGCTACTTCATGATATGTAGCTTTTAATTTAGCCAAACCAGAGTGATTAAATTACTAGACATGACGTAAGCCCAGCAGTGAATCATCCAGCAATTTAACTTAAGCAAAAATCTGCCTTGTCATTCCAAGAGCAGTAATATCATCCTTTGCTTCAACAGCTTCAGTCTCAGATAAACATTTTGCAGACCATCTGCCTGCAGTTTTGGTGGACCTGCCTCATACCAGCCTGCAAAGTTTTTCTCCTTACAATTTAGTATATAGTGCCTTTTTTCTGAAAAATAGTTTTGCAGTAAAAGAAATAATTTTTATCAATATGTTTGAGATTCTCATCAAATTGTTTTCAGGTACTGGTATGTTGGAGTGTCTCTGTCGTACTCTAGTTGGAAAGTTTAAATTTGGCCAACATGTTTTACTGTTTAACAATGATAGAGTGAATAGGGGAATAGGTCAAGATGGAAATAAGCAATAGATTTTAATGTAATGGGTTACAGTCCATATCTACATACCATTCTGTTAAACATGTTTTCACAGTCTCTTACATTTTGAAAAATAAAAAGTATACTAATTTTATACTTTTATTCAAAATAATATCATTCAGTTTTTAATTATCCTGCACAGAGTACCTCAGGAGTGTTGTAAACGTCCATAGAACTCCGTGGAATCTGTTTGAAGAACTGCAGAGCTCAGTACAAAATGGAATTCTATTTAACATCATTCAGTTGTCCCTGTGGTATGGGTGGTCAGCATTACGTAATGGATCAACATATTTCTGCTCACCCAAGCCTGGGGATGCTCCACAAGGAAACACTGAGTAGTTGTGATTAATTAGACTTACCTAGAACAGATGGCAGAAATACATTATTATGTTCTTCAAAAATGTGAATGTTTATTAAAAGTAAGGAAATCTCTTTTCTTAAGTTTATACATTTGTGCAACAGTATGGGAAATTTAAGGTGAACAGGAAAAAGAAATCCTGCATTTTCTAAAGATAGAAAAATCCTAAAGGAGATTTTTTTGAGATAATTCTAGGATTTCCATTACTGAATGCTTTAAAAATTGAGTCCAAAAGGCTTAATTTAGGAGTGATAAAGGGAAGAGCTGATTCTGGTTTAGGCAGGGGCGTTGACTTTAGAACTGAACCTGTAGTTTTCTACAGCAATGGTGACAATTTTGCCTCAAGGTGTGTATCTTGAATCATAAATACTGTATGTAAATATATTCGCATGTACAGATGTAAACACTGTTTACCCCTTTCCATTCTCTGAATATTTTACTTTTTGAAGCTGCTCAGTTTCAGGAAATTAGTTGGGATGTTCTTCAGTGTATGTGGAAACTTGATTTTGGATTATACTATTGTTTGCTTGAACAATGTTCACAGAATTATGACTGCCTTTTAGTATTGACCCATTTTTTAAGACAACAGTCAGATTTTGTAGTTCTATAGATCCAAATAAAATGAAAACCTTATAGTGCTTTGTTTAAAACGTTTAGCTATGACCAAGAGCAATTAATTCTACAGGAAAGAGCTTTTTCTATTCCTATACTTCTTTGTTTATATTTTCAGACAAATTAAGTATAACTTCAAATAATTTCTTTAGAAATTTAATATTTCACTGCTTGTTTATCGCACAAAAATCAACTCCATTGTTTGGAATTTCTTTTTGCATTCCTATGTAGACTGGCCAAATCATGCATAAGTGTGAATTATCCAACACACACTGAACTGAGTGGTGTTCTTTTTGGATTTTATGGACTGAGGAATGGCCATAAATATATGGATTCAAATCGTCTTTCATTTATGTCTCTTGTGGGTCAGCTGTCACTTCTACATGGTATGATGGTATGAAGCCCACACCTAGGTAAGTAGAAGGAAAAAAGATATTCCATTTTTAAAGCAAAAAATAGTCTGGTTATGGGTTATGTTTTGGTGCATGCACCTCTTTAGTGGCAAACAATTGCTATGATCTGGCATGGTCTTGATCCACAACAGTTCAGGAATTTTCTCCTCAACTGATAATACTGCAGCTTCACTGGGATGGCTGTGAGGCATTTGCATCTGACAGCATAACTACTGCTTTGTAAGCAATTCTATAAAGTTGAGTGGGTGAGGAAATAAGCAGTCTAAATTTAACATGGTTGCAGTAAGGACTAAAAGTAAGATTAAAAGGGAGAAAATGGGGGTCTCTGCATGTAAGTAAAGACATGTTGAAAAATGAGAATAAGAATTTGATGTAATTAAACAGCCTGATGTGAAGTGGCAGTAAGGGAGAAGAAGGATAAAAGTAGAAGTCAGAAATAGAGGCAGAGATATTTTATAGGGATTATTATTGACTGTCAATAAGTTTTGCTTGATTTCTGATAGAAAGAGAGCCTTTGAATAGGAATGGTGTCTATGGGTGAAAAAAAACCTGGAAAAGCTAAGAAAAGGAGAAGAAAAATATGAAGACAAACAAACAAATGGAATGTTCCATTCTCAAAGTGCTGGACAAGACTGCCCTAAAACATGATAGGAGTATAAAAGAAAATAGCCCAAAAATCAAAAGCTTTTCTCCATCCATATCACAAGAGTTCCACAAGCTATGATGGGATTCTGATATATTTGTCCTTTTGTGCACTCAAACAGTGCTGAATCTCTAGGCATGGGGGCAACAATGCAAAGCAAAATAGAACCGATTTAAAACTTGAGCTATTCCCCACTTGGTAATAAGACATTTGATATCTTTCAGGGAATTATAATGTGGTTGTAAAAAAAATTTTCCCACTTAGGTATTGAAATGAGCGGCACATTCGTTTTCATAATATTTGAGAAACCCGTTTAGTTCTTTTTCAAATTACAGTAGTGCAAATGAAAAAACATAAATAAAACTAAAAAAAAAGGAAGTGACTTCTTTCAGCTGTTCTTCCACACTTCTCTAACTCAAACATTGCATTGTTTTTTGAAATGTAATTTTGCAAGCCCTCCCAATCCACCCTGTAGTCATTGTGGACCAGTACTTTTGGCTACTCAGGGAAATAAACATTTTAAAATAACTAAATGCATCATTTTGGAAAAACTGCTCCTGCACATGCTTAGCCACAACGCACTCAAACAAAAATGTCAGACAGTTTTAAAACTGGAACATGTGGAAGTGGCACTGAGACATATAAAAATAAGCCACAACAAGGGTGCCCATTAGCAGATTGCTGGTGTACTTGGATGTGATGTAAGCCTGGAGACCAAAGCTGGGAGACTTCAGTATCTTCAGAAGTGGCTTAATAACACACTGCTGTACATCTTGACACAATTAATTGGTCTTAAATGCAGCTTGCTGCTTACATATATCATTCAACTCTTTAGCATTTTATATATGGTATATTTTCACTAAGAACAATAAAGACCAGTAGAAGAATAAGAGAAAAAATAGCTGTGATTTTCAATATACTCTCTCATTTTAAACAATTTTTCTTCTCAGCCTTCCATACTCAGTCTCTTTTTGATGAATGCTTTCTGCCCCATCAGCCGGTCTGTCCTCTCAGTAGTAGTTTAAGATGCAACAGCTATTATAAAAAAAAAATCAACAGGCAATTTGGAATATTGAAGAGATCTGCTTCAGCTTTTGCTTGTGTAAATTAACTGTCTATTAATGCTCACTGTTATTATGGGGTCACTCACATTTCACTGTACTTTCCACATGATAGAGATTTAAAACTGCCTTACACTTAAGGCTCCACAAATGCATCGTGTAGATTTAACTTGCTGAAAATGCCTTCTATTCAAATTCCCTATACCTCTTCATGTGCAGAACAGAACTCCTCTTGGCTCTTCAGACTGTATGTAGGAAGTAGTAGGATGAAGATTTTAGTTTTCAGAATAGATATATGCTTGGAAGTTACTTCCACAGGAATATCCAAAGTATAAACATATCAGAGGTATTTTGTAATCTCCCTTACTCATTGTGTTTATGCTCAGTTAAAGAACTGTAAATTTTTTGGAGAAGTTGTGTATATAGTTTCTGCAAAATGCTTCCCACTGAAACTGTAGAATGTGAAATTATGCATCTCTTAATTTTAATGGGGTTTTTTGTTCATGGCCACAGAAGTGGCCTGTGTCCAAAAAATGCCTGTCTATACCCTAAAGTACACATTTCATTTTGTTGTAAAACTAAGGGTGAGATTTTTCTCACCTATTCTCTTAGTCTGAGTGACTCCCTCTGATGATCAATGGAAGGAGGTTGTCATCTCTGGAGAGTGACTCATACTCTCCTAAAATGTAACTTTTTACACTGAATAAAGAGGTGTCCCAGTTGCCATTTAGATGGCTAAAGATAAATCAGATGAACTTATAACTATAAATATATATCTATCATCTGAACTAGCAGATTTAAAAACATACTTCAAGAAAGAGTTTCCTATCTAGCATGCTTTTTATTTAATTAAAATTTAGGAAAAGCAAAGAAATATCGTCTCTGAAAAGGAAGTGGAAACTGCAAATGTATCTGCTTAATGAGATAGAACCATGTTAAAGGATCAAAGTAAAGTTTAACTATTTACATCTTTGCGGTTTGACAGACTGTCCGTTGTAATTAAAGCAGGATAAAACCACAGAATTACAGTATCATTCCTACAAAGGAGGATACCATTCTTCCAGATGTCATAAGCAAATACTGGACTGGCTAATATCAGTTCATATGGTAAGGATCAATATTTGCATCCTGCTTTCCCAGTAGTGTGAAATTATGTTAACTGGTTATATTGCAAGTCTTCTCCTAAATGGCTGAAGGAAAGTATGTATGTGTTCTCAAACTGTAATTCACCTTTAGCAGAATATAAACAAAATAAACACTCAATTTTAATATGCCATGATCTACTAAACTAATGTCTGAAAAACAAGGATTCATCTTCTGGGCTGCTAGCCTAACCGCAAATTCTTTGTAAAATACCTGGCTCAGCAGGTACTATTTACTTTATGAGGGCAGGGAATGCCCAGTGGCTTTTTTTTTTTTTTTTCTTTTAACATTAAGGAGACTGAGAATGTAAGAGACTGAGTTTTCCTTGAGCCATATACTTCTGTGAGTGCAGGTACACACTAGGAGGTTCCTAACAGGTTGACACAGGGCAAAATTCATTTCTTTTCCTCCAATTTTTTAGTGCAAGCTTGTAACAAAGAACTTTTCATTACTTTTTCTTGATAAACAATCCAAATCTTTGAAAAGTTGTTTGGTTTATGTAACTTTAAATCTGTACTGTCTTAATGTTCTGTGACTTGCATTTTGACCTTTGAAAGCACCTTCCTGTGTGCAAAGATAACAGCCATTCTAATTTGAGTGAGGCTAGAAGACAAAACACATACCAGTTTCTCACAGGGTGATGTCTTTTACATTACACTCATTTTGCAGCTTTCATTGTGCAGGAAAGCTCAACACAGATTCAGATTTTGCTTTGGAGTTAACACAGACACACTGAAACAGATCCTAGGCAGGTATAAATCAACATAGATGCAACTAAAGCGAGTGGAACAGTATCTCATATCAGAGAAGGATCTGGTCAAAGGTTTCTCTATTGTTTCTTTTAGAACTGAAACCAAAAATAAATTTACTAAAAAACATCCAAACACAAAACAAGTCCCCACACTTTTTATTCTGCCAATCAGGATGAATTCAGCAGGAGGGGCTAACAGAACTCTAGACCCATGAACATGACCTTGTGTCATGCACACTCCACATCTCCAGATGGTGGGAGATGTGCTTCTGAATTGCCAACAGCAATTTTGTGGGTATGTGTAGTCCTCGTAATAATAAAAAAAAAAAAAAAAAGTCAGGAATGGCTGTTTTTCTGAAGTTTTTGCAATGAGACAAATGTCAGTATTTTTAAATCAAGATGGCAAAATTAAAATGTTGACAACAAAGTCAAACTATTTGGGCTGGTAAGAAAAAATGTTGGCCTCTTCCTCCATGTGTGACTCAAAAGTTAGCAGTATTGAGTCTAATAATAACTCAATAGCACACTTCTCCCTGAGTAGCAACAAAAATGGTTGTTTATTAAACACGATGTTTGAGCTGTAATGTTGTCTGTAGCAGTCAGTGAAAGTAAATGCAGTACTTGTGAAGATACATTCATACTGTTGAAAGTACAGCATTATCAAGTTTTGCAGAATCCATGTAGGACTATCATATTATGGATTTAATTCCCTAATAAAATTCAATCATAAAACTAAGAAAACTGTCAGCCCATAATCTACAAAAAAAGTAAGTAAATTCCTCTAGATTATTTTTTTGTAGGTGGAGAACATTTTTAATAAATAAGAATAAGGTATTTTACAGCTATCCCTTTTTACCATTTTCACCTTTAGTTGAACATTTCTGATCAAGTATTTTCCAGAATTTCCTTTACTACCTCCAGGGACCTTTGAATCAATCCCTGAATTAGTCTTTTTCAGACAGTGAGAGAGCACACTGTACACTGGCATGCTACTATGTAGGTAGCAGTTACAATTTTTAGAAGGTGTTTACTGTTCCAAGTATTTTTCTTTATGTTGATATATAAATTTATTCTTGCATAAACTACTAAAGTAGCATTTAATTAGAGATATGACTGTGCTAAGTTAGTTTCATTTTAGGCTTTGATTTAGGAAAGCTATAGCCCTGAGAGAATGAAATCTGGCCAGGCACATCAAGGCAACAAGAAAAGCTTCTGTAGGTATGTTGGTGGTAAAAGCAAGACTAGGGAAAACGTGGGCCCTCTCTGGAAGGAAACAGGAGACCTCGTTTCCTGGGATATGGAGAAAACTGAGATGCTCAATGACTTTTTCGCCTCAGTCTTCACCAGCAAGTGCTGAAGCCACACTGCCCAAGTTGCAGAAAGCAAAGGCAAGGACTGGGAGAATGAAGGACTGCCCACTGTAGGAGAAGATCAGGTTCGAGAGCATCTAAGGAACATGCAGGTACATGAGTTCATGGGTCCTGATGAGATGCATCTGTGGATCCTGAGGGAACTGGTGGATGAAGTTGTTAAGCCACTATCCATCATATTTGAGAAGTTGTGACAGTCCAGGGATATTCCCACTGACTTGAAATGGGGAAACATAATGCACATTTTTAAAAAGGGGAAAAAAGGAAGACCTGGGAAATACAAGCCAGTCTCACCTCTCTGTCTGGCAAGATCATGGAGCGGATCCTCCTGTAAACTATGCTAAGGCACATGGAAGACAAGGCGGTGATTAGTAACAGTTTCACTAAGGGCCGATGGGGTTAAAGTGTCAGTGGATAAGGGAGGAGAAATTGATGTCATCTACCTGGACTTGTGCAAAACATTTGGCACTGTCCCACATGACATCCTCATCTCTAAATTGGGGAGACATTAATTTGAAGGATGGACAACTTGATTGATAAGTAATTGGCTGTATGGTCACACTCAAAGTGCGGTCAATGGCTTGATGTCCAAGCAGAGACCAGTGATGAGTGGCACTCCTCTGAGGTTGGTACTGGGACCAGTGTTGTTTAAGATCTTTGTTGATGACCTGGACAGTGGGACTGAGTGCACCCTCACCAAGTTTATCAAAGACACTAAGCTGTGTGGTGTGGTTGACCTGCTGGGGAGAAGGGATGCCATCGAGAGGGACCTTGACAGGCTTGAGAGGTGGGCCCGTGAGAACTTCATGAAGTTCAACAAGGCCAAGTGCAGTGTCCTGCACATGAGTTGGGACAATCCCAAGCACAGATACAGGCTGAGCAGAGAACGGATTGAGAGCAGCCCTGCCAACAAGGACTTGGGGATGTTAGCTGATGAGAAAACTCAACATGACCTGGCAATGTGTGCTTGCAGCCCAGAAAGCCAACCTTGTCCTGGGCTGCGTCAAAAGAAGCATGACCAGCAAGTCAAGGGAGGTGATTCTACCCCTTTGCTCTGCTCTCATGTGACCCCACCTCAAGCTTTGTGTTCACCTCTGGAGCCTCCAACATATGAAGGACATGGACCTTTTGGAGCAGGTCCAGAGGAGGGCCACCAAAATGGTCAGAGGGAGGGAACACCTCTCCTGTGATGACAGGCTGAGAGAGTTAGGGTTGCTCAGCCTGGAGAAGAGAAGGCTCTGGGGAGAGCATATTGCAGCCTTCCAGTCCTTAAAGGGGGCTTATGAGAAAGATGGGGACAGAGTTTTTAGCAGGGCCTGTAGTGACAGGGCAAGGGGTAATGGTTTTAAACTAAAAGAGGGTAGATTTAGACTAGATCTAAGGAAGAAATCCTTCACTATGAGGGTGGTGAAACACTGGCCCAGGTTTCCCAGAGAGGTGGTAGATGCCCCATCCCTGGAAACATCCAAGGTCAGGTTGGACAGGGCTTTGAGCAACCTGGTCTAGTGGTAGGTGTCTGTGCCCATGGCAGAGGTGTTGGAACTAGACGATCTTTAAGGTTGCTTCCAATCCAAACCATTCTATGATTCTATAACTTCTTCTTAGAACATTTTATCAGGACATTAAATAAATGGGATATAGTTTCTTTATAAAAGATTGGTCAATATTAGCTAGAAGAGGATAAATCATTGGAATCTGACTGCACCACTAAGTAGAAAATAGGAAGGTTTGACCATCAGATCATTTCTTCATTTCTTTTCCTGAAGAACTTTCAGCCCACCATTTCCAGCAGTTTCCAGCAGTAGTCTCAATGGGCCACAAAATTAAATATCCTTCTGTTCGTTTCTCAGTACCTTGCCTTTCATTTTATAGGGTTCTTTCCATCACCGATCCTATTTCCAGACCTAGGTGTTGTGCAGTGGAGCAGAAAATCCTCTACATTTGCTGTTGATTGAAACTTACAGACCCAGAGCCAACATGGTAAAAAAAAATTGGAATTAGATCTGTCTGGAGCTATTTCTCAGATGTCTCAAATGAAACAACTTTCAAACAATTATTATTAATTGGAAATTATTTGAAAGTAAACAAAGAATGCACAGAAGAAAGGATAATTGTAATAGCAAAATTAGAACATCTTGAAATTGCATTCTAAGATGCAAAGCCTGTACCTCTGAAAAGTCATTCCTAAAAGTAACTACTAGTAAGTGCTTTGTGCCTTTGTGTTCTTTGTGATATGTTGTAAGAATCCAGGGGCACGATAATTAAGTGGCACTTGCCAATATTTTCCAGCCCTGTGTAAAGTTAACATATAAAACATATTGTCTCCTGCTGCTGACTTTTTATTGTCCTATATCTGTATTAAATGCTGGACTGGTATGCTTAAGGATCTAATTTTGTGCAGGAAACCACAATAAGGTCTGGGAATAATTGCAATACAAGATTAAAAGATAGAATTCTGCAAAAATCATTTTACATTTTTATCAAAAGGGTTTCTCTTAATATGGTAATTCTACTGATAAGTTCATGTATAAAGATAAATGTTAGTGAGAGTAAGTCACTTTTAACATTGCCACACACCAAAACAGTTATATAAGGCTTGATCAAGCTATGACATTACCTTGTCATCTGGTTCAACATTCAGCTTGAAAACCATTTTGTTATAATATTCTACAATCCTTCTATCCATGAACAGTTTGGCTTTAAAGAATGTGTGTTAGATACGGTTTTTGGCTCAGTCTTCCACTGATGTTGATAAAGCTGTTCTTGAGGACAATTGCCAGCCCTGGAGACCTATACAAAACATGGTTGAATATAGTCTGCCTTGCATTATTGTTTGGTTCCAATGGAGATTTTCTTTCTGATGTATGAGGTCAGGAGAAAAAAGTTGTTTTATTCAGGTGGCTTCCTCTTCCTTGTTTTATTCAGAAGGCTTCCTATCCTTATACAAAGTAGACGGTTACCATAGCCTCCCTGACCCTTGCCATTTTGCACAAAATTCCCTTTGAAACATTTTTTCTTTTCTTTGAGAGGGAGAAGAATTGATTTATGGTTCCAGTGTTTCACAGACAATTCAAACCAAGTCCACAGCAACAGAACAAGCAACACTGTAATCCATACAGCATGTGCCATCTGTAGAGGATGTAATTGCAATAGTGTTATAACCTCTTCTCTGTGGGCCAAACATGTGGAACATTCTCTAGACGTTATGTTCGGCTGAAAATGTTTAATGTCGTGGTATTTTGAATTGGGACGAACATCCAGTAACAATGTACTGTTCCTAAGCATTGAACAACTGTATCAAATACAGCATTTGAAGAAGGGCTTATGAAGCACAAGAGCTTATAAACCCCATACAGACCTCCTTGGGGTCAGAATGGAGGAGGTGCACTTTAGAGCTTTGGTATGAGATTCATAAATTATGCTTAAATGTGTTTAGTTAAACTAATCTCGTCTTGATCTGAGGACTTAATTCATACCAGTGAGTCCAGTTAGACCAAAGAAATAACAAATGAGTAGCTATTTTCTTTTTGTAGTGGGCAAAGAGTAGAAAATCTCCATTAGTGCTTTTTGCTATTAAAATGCATTGCTTAAAATAATGGATAAACTTAGAAAAGTCATATTTTTTAATAACAGCACCATAATTGCTATTTGTGGCCACAGAAGCTCCTATCAATATTATGGACATTTTGTGGAAGGAAGTGGCACATAATAAAGACAGTACTTTTCCTGAAAAGAGATTAAAGTCTTAAGATGGTCTGGTCTGCCTTATACTTATGAAAGTTAGTGTCTGGTCCAAGATGGATACCTAGGCTTCTTTGTAGCTAATGGGGAAACAGCTGACTTCACAAGACACACATTTCAGGCTGAAAGAATTTTTTTGCAGAACTTAGTGTTAACCTGTATAGAGGTAACCCCCTGGGAATTTATTCTTGGGAGCCCTGAAAACACCCCTGCTGCACATGATACTGTCTGTGTCAGGGGTGCTAGCAAGGCTCCTCAGCCTATTGCACCAGCAAAAGACCTCAGAGGAACCAAAGTATGTTCCTCTAAGAGGGCAATATGGCTGACAGCCCAGCTGAAGTGCCTCTACACCAATGCATACAGCATGGGCAATAAACACGAGAAGCTTGAAGCCACCACACTGCTAGAAAGCTATGAGCTAGTTGCCATTACTGCAACTTAGTGGGAAGAATCCTGCGTCTGGAATGCAGCTATTAAGTGCAGCTAACCTGAAGGTTACAGGCTTTTCAGAAGCACAGGTGAGGAAGGAAGGGTGGAGATGTTGCCTTTTACATCAAGAAATAGATAGAGTGTGAAGAGCTGTCTCCGAAGAATAGCTATGAGCAAGCTGAAAGCTTATGGGTAAGAATCAAGGACTGAAGCAACAAAGGGAACCTTATGGTTGGTGTCTACTACAGGCCACCCAATCAAGGCTTCATCAATACTCCAGCTACAGGAGGCACAGCACTCACAGGTTCTCATCCTGCTGGGTGACTTCAACCACCGACATCTGCTGGAGAAGTAGCATGGTGAGCTGTAAGCAATGAAGGAGACTCCTGGAGTGCATTGAGGATAACTTCTTAACCTGGGTAAATAGACAGCCCTACCAGAGGGGATACCATACTGGACATGTTGGTCACCAACGCAAGTGGCTAATTGGTGACGTCATGATCGGAGGCAGCCTGGGCAGCAGTGATCATGCACTGGTGGATTTGCAGTCCTGAGGCACATGGGGTAGGCAAAGGGTAAAGTCTGGATCCGTGAGTTTTAGGAAAGGAAACCTCCAGCTCTAACTCCAGGGAGTTAGTCAATAGGATCCTCTGAGAAATTGCCCTCAGGGACAAGGGAGCAGAACAGAGCTGGCAGATCTTTAAGGAAAGCACAAGAGTTCTCAATCCCCAGCTGCAAGAAATTGGGAAAGGAAGGCAAGAGACCAGCATGGATGAGTTGAGACTTGCTGGTGAAACAAAAGGGCAAGAAGGAAATGCACAGGCAGTGGAAACAGGGACAGGTATCCTAGGATGTGCATAGGGACGCTGCCCAGTTGTGTAGAGATGGGGAGAGGAAGGCTGAGGTGCAGCTAGAGCTGAACTTGTCGAGGGACGCAAATAAGAATAAGGGCCTCTATAGGCATGTTAACCAGAAAAGAAGGGTCAAAGAAAGTGTATTTGTCTTGATGACAAGACTGGCAAACTGGTAACAATGGATGAGGAGAAGGCTGAGATACTCAGTGACTTCTTTGCCTCAGACTTCACTGGCAGTCTCCCTTTGCACACCTCTTGAGTGGATGGACCTCAAGGCAGGGACTGGGGCAGCAAAGTCCCTCTGCTATTAGAGAAATCATGTTCAAGACCACCTGAGGAACCTGAACGTACCTAAGTCTGTGAGACCTGACAAGATGCATCCCAGAGTTCCGAGGGAATTGGCTGATGTAGTTGCCAAGCCATTCTCGATGATATTTGGAAAGTCCTGGCAGTCAGGTGAAGGCCCTGGAGACTGGAAAAAGGGAAACATTGCACCCACTTTTAGAAAGGGTAGCAAGGAGGACCCTGGGAACTACCAACTACCAATAATATCATGAAGCAGATCCTCCTAGAAGCTATGCTAAGGCACATGGAGGACAGGGAGGTGATTCGAGACAGCCAGCATGGCTTCACCAAGGGCAAGTCCTGCCTGACCAACCTAGTGGCCTTCTCTGATGGAGTGACTATATCAGTGGACAAAGGAAGGGCTCCTGATGTCATCTATCTGGATTCTGTAAGGCCCTTGACATGGTCCCCCACAACATCCTTCTCTCTGCATTATAGAGATATGAATTTGATCGGTGGACTGTTGGGGGGATGAGGAATCAGTTGGAATGTCACATCCAGAGGGTAGTGGTCAATGGCTCAATGTCCAAATGGAGATTGGTGGCGAGTGGTGTTCCTCAGGGGTCCATACTGGGACCAGTACTGTGTAATATTTTCATCAATGACATAGACATAGTGGGATTGAGTGCACCCTCAACAAGTTTACAGATGACACCAAGCTGAGTGATGCAGTTGACACACCTGAGGGATGGGAAGACATCCAGAGGGACCTGGACAAGCTTGAGGAATGGGCCCCTGTGAGCCTAGTGAGGTTCATCAAGGCCAAGTGATGCCAAGTCGGGACAACCCCCAGTATCAGTACAGGCTGGGGGATGAAGGGATTGAGAGCTGCCCTGCTCAGAAGGACTTGGGGGTACTGGTGGATGAAAAGCTGGACATGAGCTAGTAACGGGCACTTGCAGCTCAGAAAGCCAACCGTATCCTGGGCTGCATCCAAAGCAACGTGGCCAGCAGGTCAAGGGAGGTGATTCTGCCCCTTTGCTCTGCTCTCATGTGACCCCACCTCAAGCTCTGTGTTCGCCTCTGGGGCCTCCAACATACGAAGGACATGGACCTTTTGGAGCGGGTCCAGAGGAGGGCCACCAAAATGGTCAGAGCGAGGGAACACCTCTCCTGTGATGACAGGCTGAGAGAGTTAGGGTTGCTCAGCCTGGAGAAGAGAAGGCTCTGGGGAGAGCATATTGCAGCCTTCCAGTCCTTAAAGGGGGTTTATGAGAAAGAAGGGGACAGAGTTTTTAGCAGGACCTGTAGTGACAGGGCAAGGGGTAATGGTTTTAAACTAAAAGAGGGTAGATTTAAATTAGATCTAAGGAAGAAATCCTTCACTATGAGGGTGGTGAAACACTGGCCCAGGTTTCCCAGAGAGGTGGTAGATGCCCCATCCCTGGAAACATTCCAGGTCAGGTTGGACAGGGCTCTGAGCAACCTGGTGTAGTTGAAGATGTCCCTGTTCCTTGTAGGGGAGCTGGACTAGATGACTCTTATGGGTTCCTTCCAACCCAAACTATCCTATGATTCTATGCTTCTATGAAAAGGGAAGAACAACTTAATTGGAAAGACTTCAACTTCTTCAATAGAGTTTTGCCCAAGTCTGCAGTTTCAAGAGAAATTGTCACAATTCAGCATTTGATTTTATAATAAATGTCAAACTTTTTGATGTGTTGGACAATAAAACAGAAGACTCGGATATAGATTTTGTACTTCCTTGGCAGATGATCTAAACTGTAGTTTAATCTAAGCAATAGGTTAACCACCATGTGGCCCATAGGTGGGTTAAGGACATTGTAGAATTTTTATACTAGCCAGGGGCAGCTAACGACTATGAAGTACCAGAAGCTAAAATTTACAACCAGTTGTTACTGTTTTAATTTAACCAGTTAAATTATATGTATTTAGTTGTTTCCTTAGTAATTGCAACTCTGATGTGATGGACAGAGAGAGGGGGTTCCACAAGGATGGATTAATCCCTGAAAAGATCATATTTACCAAAGTTCTGAGAACACTGCTTTGAGGGATAGATAATGAAAACAGCTCTGCCAGTCACTGTGTTGTGAAAGACAGCAGCCATATTTTTTTTTCTTAATTTCATTTTGCTGACATAAGATCAGCTGCCCAAATCCTCAGCTCCCACGAGTACCTCACACAGAAGAAAAACATGCTTAGGACGGAGCTTGAAACTGAGGTGGTGGATCACAATTGGAGGTACAACACGTATAGCGTAGGGAATCTTGACCAAAAAGAGGAAGGTGCCTATGGAATTTAAGCAGCAATCAAATGAAGGTTGTCAGATTACAAGTATTGATGCAGGCACCTATCATCTGCCACAGACATACTTTTAAATCTTTATTTTAGGAAATTTATTTGTATCTGTCTCTGCATGGCTTGCCAAGGTCATATATAGTCACTCTGGCAGCTGAGATTGGAGGTCAGAATTCCAGTCCAGTGTTTTACTCACAGGATTATCTTTATGCTTAGACACTAGAGACATCTTTTGAAAAGTTTTGTCTGTGGTTAAGATTGCAAACAGATTTCCTGTCTTCTACAGTAAACATTTCAAAGAGGGATAACTTTTGGTTTGAGGTGACATGAGGATCTAGCACTCAACAGTTGCCCTTCAGAAGTGGAACATAAGGCTGTAATAATACATTTAATATGGGTTTTCTCCTGTACTCCCCAGCTTAGGCTGGAAAGAGAATTTTATTCTGTGAAAGCCAAATAAAATAGAAGTTTCATATTATTTAACCTGCTTTCCTCATCTGAGGTTTCTTAATGCTTCAGTGCTCATATGACTATAAGAACACACTGAAAACCAGATGCTTATTTGAGTCCCTAAATTCAACATTAAATAATTGCAAAACTAACTAGTCATTTTGTAATTAAAGACACACATTTAAATCACATGAGGGCACTAGCCTCAGCATCTTAGTTTCAGCATCAAACAGGTTTCAGTTAAGGCACTGTTTATATTCAGCAACCTGCTCTTAGCACACACAGTAATATCAGAGCCTCTGTAGATTTCTAGTCCCAAAGATAAGCTAAATTTCGTACTGCTCATTTATCATCCAAACACAGTCCAATGTGTTTTAAAGATCTCTCTCACTTCCAATCTCTCCTGACCCCTTGTATAATGTGTATCTTAACCTTTGTTTTACTGGAACAGTGGCACAGAAAGCATCCCAGGCGGTCTGTAGTGGAAATGTTAGCAGATATATCTACAATGTTTTCTAAAACACATCTTGCAAAATTGGAGGCTGCCTTCCTTTTTTTTAATAAATTTTACAAAAAGTTAAAGAGCTTGCTGCTGCTGATTTGCTGCTTTTATTGAATAGGTTAACTGAATCTCCCAAATATCTTTTTAGAGTAAAAAAGAATAGTCTATCACTAAACAACAGAATTATTTTTTTGTCAGAAATAGTATTTCTGTTGTTCATTTCTGTGAGTAATGTGAACATATAATGATGCTCTGATTCTGTGTATGGGGGATTGACACTGCAGGGTGCATGTATAGAAGATATGAGATCTGACCTTAAAGAAAAGAAAGATGAGTGATATGTTACTTATAAAATTTACCTAGTAACTACATAGTGAGCAGTTCTGGAGAAAAGCTAAACAAGGCAGTTTCTTGATACTTCACTTTGCAAGTTGAGTTCAAAACCTGAATGAGGGATATAAGAGCTCTAAAAATTAAGGGGAAGAACTTGGGATCACAGAATCACAGAATCACAGAATCACTATGGTTGGAAAGGACCTTCAAGATCATCAAGTCCAACCATTAATCCAATGCCACCATGTGCCCTAAACCATGTCCTGAATTGCCACATCCACACATTTTTTAAACACTTCCAGAGACGGTGACTCCACCACATCCCTGGGCAGCCTGTTCCAATGCTTGGCCACTCTCTCGGTGAAGAAATTTTTCCTAATATCCAATCTAAACCTCCCCTGGTACAACTTAAGGCCATTGTCTCTCGTCCTATCGCTAGTTAGTTGGGAGAAGAGACCAACACCCACGTCACCACAACCCCCTTTCAGGTTGTAGAGAGCGATGAAGTCTCCCCTCAGCCTCCTCTTCTCCAGACTGAACAACCCCAGTTCCCTCAGCCACTCCTCAAAAAACTTGTGCTCCAGACCCCTCACCAGCTTTGTTGCCCTTCTTTGGACAGGTTCGAACACCTCAGCATCCTTCTTGTAGCGAGGGGCCCAAAACTCAACACAAGATTCAAGGTGCAGCCTCACCGGCACCCCCAAGTACAGGGGCACGATCACTTCCCTACTCCTGCTGGCCACACTATTTCTGATATAGGCCAGGACGCTGTTGGCCTTCTTGGCCACCTGGGCACCTTGCTGCCTCATGTTCAGCCAGCTGTCAACCAGCACCCCCAGGTCCCTTTCCGCCAGGCAGCTCTGCAGCCACTCCTCCCCAAGCCTGTAGCATTGCATGGGGTTGTTGTGATCAAAGTGCAAGACCCGGCTTTTGGCCTTATTAAACCTCATACAGTTGACCTCTGCCCATTGATCCAGCCTGTCCAGATCCCTCTGCAGAGTCCTCCTACCCTCCAGCAGATCAACACTCCCACCCAGCTTGGTGTCATCTGCAAACTTACTGAGGGAGCAGTCCATCCCCTCATCCAGATCATCAATAAAGATATTGAACAAGACCAGCCCCAGAACTGAGCCCTGGGGAACACCGCTTGTGACCAGCCACCAGGATTTAACGCCATTCACCACGACTCTCTGGGCTCGGCCATCCAGCCAGTTCTTTACCCAGCGAAGAGTAAACCTGTCTAAGCCATGAGCCACCAGTTTCTCCAGGAGATTTCTGCGGGAGACGCTGTCAAAGGCTTTACTAAAGTCCAGGTAGACAACATGCACAGCATTTTCCTCATCCACTAGATGGGCCACCTGGTCATAGAAGGAAATCAGGTTGGTCAAGCAGGATGTACTGGCATTCCTGGTGGACTGCACATCACTGCGGTGGAGCCCAAGCTGACTCAAGGCAGAGGTGTCCTGGATCCCATTGGTCTCCTGGCCATACATACATCTCCTCTGCTTTCAATGTGTGTGTGAGAGTAGGGCTTCCAGTGCAGAGCCAGTCCCTTATACGCAGAGTTTGTCTAAAGGCTTTATACCTCAGATGCCATTGACTTCACATCTCCTTTTTCTTTTAAAACACAGGGAAGAAAATAGCCCCATCAGTAACCTTTCATATAATAATCTGGGGGCACTTACCACGCTCTGGTTCCTAAGAAAGTGACATAACCATGAGTTTAGAAGGTGTGCAGGAGGTGTCCATTGTCGTACCTCTCACCATGAGGATTGCTACTGTAGAGCCAAGGGACAAAATTAGTGTGACTAGAGAGGAAAGAAGCAAGGGGAAACTTGTCTCCATTTCAAGGATTAGGATGTATTCAGGGACAGAAGAAGCCCTAGGTCTGCTTCTTGGTTCCAGGACATCCTTTACATTAAAAACCAGCTTGATGTTGGCATAATAACTGCTATAAATTGGCTCAAGTTGAACATTTCATCAGAGGAATGATGGAATAAAATTCAAACGTCTTGCCGACCTGCAAGTCCCTTCTTTAAAGCCACAGTGGTGCTAGAGTTGCTCAGAGTAAGCTTCTGTAATGCGTTTTAAAGACAGAATGTTTTTAGTGAGGAATGTTGTTTGAGCAATGTTCTTTTTCACTTGTGACATTTGGTTTCTTGTTTACTAGAGTATAATAAAAGGTAATTTGCATTTTGATAAAAAAAATAGAAGAAAAATATGTTCTCAAAGAAAACTTTTGGGTGGCATGCAATGATTGCATTTGTCTCCTCTGTTACATTCAAGATAAGTATCCTGAAATGTGACAGTAATTTTCTATAAAAGCTTCCAGCATCATAGACTGATTTAGTTTGGAAAAGAGCTTTAAGATCAAGCCCAACTGTTAATCTAACACTGCCAAGTCCACCACTAAGCCATGTCCCTAGGTGCTATATCTACACATCTTTTAAATATCTCCAGGGACGGTGACTCAGTCACTTCCCTGGGCAGCCTGTTCCAATGCTTGACCACCCTCTCAGTGAAGAAACTTTTCCTTATACCCAATCTAAACCTCCCCTGTTGCAGCTTGACACCATTTCCTCTTGTGCCTCTTCTTACTTGGGAAAAGACACTGATAGCCACCTCACTACTACCTCCTTTCAGGTAGTTTTAGCGAGCAATAAAGTCTCCCCTCAGCCTCCTTTTCTCCAGGCTAAATAACCCCAGTTCCCTCAGCTGCTCCTCATGGGACTTGTTCTCTAGACCCTTCACCAGCTTCGTTGCCCTTCTTTGGACATGCTCCAGCACCTGAGTCTTTCTTGTACTGAGGGATCCAAACCTGAACACAGTATTTGAGATGTGGCCTCACCAGGGCCATGTATAGGAGGACAATCATTTCCCTGTTCCTGCTGGCCACGCTATTTCTGACACAGGCCAGCATGCTATCGGCCTTCTTGGCCACCTGGGCACACTGCTGGCTCACGTTCAGCCAGCTGTCGACCAGCACCCCCAGGCCTTTTTCCGCTGGATAGCTCTCCAGCCACTCCTCCCCAAGCCTGTAGCATTGCATGGGGTTGTTGTGACCTAAGTGCAAGACCTGGCACTTGACCTTGTTGAATCTCATACTATTGGCCTTGGCCCATTGATCCAGCCTGTCCAGATCCCACTGTAGAGCCCTCCTACCCTCCAGCAGATCAGCACTCCTGCCCAGTTTGGTGTTGTCTGCAAACTTCCTGAGGGTGCACTAGATCCCCTTGTCCAGATCATTGATGAAGATACTAAACAGACCTGGCTCCAATCCTGAGCCCTGGGGAACACAACTTGTGACCAGTTGTCAACTGGATTTAAATCCATTCACCACAGCTCTTTGGGCCTGGCTATCCATCCAGTTCTTTACCCAGCGAAGAGTAAACTTGTCTAAGCCACGAGCTGCCAGTTTCTCCAGTAGAATGCTGTGGGAGACGCTGTCAAAGGCTTTACTAAAGTCCAGGTAGACAACATCCACAGCCTTTCCCTCATCCACTAAGTCACTTTGTCATAGAAGGAGATCAGGTTAGTCAAGCAGGACCTGCCTTTCATAAACCCATGCTGACTGGGCCTGATCCCTTAGTTTTCCTGTATGTGACATGTGGAAGAAGAAGATGAAAGGCAAAGAAAATACAGTAAGAATGAAGGAGAACAACATGGATACTGTAGAGAGAAAGTTGTGCCTTTATGAAAAAAATAAGAATAATCTGATTTAATTCATATATAGTACCTGCATGGTATGATGTACCTGTGTTTCCAAAAAGAAGGACTTTTTTTTGATTGACCATGCACATCTATTTCTTTGCACTTGTGTTATTTTATTTCATTTTGAAATTTCTGTTTCTTTCATGAGATCAGTATGGAATTATTGCTGGAGTTTTAAGTCCTGTGATTTGTTTTTTCTTATTAAGCATAAGAACAACAATGGGCACGCTCACGAGCTCTACAGGGTATGTTTCATGGATGTACTGCATCCTGGTCCCTCCTGTCCTAAGGCAGAGAAGCAGAAACCTAGAAGGCTTTCTAGTGCTGACCTCAGTGAATTAGCTGCTTATAACCATGACAGATATTCCTGGTTTTTCTCTATAATATAATATTTGGGATAATGTTCAGAAAATATCCTTTTACAACAGACAGCCTAACTGGTTCTTTCCAGATATTTAAAACATGATACCTGGGATGTGTAGGATTACTTTAGATTAATATAGATGAAGTTAGCTGCCTGTTAGAAACAGTCTTGGCGAGTGTTAAAGTGAAGTAAAAATGTTACATGTGTTACACATTAGAGTAAAATAACTAAAGTAAACACTTGCCTATATGAGGTTTATATGAAAACCCAGCCAATTTAACTTTACTGTTATTTTTTGAATCTCAAGAAGCAAACCTGTTAACTAAATTGTTAGAGCAGGAGTAGATAGGAGGTAGATAGGAGTCTGTAGAGAGCAAGGATGGAGGGCACTAAGATGGAGATTCTTAGTGTATATGAATTTTGGCTCTGAAGGGGAATTATCAGAGTCTGGGTTAATATTGATCTGCACTGATTGGATACTTCCCATGCAGTCCTCTGTTCCATGATCTATCAAGCTAGGGACATATAGTCTCAGTTAAATTAGCGTACAGTGAGGTCACAGATGGTTGAAAACCATCTTACCTATCATTCACTGACTAAATGAATGTATATAGGAAATGGGCAAGGACTGGCTTGGCAAACACAGGAAATAAGTTGGGGGCACAGATGCAAGTGAACGTTCACTTATAAAAGAGGCAAATGTCACTCCAGAAAGTTATTAAAAGCATGTCACTTGTTAGATTTATGATGTGTTTATTTAATCTGGTATTGGTGAGCCCTTTTGGGGGAGGGGATAATGTTTCTGAAAGACATAGAAATTGGAGATAACTTATCAGAAATAATACAGATGATAAGCAGTTTAGAAAACATGACCTCCAAAGAAAGTATGAAAGAGTTTCATTTGTTTAGTCTGGAAAAGAGAAGAATGAAGAAGGGATATGATAACAGGCTTCAAATGCATACAAGATTATTGCAAAGAAGATGGTGATCAAGTGTTTTCATCCCTGCAAAAGACAGAACATGAATTAGTTAGATTCATTTGTAGCAACAACCATTTATACTAGATATTAAGAAAAACTTTCACATCAAAAGGCCAGTTCAACACCCAAGCAGGCTACTTGAACAAGCAGCAAAATTTCCATAAATAGATGTGTTGAAACTGTTGGATGAACTTCTGTCAGGGATGGTCTAGGTAATGGATTATACCTTAGACAAAAGGTCTGGAATAGAAGATTACAAGTTTTATACCTCCAGCTCACTGATAAAAGTAATAAGTACTAGGCAAATAGAAAATTAACTGCAAATTTTCTGAGAGATTCAGTAATTCATTGTTTCATTGTTTTACTGGATAAGCTGCCAAATTTGATATGAGATTCATTATTAATGATTCATAATCAACAAAAGCAGCACCTATTTTCTTATGTGTTATGTTCCTACAGCAGGCCATTGTCTTAATGATGAGATGAATACTTTTCATCCCATTTGCAGATTCAATGGAAATGGTGATGTGAACCTATGTTCAGCACATCAGGCGTATTGATGAGAGGTTTGTTTTTCTTAATCCTTTGGATTCTTTGGGAACTACCTAAACAGAGTACATTCAAAATTATTGAATTAAATGAGATTCCTTATACATAGCATAAAAATTGTAATTATCATTAGAAAGGCATGTGGGATAACTCAGGGGTATAGAAGCCAGCCAGCTTTATATAATTCCTGCTGCAGGATTTGTGAACCAGAGAATAAAAGCATAGTAATAGCTAATAGGCCTCAAAGGAAATTCAGACCTTATGAAATAAATTAGATTTTCTCTAATAAGATAACAAGTTTGACAGATAAAATTAACTGTGTAGATAAACTACGTTTTACAAACTTTACATTTAGCATCATATCACATTGCAGTTACAAAAATCAACATTATCAAATACCAGTAAAACACATGTTAAATCGTATATGAATTGGCAAAAAGTAGTAATCAGAGAAAAACAACTGAACAGAGTGTTTAGACAGGAGTTCCAGAAGTGAGCGTATTAGGCCTGATGCAATTCAGAGTTTTAATCAATGACCTGGACATAAACATAAGCCTCTTACATATCTGTACAAATTAAGTTCATAAAAAAGCATTCTGTGGCAAAAGGGGAACTAGTCTCATCATCAGACTTATAAGAAGGGGTGATAAAACTAGAAGGTTTTGTTTTGCTTCTGCATGGTAGGATACTGTAGACACTATAGACACTGCTACACAAAAAAGATTCTTAAACATTATCAGGGCAGGAGTGATGTACGTTATGCTGAGCAACTGAAAGAATTCTGTCTATTCAGAAATGTTGAGAGTGACTTGATTCTGGCCCTTCACAGAGAATAAAACACTGGCCATCACTGCCTTTTAGTTCCAGTGGAAAAGGTAGTATTGAAAGTAAGATTCGGCATTAAAGCCAGACAAAGACAAATTTTAAATAAAGTACGTAACTGGGACAAAACTGGACCCACACCTTATTCAGATACTCCTGTCAAGATAAGATCATTTTCAAGAGGACATGCTTTAGTCAAAAACATATTAGGCTGTAGTCAGTTACAAACTGAGCTAAATACAGCTACAATAGACAAATTTCTGAAGATGAAGTGATATTCCCTTCTAGTTTCATGCTCTTTGAGTACGTGAGAGAAAGATGAACAAGATAATTGTCTTGGTTGCAAGAACAATATCTGTAAAGTTCTATATCTGAATATGTGTATAAAACTATTGGTCAAATAATTATGTTCAAAGGCACAACAGTCATAGGAGTATGAAAGCAGTGGTTCATTAAACAGTGTCAAGTCTTCGCAGTGAATAATTAGATCATTTCCTGTATTGATGGATTTCTCTTGGTTACTGCAGACAGTATGTTAAAGTACAGGTAATTGAACTAACCCAGGTCTGCTAGTCCACTGTGCAGCCAGCTTCCTGCAATTTCTACTTCAGCCTTTTTCCTCTTGTGTCTTGACTTCATTGATTTTTTTCTGATTTTTTCTCTCCTTTTGCTTATATTGGTCTTTGTAGGAAGCAATACTTAGAGCAGAGTGGAGTCTTCACTTGAGCACATAATGTAAAACACTGACTACATCAGCTCTATTTGCCTTTTCTCCACTGTGTAAACTACCAGTCTTGCTTTATGTTGCCATTCTTCCAAAGAGTGAAGTCTGATGTTGTGTGGCAACTAAGAAGAGCTGCCAAAGCAGAGAACTTCTTCCCTAGCGGATTTTCTAAAGCATGTTCAATGATAGACATCCGGTTTACCATGAATGCTAAACTGTCTCAGTGTCCCATGTAGAAGCGCCTGGGCTGCCACGGGCTCCATATCATGTGCCTGGGTAAACACAGACTGCTGCATAGTCCACCGTCAATGCCGTGGCTCAGTACCAGCTGGCTATATGCATTTGCAGGGTCAGAGAGTGTGTCTTGTTCAGTTCTACCTAGGTGGCAAGAAATCTGTTGTGGATTTCATGCTCAATAAAAAAAGACAGGAAACAGCACAAGATTTCTATGTATTGCAATAGTACTGCCAGCTGTCCTCTGTTTAATTAGGGCTGTCCTTGTTGCATGGCGCTTGTTTTAAATGTGATCTGGCTCAAGTTAAGAAAATTCTCCATATTTACATAAAACACAATAATGTTACGAGTAAAATGTTTACAACACGGACAATCTGGGAGGCACTGAAACAAACAAAAATCACATTTAATTTAATAATTAGAACCAAATAGCAACTTGCTTCTAGGACTGGATTTGAAGAAAATTTGAACTTCTCCCTCAGGCTCGGGTGCTGCCCAAAACTTTAATTGAACCTTTTCTCTGAGTTTTGCAAAGTTAGTTTAACTCCTTATTTCCACTCCTAGCCACATTTAAATTCTTCTGTTGCTTTTGTGATATCACATCTGTTTTTGCCCAGCAGTTTCTTGCAGCGATCCCCTATGCATAAAACTCCTTATATCTCCTTGCTGCACTTATGGCATACATTCTAAGCAAAGACTAAGGCTCTAATTTTGCTCTACAGTGCTGATATGATCCCTTTTATTCTCAGGTAATACAGCTTTGAATTAGCTGTTTGTTTAAAGAAGCAGTAACTAGAGGTAAAACATTTTCAAGAAAAGTTTCATATGTGGCTCTAGATCTATCCATTCTCCCCTTCCTGCAGCTCTTGGTCAACACAGATGAGCATGCCACTTCTGAACAACACTGAGCACTTATGTTGGTCATTACAGTGCATTGGCAAGTTTCATCTTATGCTCCTCTGAAATACATGTAGTATTTTCTTCCAGAGCAGAACTGCATTTGCATGATTTCTATGTTTTTCTTGGTAAC
Organism: Phaethon aethereus; assembly: GCF_964289735.1. Taxonomy (NCBI): domain Eukaryota; kingdom Metazoa; phylum Chordata; class Aves; order Phaethontiformes; family Phaethontidae; genus Phaethon; species Phaethon aethereus. The sequence goes on from NC_138577.1 coordinate 18,311,235, forward strand.
TTTGTTTTGTAAATTAAAACAATGAAGTCTTGTTTGGAGACTGTATTTCAAACAGGTAAATACCAATTTACTTCTAATTCCTTTATGAACCTATTAAGTGAGAAAGATGTACCTTGTTCTGAGAAGACCATTATGATCACATACTTTATGGACTATGTCCTGCTGCTGGTTGGCTCGGATGCCAGCTATGCTGAGTCCCCTCATTATGAGTATTAAGGACACAGCTGCTAAAATCATTCTTCTAGCATAGGGTTTGGCACCCTTTCATTGTCTTTTTATCTGTGACCACACTTAAAGAAGGCTTCATTGAGATTTTCTTTGGTATGCCTTAAATGATTTACTGGTCTCATGATACCAGCTGTGATCGTTGCCTTTGCCTTCAGTATGTCTGCAGGTGTTTTGTTCATGTTCCTTCCATTGGACTGAGGGAAATCCTCCAGATGAAAATTCGTATAGTTTTTACTTTATTTTCTCATAAATCCCTCCATGAATTCCACCTCTTCAGTAAGGACCATAACCCCATTCTCCTTGATATGGATTAGAGGTATGCATAATGACACTTTAATGAAAACACTCTCATCTATTTATTGTTCTCTGTCATAATCCATCATATCAGAAAATAGAGTTGTTAATCATACTGAAGCAGTAACATGTCTTATCTTACCTTTTGTTTTTTGGCACCTAAAATGATGGAGTTTTGATAACAGCAGTAGCTTTGGCTAACAATTGTGTGTTTGCTATGAATAGTAGACTGATAAAATATATAGAGAAATTAGAACATCTGCCTTAATGACTTTGAGGTACATGGCTTTGTCATACAGATTTGTAAGAGCTGTGAACTTTAGAGATGGGCATTGTCTTTGAAGGATGCCGATTAAGCTAACTTCCTACCTAAGTTATAGAAGCAACAGCAAGGGATAACATTGGTGCTTCTATGGGGTAAAAAAAAAAAAAGAAAACAACACAATGAGTTTGGCAAGAAACTGTCAGTGGTGTAAGTCTGTCTGCATGTGTGTGGCATTTATGACTAGTGGGTGTAAATATTGTTACATGTTATATACATTAACATAGAATTAATTCAAGAAAATGGAGTTTAGGATGTTTGGCTTACTTTGTATTTTATGATATATCCATACTTTGTTTGTGCTATAATTAATTGGAAGAATAACTTTATCCTCTTCTCCCTGTATTGTAGTTGCGCTGAATCCTTGCCATGCTTCCAGAGTCCAAGCAGTAACAATATAGTCATGAACATTGCATATTTTCCCTCTTCCCTAGAACAGCCCTTCTTTTCAGGGCTTATATATTATTTTATATATTGTATTATATATTTTTAATATATATAAAATAGTGATATGGAGTGTGAGAAGAAGAAACTATGAGTGGCTGAGCTGTCCCAGTATAAATAGAGGGCTTTATATAATACAGGGTCAGTCTGTCATTTGATCAACTACCACACTTACTTAAAAAATGAACAGAAAAAAATAAAAATAAAATGAGCACTACAAATTACTAAGCTGCCATCAGATCAAAAACTTGCTTTAAATAGAACAAATGGATTTACTGGTTAATTTACAGTGCTGTTAGTGATAGCTGAAGTAAGTAAAGGTTCTTGGCCAGTATCCATAATTCAACCGGTATTAGGACATAGCACATTTTGAGGAGGAGTGGGTTGATGGAGAGGTGTATTCACTGTAGCATTATTCTTGCAAGGACTGCTGAAAAATATAGCAACTATCTATGAAAATTATCTGTTGCTTTTTGTACAAGTTACTAAATGTCAAAAGGAGGCAGACTGACCTTCGCATATTGTAACTGCCCAGGTCAGTCTTGTTTCCTGCAATCAGTGCGCAATGGAGCTTGAGTCAGACCCAGATTGCATGTCTCTGTAATGGTTAGTCAAAAGGGACCAAATACCATCTTGCTGACATTTCCTGGAAGAGTTTGTGCTCTATTGAAAACAATTTGTACTTGGGCTGCTTTTAGTCACTCTGATTTCTTTTAGTTAGAAAGATTTTAGCTACTTACTTTTCTTTCCTGTTCAGCACTGCAACACACTTGTGTAAACTAATTGGGGCCGTGGGGGTGGGGGAACTGGATGGCTCTGAGTGACTTTTTTATAGGATTTCTACATGTTACTGGCTTGAGTTTGAGCCTGTTGGTAATAATGGAAAGTTATGACTGCAGCTGACTACCTACTGTTTTATATAGATTCTATGATGGTTCATAGAATCATAGCAAATATTGCTATAAGGGACCTTGGAAGGGAGCTAGTCCATACTCTTGGCTATGGCAGAATCAACAAAGTAAACCATTTCTGATAGCTCTTACATGCTTAAAACTCAGAAAGTTGTACAATTATCCTAATTAATTTACGTCAGCGCCCTGAGCCTTAAGAAGGTTTTTCCAAATGTTTAAACTTAAATTTCCCTTCAGTTTGACAATTTTGTTCTTGAACTATCCATGGTAAAAATAGGGATATCTATCAACATAATAGAATAGCCCAATTGGACATGTATCAAAAATCAACACAACCAGTCTTGACTGGTCTCAACATATTTGAAGAACTAATCTAATCTAATGGTTTTGGAAATAGTATGGCTTCCTCAGTAGTAGCAGTTCTACCTCAAAGTCAGATGAAGCTAGATGTACAGGGTGATATGGAAATGCTGTCATACGATGGTCAGAAGAATTGTGGCTTTTGAGAAGACCTCAGTCTCTAGGATTATCAGTCCAGGATTATTTTGCAGAATTTGTTAGTGGATACTTCTTTCACTGCAGTTTGATTCAGTAATCTAATATAAACATTTTGGGCAGAAATGTTTAAGTATTTCTTACGTAGCGCCATAGTATCTTGATTTTCTTGGACATGGATATTACATGCACAGTAGAAGTTGAGGGCCTGGCTTTCTGCGATATGTTGTATGTACTGTGTCTGTTTCACAAATGACTTCAATACATGCAGTCAGTTTGAATGGGGATGCACATGCCCACCTACTGCAGTACTGCTTATATGTTGATCTGCATAAGAGCAGTGGCTAGGTGAGCATTTTTTTGGATGTCTAGAAGCCAAAGTGGAATTATTGACCTACCAAATGAAGTATGAGAACAGCCGTATTGTGCCAGACTGAAAACTATGCTCTAAAGTGTTCTGCCTCCAACAACGAGCATGAAAGATTGGCAAGAGGGATGAGCAGAAGAATGGAGAAATTTTATAGTATTTTCTTAAAGTATACTTCCAAAGTCCAGCACTGAGAAGCTCCAGTACTTCCTGGGCCAAAACCTGGTGTCTTACATTAATAGTCCTCAGTGGGCAAGCTGAGGCAACTGTCAGAAGCTCGCTGAAGTCGTTTATGGCAAAATAAATGACAAGTTTGGGGAAAACCTAATACATGCTAACTCTTAACCGCAAGCAGAATACCTGTCATGTAAGTCCTGAGGAGTTGTCTGCTCTTACATCCAGTCCTGTGTATCACAGGCAGGTTTCAGAAATGGTTGTGTTTGCAAGGTGCCACCTGTCAGTTTTCACTTATTTTTTTCACCAGTGAATTTTCATCCTTAGTCTTGGTGCACATAGGATGTGGTGTTAGAAACCTCATGCTATATTGCATTTCAAGTACAATGAGGAAAAACTGTATTTGTGTCAGGACTTTAGATAAGAAGTCCAGAGAAAATTTACAAGAGTGAAGGGGAAGAAACACAGGCAACTTGACTTAAACTCAGTCATTGTCACTCTCTGATTCTGAATAGAATTTGCCTCATGTTCTACATGTGTACATGTAACCAGAGACAAGTTTGTTACGACTTTAATGTGGGAATCATTAAGACACTAGGGCAGTCCTGGGAGCAAAGGGCTTACGATTGCTTCTGGGTAGTTGAATTCCTCAATCTGGAGGCCCAGGCATTCATTTACAACTTGATGGTGGCTTTCAATTTGAATACAGGCTGAACCTTGCTGCAGGATTTTGTACTGAGGTACTTTAACTGTCCTGACACAGCACTTTCCCACTGCACCTCGCAGTTACCATAGAAATGTAATAATTATGGCTATCAGCAAGGCTTTTCTCTCACACTATATCGTTCACCTCAGAGCATTTAAGAAGCAATCAGTTAAATAAATTAATGAATCAAATCTTATCCATCTCTGTCAGGCAAAGGATACAGTACTCATTTAAGAGGATAAGCAGAGCCATATCTCTTCTTCCAAAGCTGGAATCTTTTAGCTTAATCTATATTTAAGTGAGCATAAACTGTACGCTGTATAAGCAGCACTCAGTAAGTCAAACTGGCTGACTATAAGGGAGAGAGGCTGACCCTTCTTTTACAAGATTGCTGATATCTCTATTGCATTTCATCACTGAAATAAGATCCAGTCAAAGACCAGCATAGGTCATATATTGGCTACCAATTAAGAAAAGCAATGAAGACTGTAAGTAACAATAATAGTATCATATCCTTTCCTTCTGTTTCCCTTTCCTTGAGTGAACCATGGAAGGGGAAAGGAGGTGAAAAATACATTTTCACTTGCAATGTACCTTGTGCATGGTTGTTGTTACAATAGCCAAACTATCCTCACAAAACATATTTAACTTTTGCACCTAATTTTTGTGTTTATTAGTAGGCATATGGGTAGTTTCAGGAGAGCCAAGGGTTATCAAAACACTACGGTATCACTGGTTCTCTGTGGCATGTTCTACATGGAATCAGAAATGAGTGTCTTACGTTTGTGGCATTAATGACAGTATACTGGAGACATCAGCTGTGCAAGCTCCTGCAATGAACCATTTATGAATCTTGTTGTTTGGGAGCATCATTAAATGTAAAAGAAGGAAATCATAACTGGACATAGAAATTGACTGCACATAGCACTATAAAAGTAAACAGAAAACTGTATTTTCCAAAAAGATTAAATGAAGAATGTGTTTTTTGAGCTCACATTTTTAGTGCAAATTTTAAAATTCAAAATACCTCTTGGGAAAATTTATGATGTGATTTTTGTTTACACCCAATACCCTCAGATTTTATTGCAATTTGTTAAAAATATTGCCTGGAAGGTCCCACCCTAAAATCTAGGATGTATTTATTGAGGGTTTTTTTTCAAAGATTCTGCTGTTCCTGAACTAGTCTTTCTACAATTGAGTTAAAACAAAATATTTTTTTCCAAGTAGTGAATTGTATCTGAAGCCTACTAATATGGATACTAGAAGACCAAGCTCAAAACATTTTGATTGTTCTGAATGGATTATTTCAGTACAATTCGGAAAGAATGTTAAGTTGTATGCACAGGGTCCTGATAAGGCAGTTCTTCTCCCAAGTGCTGTCTCAATTTGATTAAAAAAAAAAAAGATATGAAAGAGAAAGCTAAAGTGCTCATACAATTTTGTGACGTACATTTTGGAAACAAGGGGAAGTGAGATTTCAAGAGTATTGCTCATGCAAGAAAGTATACAAATTAGTTGGGCATCATGAAAATAATGGATCGGAGAGATTCATTTTTCATCCCACTCGGACACACTTCACTGAATAAGGCAAGTTCCTGCATGTACAACATTGAATGTAATCTGCTTTTTCAGCTATATATAGCTAGTAAAAAAGGGCAGATTCAGGTGTGGACCAAAGGTGTGGACTGAAGATGTTTGGCCTTTGCGCAGACTTTTGTGAAGACTGTTAGCAAATGAAATGGTTAAAAGTTCATTGAGCAATTAGTAAAAGTTTCATAATAAAAAAAATCTTATAATTTAAACAAAGCCACAGAATAGTTTGGATGGTGAAATAGTACATTTGGAGCTTGGATGAACGGCTGCACCAAAGGTACACACACTTTACATTTTGGCAATAATAAAGAATCTGTAATATCTTGATTCCTCATTTACTACATTATTGCAAGATAAACATAAGAGTCTGAGTTTTGATGTAAGTATAGACTCCGTTTTTTCCACTGTGGTACATTACCTATGTACTATCGGAGCCCTAAATATTTTTTCACAGAACTCTACAGTGGGGTACTTTCTGTGGGTTTTTTTTGGATATTGCAATTTTTCCAGCCTCATATTTGGACAATGGTCTGATAGGACATGTATTTCTGACATCACCATAGCATATCCATTTATTCAGTTGCATGAGTTAGTATTGTGCATCAATGAAATAACACACAGTGGCATCACTAAAGATCCTGGTGAGGAATTTCAGGAGTGCAAATTCTCCTGATTCGACAGTAACTTAGATATCAGTGCTCCCATATCAGTTACTTGAGGCTTAGTCATGGTTCCTTTATTTTGTCTTTCACAGGAGCATATTTTCTTTACATTGTTGGCGTGGGCAAAAGACATTTTTTTCTGGGATTAGTGAGTGAAAAGACATCAATCAGGTATCTGAGATTCATCATGGTTCTTTAGAAAATCCCAAAACTTATTCTGAGAAAGATTCCATATAGGTAAACATGAGGTTCAAAAATTTGAGCAGGTAAGCAAAGGTAAAAAAACAATTAATTTTTAATAGTCTATTTTTTGCTTATAATGTGATGGGAAAAAACTTCTTTTTGCTTGTGTTTGTTATTTGCAATTACACTGAAATTGTTTCAGTCAATGAGCTTTTTCTGAAAAATACCAACAGTAATTACACATGACTAGCTGCAGCAGAAAACGCGTTTGTATTATGTGTTGTGCTTTTCTTTCTCCAATTTAATAGGAAATTAGGAGGATTAATTCTGCCCCACAATGTAACTCAATAGAGTAAATAATGATACTTGATACTTTAAAAGAGGGGCTGCCTTCATGCATTAGTTTCAAGATCACTCCTTAAAGTGGTTATGACTGATCGTGTGACTAGAGACAATCAGTTTCAGTAGCGGCATGAATTACAAAGTTGTGCTCGTACACTGGTGTTCTTGTATTACTAAAGCTTACTAACCTTTAGTGAACTGTATAACCTGAAATGTCTTGAATGAAGTCTTATATAAAATCTAACTATTTTTCCACATCTAAAGTTTACTTCAAAAATGTAAGTACATGTTCTTCTTCCTAACCCCCTTCATTCTTTCATCAAATGTGCTTGCTTTAAATTCATTGCTTTTTCCATTGTATAAACTAGGTGGATTTGAATACTTACAGGAAGAATCTAAAGCATTTGGTTGTTATTAGTGTTGAGATAGCTGACTCACACATGCAAAAAATTAAGGAAACTTACAAATGTTCAAGTGATTTTTGTTTTGTTTTGGGGCTATACAGCACCAAACCACATCCTGAAGTACAACGGCTCTTTTCCCATTTTATTTTTATTGTGCAGTATCATATCAGTTTAATAAAACAAACAAGGACAATACTCTTATTCTCTATCCCCCACATTTTATTATTTGTATTTAAATATAACATACTCTACATTGTTGCTCAGTGATTTTTGTTTCCCTTTTCTTTTTTAAATCCTTTTCCCTGTTTTTCTTTTTCTCAGGAGTCTGTTATGCTGAGGGTGACAGAAAACAGAGGTTATGGTTGAGGATCTGTAATACTCTTAAATAGAGCATCTGCAGTTTTCTCCCACTGCAGTGGGTATTACACTATACCAAACACATAAGAATAACTGATTCCTTCAAGTTTGTTTTTTTGGTTTTTTTCTGTTGTTAATTTTCAGAAATCACTATTCATGTCACAAAGGCTCCTGACTCACTTTGGAAAAGTGATATATCCCCATTTTGGCCTCTGAGCAGCATGGTGTTTTGAGTACTATGATACTATTTATGCATAATCATCACCAAGATGACCAAGTCATCTAGGTAATTTTGTCAAAAGATAATTTCATTTCCACCTTAGGTGTCCTTTAAGTGGTCATCCAATACTGCATTTGCCCAAGCTCCCATTGAATATTCATTGAGGGTGGTTCACTAGGTCCTGTCAGTTTGAATTATTGATTACAAATTTTAAACAATAGAAATTCACTTTCATCATGGTAGTTAAGTTTTACTGTCACCTGCAATTACATTTAAATTCTGAAATTATTATTTCCCTTTCTTGAAAAATCTCATTTGTGAAGAAGAACGTTGGAGATGAAGTACCATGAAATACAATGTCAGCAATCAGCTGAAATATTGTCTCTCAATGAATTCCTGGTTTTAAAACAGTTGACTCTATTTAAGGACAGGAAATACAATCTGACCATTTTGTATTTTAAGGGAAAGCTATTATTTTTTGCCTTTTTTTTTTTAAACAGCTAATATTTAAATAACAGATTAAGATTGAAGTGCTGGTTAAACATTGACTTAAATAAGTTACAGAAGATTCCAACAACACCAGCCTTTATAGAGGTTAAACATTCTCAAAAAGACACAGTAAGCAAGGCTCTCCTTTGTACCAAAATACAGTTTCCAAACAATAAAAATAAAACCAACTTTTTCACAACAAGAAATATTGAAGATAAAACTGCAGCATCAATATAATCTCATAGTTATCACTTAAAGTATTTAGAACAAAATAATATTATACTACTTTTGTTTCTTACTAAAGACACTGCAAAGGCTTATTTATTTATTTAGTGGAATACAATGTGAAGACAGTGGTACAAATTTTTTGATGTACTTTCTTCTATTTATCTGCTCTAACAAAATGAATTTCAATATGGTTACATTGGTGAGCTATCCAGAGCTCTCTAAAATTACAGAGTAAAGCAAAACATAAAACAAACCTTAGGTACCTTTAATTGAACAGACTTCATACTATGCTTAACTTTGTTATACTGCAGTTGCTCAAGTTAAGCCATGGGACTAGTAACACTTCATAAAAATGTGCTGGATATTATGTATTTTGAGCCTTCAGTTACTATGACGGATATGAAAGGCATGCTAAAGCTGGATACCAGCACAGCTTTTTGGTTGGCTCTCATATAATATACATGTGAGTAATAATCTCTGATAAATGCACGAGCATGATTTTGGACCTCCTGTCCCTCAGTCCTTACTTAGGTATTGCTACCACTATTTGCCCATGATTCTACAAGCTGGCAACAAGGACAAATGTGCTCAACGGGCATATTAACTGAATAAGGAGTGCAGGACTGTGTTGCCTTCTTACTTACCTTTTAGAGGACAAACTGTACACTTGGGAATTACACACTGTTTAATTTTAACATTTGTAATCTCAGTGACTTCAACAGGGCTGTCCACATTTAGGTTCCAGCCCAATGCTTGATGCAGAATATCGCACTGACTGCAATGCATTAGATCTTGGTCCCAAACTGAAATCAAAGTCAGATGAATTTACACACAGATGCTTTGACACCCAAGTACAGATGTGGCCCCTTCTCTCAATTTCAAAATAGCAGAAAGACCCTTCAAACGAAGTATTTCTTGAAGTTTGTTCTTGAGTGCTGATAAGTAAAAAAAAATTTTCCAACATAAAGACACCCAATACCATAAATCCAAGCACTGCTTGTTTGGTCTTTTTGCTTAAGTGCAAGACAGTTTAGGAAAAAATGGATTATACACATTAAATTCTGCCTTTAAAGCCTTGTCTAATACCTATTCTCAGAGTACTTCTGAGGTTTTGACATTTTAACCTATCAACCTCTGTGTGAAGTACTGAGAAAAAGGGAAAACAACGAAGAAGCAAATGAGGAAAATATTTCAAATCAAAAAGATATTTAACACCCTATTAAATAAATAACTTAGAGAGAAATAAAAAGAAATGAAGTTAGAACATACAAGCAAACCATACTATTCTTTTTGTTAGAACAGTTTTACACTAATTTGCTTAGGTTCCTTAATCCTATCCATTCTTCCACAAGGCTTCTCCAGAAATGTCATTATTTGTGCATATGACCCAAGTGCTTCCAGTAAATGCTTGCATGTCTAACTGTTCATTGGATCATTAGGCTTGAACGAGCAATTAAGTTCTTTGATATGAGTTAGTATTCCATAAATAACTTTCCCCATGAAGATCATTCAACAGATTGTCTCACGTCCCTTAAGTTCTGTTGCAGAGATAAAAAAAATTCACACTGGCAGTAACTTCCATCCCCTTTCATCCACCTTGTATCTTGATTATAAGATATGACATTGAACTAAATAAAAGTTTTTCATGAGTTTTTCAATGAGTCCAAAACTTTCAAAGGCTTCCCCTGCTCTCTTTTCAAACAAGCAGATGTCTGCAGTATTTCTTTGCTCTTCAAAAGGATTAACAACTATTCTTGACATAAGAGCCTTTGGTTCAATTGCATCAATAAAATAGTTCCTTCATCTATGACATTACTACCATTGGAAGAAAGTGAGCTGAAGTGTTTTTCCTTCTTGTTTTCTGTCCCCTCTTTGTGGCTCCCCTTCCATTCAGGGCCACAAACATTTGCCTTCCATTGTGCTTCCAATTTAATGATGCATATGTGTTATATCCATTTTCTTCTATTCTTTCCTTCAATTTGCAGTCACTGTTAAACTCCTTCTGTTAAAAAAAGAAAATACACAAATTCAGAATAAACATAATCTTTCAGAGTTGCAACATACTGAAGGTAAATAGTTTCTAAAAAGAAGATTTCAGTGTCTGTATGTGATACTGTTTTAGGATTCCACACTGCTTAAAGAAAAGTTTCACTGTATTCACAGCATTTAAAACAACATCAGTTAGACTGCAAAAAGTGAAACCAACAAAAGACATAAATTATTCAGTGCATAATTGTAACAGTGAAATGACACTTCTCCATGTTGGAATATAGCAATATTAAATCAAATTCTCAGTCATAAACTCAAGGTATGAGGTAGCAATCTTGGAACCATTCATCATATTTCAGTTGTAACAAATACAACTCTTAAAAATCTTGAACCAGGCTGATACCATGTGTTAAACAAATACGCATGGCATAGGCCTGCTTCTTACGTAAAGTAAGATCCTTTACACCACACTGGCCATGAAAAACGTTTTTTTTGGGTGGGTACAAATCACTGTTATGTTGCTGTTACAATGGATGTGAGACCTGCTTACTTTGCTGACCTGAAGAGGGCCTACATATAGAATCATGTATGATCCTGTATCTTACTGACTAGAGAAACTTGAAAGCAATTTTGTGTATGGTACCAGGGATTAAGGTTTTCTATTTTCAAAGGAGAACCAGTTGTCAGTTTGTTAAAAAGAATAAAAAATACACGCATGTGGAAGCATGTAGGGGGAGACTATTTTTTTCTATAATATTAACTGCACTTTTAAGCAGATCTGCTTCTCTATAATGAAGACAAGAACGCTTTATTTTCACAAATAAGTAATTCCTACATATAGAAAACCCCAGTTTTACCAAGTTACTTATATTCCATTTAGAAGGCTTTTCAAAATGGGATATTTACAACATACTTAAATTACAGACAAAAATTAGCATTTTGTTATTTCTGCATTTCAGAAAATGAGATGTTATTTCACAGCTCAGGCAGAAGCATGTCAGAATCTCCGAGTGTGATATACTAACTGCATGTGGCATTTTTAACGTGTCAATGAATGAGACAAGAAATATATCTGAATTATAAAACATTTTTCATGGTACAGGTAAGAATTTCAGGGATGTTTTATCTTTTATTATAATCAAAATCTTTAGATATTTAGCTAGTAAAGATATAGGAAGTATCCACATTAATTAAAAAAAACGTAAGAACATTAATAAAATATATTTTCTATTCCTATTCATTTAGATTAGATTTTTTAAACTAGTTAATGTTTAGTATTTCAATACAGTAAGAATTTTTGGGTCTATAATTCATGTTTTACTTAGTTGCTGCAAAGACCACAGGACACCTGCTTAAGTTTTCCTAACAGAATTGCACATATTCAACCAAAATGCTCTTTGACTTTGGGATTAGTAGTTAGTTGAACAATGACTGCTGGGGAAGGCACTATCAAGAGAAGACTCTCTACAAAATGGCCCTTGATACTCCCTGTATTCACAAAGCTACATAGTTTAATATTTATTTGCTGTAATATGCCACCTCTGGCGGCAAGGTATTAAGAAGACAGGCGGCTATCAATCACAGTTCTAAACTGCAGTATCTTCTCCTATCTACCTTATTTTGTTAAAGAATAGTGAGACTTCTTTTGCTCCCTCATTCTAACCTAAGTCAGTCAAATGGAAACTTATTCGCCAAACATAGAAACAGTCTTACTTGACTTGTTTTCCCAGATGAAGAACTGTACTTGAATCCAAACTTTTACCTCTATTCTTAGATAATATAGAGAGAACAGATGATATTGTGATGCGGTTAAGAAGTCTTATTGGCAGGGGTCTGAGAGTTAGCCCAAGACTGTTTTGCTCGTTTCAAACAAATTTCAGCATAACCCTGCACCAATGTCTATTGTGCACATGCTTAAGAGTGTTTTTACAATTTTTATTGGTTTCGTTTTTCAAATCTATCTGCAAGCTGCCACACTGTAGTAATATGAGTCTAACTGCAAGTCTTGGGAGGATGGGAAAAATAATAACAGAAGCATTCTTGAAATCTCTGAAGTGTTATGGAATAGGTTTTGATAAGTCATTATGTTGTGATTTTATGATGTGAATATTGAAAAATTATCTCAGCTGGAATGAAAAAAAAGGCTTTCCACATTCGTATCCTCCTGTCAACACTATTTCTAATACACTATGAATTACTGAATCTTATGGCAGCAGTTTCCACCTATGGTATATGAAAGCTGCTTTGACTTTTTTTGTGTGTATATAGGGTTAGGATGCACTCTCACCACACCAGCTGTGGCTAACAACTTGGGTAGGAAAACTTATCTCAGGCTTTAGGATGGGCCATCAAAAATTACTAAATTAAATGCTGTAAACTGAGGCATGTGAATTGAAGATGGTGATTTATGCTAACACCCGCACATATGTACAGAAGCATACCCATGATCAATAAATGGAGCTTAACTGACAAATGGTAACTGTCAGCAACTCAGTATGCCCTTATACCTTGCGATGGTGCAGGACTGAGCACTGCTTACCCTGTATTTCTGACCAATATAATTCTAGAAACTAACATCCACATTTACAGGAGTTTAAGAAACGTTTCTGTGTTCTGCTCCTTCCTTAATTTGATCCTTTGACACTGCCCAGGATTTTAGAAAGTCAGAAGTAACCTTTTGAACCAGGAATGACTAGCCACTGTGCAGATGAGGCAGAACAGTTCATATAGCTTGTATGAACTAAACCTACTCTGTAAAAATGCTTCCTTAAAAAAAGAGGGCAAAATGACTTCACGCCATTACTTCATTATTTTCAGCAGTGGTAGGAGTCTTAGCTCCATTGCCTGAGGATAAACCCAGCCCCAGTACCTACCTGTGACCTGTGACTTGACTAAGTTTACATTTATGTTGGCTCAAACTTACTGGAACTGGCAAAAAGCTGCAAAATTACAAACCAAACCAGATATAACACCACAACAACTTGGTGTTTGTGTAATCATGTGGATGTGTGAGGGCACACTTGAGTTTAGTAGTCAGATTTATAGATCATATTGCTTCCTATTAAAAATATTTGGATAGTTATTGGGATCTGTTGGGTTGTTTAGTATTAGTTGTTATTTAGTATTTAGTTGTTTAGAGGGGTTTAGTATTTTTTCCCCTGAAAGTATCAGTAACCCCAAGCTTTCACAAATATAAAGTATATATGGATGATTTTCAAATGATACCCAAATTCTGCTCAACCAAAGCTTATCTATCTGCTGTATATAAGTCTGTATGTCTCTGTACTGCCCATAATCTTGTGTATTAATTAATACAGTCAATTTTAAACTGGCTGCTCTAGAAATCTCCTTGGAAGTCATAGTTTGATAATTTGGTGTGTCTGCTCCATCAGCTGAAGCTTCCAAGATTTCAGGCACACTTTATCCCCTCCAGAATTACTGCTAAATGTGACTGCACTACAGAAAAACAGTGAAAACCAGACTTAAGGATTACATTTTGGAGGACCCTCTCCATTGGCCACTACTTGATGCGAAAACTGACTGAAGCAGTAAGCATGATAAATCCCAGCAGCTGCTTTGGTATGATATGAGCTTAACAACCAACAGGGAGCTTGTGGAAAAGGGAGCTGCTGGTTTACCAGAGGATGAAATGTTGATGAATAGCTCATTTCAGCTCTAATTAGTAGTAATACACAGGACAAGTGGGGTTTTCAGTAGGTTAGAAGGAACTGTGCTGACTACTGTAATTAATTTGGAAGGTACAAGAATACTTACAGAGCCGTAGACTTTTCCTTTCTTGTTCATGGCTAAATAATAGTTGCTCTTAATGGACTTAACTGCCACAACTCCAATTTCTACAGATGTTATCTCCAAAATGCCTAAAAAATAAAAATTGAGCTATTTAATCACTTTATTAGAGGATTTTCTCACTACAGAAAAGACAATAAACCTGAAAAATACTAAATCTCTAATATTCAGAACCGACCAAGAATTTTTAGCAAAATTCTCTCTAAACCATTGCAAGAATATACACAAGCATTGTTTCAATTAATGTGTTTAGTTTGCTAACCCTGCATTTTAAACCCCATAAATACTGAAACAGCTCCATTATTCTTAGCACAGATATTACTAAAATTTATCAGAAGAGATATCTGAACCATAGCATTAAATTAAATTTATAGCATATGTCAATAGAATGTTAGGTTTGCCCCAATCTTCAAAACCAGTGGTAAACTATTTATTCCTTGTAGGACATTTAGATAAACTAAATCTCTTGGCTGCACTGAGCTGATAAATTCACTTTTGGCAAGTGTGTTGACATTTTGGGATATAATAGGACTAACCTTAACAGCCACATTATCTTTGTCTTTCAGATATCAGAATATTTGTCTCTGTAATAAATATGATTAATTTTTTTCTTTAAAATAAACTCTTTCTGTGATACTGGATAGCTCAAAGGGTCAATAATGGGAGACAGAGCTTTTAATCTCTGTTTTCTGCCTGAAAGCATATGATTTGGGAGTAGCAGAAGTTACTACAATTTACATAGTGACTTTAGAGATCCCTTTTAAGCTGCTACTAGAGTAACTGGATGGCTATGTTGTTTGGGCATCATGTCTTAATACAATACAAGTAATAGCTCCAACCAAATAACCTGGTTTATTTCTCCTGATATTAAAGTAGATATTAAAGTAGTCACAATGACAGCCAATCTAACCCAGTGGTCACTAATGGGGAAATTACAGGAGGGGCTAAAGTGTTGAGAAAGTGTAAAGAACTAGACCGAGCCAACAAGTAATGTGATGAATAGATCAGCTGGAAAAACATTGATGAGTTGCTACCTGCTTAAAAAAAAAAAATCTGCAATAATTTCCTCCTAAATATGTTCTATGCTTTTTGTCTTAGCAGAGTAGTACTGGAAAATCCGTATGTTTTTTTTCATTAACTTAAAAATTCCTTATGGTAACACATATCAACTGAAGCCAAAAGTGTAACTTGGTATTCAGCACTTTTTCTGGAAATGCTGATTTCTGTCCCTGAAAACTGAATCCAGTCTGTTCAGACTGTGGTACCTTGAGGACTTCAGTGTGCAAAGGAGGTGAGGAGGAAGTTCTTTCACTCTGAATTTTTTTGAAAATGGCTGCTTTATATATGATGCAAATGCCATTCTGTATGGCCATTGAACTGGTCTATGCAACTCAGGACAGAGGGTGCTACTTTTTCTGTGACTAGAAGTAGAGGCTTTGACATTACCTGGGCAGTGGCTGTGAATCAAGAATGAAAAAGTAATCACTCATTTTTATTGGGAAGTAAACTGATGACATACATAGTTTAATGTTTGAAGAAGAAAGAGAACATCAAACTAGGCCATTTAATGTGAAAGACCTCCTTTCATTGTCAAGAAAGGGTGGCCTTTGCTGGATGCATTTTTAAATATATATAAAATTCTATACTTGTACAAACTACATAAATTTTGATATGAAGACGTATAAATTCCAGTGCAATTATCAGAGGTTTTCTGTTTACTTAGCAAGAAGCATTAGGTTGGCCACAGCTACAAGGTCTATAGCCCTTGCATACGAGAAAGACTTCAGGGAGAACTGCAAGATAAGCAACAGTAGGTCCAGGACCTAGTAAAGCCCTTCAGAAAATGAACCATATTAAACCAGAAATAATAATATTTTAAAAAAGAGTTTCTTGTCTAAACCTATAAAGAGATGAAGATAGAGGATTATTCCATATTGATATCAAAATATTGATATCAAAATGCAAATATAAATGTTGATGGACATAAACAATCATGTAGTATTAAAAAAAAATGATAAAGCCTTCTGCTGTAAGATTTTTATGGCAAGATTCTTCATTGCAGCATGAAAAATCAACAGTGCTAAAGATGGAGTTGCACATATAAAAAAGAAAACATCACCTATGCTGTGAAAGCTGAATATCCACTGAGCTTCTTATACTCATGTGAGAACAATTCTATACTAATCTCTCAGGCTTGAAACACAGACTTGAACAAACACGAGTGAATGCACAGTTACCTATGGCGCTGCAAGTCTGCTACATGTGAGGGGATAAAAACAACAGTTCCCCAAATCAACTCACTGCATCATCAGTAGTATCCAGCTCTGTAGCAGCAAAAGCCCCTATGACATCTGGAGATAACTACTGCCAAGCAAAAAAGATAAGGCCAGTTATTTAAATGAAAACTCTAAATACAACTTCCATTAGTTACTTATATGTAATGTTAGCTTAAGAATTAGCACAAGGTGCTTAGGTGGAAGTAAAAGGAACTATAATTTAGCACAACTCTGTAATCCAGAAAGACACAGAAAATGTGAGTCAGGTAAGATCCATGAACTACTTTTAAGGCTGATTTTTTTAAGGTTGCAAAGGAGCCTTATATAGAATTATAGAATAGTTTGGGTTAGAAGGGACCCCTAAAGGTCATCTGGTCCAACCTCCCTGCAATGAGCAGTGACATATTCAACTAGACCAGGTTCCTCAGAGCCCCATCCAATCTGGACCTTCAGTGTTTCCAGTGATGGGGCATTTACCACCTCTCTGGGCAACCTGTGCCAGTGTTCACCACCCTCACTGTGAAAAATTTCTGTCTAGTCTAAAACAACTACCCTCTTTAGTTTAAAACCATTAGCCCTTGTCCTGTCACTACAGGCTCTGCTAAAAAGTTTGTTCCCATCTCTCTTACAAGCCTTTAAGGACTGAAAGGCTGCAAGAAGGAGCCTTTGCTTCTCCAGGCTTAACAACCCCAAAAGCCTGTCCTCACAAGAGAAGTGTTCCATTCCTCTGATCATTTTGGTGGCCCTCTTCTGGACCTGCTCCAACAGGTCCATGTCTTTCCTGTGCTGAGGTCAGAGCTGGACTACTGAAGGCAACAGGAGTCTTTCCATAGGTGTCAGTGATGTAGACACAAATTTCAAAGATCAGCATGACAGCAACCAACTCAACTGACATGGATCTACAAGCAGAAGTCATAAGGACTCTTCAGAACTTTGAAATAGACTGGATTTAAATCAAATGCCTTTGATGTAAGGGTGAAAATATGTATTTAATTATTCTTTAGTCATTATTAAATTAAGCAGGAATGTATAAAAAAAAGGAACTGAGACATAGAGTAGGAAGTTTAGTGTTTTCACCATCTAATGAAACGGACTTCCTTGAGGGCAAAAAATTTTTTCTATTTTCTTCAAGGCTTATGTAGTTGAGTCATGGGCTGTGATTGGACTTCTATATTACTGTAATAAAAACCCCAGAATTTCCAAAGGTGCTCAAGACGAACTCTGTAAAATTTTGTATTCTTCAAGTGCTGCAGGCTCAGAGGCAAGAGCCTATGTGTAGTCATAGACAATGTGGCTGAAAGGATGCCAAACCACTGTGGGTACTCCACTGGCCTTAGTTAGGAAACGTGTTCTTGACAGATAATTGTTCTCAGACACCTTCAAAAAATGAGATTCTGTGACCACCCAGGAAATCTCTTCCAGTGTCTACATTAGAAAGTGTTTCTAGTATCCAACTGAAATGGGCTTGTAATTTGAGCCCATAAATTCTTGTTTAAACTGTAAACTAACACAAAAAAGAGATTTTTTTTTTTCCCCCCCAGAAACCTTTTACCTTTTACAGGAATTATTATCACATGTATTTATCTACCTTTCTACCTACCAACCTTTGCTGTCTAAACAAGACCAGTTTTTCAATGGTTTTCTTAGAGCTTTCAGGTTTTCTGTATCTTTGAACACTCCTTTTGCTTTTGCCCACTCCATGGCCATAATAGGCTTACTGAAAACTTAACCAGTGTTGATACAGGAAGGTACATTTCATATTTTCTGCAAAGGATATATGCATACTCATACTTTTATGCATACTTCCTTTTTTTTTACAGTAATATGATAATACTGATTCATGTTCGATTTGTGATCCACCACCCTCGGATACATGGAAGAAATGTAAGCAATCGTTCCTCATTCTATAGTTGTGAATTTAATTACTCCTAATTAAATATTGTACTTCACACATACCTCAGTTAAGTGGCTTCTTGGGTTTTTTTATAATTTCTCTAATTTGTCATGCTTTGAGTTCTTATTCATTCCTCTGAAATACTTGCACCTATTCCAAGTTTCATATTACATGCAACTTTCATAACTGTGTTTTCAATTCATTCATTAAAATTATTAATCAATTTTTGATTATGAGATACTTTGAAGAGACTCTTGTGGACCTTGATGCCTCTGTTCAGATTGGCAGTGAAAAACTGCTAATTCCTGGGCATGGCTTTCCATACTGTAGGACTTTCACTTAGATTTTGCTTGCTGAAGAGACTATCATTAGAGACATTAGTTTCAAAAACCTTCCCCAAATTTATGGTATCTATCTACTGCTTCTCTCCTATACATGAAAGTTTTTTATCTCATCGCAGTTGAAAATCAGGTTGGTTTGGTATTACTTCTCTTTGTTTAATTCTTTGATTAATTCTTTTTGATTGATAATTTCTTAGGTGTTTACAAACATATATTGAAAAATCACCTTTCCCATATTTTTTCTCAGGATATGCTGACTTGTTTCTAGGTCTTTGTTTCTTCCCTTTTTAAAGACAGGTATTGTATTTACTACTTCCTCAGTTATCTGGGGAGTTGTTTTTCTCCTCAAGTTTTTAGAACGTATGTCTAGAGGCTTGGCCAACCTACTCAGTAGAGCAAGTAAATTTTATCAAGTAAAAAACAGATAAATCATCCAACTGATTTTAATTTTGTTCTTTTTCTAGTCCAACCAATGTTAGCTTCTCTTTGGAGCTCATCATTCTTTTCTGTGAAGACTGAAACAAAAAATGCATTTCAACGTACTTCCTTGTACTTTTTTTGTATCTGCTTTTATACCATTGCTTAGGCTCAGGCATTTCCATGCAATCAAACTTTTCACTCCAAGAAAATATGTAAAGTAAATAATTTCCATGATATAATGTGACTTGTAATTAGGCTTGATAATAAGCACTACAAAATGCTCTTTTTTTTTTTTTTTGGCAAAATTCTCATTAGTAGTTACTCATATCTGGTTCCATGCTTTTTAGGAACTTGGCAAGGAAAATAAAATAATTTAAAAAACCTAAAATGCTTGGCCTCCGTTATGATTTTAAAACAGATAGCACACTATTATTTTATATCCATAACTCTGTAAACTTCAACAATTACAAGCAATCCCCTTTGACCACATCCACTCTAAAAGCATAGTTTTCAATACCCAAACCATTTCCCTCATTATAGTTAGAAACATTTTAAATATCAACTTGATATGTGCTCTGTAGCTATGTGTGTGCTCACTTTACAGGTCCCAAAGGCTAGAAACGTATTCCCAATAGAAACCAAATACATTTAACTTAAATAAACTGTATTTTTATAGTTTATAAAAGTGATCATTATGTAAATGGCAAGGCAGCAGAAAGGTGACTGAACTGTCTTGTTCTGCACAGAGGAACTGTAAAAAATACAAGTGAAAAATTGTACTTATGTAATTCTGTATGCTAATTCCTAATGTCATATGTTTTTATAAAAGTACTGGTAATATGAAGCAAAAAATTTACAAAATATCCTAGAACTTGAGTGAACTTACGTCACACAATTTGTTAGGAAAGATGACTTGACAGAGTATCAGATGTATTATCAAGGCAGTACTACAACGGATCCAAACATACCCTGCAATGAGAACCACTTGATTCTGGGACCAAAATTCAGCTTTGCAGTGTGAGGCTGTGACCATTTTTCTGTGGTTGCGCCATTTGTGTAGTAAGTTCTTAAAATGTACTTTAAATGTCTGCAACCCTACTTGCAGTCCTCTTAACATCAAAGACCAGGACCACCTTGCATCTTCCTCACCCTTTCAGTGATTATCCCATATACATGGCAATCCACAGGTACTCCCTCCACCCCTTGCCTTTTCTTCTGTCTGCAGAAATATCACAGATGAAGAGTGAGTTCAGCTGGATGGAATGTGATGATGACTGAGAGCTTCCAGTTTCCCAAATGGTGACAAGAACCTGCTAGGCCTGTGAAGGCAGCTGCTGCTCTTGGTGGGTAACTGGAGAGGGCAGAACTTGGTAACATCCCTCTAAACTGACTTTTCAGAATTTTAGTTTGTGCACCCTCCAGGGAGCTTCTCTGAAGGGGTATCTTTGACTGGCATTGGCCTGGGTCAAAGTTGGTGATAAGGCATAACGTTAAAGATTTGATAGTTCAAAAAGCTGCTCTTTGTTGGTGGCTTGAAAAAGGGTGGTTTGAAGAAATGAGAAGACTGGTTGGATGTGGTCATGAAAGAGTGAAGTGCTAAGGAATATAAGGCCACTGAGACTGTTTCAACTCTGTTTCACCATTTACACCCGTGCAAAGCAAGTTGAAAACATCCCCAAATGAGAAGCTGTCATTTCTAGCTTTTATTTGTTTTGTATAAGAATGATTGACAACAGAAAGATGAAGATGGTGGAGTAGAAGATAAAACAAACCTAGAATACTGAAGACAGGCTAAGCAAGACTTGCCTTTGGAAACGTTTTCAATGACTGCTTTTATGGCTTTAATTTCAGAGCAGAGCAAGGACTACTTACTTAACCAGCAGTCCTCTATAGACCAAGTAAATATAAGAGTGGTCACAGTAGGGTACATAGGAGGAGAGAACCTCATTAGTGATGCACTAGTGAAAGCTGTTGGTTAGCAAAGGAGAAGTTTAAGTTTAGCGACAAGAATGGCAGGAATCAATTTAGCTAGTATACATCCCGGCATGTAACAGAAACAAGTAGTTCAGGAACACAGTTAGCCTACATTTTTCCCTCGTCAGTGAATGAAGGCAACTCCAAAGAACAGTTCTGAACACCATCACTCCTTCTGTTAAATGTCCAAAGTTAGATAGGTTAAACTTAAGCAAAGGAAATGCAGGTAGTGATTTTGAGGACACATCTATGCTGTCAGTTAAGATGAGTTCAGATCTGTCCTCAAGGACCCCTTGTCTATCACTTTCATCACTAACATGCAAGTAAGTCATCAGATTTAGACAAAGTGCTGGAACTATCTTGCAGGTGGGAAGATAAACACATTTCCTTCCTTTACATGGATTTGACTGATGCTGTGGAGATGAGATTGCTACAGGCAGAGCCAACTGTACCTAGCTCTCTTAATCAGAGCTCAGATTTCTTGAGCTCCATGCTCTGAGCCAAGACAGGAAAATGTATAGCCAGCTACATGAATGTTGATGGAAAACACAAGGGTCTGAACATCTCAGTGTTCTTAACGCCAACATGGCAAGATTTTATAACTTGTAGATGAGACACAGACAGTGTCAATTCATTATCTGATCTGTTTCTGGGACGGAGGAGTTACAACTGACAGCTTATACTGATCAAGGAATGGTAGTGATTCATTTGCCAAGAGAGAAAAATGTAAAACAAAACACCCCACCCCCAACTAGTATATATGGTTAGATGCAGGGTTGTAGTTATCTGATTTGTTAGATCTCTTGACCCTCCCTTCCCCCAGATACTTCTTCCTGCCTCTGTGCTGAAGTTCACCAACCCTTCAAATATAACCGTTTATGGAGCAGCACTATAAACAAAATCACTGGAATGATCTGGCTTGGAAATAACTCCCAGTAGAAAACAAATCAACCTAAAACCCTAAGGAACTAAACAATCCAAGTTTTTGCAGTCATTGCTAGTCGTATATATTTTCTAGACTTCCTATTGCTCTCTTTCTGGTCTCTTTCCAATTGGCTAATTTTTTTGAAATGAGGTGCCCAAGACTGGACTGATGTTCTAACCAAGGTCTGATGGGTACTGAATTGAACAGAAAGATTACTTCATGTGTTTATAAGGAAATTTGGATCCCAATCCAAATCCTAATCGAAACTTGGCAGCCCATAGATGTTTCCATTTAGGAGACAGGACCAGGCATTCAGGATTTCTGCCAAATCTTAAATTTCTAGGTCTCCATAGAAATACACAGGAGAATGGAAAGCTTATAAGAGATTAGTACAGCTCAATAAACTTTCTCATGGGTGTACGCAGCTGCATACTTCAACCTGAGTGGAATCCTGAGTTGTCTTTCACATTCATGATCATTATGTTCACCTCTGCGTTTTACCATTTTTATAAGTTTCAATGTGAATAACTGCAAATTGGAAGAAACTGGATGGAGTTAAGGCTGTTCCATTTGTTGCCCATCCTTACACACATGGAAGGGATAATACATAGCCAGTTGCACTGCAGAAGAAACAGTCAAAATGCATAGTGACTGCCAGGAGAAGTAGCTGTCCATCACCTGCAATCTCAGGAAAGGCAGGTCTTTACTGCTCAGGCAGTCAGCTGCTGCTCAGTCAGGAACATATATTGACAAATGGGGCACAAATTATAATTAAATAATATAAGGCAGTGACAGGTATGAGCAGATTGAAGTGAGCCTGGGTGCTAAAGTGGTCAGAGTATGTATAGGATGAAAAAAGGTATCTCTATGAGTCATTGTATGGCAGTTGTGACACTTAGGAAACTCAGTGCGCTGCAGATGGCCTCTGCTACTTGTCTGTCAACAATGTTTACCCAAATGACAGGTTTGTGGCCTCCTGCTGAGACTGACTGACACGTACTGTAACTGTTGTTCTAGCTAAGGCTGCTCAGCTGCACATCAAAATGAGACAACACTTTCTTTCAACAGGTATGTTTAAATTTTGGGTGTTATTTGTTCTTATTAGGGATCTCAACCTGACTCCCCACTGTGCAAGACAACAGGACTGGAAAAATATGGTGTCTCATTTGCTAGTCTCAAATACTTATCTCCTTCTCAGAAGGAAACTCGCTGCATAACTGTACCACAAAGCTTGGCAATGTGCACTGCACTGTGTGAGGCAGGTAGGATCTTCTAAATCTGTACGGGCATAATGACCTAGTAATGGGGTAAAATAGAAAAATCACAAAGTTCTACAGGCTTTGCTTTAAGTGACCACAACTAGGGACAGTTCCTAGCAGTATCCTGTTACTAGTATGTTTCTCTGGGGAAACAAAAAAGGATGTTTTTGTGTGTTAAAGTTACTCAACACACTAATCCACCATATCAATTACTTGTTGGTTCTAACAGTTTATGTCTGTCTTTGCCTCACACAGGAAAAAGGAATCCATGGTATTTTAAAAAATGAGACCTACATGTTTATAATGCAAGACTACCCCTGGACTGCTATAATGATCACTCGTTTTCACGTAATTATCTTCGGCGGCAGTTACTCATCAACACTTTCAGCAGTTTTCTTCTACAATGCCACAAACATTCCTAATACTGCTTGGTCACAATAATCACTTTTTTTCATGAAACTTTATAATGACTGTGGGAACAGAATGAACATCTGAGAAGTGTAGATTCAAGGGTGATCAGTGTTAAGAAAATGACTGCAAAATGTATTTCAGTATATCTTAAAATTCCTAACTGTTGTTTGTCCTTTGTAGCTTTTTTTCTCCCCAAATTCTTTTCTTAACTGACCTGGATGTGATCAAATAAAAGATAGGTCTCTGAACAGCTGAAACCAGGACACACAAATACTCATATTTACATAGTTTGGGTCAATGTTGTATATGATTTAAGATGTCCAGTCATAGATTGTGAGTAGTTCATAACCCCCGTGGGTACTTTGCAAGCAAACTACTGTCTAAACTTTTTCAGACAAGATATTATTGAACGACACAATTATTGTAACAATTGTTATTGGACATTCTTGGACTAAATAAAGAGAAATGAATTGCAAATTGTTACTATATGAGAAGATGTTAAGGTCAACGGTTTAGCAGCTGAAAAGAACTCCGTGACCTCTAATCACCAGTTCATTGCTTTGTCCATTCATTTTTTTTTCTGACATAAATAATTCTCCGTACTTGATTCATCCTAAATTGCAACCAATCAAAAATACACCATTCAAGAACTGTATTATTCTTGTTACAATGTTATGTAATAGCTTCTCATTTTTTAATGCTAGATTTGTGCTTTGTCTTACATATTCTGTACACTACTTTCATCATCAAAGGTCGGCTGAAACATTAAAGCAAGTAACATGGTCTGTATGCTTGCACACAGATGTAAACTATTGCCTGCTACAAAAGCACCTGATATATGTCTTTCACAGTGTTTTCATCTTTACTACTTGACTGTCTCCTAACCTGCCTGGACCTGGTATCTTCAGTCTTCTAGTACAAACAGTTTTTTTTTTTAAACTCTGATGAGCAGTGGTAAGTGCTGTCTTCTTAAACATTCATTCAACACCTCATCAAAAAGCAGGATGACAAAATGATCAATCTTGCACAGAAACATAAAAGGCTGATCTGCAGAGCACAATCACTTCACACCCTTCTGCTTTCATTATCTTCAAGTCTCCTTCTATATTGTTTCCCATCTTCCCTGCTGACATCCTCACAGAGCAGCTAACAAGCATGTTTTGCACACAGGATTACATGATCCAATTACACGTGCTTGCGTCGCATGTCTTGTCCTTTTATACAAACTCTGATTCCCTAGCCTGGGTTGCTGAAATCTTTTGGGTTTTCCCTTTTCTTGAACTGTGTAAATCTCTTGCACAAATACTCAAAACTATGTTTGGGACAGTTAACAGACAGTATGATTCCGAAGGTTTGACACATTCTTTCCAGCTTTTCTACTCAATCTTCTGCTTTTAAACTGGGTTTTCTGCTTATTGGAGTCTAACAGCACAAAATCCCAATCAGCCAACCAACCCCAATCAACCACTTTTAGATGACAGTGAATGCGATTTCTGCTGCGATCCCAGCAGAATCCTTGTTAGGGGACATTTAGAAGGCAGGCAAAGAACCTCCCATCTTCTCTATGTACTTTCTGTCAGGCTCAGAGATACCTTTGCTTACACTACTGTCTAACATTGCAAGGAGCACCTGGCCCCTAGGCCATTTGGTGAAAACTGGCTGATAATCATATTTGCACCTTCTAGGGTGGTCTGCTGCATCCTTGAGAGTGCTTGGTTCAGTTTTCCTGAGATTATTACCTCTAGAGACTTCAGCCATAACTCTCAGACACGTCTGGTTTTCCTGTGCTGAGTGTCTGTCTTACTGTGAAGACTGTGGCAGCCCACTAGTTAGCTGTTTGTGTAGTCAGATGCCAAGGTCATGTAGACATCCTCTTGCAGGGCCTGGCATGGGAGTGTATAAAACCAAACGAAGCCTGACTTGGTCTTGTCCATATTGCCTCCTAGGAGTGGTCCCTGCAGTGAACTATCCTAAGAATTTTGTGGAAGTTCATCTCAGGAGGAAATAGTTCATGCCAAAAAAAGCTAAGCGTGAACTAACATGTGCAATGCACAGGGTCAGGAGTGCTGGATCCAAAAGCCACCCAGGGAGCTAAGTCATTTGACAGTGTTGACCTAGTCTTAGACAGCTATGGAGATGCGCAGCTGAAGAACAGAGCTGCCATATTTCTGTCAGGGATTTTGCACATGGAGACAGACACTTCTGAGCAATGTCAGATCAATGATGTGTGTGCTGCTTGTACAGCCTGGGCATGGACAATAAATATATAACATTCTCTATGTACGCTGCCTTATTGCTTGTGCAGGAACCAACTCCACAATTATATTCCAGGAAGCACCACCTTTTCTATACATGTTGTATAGCTGATGTATGGAGAACAATAAATAAATAATAGGTTAAAAATAATCAGTTTTCTCAGGAAAGTAATCAGCAAAATCCTGGCATTGTCTGTGCTCAACGTGTTCAGTAATGATTCACAGTAATGCCATGACAAATTCTGATGATTATACTGAACTGTTCAGGGTAGTAAATTTGAAGGAACTGGGAGGAATTGCAGAAGAATCTCAGGATCCAAGTTGACAAGGCAATAAAATACCAGATAAAATTCAATGTAGGTGAATGTTGTAAAGTGGTGGTCACAGGGAACGTAACGTTAGGTATATAAGTATGGGATATGTTACAGAACGGCTTATGGCCATCTATCACTTCTTAGTCTTATAACAGACAGCAAAACAAAAATGAGAAATGTACAGGATAGGAATATGGATATTTAGGAAATGGAAAATATAGCAACAAAGTTTAAATCCACCTGTGCTTGCATTTTGAACACACACACACACTACCCTAATCTCTCATCTCATAAAAGACAGAGTAGAACTGGAACAGCTACAGGAACGGGCAACATATATGATCAGAAATAAAGATTAACTACTGTTTAGTAGTTAATTTATTTTATATTTAAATATAAAATTAAAAATAAATAAAAATCCATTTAAATATATTTTAAAATATAAATATTTTTATACTTATGTATTATTAATTTATAATTTATATTAACCTAAATTATTGGACAGATGTTTAAAACAAAAGAAGGTATTTTTTCACACTTCTTAGATTACAGCAGTCATTGGTGGTATGTCACTTTACATAAACTGAAAAGCAATCAGAACAATTAATTCCAAAAATGTATTCCTAGCACAAGTAAATAGGTACCGTCATTAGTCTCTGAACTGTATACTGATGGACACTAGGAAACTATAACAGGCAGTTATCACTGTATCCTTGTTCTTCTCCTCTTCAGGCTTCTGCTACTGCTACTGTCAGAGACAGGAAACCAGACTGACCTCTAGTCTGAAGCAGGAGAGTTGCCTTTTAATTTTTATACAACACCTCATATAGAGAAATGGAAGAAAGCAAAGAAACAGCCAACAAAGATTTGTCAGGAACAAATTCTGTTGAATCTAATTGCATTTTATGGCAACATAAAAGGCTATATTATGAAAAGAGCTACATAGTTAGGCTTTTGACACTATCACATATCATAAATACACTATTCTCATATAAAACTGTATTTTAAATAGGATGGAAAAGAGGCTAGAAAACCATATTTCAAGAATCATTCTCAGTGATTTACTGCCAAAATTAAATGCAGTATTGAGGAAACACTAATACAGGATGAAGAAGAATAAGCTATCCATTTTGCAGAAAAAGTGTCTGGGGTTCTAGTGGTCCACAACCTGGGCTTGAGCGAACAACATGAAAAGCAAACATCTTCCTAACACATCTAAACATTAATGTAGTGCGTGAAATGCAAAAGAAAATCTCTCCACATCATCCAGCACTTGGAAAGCTTCACTTGGGCTCTATGCTCATTTCAAGATATGTCTAAGGAGGGTAACCAGCATGGCCACAGGTCTAGAAAACATGATCTGCAATGGAAAATTAAATTCATCCTGCTATTTTAAGACAAGGAGATTTGTGAAAAGAAAGCTTATCACTAACTTTCAGGTACTTAAAAAATATCTGGAAAGGGGAATATTCCATGAAGAGGCAAGAGAAATAATGGGCTCAATAGCACTGAAGAGTAAGAAAGGATATTAAGAATAATAAGATTTTAATAATGGTAGTAAAAACTCTGTATTCATTAAAGGTGCTTTGGAGTGTATGCAGTCTTTAAGAGCAGGCGATAAAGAGTTCAGCAGAATTGGTAATAGGTATCATCCCTATGTATCTCCTTATGTGGGACAAGGGGATGCACCACACGATCTCTTGAGATTTATTCCAAGCCTATAAAGCTGTGTTTCTACACACAAGAAGTCAACCAAATGTTTCTGAAAATGTTTGACTTACTATGCTACAGAGCAGTATTCTGTACAGCATTTGCATATGAAATCAAACACTCCTGGAAATACACGGACTTAAAGAGTGTGCATGATGTGCAGCTGATGTCCTGAAATACTCAGGATTTTTGGTTACACAGAAACCAGTCAGAACTACTGTACAATGTTTCTGATCAATGCATTGGAATCCCAGAAGAAATGCAAAGAATCATTAAAAGGCTCAGGCAGCAGAAGAGGTCAGTTCAGATATGTAGTAGCTCTAGACCACAGTAGGAATGTGATCATTTAGATTTTGCTCATAAAAACTTCAAGGCCATAAACTGTTGTGCGGTGCATTGTATTTACATATTATGTATAAACTTTGGAGATTTTATCTCTAAATTGTGAACTTTACATCCCTCATCTTCATGTTCTTCATTTGCAGGTTTGTGCTTATTGATCCTAATTGATATCTGATCAAATGCAACACTAACCATAATCCCTTTTTGTTTTACTAGAAAACATTCAAATGCTGTAGTCAGTGGTGTTTAGAAATAGACACATATTTATTTCCATAGTGAAAAGCATAATTATGGCAACAGTACTAGGCCTGTTATACTGAAATTTGAAGGGACCTCTACCTAAAAAAAACCTCAAAACAATGAGCTTGCATACTGGTAAATCCTACAGATATTGGGATTCAGTATCTGAAAGTTGGACTCCGAACTGTAGTTCCTACAAGACTAAAAACTTTGTGGGACTGCTAAATCAGGTTTATAGACAGCAAGTATTCTACAAAGCAAAGCCTGAAGATAACAGAACTACTTCTGAAAATTTGATTCTTAATGTCCATGTTCCTCTGCCCACCTCTAGTGAATTATTTTCTTTCTATTCATCATTCTCCTAGCGCCTCTATTTCCCCTCAAGCCCACACTGTAATCTCCTCCTCTGTCCTTGTGGCAGACACTAACAAAACAACTTGATAGCAAAAGAGTGAGTTGAAACATACGACTAAGAATCGCAGTGGCTGCCTTTAAACTGTCAGTCTATTTATTTACTTCATTTATTTTGCTGTTTTGAAATCCGTGTGTGCCAAGACCACGCTCTGGGAGCTCCTTGCCGTGTATAAACTAACACAATAATCAACAGTTACAAGAAACTGCTACATCTATTGTCATGCATCTGCACAACCATGATTCACTTCCACGTCACTACAAAGCAACTGGACTGCCTGACCCCACCCAAGCCCACCAGTTGCATTGTCAGCCGCCCATGAAAAAATGAAAACCCTTAGCGAAAGCAGAAGATAATAAAACAGTCTCTGTTAGGAAAGATGGAAGAAATTCTTGTATCAGAATAGGAATTATATTGCAAGTATTTCCTTTGTTATGACAACAGAATAACATCAATATATTACTAACACTATTTGCAGGTGACTTTGAATTTCCATGTCCCATATGTTTCACATACATACTGTGCAACTGCTAGTGCTCTGTATAATCCGTAGTAAGGCAGAGATGACAAAATCCCACTTGGTAAACTACCTTCTCGGTTCTCTAGTATCAAAGTGGAACAGATCCGGTGCAAGGAGTTCCAGCATGTTGCCTGAAGGATCTCAAAGCTGTCGGTGCCACTGCTGCAAACGTCAGCTGACGAGACCCAGTGCCCACTGACCTCAGCAATCACACAGACCTTTCTAATTGATCTTAACTCTTTTTGAGTATCAATCTCGTGATTTCCTGCGTAACAACTGCAGTGCTGTGGGGCACATGAAAGGGAGATCTGTGGCCACATGCCCAAATCGAGGCAGACTACAAACACCCAGGAAGACTGGAAGTTTCCAAAGGCTCACCTATGTTTGTGCCAGATATATCCTTCCTCCATAAATCCCATTTCAACAGGAGATGTCAGACAAGTCAGCAAGTGACCAGACTGGCACAGTTCTCAGCTGGTTCACCATTATTTGCTCAATTTATGAAGCCTCCTCTCTTCTTCCTAGTTAATGTGTAACACATAGACCCAGTGATCACGACTGTCCCAAAACACACTGTAATCATCAGCTGATACTTCAGCAATTCCTTATTTCTGTGCTGCTTTTCACAAAAGGTACATAGCTCTGAAAACTAACAAAAGTTCTGGCAGATCTGGGGCCTGTGGTTGATTAAATCTACCATTTTTCTTAGCATAGAATTAATAATTTGTCACTTCTCTGATTGCTTGCTTGTAAGTGCTGTATCTTTATTTACAAAACTCCAAGCTATTCATTAACAAACCTGAACGAAAATTTCCATCAGATGCAAAAGTTATTAGGAGAAGACAACTAGCATGAATACTTAAACCTGACTTCTTCAAGAAATTTGGCATACCTCTTAGGAACAAGTGGGCTAAAGCAAATCACTGATGGATTGTTATAGAACCACGCTGTGATGTCTTCCCACTCTGCCCTCACAAAATATTTTTTATCACGTACAATAAAACCAGGCTATTACCCGTTTTTACTGTTAACAGACATGCCCACGAACGCCATCTCCTCTTTATGTACATATTAGTGTATATATTGTAACACCCGGAAGAAGTGTGACCCTCATTCCAGGACCATTAGGTACCAGAGCCAGCAAGATCAGTGTGAGAAGCCAGTAAACACCATTGATTGAGGAGACTGACAGCTTTGCAGCACCGACCTAGCAGATTAATAGCAAAGCTTGAAATACGACTCTCTTATTTGAGTTCTATTTTGAGTGTTTTATCCACTGAGGCTATAATATTATGTAAGAGCAAACTTTTCTAATTATCTTAAATTATTTGAATACCAATCTGATTCCCAGCTTAACAATTCCAGTGTTGTGGTATAAAGAAAAGATTTATAGATTACTTTTCAATTCATACTATAATTTATTTGGAAAAAGCCTTTGGAGGTCATCTGGTCCAAACCCCAGGGGCCAAATTAAAAATTTTGTTAAGTTAAATTTTGTTAAGTCTGGCATGGCTGTCCTGGAAAAAAGTTAAGTGACTTCCACAACTGAGGATTCTTAGAATCAATCTTGGTCAACCATCTCTTCCAAAACTGGATCTGCCATATGCAAACTGAAACCTGGGGTAGAACTGCCATCAGATTCAGAATCTGGTCCTGATTCCATTGTAAATTAATTAAAAGCATTAAGCGCGGAGACAGTCACTGACTTTTGACAAGAAGGTGGCTAATGGGGCACTGTAAAACATATGCAAGAAGACAGTGACAGCTGATTCTGATTTCTCTTCCAACATGTGGATTATGTTACATCCACCCAAGCACTAAGCTTTCATCTCAAACAGTTGTGAAGGTGAAGGCTTCTGCGAGTCTCATTCTCTAATTATGCCTGACTTAGAATTCACTTAACATAGACTAACAAGGATAGGAAGTCAAGTTCTGTTAGCTGTTCCACCTTTCACCTTACCACACATCTGGGAAGTATTCAGATCAAGATCATAACCTTGCATTTTGGCATTAGCTACCTAAAAAAAACATTAAGATATCACCAACAATTTGCCTTTGACTGGGAAAATTAGAAGCATATTTGAGATGTAAACACTGTTGTGGCACTAATATCGCTGGTAATGATTAAAGGCTGCTACTTTAACTATAATGGAATAAACCAAAACTGACAGTTTTAGTCCATGCCCATTTTCAGTTTAAACAAGATAAGGAAATCCCAGTGGTGTATCGTATTCTGAATAATGGGGAAAGCTGGGAATATTTAAGGATGAGTATTTTCAATGAGGTCTACAAATGGAAAGCAGTATGTGTAAAGTACTGTAACAAATTTGTGGTTACAAAGCAGAAGTAGGGATAGGACCCAGCTCTTCCTGCTCTAACAGGCCTCTCTACCACTTGAACTTAGGAAGCGTTGTCTGTAATTGTAAACAGGCTAGATCTGTGCATACCCTAGGGTCGATGCAGTAGAGGGCACCATTCATTAGCCAATCTATTTCATATTCATTAACCAATTTATTAGATTATCATCACCATCATTATTATTTTACTTCAAGAAAAAATATCAGAAATCAGAAGCTGGTAATACAGGAGTTCGAGGGGAAGAGCAGCTGGGGCTATTCACATGTGGGAAGGGGGAGATCCAACCTCCCTTTCCCTTACTGTTTCCTACTCAAGCTTCAGAACTCAAGTCTGAAGTTGGGCCTATGTTAGGAAGGATTTGCTGGCAAATCACACTGGAAAACCTTGCTCACTTCTAGGATTATTTCTGTGTTAAGGTTTCTGCTTATTAAAAAAAAAATAATACAAGGACTGCCTGATGTAAAATACTCAGGGACTCAGCAGAGATCAAATTGTAGAAGCTGAAGCCAGGAAAATTCATTAAGAATGAAAGCACTTTTTAATGAAAAATTTTGATCAGGCTTTGGTTCCAGCTATCAAAGAAAAAATTAAGATTCTCTATACACTGATGTGTCTTAACCAAGAGTAATGCCTGTCTGGGATAAATGATTAGCCAAATACTAGTTATGCTCAAAGCAGAAGTTACTATTCTCTTTGCAGTGTTAACTGTAGGAAATGCAATAGGCTGTGATAGATAAACATTCAGACTAGATGCTATGCATCTTTCCATACAGTTAAGAACTCTAAAAATTGACATATATTAGCAATTTATTATCTATTTATTTTTTTATTTTTATTTGAAGTTGTATTTTTAGGTTAGCATTGCTATAAAAAAATGAGATTTCCCTCCAGGAACAAGTGTTTCTTATTGTATCAAATTTTCACATCAATAAGCAGCAAAATAGTAATTCTGTCAAATCATGAAGTTGTATATGCTGCTAAAGATGGGGAAATGAGATACAGCGCATGTTAACAAAAGCATCTGTCTCGCATGCTTAGTTTCTAAGCCTTTGATGTGTTTCAAATATCAGTAGAGCCTTTTCCTCATCTTCCCCATTGCAGTGCAAGTTCAAAGAAAACATATTATAAAGAGGCTGAATTGTAACAAAAGCTTCTTAGCAGCTTTGAACTGCCACATACAGTTTTAGCATTTATAAGAAATGTTGTAATATCTGAGCTAGTATTTTTTGTTAGTTGGTGGCCATTTATCTACCACAGGAAAAATAAATGAGGTGGTAGAAATAAAGTGTAGATACCTGGGGACATCAGGAGTATACAGGATATATGGTACGCTGTATATGGCCTGTATAATGGTTATAGGATTTATCATGAAAAATTCAGTTCTGTAAATCAAATGTAACAAACAAGTTTAGCCACAAGAAAGCAGAAAACTGTAAGCATGAAAAAATTTAGTTCAAGATTAAAATAATTATTTTACCTACAACTGGATTTGAGTATCATTGCTTCTCACAAAAGCAATACACATAGCTCATGTATGAAGGAACTACTAAACGTAGGTAACACTCTAGGAAAGGTAGAAATACATGCAAAAATTTGAAGCCATTGTTAAACACCACCCCACAAAAGGAGGAGGAGTGGGACAGAGAGAACATAATTTCCAAAACCTGAGAGGCAAGGCATTTTCATTCTCCTTCCCTAAGTGTACATATTTTTACGTTAATTAAGTTAATCAATAACTTACTAGATTTAACTAGTCAGTATATGCTTTAATTTTAATATCAAAATTTAATATGTTTGTTCCTTTGAGATAATCCGAAAGTGTGCCTAATTTTGCTGTCTTTACTCATTAAGAT
Organism: Phaethon aethereus; assembly: GCF_964289735.1. Taxonomy (NCBI): domain Eukaryota; kingdom Metazoa; phylum Chordata; class Aves; order Phaethontiformes; family Phaethontidae; genus Phaethon; species Phaethon aethereus. The sequence continues at coordinate 18,344,954 of NC_138577.1, forward strand.
TCTCCTCCATTCTCCCTCTGTGGCTTTGCCTGAAACCACAGGATAAATCAGGACTGCAAACAATAGCAGCACATTTACAATTACTTCTAGGTATGCAAGGCTAAAATAGCGAATACTGACTTACACTTAAAGTAACTGGCATTCATTTCCTTCAAACAAGTGTTGGTTTCAAATACAGTTTTTTGAACATCTGTAACAATAAAATTCTAAGTAATACATATGTATGATGTGCAGAAAAAACATGTATATTCACGTGTGTAGGTGCTGGAGGTTAGGAGTTTGCCTGCTAGAGAGAAATGAAAATACCACTGTAAACTGAAAACAGCTCTTCGGAAATCCTTGGAATTCACTAGTGTTTGTGACTAGAGAAACTTTGGCAAAGCCACTTACCAGCACAATTAGAACAAAACTAAAGAGGTTTTGCAACAGTTGAGGCAGAACAGAGAATTTTTTAAAATGAAACGTGACGTGTCTTAGCATCTGAGAGCGCAGCCCTGTCACAAACCCACACAGGCTAGGAGTCTGCACTGATTTATTTAAATAATTTGATTTATCTGTATCTGATATAAAATAAAACCCAACCAAACAGTATGTTTAATGCCACCACATTTTTCAGAGGAAATGTCTCCTGTTTAGTGCGGTGTTTAGCGTAATGGGATTAGCATCATGGACTTCTAGGTGCTCAGCACAAACATGTTACCTCTGCAGAGTGATTCAGCCCAATGGTTTGACTGCTGCTGCTACTCAAGCTAGCTAGTTTAAAGCTAGTTTGAACAGCTCTGGTGAAGAAATGGTGAAGAAATACATTGTCTCTTCTCCAGAATAAACCTCATCCTTTCTGTTTGACTCATTCTGATTCTCTGTGCTTAGCCATTCTCCTGCATTAGATGCTATATCTTTGTGGGCCATTGGTCCGTTTGATCAGTGATTTTTCCACTTTTGCTCCTATCGTATCATGTCTTCAAATAGTATTTATCAACTGGCATCTGGTTGTAAAGACTAAGTTGCCGTGAACAGCTTTACATGTCCCTTTATTTAAAAGACAGAATCACAGAAGCATTAAGGTTGGAAAAGACCTTTAAGATCATAAAGTCCAACCACCAACCCAACACCACCATGCCATGTCCTGAAGTGCCATGTCCATCCATTTTTTTGAACACTTCCAGTGATGGTGACTCCATCACCTCCCTGGGCAGCCTGTTCCAATGCTTGACCATTCTCTCCGTAAAGAAATTTTTCCCAATATCCAATCTAAACCTCGTGTTTAGTGAATCTAAATCTAATCACTAACCTTAGTGAATCTAAACCTGGTGCAACTTGAGGCCATTTCCTCTCGTCCTATCGCTGGTTACTTGGGAGAAGAGGCCAACACCCACATCGCCACAACCCCCTTTCAGGTAGTTGTAGAGAGCGATAAGGTCTCCCCTCAGCCTCCTCTTCTCCAGGCTGAACAACCCCAGTTCCCTCAGCCGCTCCTCATAAGACTTGTGCTCCAGACCCCTCACCAGCTTCGTTGCCCTTCCCTGGACACGCTCCAGCACCTCAACATCCTTCTTGTAGTGAGGGACCCAAAACCGAACACAGGAGTCGAGGTGCGGCCTCACCAGTGCCGAGTACAGGGGCACGATCACTTCCCTACTCCTGCTGGCCACACTATTTCTGATACAGGCCAGGACGCTGTTGGCCTTCTTGGCCACCTGGGCACACTGCCGGCTCATGTTCAGCCGGCTGTCAACCAGCACCCCCAGGTCCCTTTCCACCGGGCAGCTCTCCAGCCACTCCTCCCCAAGCCTGTAGCGTTGCATGGGGTTGTTGTGACCCAAGTGCAGGACCCAGCACTTGGCCTTATTAAACCTTATGCAGCTGACCTCTGCCCATCGATCCAGCCTGTCCAGATCCCTCTGCAGAGCCCTCCTACCCTCCAGCAGATCAACACCCCCACCCAGCTTGGTGTCATCTGCAAATTTACTGAGGGAGCACTTGATCCCCTCATCCAGATCATCTATAAAGATATTGAACAAGAACAGGCCCAAAACCGAGCCCTGGGGAACACCACTTGTGACCGGCCACCAGCTGGATTTAACTCTTGTTCACCACAACTCTCTGAGCTTGGCTGTCCAGCCAGTTTTTTGCCCAGCAAAGAATACAGACACCAGAACAACAAATGACTTTTAAGTTCAGCAACAAAACTGAACTGATAGAGTTCATATCTCTATCTATGCACCTGCAAGTATCTATATTCATCTTGTTTGCAACCTTAAACTGCATGTAGGAAAAGGTTTTTTTCACATGTATATTTTTGCATATGTACTAAACATACGTATCATTGTATATATATGTACCTCACTATATCTCTGATGTTAAAATGTAGATCCAACCATATGAATGTTTGCTACTGAAATACTGTCTATGAAGACTTCTTACACATACTAAGCATTTCTCATGTAATTTAGAAGTGTACTCCTAAACTCTGAGGTACATCTAACTGTATGTGAAATCCCTGGTATATTTCCCATCAGAAGCCAAATTGCTGCATAGCTATCAAATTGTTCATACTCTCAGATTATATTGAACATGTATAAAATGCACTAGTTAGTAATGAATATTTCTGATATAGAAAATTATGCAGAAAAAGAAAAATTACAGGATTCTACATGCAGACAAGATGACAGTGACCTCTTGTAAATACTTGATGTAATCCAAAGGCATAGGGTGAGTTTACTTCTCTGAAAATTTGATGTATTTCAGCAGAGGCATGAGACACCATTCATCTTCCCTTCTCATATTTCTACCCACAAGACAGATGTCAATGTTGTCTAATGGATAGATCTCGTCTAAGCTATTTCCCATCTGGAGACAGGGCAAACAAAAGAAATAACAGCTAGAACCACAGAAGGTTGTCTTTCAGAAAGTATTCCAAGCTTTTCATTAAGTATGGGTATCTTTTCAGCTCAGCTGTGTTTAGCCAACTTTTAGCAAGCATCGATGAAAAACACGATTTGTTTTTTGTGACATCAGATAACACATATGTTTACATTGATACATCCCTAAAGAATATCTAATAATAATCTAGTTGATGAAGACAAGTTCATTAATGCAGGTGTTTGCATCTCTCTCCACACCACAGAAATTGTCTGGCAGATGTCCCAATGCATAATTTTTCAGTATATTGTAAGTAAGCAGAAAATCATCAAGTGATATAAAAGAGAATAAATAATGAAAACTGAAATTGATGGACCACATTGCAGTGTGGGCTTCAGCACAGGGCTGAATTGTATTCAAACAGCATGCTCACAGACTAACCGGAAATATATCACAAATGCATAATCAAAAAATTTGTCTGTACAGGGACACATCATTAATAAAGAAGAGATCACAGTGAAACATTTGGCTGGCTTTGCTGAAAAGGAATTGTGAAATGTAATTATGAAATGCAGTGCTTGAAAATGGGTGCACAAAATGGCTGGAGTTTATAGTTTTTCTTCCTGTGAGCCATGAGCGGGGCAGATACAGTGGTGACAGCAGTTTTAGTACAGATGTGTCAGCTATAGTTAAATCTCAAATTTGCTCTCTGACTTCTCCACATAAAATACTTTCACTTTACAGCCTGGAAGTCTTGCCAAAGCTGGAAACAATCTGCTGCTTGAAATAAGGCTCAGGTCCTTGAAAACATAATGAATAATAAAAATCAGAGTTTAGTGAATATTACAGAATTAATAGATACTATAGTACATAAGAACATTTACAGTCTATCATACAACTTCCATGGCAACATTATTTTGCCTTATTACAGTAATATTTTATTTGTGCCAGTAGAGTGTGCAAATAAGATAAATGCATAGTGACATTTAAGATTGGCCTAAATCTGAATAGTCATTCTTGTGCTAAATCTGCTTCCACTAAAACCAATGTTGAATTTCTTTCAACCCTGCATCCACATATCCCTTTATAATATTATGCCTCCTCAGTATATACTGGTTGAGCATCTGGCTCTTAGATACATAAACAGGTACTACTTTGATTCTCGTGGGGTATACAGAAGTTTGAATACTAGTTTTTTCACTCGTTTTGCCTGGCAGAGAGTTAAATTTCTTCATAGTAGCTAGTATGGTGCTGCGTATTTGGATATGTGATGAAAACATTGTCCTGCTTGACCAACCTGATCTCTTTCTATGACCAGGTGACCCACCTAGTGGATGAGGGAAATGCTGTGGATGTTGTCTACCTGTACTTTAGTAAAGCCTTTGACAGCATCTCCCACAGCATTCTCCTGGAGAAACTGGCGGCTCATAGCTGGGTGAGGAACTGGCTGGATGGCCAAGCCCAGAGAGTTGTGGTGAATGGCATTAAATCCGGCTGGTGGCCGGTCACAAGCGGTGTTCCCCAGGGCTCGGTTCTGGGGCCGGTCTTGTTCAATATCTTTATAGACGATCTGGATGAGGGGATCGAGTGCTCCTCAATAAGTTTGCAGATGACACCAAGTTGGGTGGGAGTGTTGATCTGCTGGAGGGTAGGAGGGCTCTGCAGAGGGATCTGGACAGGCTGGATCAATGGGCTGAGGTCAACTGTATGAGGTTTAATAAGGCCAAGTGCCAGATCCTGCACTTTGGTCACAACAACCCCATGCAACGCTACAGGCTTGGGGAGGAGTGGCTGGAGAGCTATCCAGCGGAAAAAGGCCTGGGGGTGCTGGTTGACAGCTGGCTGAACGTGAGCCAGCAGTGTGTCCAGGTGGCCAAGAAGGCCAACAGCATCCTGGCCTGTATCAGAAATAGTGTGGCCAGCAGGAGTAGGGAAGTGATCGTGCCCCTGTACTCGGCACTGGTGAGGCCGCACCTCAACTCCTGTGTTCGGTTTTGGGTCCCTCACTACAAGAAGGATGCTGAGGTGCTGGAGCGTGTCCAGGGAAGGGCAACAAAGCTGGTGAGGGGTCTGGAGCACAAGTCTTATGAGGAGCGGCTGAGGGAACTGGGGTTGTTCAGCCTGGAGAAGAGGAGGCTGAGGGGAGACCTTATCGCTCTCTACAACTACCTGAAAGGCGGTTGTGGCGACGAGGGTGTTGGTCTCTTCTCCCAAGTAACCAGCGATAGGTCGAGAGGAAATGTCCTCAAGTTGCGCCAGGGGAGATTTAGATTGGGTATTAGGAAAAATTTCTTCACCGAGAGGGTGGTCAGGCATTGGAACAGGCTGCCCAGGGAGGTGGTGGAGTCACCGTCTCTGGAAGTGTTCAAAAAACGTGTGGGTGTGGCGCTTCAGGACATGGTTTAGGGGACATGGTGGTGCTGGATTAATGGTTGGACTTGATTATCTTGAAGGTCCTTTCCAACCTTAGTGATTCTGTGATTCTGTGATAACACAGGATGTTTTAGCTATTGCTGAGCAGGGCTTACACAAAGTCAAGGTCTTTTCTGCTTCTCTCACCACTCCACCAATGAGTAGGCTGGGGTGCACTAGAAGCTGGGAGGGGACACAGACAGGGCAGCTGACCCCAACTGACCAAAGAGATATTTCATACTGTATGATGTCGTGCGCAGCAAAATGGCATGGGAAGCGTGTTTGGCCAGGGCTGCCATTGCTTGCGCACTAGCTAGACATCAGTTAGTTGGTAGTGAGCAATTGTTTTTTGGGTTGTTTTTGTTTTCCATCACTTGGTTTTCTTGGTTTTGTTTCTTTTCTTCTTTATTGGTCAGGTGTGGGGCTGTGTGTGTTCTTTTTTTAACAAGTTATTAAACAGTCTTTATGTCAACCCACAAAGCTATTTCCCATCTGGAGACAGGGCAAACAGAAGAAGTAACAGCTAGAACCACAGAAGGTTGTCTTTCAGAAAGTATTCCAAGCTTTTTTGTGTTATCTCAAAACAAAGAATTTTGTCACTTTTTACCCTTCCAATCCTCTCCCCCATCCCAGTGGGATGGGGAGTGAGCAAGTAGCTATTTGGAGCTTAGGTGCCTACCGGGGTTACACCATGACAGTTTTGAGTCATGGAAGTTCCGTAAGTAATTACTATAGGCAATGTCACAGCACTCCCCATTATTAAACTGTCCACCATGTCTCTTTTTTATAATTGGAAAAATACAAATCTGTAACATTAGATTTCTTTAAATTAAAAAAGAATCAATGTTAACATGTTATTTACTTTTAACATGATATTTACTTACCTGATTTATTTTTAATTAAACAAATACTATTTAATGAGAAAGTTCATCTCTATGACAACTTATTAAGACTGGCACTAAAATAATGATATTAAATGAAGTAGTAGAATTGCTAATGAAGTTAGGTGTCAAACACTTGAGTAGTAAAGGACATGGAGGAAACACTTTGCATAAGAGTTTTATCAGAGAAAATAACTACCATTATGACCTATTCAACTTACTTACGTCAGTAAGTCATCCAGTCAAAGCTAAGAAGTGATTAGAATTTTAAAAGACAGTGATGATTAAAAATGAGGGGTCAGAATATGAGTTCTGCTAGTTTTAAAAACTCAAAGGAAATAGTAACCAGAAACAGCCAGTTTAATACACTAACTGCATACACTTCTTTTGCTTAATAAATTAGTTCATACTAAATGCAAAGCATGTTTTGACAAATTACTCTTTATGTTCCCAACATAATGTCATTTTAATGTAATTTAACTAACAAAACAATGTTAAATTGTTGTTTTTGAATTTTTTTAGTTACATGCTAATTTCTTTCCAAATGTGGTTTGACAAAAGCCATATGTAAATGATTATCTTGTAAATAACTAACTTATCATCCACCATTTTCTAGCAAAACAAAAAAAGGAAAAATTACAAATCTGAATAATTGTTCATTAAACCATATAACTATGCACATACAAATCTGCAGATACTTTGTGGTTAGCAAAGAGGAGTTTTAAACAGTACCAATCTGAGAACCAACAAAATGACTAAAAAGAACAAATGCAAAAGGATTACTTTTAAATTAAATATTCCTGTTGGATGCTTTTAACCATGGTAGTATAAAGTGGGGTAGTAAAGCTGAGTTAAGTTACTTGTTATGTAAAGCAAGCATATCACATAGTCATTTCATAAACTGATAAACCTTAACTCCTGCTTAGTTTTTTGTTGAAAGTGCATTTCAAAAATCGCCTGTATTTTACAGTTAAAAAATATAAATTCCAGCAAAGTTTTTAAAGAGTCACTTCTTACCCATTTTCTTCTGTATCATTAGTCTCTTTTAGTGTAAGCAGTCATCTTGTCTCTTTCCATATCTGTAGGGTTACTCCTTTTTACCTTCCTGCTTAGATGTATTAACAGAGATATTGTACATCCTCTTTCAGCTGTTCTTTTGCTTGGTTAAACAGGTTAAGTTTTTTTCAGACCCTCTCATAAAACTGTGCACCTCCGTCACAGAGCTATCCACAGATTCGTGTCTGGATCAGCACTCATTTCCATTTTTTTCTCGACAAGAATCATGCATTTTATTTCAGATGAGCTCTTAACAGTGACAGAATGGAACCACAATTACTCCACCTCTACAGGAACTCTCTAATGCAAAACACTAGAGGCTTGTGTTTATATTTTTCATTGCTGCATCACATTAGACATTCTTATTAATTCTGTGATGAAGCTGTATGCTGAAGTTCTTCTTTCAGATTAATCAATAGTTGCCTATAATATATATTCTTGTCACTAGCCCATAATGGTATGTCTTGCTGTTTAAACTATCAAATTTCCTCCCACCTCTCCAGTTCACCAATCTCATCAACTACTTCCTATGTACTACTACTGCTGCTTTACATTTTCAAGATTTCTCAGTGTCACACCACCAAATTTAATTTGCTTTGTTGTCCAAGTTGCTACTGAAAGCACTGAAAATGTATCAGCTCTCCTTAAGTCCAGCCGGATAGATAAGATCTCATTTATTTTCCTTGTCCAGAAAAAAACAATCATCAAAGAAAGATATCAGATTTCTCTGACATTATGCCCTTTCGGAAAACTTATGTTAAATTTTATCCCATTTTCTATTTATTTACATGCATTTAAAGTGAGTGTTGAAGAAGAGAATAATTGTATCATATGATTTTTAGATTATCTGATTTTTAGTTGTGCAGATGACTCAAAATGGAAAATTAATGGAATGAGCAGAAAAATGTAAAAGCAGTCAGAATCACTAAGAGCAGTCTTCCTTCTCCTCAATCAGCAGTAGATCCCAACGCTGCTGAATTTTTTTGCCTGATAATAGTGAGTGGCAAAGCATCCCATTTCTTTTTTTGATGCAACTCAGTAGAGAATATGTAATGGACTAGTGTGGACAGCTACCACAGAACGGAAGTCTCATGATACCACTGTCCTTTGAAAAACAGCCCGCCAAGTGGTGTTTTTCTGAAAAATTGCTCAAATTCATCTTGTGGAAAAAATGTTTATGTCCTACCCAAGCAGGAGGGCACTGTAAAGAATCACAGTCTGTCCTTGTTTATCAACAGATGGAAGCAAAATTACAACACTGCTGTCTTCACGCAATTGAAAGGGTGAATCTACATGCAAGTAGGGGATGAATATACAAATGGAAAAACAGGAAAAATGATTCCTCTTATCTTGTATGAACTTAATATACACAAGCCTTTGTGCATAGGAGTGAATTACACCAGATCTTTGCCCACAGTCATATCTCTACGCAGTCCTGCACAAACCATCTAAAGCACATGCCTTGCTTCTTTACAGTGACAGGAAGAGTCTTCCTAACATGGAAAGTTTGGGCTATGTATGTACGTGCAAGCATAAAAAGCATTTCTCTCTGGCTGCAATGATGCGTGGAGATCTCATGAAGGATCTACTGCCCTATTTTGCAGAGTTCTGTATTCAAGCTCATTCTTGAAATGACCCTGGTCCCAGGAGTTTCCACCCTCAAAAAATATTGGTAAGATGCAATAAATAATATAAGTGAGCACAAGTTAACATTGTGACAGTGTGGTGAGGTCAATTAGCAACAGTTTTCCGGGTGTGTTGTGACATAGGAATGGGAAGCAGAGACTGAAAAGGACGATACAATGTTTTTTACAGACTTTTTGGAAGTGTGAGAAAGGTGAGAAATAGCAAGGACAGTAAATGCTCAATAAAGACTACCATAGCCAGCAGAAGCCAAACAAAGCTTTCTGAAGGTAAGTTTTCAGAATTCATACTGACAGACTTTGTTCAATGAGTCATAGCTTTGTACTGTTACCATTTCTTTGTGCAGATAAAAATACTCCAAAGATGAATTCTGGGCATAATAATGACTGTGTGAGAAAAGTGAGTTGGAAATTGTTTGAGGGAAGACTGGTGGGAGATGAGAGAGAGTGATCACAGTGAGATCATCTCCAGATGTCAGAGACCTGAATCTTTGAGGGCAGCCATGTGTCCAGTAGGGCCCTTTGAGACAAAACTGTGTTCAGAATAAGATGCTGTCAAGGATGAGTACAAAGTCATGTTGAAATTGCTATCCAGGATCATTTTTCAGGAGGATGCATGCTTGTCTCCAAGGCAAAGCAAGAAATTTGATACTTTGTCATCCACCCCAGGCATACAATAAGTTTTATGGATCATTAAAGCTTCGAAACATAGAATAGGAATCTTCTGGGGTACTGTGAGAAACAGTGATATAACAATCTCTGAGCTTTTCAACTTTTTTATCTAAGCTAAAACACATTTTAATTCTTATCTCTACCTGAAACAAATATTCTGCCAAGACAGCCGTGTTGTAAGTTGGTTTAACTGGAACTGTGTTTAAATCTGATTTTAAAACTCCCACTTAAAAGTTAAGGTAAAGAGCAGCTCTTGAAGACAAAGGCTTAAAAATAAAACAAAATAAAAGGCAACTATATGTTTGAAATATTTGCCTTTCTTCATCTCACAAAGAAGCACCTGCATTTTAACACCACATTTTAACAACGTAGGGACCAAGCTCTCTCATATAAAGTAATGATATACACAGGAGAACTGAAATTCTTGTGTTGAAACTAATTGGTGTTATCCTTCAGTTGTGAACCAAAAGTTCAGGGCAGTATGTTTGAGTAATCTACGAAAGTAAGGCATTTTTAATTTGACATTCATTAGGGACCAGATTTAAAGTTCACTGGAGTCAGTGGAAACACTTCCATGAACTTCAGTCTGGACCTTTTAATGGCACATATCTCAGTGAAGTCCATTTCCTCACAACTCAAACTCAACTCTCAATCAGAATAAATATTATTTTATCACAATCTGAAAATATACACACAACACAAGATGTCTGTAAAATAAAACATACCAAAATTACATATTAATGTATGTTGATGATCAGCTATGTCTTTGCCAGATACAGTCAACAGTTGTTTTTTATCCATCTACAGTGAAGGACATTTTTTCTTTTTTTTTTTCTTTTCATATTTTTCAAAAAACAATAATGATAATCACTTTATCAACAACTCTCAGCAAACATATGTAATGGGGCATTTCCTATTTAACCTCTTAAAGTCAAATACCTGAATACCAAAAACAAAATAGCAAAAATACTATGAAGCCTTTCCCACTCACAAATAAAAACTTGTGTAACTCAGCAAAATAAAAGGATCCAACCTCCAGCTACTTGATCTCAAAGCTGTTCTCCTCAAATCAATACAGTATTCTCTTTTCACCTCAATGAGGTCTTCCTCTGTTTATTAATATCCTTTGCGTAGTATAAAAAAAAAACCCTTCTAATCAGTTTCTTGGATATGAGGTTGGTTGGACTTCGTGAGTGGTATGATGTGTAAAGGCACTGGTGGTACGTAACAGCCTAATAAAGTTTTTGGTTTCTGGCATTTCAGTGATTAGTGACTTTCAAATGGGGATGCCCAGAGCTTCTGTCAGGCGCTTAACATTGCTAGTAGTCCACAAAGAACTAAAGCCCAGAAACTGTTTTTCTTCTTTATTTCTATCTGTGACACCAAATTAAGAGGCTACTTAAAAACACAAAAAAGACCTCAGCAATTTCAACAGAGACAAATAAGCCTGGAGCTAAGGCACCCAAGAATCTGTCTCAAATTGTCAGTTTGCACACTGTTATGCTATTGCTATAACTGTATAAAATAAAATACCACTGTAAACCAAAAAATGTGAAGGTTTTTCTTGCTGCTAATGAAGTAGTTTCTCTACTAAGATCTGCTATGCACCCTTGGGAATGCCTCTGTCAGTGTCTTCTATCCAGGGCAGTATATATTCAATGGATTATTTTGTATGAGATAAAATCTGCCCAGCACTCTTTAACACTTGAAGATTGTGAAAGGTAGTTCAAGGGTTGCTTTAGAAGTGCCATTCTTATTCAGAAAGCAGTGATTTACACTCTAGTGAAAAGTAAACTGGCCCTACTCCCAGTGAAGTCAATGGCAGAACTACTGCTGGTTTGAAGGAGAAGAACACCAGGTCCTGGAATTCCAGCTGCTACTTTCCTACTATGGTGTAATACAACAAAAAAATGCATAGAATCTGCTGAGGAGATGATGCTGACATTGTCTCTGTCAGAAAACTGTATTTTGCCAATTTAGGAAGGAAAATGAAAGCAGTTAATTTTGTTACTCTGTATCTATCACTGATAAAAGATTGCATCACAGTGTCATGGGAAGATAATTTTGATTTACATTATAAAGAAAATGTTTGCTTTGGATTTAAGCAAGAGTCCTTTAGTGCTTTCCACCAAAGAAACAAGAGGGTAAATCAGAAGTATATAAATTGCTTGAAGTAAAAAAAAAAATTGTTCTCTTTCAAGATTTATTCTGAGAGTTTTCCTTCTAAAGAAGAGGCACTAACATGCATTAGCTGCTGAACTTCCTGTTTCCCTTGTAGTCAAAAGTTGCAGTTTCTAATATTCTGCCATTAAGTAACTCAAGCAAACGGAGGGGCAAGGGCCATTTCTAGGGCCTTTCAGTCCTCGGTTCCCTTAGTTCAGTCTAATTCTCTGATTGCACCAAGAACCAGTCTCTTAGCCCTTTCACCCAACTTGGGGTGCCTGGGGCACAACTTACTCTAGAGCACGTTGCAGTTCTACTCAATCTTCGCTTACACCAAGCTTGTAACTAGAGAAGGAAACCCATTGTTGTTCCTAAACCAGAAGCAAATGCTTCATTTTGTAAGGTTAAGGTCCTACAGTTATTACAACAAATCTTGAAATCCCCAGTCTGATGACAGCTCCTGACATGTCCACATATCCTCTTCAGGCTCCTCTTTTCCTTGCCACTTCTAAAGACACAAGTGAAAGGCTTCACTTGTCCTGAGATGATGCTTTCCCAAGTGCTTGTACAGCCGTATGGTGCCAGCATGCAACTTCTTCATACAAAGAACATTCCTCCCAAACCACCCAACAACCAGAAACAATGAAAGAACATTTTCTTTCAAAAATACTCAGTACTTCTTTTTATGAGAAGACTAAATCAAGATAACATTACTATAGAGGAGAACCTATCTCACATCTTTAGCTTGCAAACACCACACACAATTCAGGGCAACCTTTCTTTCAATTGCAGCAGCAGAAAATAAAATTCTTTTACTGGCCGTTTTATTGGGGAAAAAGGAAGTTGCATTCACTAGGTGCTTACTTACATACACTACTCCAGGTTGCCTGCTGCCTCCAGCCACATTTGCCTTTGGACCAGGCTGCAATGGAAGCCCACAGTGTGCAGTAAATGCCCCTTGCACCCTAGGTCTCAAGTGAGGACAAGGTATATGAACCATGCCTTGTTCTCTCCCTTTGCCCCCACAATATAGTAACAACACCTCTTCAAAGTAAGAGACTGAGGGATATTTGCCAGAAAGGCATCTTCTAACTGAATTAAGATCTGTATCTACTGGACTGGAACCAAAATAGTTCTCAGCCCCTTGGACCATATAGTAACAAAAGACAGGTACACATCTCAAATTCCTGGATTCAGCTCACAAGTCAACGGGGCAAGATATGTGACGCTCAGTCTGGTTCCAGCCAACCTTTATGTAATGGAAGACATTTTCAAACTGGTGTTTATCAATTTCAGAGTGACCCTGTTGCTCCCATACTTTTGTGCCAGGAGTTTCTGAGGAGTGCCGACTTCAGGGCTGACAACGCCGCCAGAAGCGACTGCTCTCTGCCCCCCGCTATGTGCGCAGAGCGCTGCGGCACGCTCGTCCACAGGAGTCAGCCAGAGGACTCTGCTTTTGCTGGTTCTTTGCTTTCTGCATGGCTGAGCTTTTCAACCCTCAGAGAGTCACCGATTTGCCTCCAGGCTGGAGTTTGTAAGGGAAGTCTTGGTGCCAGGATTTTGCACATTCTCTTCTGCTTCTAGTCAGGATGAGGAAACTTTCAAAATAATTATCCAATTTTAAAGACAAAAAGCAACAAATGGGTACCCAAGGAGCTGTAAGGTTCAATATAGGCTATTTCCTCATACAGTTAATATTGGCCTACAAACACCAGGCCTAAGTTTAGCAGTGATTAAGACTGAAAACTCTGCAGAGCACAACAGAAATAAATCTGTACTGAGGAAAACTGCTGCGGTGGGAAAGCTGCCCTCTACACATTACCACCCACAAAGCCATATGGGGATTCCACGGATAAATATGTGACTGCCTGCGAGAGCTGGGTGGGAAACCATCTCTCTAGCGCAGGAAACATTTCAAGATTTCAGAAGTGTTTCCATTCTGCACTAAGGAGGCTGATCACGTCACTGCTACCACTGGAACCATAGCTGGATGTTTGTGTCCAAAGTAAAGTACGTTACAAAGCAAAACAGATAGTGACAAAATAGGTTTCAAAATCTACAGAGCTGGCGAGGGGTGGGGGGGGCCGAGGTGGAAAGTCAGAGCCAAATAAGAATTGGAAAAACCTATTCAGAGTCCTGGTAGCCTGGTAAAAATAATATAGAGGAGAACAGACAATGCCTGGAAAAGCTACAGCACGCTTCCCCTTTCTCTTTTCAAATGTAAGTTTTTAGTGTGTAGTATCTGGTCATTAATATTGGGGTGAGAAAATCCTCAATATCCTAGGGCAGATCCAAAGCATCCACAGCAATCAAGCTGGTGGCCTGTGCCCTGCTGTGTTCTTTCTTGGTGGCCCTGTGACAGGGGGAACAACAAAATGTGACTGTTCCTCATGTACACTCTTGATTAAATCATAAACGCAATTCCATTACCAGGTCAAAGAGATGGTGATGAGAGGTTCTTCAGTGCCTCTCTATTTTTCCACTAACTCTAACCAAAAGTTTTCATCTACATTATCAGACTGTCAATGAAGTATTGATACTACATCCTACAAATGCCTTTGATAGACAAATTTCATTTTGTACTACATATAAACAATTAAAATCTCTCCCTAACATGAAGACAACATTCAGACTGACACGAGACTGACACAGAAACTGTAAAGAGTTTCACAAGGCTACTAAATGTGAGAGGCAAATTCTCTTGACAGCTGTCATAACCCTATGATTTTTTAATGATATCAGATAGCCCAAGGAAGTCTGGGAGCAGAACAGGACATAAACTGAGAATGATGCCAACAGCAGTGATGATAGGAGGTGAATTTTCTGCATTTTAAGTAGATATTGATGGCAAAAGCTTGACATTTGGAAGACTTCATACAGAAAAATGATGGCTTTACTTACCATATACCACACTATTACTCCAGCTAATATTCAAGACTGTTTCTCATGCAGACATGTAAGCTGATTATGTTATCCTGCTACATCACATTCAAAGCACTACAGGACTTTTATTGCTTCCTGTGCTTCCAGAACATTAATTAGCTTATGTCACTACAGCTCTGAAAATCTGAAATACAAACGCTACATATTATTCTGTTCAACAGGTTGATTTGTATTACGTTTAATTTCACAGCTTTGATACTTCAAACAATAAACATGTAAAATTCAGGATGAAGATTTTTTTTTGGGCTGGTGAAGTGCGTTTGCTCTGTTTTTCTTTGGCACACCTTGTACAGAAAAGAAAACAATACTTTCCTCAAAGCTTCCTGATCTATAAAAAGAACAGACTGAAGAACAGTCTTCTCTAAGGATAAAAGACACCTTGGAATGCTGTGTTTGAAGGCACTGCTGCATCATCATCTCAACTAAATGTACCTCCTGCATATATGGGAAAGAAGCCATCACAGCACATGGATGAACTTGAGTGTCTGATGTATACAACGCAAATATTTTAGTAGCGGTGAAACACTGTCCAGCTGTCTCAGTTCTAAGCTTTCAATCCAGTTTAGCAGGAAGCCAAATGGTCCTAGGCTGTTACATAAATTTGGTGACATCTGAAAGAAGCGGTGTGCCGAGTTGGACAGACAGGTTTTGCATGGGAATATGTCGTATTAGGAAAGTTATAAAGCAGCTGGAGATTTAATACAGAATCTGTGATGGATAAAATCCAGGGCTACTGGCTGTGCTACTGCCTGCCCTTACTCACACCATCTCTACTCAACCAACACGTGCAACATATTAACAATGCAATAATTAGTACACATTCCTGTCTGCTACTTAAAACTTCACTCCCAGATGCTGCTTTGGTCTGATCTCAATTTTATTACCTTTGATGATTCTCTGCACTTTGTGTAATACCAGGCTCCATTGCTATTCATTACACTAAACAGTGGTTAGACAGACACTAGCTAAAGCCAGGTTTCTTACAGGAATGCCCTTGCTTTTATTTCATGTGGCTAACTTCCATAAATTACTGTAAATCGTTCCTCCAGTTCCTCTGTAATGTATGTTCATACATGTGTGTATCTAGGCAAAGCAACTGCAGCCATGAGAACAAAACCAGGCAGCTAGGAAAACAAGCCAAATGATTAATTAATTAATTTTAAAAAGAAGCTATTTTGAAGTAAACCACCTTGAGTAAGATAACATGTTATTTAATCTGTTCCTTGCACACACACTCACACATATACACACCTACTCTTTTCAATTCTTACGGTTTCTCTACACCCATAATGCCACAAGACACCTAGTACCTAATACCTACAGCTGGGCCATCAGACCTGGTCACCTTACAAAAATATTTCTACTAAGAAAATGCTCATGAGATGTATGTCATTGATGATATTTTTGTTTATAATTTCAAATAACCAGATCTCTCAGCTTTTATCTTATTGTTCTGGGCTTTGCCTCACATTTCTTACCTAGTCCTAATGACTTTCTTGCAATGTATGTGAGCAGAGTGAAATTATTTGGCATATCTTTCTGGACAGCAGCTATAAACGCTTGAATGTGCAAAAAAGTATGCACATTTGGACACTACCAGTGGCTACGCAAAGGCTTAGTTTACAGCATTACAGATTTTGAAGTTCTTTTAATTTAAAACAAATATGAAAGGAAAGATTTCACACAAATACAACCTGTCAAAGTTTGGCTTGAATTGATCCCAACAAAATAACACTTTAAAACATCTTTACCTGCCTCTTTGCTTATTGCTACAGCAAAACATGCTAAGTAAAAGGAAAAAAAACCCAATTACCTAGTTTGCAACAACTGGAAATATTCACAGTAAATCCAGAAATTTGTGACGCTTGGCAGACGTTTACTTCAATGAACATTTTGGGACTGAGTTATTGCAAGTGTTTATACAAATAATTCAAAAAGAAACAGGGCTGGTATTTTTGTCTATGTGAAAGTCTTTCTAGAACTCGAATTTTCTTCTAAAATTTTTATTCATTGAAACTGAAAATAGAACGCTAATGATTACAGAAGGAGTAGTATACATCTGGACTGACAGCACAAGTCCTTTACAACTGCTGCTGTTCATTTTCAGACAGCTCTATTTCAAACTGCCTTAAATACATTGTATTTTCAAATTTTGACTTACTTTCTGTTTTCCTAGAAAAGCATTTATTTTCAGCTTCCAACTTCAGAGATATTCCTAGCTACAATTTTAATCCGTACTGCTCTTTTTCTCATATGTTATTTAGTAGAGTGTCATCTCTCATTGCACAACCAACATGAATTTAACAATGATGCAATGGATTAACTTGTTACCCATAATGAGCAATTTTTCAACATGGACATTTCACATCATGTTCTGTTTCAAGATACGTCTTACACTACTTACTGATGGGATGGAATAAACAAACAAAAACAACAAGCTACACAAATTCCTCAGATCGGACAATGACTAATTAAGTGTTAGCATCCAGGAAGGGTGTCAAACCAAACAAGGGATGAATACAGCTTGTTTGCCACACTCTTAATCAAAAAACTACTTATGAAACATATAACTGGTCATCTTGATAATGGAAACATAAATAACAAACATAACTCATAAAAGCTGGGGTGTGCAGATTTTGTCCAACTGAAAATGCCTGGGCAACTTCCAAGGAAACCAAAGCTAATCCTGTAAACTCCTCCATCCAAGTGCTATTTAACCTCAAGAAAATTATCCAAGTAAACTACCGTAGAGTTTTGATATAAAAAATGAGATCCTTTAAATTGTACATGTACTTCAATTTACAAAAAGTTACAAAGGCCACACTCATTTTGAGAACCAAGATGTCATTTGACAGAAGATAATAAATCGTGCTAATTCCCATGAGCCAGCTTCTACCACTGAATATTCAACTCTCATTTTTTGACTTGCACTATGAGTTAAAAGACCTTTTCCCCAGTACATGGTTCTCCTGGGACCAGCAACATCTCACCTGTCCAAAAAGGGAAGTTGGCTACACGGACTCTTGCTTAAAGGGAATAAAAGCTCCACTTCAGTCTATTCTATTCTAAGTTGCCTTCTTGGAAAAAGCTACCATCACATAGCAGTTAATTGCTATTTACAGGCATTATTATATCAACAGCTTAGTCTGTTTCAATTAATATGAAGTAGAATTCAACTCTCCTTCCACCCACATCCCTCAAAACAATATTAAATATAAACTCAATTTAACACTACTCTGCCAAAATGTAATAATTACATTAACTGGACTACCTAACACTCTTTTATTACACAACATACTAAATTATATAAACACAATTTTTGGCATATGTGTATTTTAATTCAAAACCCGGGTTGGACAGCACAATGCAACATTTGGCAAATCACAATCTTATCTTGGCTTTTGTAGTAATAATGTCTAAACAAAAGTAGACATTTACTGGCAACAGCAAACAGCAGAACTTGTGCCTTTTCCTTTTCACAATTCACAGTATCATGCTGGCATTTGTTATACATTTCTAAGCACATTTTGACAGCTAAAAATGTCCCACATAATATCTCACTGTAATGGCTGTTTTACATTATATTTTTGTATCTAATCCACTTTAAAAAACGATGATCCAATTATTTTAAGTACAAAAGAATTCCTTAGAAATTCTGGTAATTAAATCTAGCAACCTGGAGAATTCCTTGAGTGTCCTATGAATTTTTTTTGCTGTGATCTCATATAGGCAAATTCAAGACAGCTCCTATGCAAGCAGTGTCCAAGTTGCTCCAAGCATATGAGCCATATCAAACAGATTTAAAAGATTATTGTGCTGCTGCTCTGAAGAAGCAGGAATGAGGTGAGACAGAAGTGAATTGCCACACTTTGAGCCCACTGGCTGACCTTCCAACCCTTCCTCAACTTGTTCCTGCACACTCCAAAGCATAAAGCTGCCTCTTCTCTTCAAAAAGAGTAAAGAAAACGGTGTTGGAATGTAAGAAAACATCATAACAAGAGATAGAGGGAAGCAAGTACTCGCACCTTCATTTCTTTGTTTTGCATAGGAGGTAACTGATTTCACTGGAGTTTGGTTTGAAATAAAATAATCTTAAATGAGACATGATTGCCCTGAGGACTGCTCTTGTTTGAAAACCTTATCCTTCCTGTTTTTAACCTAATACCTACAAAGATTCCATTAAAAAGAGCAATAATTTATCAGTATGCTTACACTGCACTCTTGACAACACTTCTGTTTAACCAGTGTTATTATTTTCCCAGTGAGAAAATTTTCCTAGCTTCTGGCTCAATATGGAATCTTCATGGGACAACAGAGAAAAAAATATTTTTTAAACTGGCAAAATGTGATCACAGAACCTCAATAGTTCTTGACAAGTACAATATATGCAGGTGTTTTACCAAAATTACTTCAAGCTTCTATTAAAAAAGGAAAGATTAGGTACTTTAAATAAAAAGAAAGCTTTTAGAAAGGAGTATTAGATGTTAAATTTTTGGAGGATAGGCAGGCTTCTTTTCCCTTTTATATATGAAATACCACACACAGGATGTGCAGCTGACCAACAAACTTATCTGAATGCATAAATGACTGATGCAGAATGTACAACCACGTGCGAAGGCTCCACAAGGCAAGCAGATAGTGCAGGGGCCAGGTGAGAGCAGCTCTCCTGCTTTGCTAATGATAGCTTCTCCCAGATTGTTTATGTAGCATGCTAAGAGTGTCAGCTGATGCGGGCAGTACTGGAAACTTTCAGGCGTAATTAACCTCTGAAGCCTCTTAACGCAGTTTCGCCTACAATGCACAGGTCCGTACCAGAGAAGAGCAAAGAGTTTGTTCAGGCCCAATTGCAACATTTCACAGGGAAGTCACTGATTAAAGCCAGACGTACAGACAGTGAAAGAAAAGGAAAACAACAAAAAAAGTTGTCATGTGGTGCCCATTATCTCCATATATCAGTGGCAACGGTCCACACTTCTTCTATGACATCTTGATGCATCAGGGGGGCACTAAGAATAGCCCTGGTTGATGTATCTATCTTAGAATGGCAGGAACAAGTGAAATGATACCTAAAGGCTACAGGAAATAGTATATTGAAAAGAACTGTCACAATATGAAAAAAAAATTGTTAACACATTCTTTTCACCCCTCCTCAAGACAGAAGCGAGACACCTGCATAGACTACATCAAATGCAAGTACACAACCACATAAAACAGGCTGCTTCCTAAAATGCTTTTCTAAATACAAATGTGTCTTTAGCATAAAAAGAGATACAAATTCATGAAACTAAGCCCTGGTTCTCCGCTTGCTCTGTATCCAGAACAAATGGCAGTTGTCTTGCTACTCCTGAAAAAAGTCAGGGGAAGCAGTGCTTTGCTTGGGCAGCAGAAAATAAGCATATTTCCTAATGTTTACCCTAAATCCACCAATAACACTGGGAAGTAAAGGTAGAGCTCTGCCTGTACCCTTCTACATGTGGGACAGTGAGATAACGACCCATGAGCAGGCTTCTGCACGGCAAGCAACAGTTCTGTGCACAGTGTCAAGCCATTATGGGTGTGTGCCCTGATTCTCTAGCATTTCTCATTCAATAATTCAGTAACTCTTAGGGACTGAAGCTACCTAAGGAGTAGCTGGAATTGTGTATTCCTTCAGTCGAACAGACATCTAGTGCCTTGAGCCTCAAGTATTAACTCAGACATTTTAGACGGTCAAACTGCTTTCCTGGACCAAGAACTTGCACACAGGCCTGTGTGAAACACAACACAGTCATTCTGTAAATTCAGCATCATGTCAGTGAAGATCCCAATTATTTTGGCAAAGAGTAATACAACTCTCTTCTGAGCATTTATTTGCTCATGAACCAATTCTTGCCCTATTTTGAAATTTGTAATCCATATATGGATCCTTTATGACTAAATACTATTCAGTTTGAATATATAACTTAAATTCAATTTCCCATAGAAATAATGGGCTTCAACCAAATTTTCAATTCAACTTTCTGTGATAAAATTAGTTTTTTCTACTTTTAAAAGACAAATAGGAATATTTTGTTAAGCTTACTATATGGCACGGTTTAACCCCAGCCAGTAACTAAGCACCACACAGCCGCTCACTCACTCCCCCCCCGGCGGGATGGGTGAAGAGAATAAGAAAAGTAAAAGCGAGAAAACTTTTGTGTTGTGATAAAGGCAGTTTAATAGGGAAAGCAAAAGTGAAAAGCAAGGAATTAATTCACTACCTTACATCAGCAGGCAGGTGTTCAGCCATCCCTAGGAAAGCAGGGCTCCATCACACATAATGGCTGCTTGGGAAGACAAAACACCATCACTCCCCATGTCCCTCCTTCTGTCTTCCTTCAGCTTTTTATATGCTGAGCATGCCATCATATGGTATGGAATATCCCTTTGGCCAGTTGGGGTCAGCTGTCCCAGCTGTGTCCCCTCCCAGCTTCTTATGCACCCCAGCCTTCTCGGTGGTGGGTGGTGTGAGAAGCAGGAAAGGCCTTGACTCTGTGTAAGCCCTGCTCAGCAACAGCTGAAACACCCGTGTTATCAACACTGTTTTCAGCACATACCCAAAACATAGCCCCATACTAGCTCTACTACAGAGAAAACTAACTCTATCCCAGCCAAAACTAGCACCCTATAATAAAAAAAAAAAAATAAATTTGGGTAGTTTTCATGATATATTTCTATGTAATTCCCACAAAATTTCATGTTTCATCTGAACTGACATTATTTTGGGCTTTGATTTTGTAGGGAAGTCTGTTTCAGTACTTCAAATTCACTGTAGTTGGAAAATGCTTTGGCATTTCAACAACTTTTAAGAAAGTGTGGAAAACAAGCTCCTTCCACAAAACATACATAGGATGTTTTCTTTTCTCTTTCAAGAGAAGTCTTATACGCAAATCAAGAGTAAAACATTACGTGATAAAAATTGTTTCAATTCACCTTTGTCTACATCAGCTGTGACCATCACTCATAACAGACTACTTCAATCTTTCCAGCACTCTGCCCTGTCAAACACACTGTAAATCAGGCCCATTTCGATAGCCCACGTTTCTTCTACTAATGGAGCAGAGGGCAGCCTTCGCCAAGTGGCAGATGTGAGGTCTGTTTGGGGGTTTGTTAGTTTGGCAATCTTGGAATTCTTCTTTTGGGCCTGGGACATGGTAAGCAGTTCTGGTTTAAGACCAGGCACCTAGAAGCAGTCCTAGAAAGGCAGGAGAATGAAAGCATTATGTTACGGAGCATGTCTACACAGAACAAACCAGAACCAACCCAGAAGAAATACTTCAAATTAAACTGCCCTAGAACAGCTATTAAACCTGGGTTTGGAAAGCAAGACAGCTACGTTTCCAGGGTGCCACACAGGAATTAACATGCTCCACCAAGATGCAGAGATTATGTGGATGTAGCTACGCTGCGTCACATCCAGAACAAGCTGGAAGATGGTGGACTACGTCTCAGCACACTGTTCTGTTTAGCGATAAACTTGGCATACTAAGTTTAGGAGAAGAAATAAAAGGACAGAATATAACTGCCTCCTGTGGGGACTCTGTGGCGGTGAGCTCTGAAGAAGAAAAGCTGTGGGGCAGTGAAGGATGGTACTGGGGCAAAAGAGCAGGAAGAGCACCACTGATCACAAACGTATTTTGATTGAAAATAAGAATTATTTGTAGCTCTTAGAGGAGTGGGACTGTGGAATACCCTTCAGCTAAGGAGTATGCTGAGCAAACCTACCTGCTGTTAACTGAACTTGACAAACTGCTGAATAAGTTCATATGACAAGCGCTGGCGATAACAGAGGCTATGTTACGGTCCCCAGGAGGTCCTCCTTGGTTCTGCTTTCCTGGGACTTTTGACACATTTTTAATTAACAGACACAGACTGACCAAGTCTAACAAATGCCCATGGTGAGGCTGTGGTGAGGCTGCTTCCTGATCCTGGGACACAAGGCCTGCATGACCACTTTGAAGTGGTCCACCAAAAGTTGATGTTAAAAGCAGCAGCCAGTGAAAGATAAGTAGAGATTTTCTTGCGTACCATGAGTTCACTTGTTACACGTGACATGGCTTTGAAAAACTCCCCGTTCTAGGCCAAGAGCCACAAACCACTCAAACTCAAACTGTGGCGCTCAAACTGCCACAGACAGGATGTCTGTAGGTGGGAGAGGCCATCTGGAAGTGCCCGTCTTGTGGAACGGGAAGCATTCTGGAAGTGTAGGAAAGATGCTGTTGATACTGTGCATAGGCTGCAGCTTCACAGAAACCGTCTGCTGAAGCCATCCAGTAGGAATGGTTCCAATATTAGCATTTTACCTTTGAAATTTATGGAAATAAGGAGAAGACAGATTTTCTAAGGTAGTAGCAGGGCACAAACAAGGAGCAGCTTATTATGTGAATTCAGAGTGCTCCTGCCACCCCACTGCAGACTGCAGCACAAAGAATTCTTTTTTAATTTCCTTCTCCTCTTTATCCCACAACTGACCTTTTCTTTTGGCTATTTCAGCCTTCTGTAAAGCTGACATCTACAACTTCTTCCAGGATTGGCATAGCCCATAAAATCAAATGGTATTTTCTCCTGGACTAGCTTCTAAGGTGGTATTATTACTTTTATAATGTGCTAAAATGATACTCTTGATAGAAATGGAAATCACAGTGTGACTAAACTGGCTACTTTACATTGACAATTTCAGAGAAATACGAGGAATGCTTAACTGGGATGCTGGACTGCTGCGCTAGGTACAAGGTCAAAACTCCACCCTCTGTTCAAAAAATCCAAAGGATTTTGGTGATTTCATACCCAATGTCACTCCTTTTAACACTGCATTTACTTTTTATCTTTCTAAAACACCCTGCTTCCCCGTTACGAATCATGACTAAAGGAAAAAAAATACCTATACCAGCCAGTCTTTATGTGATTTCCCCAGATGGAGCTTAGCTGCTCTCCAAACACTCCTGTGTACGTGTACACTTGCTTTAGATAGTATCCGCCAGGATGGCTGAAATCTTGTATTTAAGCCAGTAAAGCTAAGATGTGTGATTCTGCATGGAGGAAATTATGGAATGCTAACATAAGCTGGTGAGATTTAGTAACCTCCAGCAGAGTCAGAACAAGTTGCTGGAGGGCTTCTCCTCTACTCGCTCACTTCCTCATAGTGATTCCCTGATTGCCGTAGTCTCTTCATTCTTCCGATGTCAGATCTGTTTCTCCTGCCCTTCTGTAGGCAATTGTCTTTTGTTCCTGGGTGAATACCTTTTCTTCAGTTAAACCTCTCCCAAATACTAACTCATCCGTAAAAGCTTAACAATATAAGAAGGAAGCAATTAAAATAATGAATTTAGGATCCATACGCAAAAACTGCTGGTTTTCAGACTGTGCACTTCTGAAAAACCTGACTCTTTCAGTTCACTACAGCTGGTATCTGTAGTGAATACATTAACAGCACTTAAAACATTTATCTTTCATAATAAAACAAACTCAATTCTCAAACTCTTCCAAAAGATAGCTTATGGGTTACCAGCAGCTCCCAGCTTTGCTCATTAAGAACTAGTCATTTTCAAACACAGCCACTTTTCTTGACTCCACTGGCTGACGGGCATTTTTACAGAGAGAAGACACTTTCCAATCCTCTGTCTTTAGACAGAATTGCCTAGTGTCACTTTTCAATCACTTCTGTAGACTTTTCTTCTACTTTTTCTATCTTTAACTAGTGTTAAAGCTGTAATTTAATCTGTCATACATGTAAATCTATGTTGGAGACATACTCTGCTATACACAATAAACAGTTTACTCTTCAATCCCATTTCTATTAAGAACATGAATATCATCCTTTGCATTGTGAACACTAAATAAGGAACAGAGTAGAATCAGCAGGTTTTTTTTCTGGTGGTGGATTTATGGTGGAATAAGCTTGAATAAAGATAAAAGAGAGAAAATCCTGGTCTTTAAACTCTCTGCCTCAGTTCCTGTCTCTGAAGAAGGGAAAAACAACACAGATTTGATTAGCTGATTTCTGTAGAGTTGAAAAGTCTAACACTGAATAGCAAACCTAAGATCTGTAGCACGGTATTTCTAGATTTTCTGTAACACATGATAATTTTAACTACTTGTTACTTTCATTTGTGCTGCAACTCAACAAACCTTCTGCCAGCCGCCACTACTTACCAGAAGTAAACATGGAGTTATTGTTCCCAGTATAGATGTATCACTACAGCAAAACAGCCTGTTGCCCTAACACAAGACTCCATAATACTGTCTTTTCTAAAAAGCTCTTACCTAGTTGAAAAGTTCATCTTACTATATCAGTTATTTTTGTTTAGAGATATTATAACTTTTGGTTCCTAATGGAAGCCAATTAGAAAAATGAGGGCAAGAGGTTAAACGTACATCTGGTCTTCTTACTTAACACAGAGGTTTATCTTTTGCATGTTGCCGATGATAATTTAGAAGCGGGGGGAGGGGCCCACAAAGGAAAAGAAAAACTTCCCTGCCCTAACACTTGTATATTTTTCTGTTATGAAAACAGCAGCCTCCATTTCTCATTTGACATATGAAATAGCTCTGCCATAAAAACCTGTATTTTTCAGCTTTGTGTTTAATTGTTGGAGCCAAGAATAGGAGGTGAAGAAATAAGACAGATCTTAGTTGGGCTGACACTGTTTAAAAAGTAGGCTATGGCAAGCATGGGTCTCATTATATTTAAGTGAATTAGTCTGTTTCCTTTAAAAAAAGGGGGGGGGGGGAGGGGAGGAGAGATTAACAAGCCACCAAGGGCCTGCTGTAAGATTTTGACACTTTTAGTGGCTTGTGACATATGACTTGTGAGTATCAGCTCTCCTTCCAAAATCAGAAAACAAGTCTACCATTTGCATAAGGAATGCCAACAAAAAAAAGGCAACAGCACAAAACTGTGCTACAAGGTCATCTTAACAAGGTATTTATTGGAACAAGAGAATGAGGTAAGTTCTTTAACTGACCAAACTCTGAAACTGTTATTAGTTATCTCCAACATTTGTCACCCTTTGCTAGGTAAAACCAACTACGATCCTCCTGAAGACATTAATCCAATGTGTCCAAATACTGCAATAATGACATGTATTTCTACTTATTCCTCAAGATGTTTAACATCATGAGAACTGTTACATCACAAACTCAACAGAGCAAGCTGTCAGAGGTCCTCACAGCAATAGCTGCATGAGGATTCCACCTGAAAATCTAAGTCTGCTCTTCACTTAGGGCCCTTCCAGATTCTTTGGAAACTTCATTTTATGCAGTATACTTGTTGCATCATCATGCAGTTTACTCTTGCATTATCAATACGCCTGCAAGTGTGTAACAGCAGTTTTCCACATAGAACATCACAGCTTGGAACATAAAACACATCTATAAATGAAGAGCTTATATATATGTTTATGACTGGCAACAGTGAAAAGCAGAAAGATTCCAAAACTACCATGAAAAAATATTTAGTTGAAAAACCAACAATACGGTATTAGAAAATGCCAGACTGAAGTTTTCTCAAAACACCAGTATTATGTTCTCATCCTCATTATGGACTTAATGGGAATTCTCTGGTAACCTCAGCTATAACTTCTTGTATTAAGCACAAAGTAACAGAAAGTAGTTCGATGTTTTTACGTACTGGTTTTCCTGCTCATCATTACAGGTATTTCTTGAGTCTGCACTGGTATGTGAGCACAGGTACTAGTACTCCTCAAATCTGTGGCTCTTTTTAAGGATTTTAAGCTGTGATTAAGGTTTGCAGGTCCATGGATAGAAGAGCTAACACTTCCTCCATCCACACAATGGCAATTTTTTGGTAGCATTATTGAATTTAAGAGTCAAGAAAGTGCTAAAGATCCTCCTGAATATAAGCACTGTAGTTTGCTTTTTTTTTTTTTTAAATTTCATTTTGGGCATGGGAGTTGCTATAATTCAGTCTGTACTGAAAAGTTACACCAGTCTTTCCATGCCCTGAGTACAGCTCAAAATGAGAAGGTTACATCTTGCTGACCTTGAAGGTCTACTGTGTACATTTATAAAAGCAGCAAAACCAAAAAGGGAAGAGTTCCACAGAAAAATTATTACAGATATTTTACAATGGTGTTTGTCTCCAAATCCTCATCTTTGCAAACTGTTTCCTGTTTCATAAGCAGAATCAGCTGCAAGCAGAGTCCACAAATGCATGTGTGGCAGAACTGAAGGAATAAAGCAAGCATGGTGAATTTTGAGCAAATCTGGATAATGCTTTGAGGAATTATTTGGTGTGTGGTCTGAGGCAAGAAGCCACAGAGAGGCGGAAGTTAATCTTATGTACTCCCCAGCTGCAGATATGTCTTTTTGAGAGCAGACTGCAGCAGGAGACGCAGAAGAAATGACCAAGAGACCAGATTAATACCACATGAGCCAAGTGTCAGCCTCATTATATGTGTTTTCACTAAAGTTGAAAAGGCTTTAACTTGGATGGCTGTCATTTCAAAGAGAAGTTGTGACATGTAAAAGTAACTGTAATAAATTAAACTGAAAGAATAATGTCTGTGACACTAAAGGGGAAGTATCAATAATAAAAAAATGGTTGGAAAAGAAGTAAAAATCAAATAATTCTAGTAGCTTAACTCCAACACATAGACAGCATTTCAGGGAAATTAAGACAGTCCCAAAAATATAAAACACAGACAAATACAATAAATATTAGGTGGAGATCATGCTCAAGTTTCTTTGACTGATAGGCCTGACAGTAAAGAGAGTGAAATCGCAATTATATTTTAACTGTTGAATCATGGAAATTATAGAGATGCTTGAGCTGAGACATCTTAATGTTCAAATATTTAAAGCAAAGCAAATTTTGACCTCGCTCTTGACTATAATGTTCACGCAGCACAACCGGATCTAGAGCTCAGCTTGACAGGACAAATAGAATTCGCACCTACGGCCGTGCCGTTTGGTTAGGAGCTATTTTGGTGTTAACTTTTGTATTATGCTGTGCAATAAATTTACTGAGTAATCTTGATAGAGTGCTGGCAAGAGAGGCTATGGAATAATTTTTTTTCTGGGGAATCTTTTTTCCTAGTCAAAAGACCAACACCTAAGTCTGCTAGAGTTAAGTAGTAGACTACTCTTTCCTGTTCTATAAGAGGACAAAACTGCCCTTGCTATTCCTTACATCCAACCCTTTGTCTAAAAAGAGAATGATTACTCTCTGGGTGGGCTTTTTTTTCCCCCCTGGAACTTATCACAGTGTTACTGGTGTGCTTCACAAATAATTTGTTTTCATAACACCCTTGTTCATGCAAGAAGTATTACTATCCTCATTTTATAAGCAGCAGAGAGACAAAGAGAGATGAGAAATATACATTTATAAATTTTGGGGTACAAAAGATAACAAACACATATATTACCCGGTATTTCACAATACCTAACACTTTATGACACTCTTTATGCTCAAAGTTTAGTTCCCTTGTGCCAAATTGTACAGGCTTCTTCCCCTTCCCTTTAAGCAGATTCCTCCTTTGTCTTGCTTGACCATCAAGAGAAGCACAGAGAACTCAGAAGTCCCTCAGCTCCCTTTATAACCAAGGTATCTTCACAGCACATGATGAAGGACATAAGCCTTTAGTATCCCACAATCCTACATCATTATTCCAGTCTTTATGTGATTCAGTCTTGTTTTGATTAAAAAAAAAATTTAATTGTGGTCCTTAAGAATCGTTCTAAAGTTCCAAAAAATTACAAACTCTTCTACAAAGAAAGCTGATGTTGGACCTTTTCTTTCCTAACCAATTTAGTTCCAACCTTGACAGAGTAGCTGTTGTGAGGTATGCCACCCAGCTGAAATGCATTTCCTCATCCAAAGCCTATAGCAAAGTATTTTACACACTGCATTTACTAATAGAAATCTTTCTATGTCTTCCATAGAGTGATCTTGAAATGTTTTTAGCAATGTCAGTGGGTTCAGTCGTGTAGCTCTGTAATACGCAATTATCACCAGCTTTGAAGCAATCGGCAGCCACAGCATCTCCCTCCATCCTCCTTGGCCTAGGACTAGGGCTGCCCACAAAGCAAAACCCAAGGGAAAGCAACAAAACTGCTTGAATTAAATTCAACCTGGGCCTCAGAAAGGGCATAATTTGCATGTCCCAGTGTTAACTTCAGTAAATTTTGGTTTAGCTGCTTGAGAGGTTTAAACTATGCATTGCCTTAAGAAGGGAGTCATTGCTTGGGTGTGCTCACTAGTCTTTGGAAGCAGAGGTGATGCTGGTCTGTGAATAAATGCTGACATGACAGTAAATGTTACTGTTCGTAACAGTCAGCGTACTTGCACAATATGTGCCTTCACCCAGCATCTTCACCTGTAAGAAGCTGAAACAATCATAATATCCTTCCATTTGTTAGATGCTACTCACCTTCCAAGTTACTTCTGTAAGAACCAGGTAAAGTGATAATTTAAAGAGCTTGCAATGGTTTGGATGTCTGGTTGTACCTCAGAACACCCGGTGAAACTCAACTTTTACTTACTTTCTGTTCCAGTTTACACACAGTGGTGTCTTAGTCCAGCCCTTTGGCCAAATCACCTACTGCTGACCCAGCTACCTGGTAAAGGTAGCACCAAAACCACACAGGCATCGTTTACAGGAAGAGGTTATCTTTTCAGCATCTGAAGAGCCAGCTGAGCAACCAGGCTGAGACCTTGAAGCAGACTAACAAAAAGTGACCACAGCTTCACTCACATGGTTTGCTCTAGACTCTTCCTGCTACTTCTTTCCATCTTACCATTAGTTTTGCAGTTACAGATCCTCAGTAAGCACACAATTTCTGTATTGCTGTTATTGGCATTAGTGTTTTGACAAAGGAAAGTCGTCCTGTCACCAGAATGTGGGCCACGTGCACCGCTCTGTTTCCCCTGAGATGCTGGAGAAGGACACAGAGAAGTTAGCTATGGTCACAGTTCAGGGGAAGGTTTCCATTACCTTCCTTGCTTCCAAGGGCCAGGTGTCACAGTTACTAAGATACTTCATACAGGTAAGAGAGGTACTTCCAGAATGACATGGTTTACACTTCTAATGTTTACCTCCAGGAAAAGCATTGGGATAAAATAAGTATCTGGGAAATACACAGAGATCAAGCTTCGTTCTGCTGAAGTCAAGATTGTTTCAGTGAACATCAGGAGCTTTAGCATCTCCTAAAACATCATAAAAATGTAGGAAAAGGCGGCACTAAAACTCCAGTCGTATAAATCTACTTCATATTAAATACAGTCATCCCATACTCTCTTCTAGAGCGTATATTCCCTTGCTCACCGTAGTAATGAACAAGTTACTGAATAGTTGAACTTGTAACTATATAACTACTTCAAATCTTAAAGATAAGCTTACAAAATATGACATACTTGGTAACACTAAACATATCAGTCATAAGAATACCCTATTCCACCCTCAAAAGATTATAACACTTAGAAGGTTAGGATATCTTGATGTCCTTCAGGTATATGTTTCTCATAACAAATATAGCATAGTGAAAAATGGGAGAAAAACCAACCAAACAAAACCCCAACTTTTTTCTTCTTTAACACAGGTTTGCTTGTGGCTGCTTTATATAGCTTATTACTTCCAAGGGCAAGTTTGCCCACCCTTCTGCTTGCAAGTAGTCCATATTGACTTCGACATTAGGAATAAAGCAGATTATTAATCCTCTTGAAGAGGGTAATGTGAAGAAGAGAATCCCAGAGCACCTACCAAGTAGTATTTAGTAGCTATAGAATAGGGTCAGAGAAGACAAAATGAAATTGGGAGTAGCAAGAGTTTATATCCCCACATTCATTACACACTTTTAGACAAATTCAACAGGCACCTTAACAGCTTCATAAATTCAGGCTGTGAGCAAACTGCTGATGCAGTGAGATGAACAGGACAATTCAACATCACCAGTGGTTCACAGCTGCCAGAAAGGGTGAGCCATGCTCCCCCCCTGCCCACTCCTCTCCCACTCATGACACATGCTGTCCCTATTTCTTTCTTGTCATCCTTTCGAGGGTTGCTCTGGTACTCGTCACATTTCCCATCGCCTTCCTCTAACGCGAGCGTGATATCATTGATGTATACTCAGCCTCCACTTAGCACCATGCCTTAATTCCAATTAAACAACATCCTGAATGCTGCAGCACTCCCTCCCCAACTCCCACACACACTGGCTACAGCTGCACAGATGTGCATCAGGAACCTGAAAGAAAACTTACATTTCCTTTACTTCTACTCAATGTCTGAACCTCTAATATCAGTGGCAGAAGAAGGAAGAGCAACTAGACTGCTCAGGTCCCCCATTTTCACTCCTGCCCCCTATGTAGGAAGAGGAGTCAGGAACTGCAAAAATCGACTAAGTTTATTGTCCTTCACGTATGTTTTCCGCCATGAAAGGAGTAGGCATCATATTGCTTTACTACATCAAGTTTTATGGAAGATCTGATCTTTGTTTTTATAAAATTCATGAGCATTCATGTTTCTAGTATCCTTAGCCTTTTCCTCTCTTGCACACCACCAGAATTATGGAAGGGGGAGGGAGAAAAGGAATGAAACTTTTTAGTGTAGTTTCAACGTATTCTTTTTCTTGAAAGTCAGCTTTGATACGTGCGAAAATTCCTCCTTAACTGTAGAAGATATACACTACTGAAAGATTATTTAGAGGTAAATGTGAAAGGGGACAGGCTAATAATTCTTTAGGCTAACTATAAAATGGGGGAATGCTTTACAGCTGACACTGTGAGTATATCAACCCAGTAATTGGATGCACGTGTTAGTAGCAGTAAAAAGGCACTGTCCAGTTGTCCACCTTACATGGGAATCTACTTTGAGTGTATTCTTTGATTTACTGTTGCAATTAGAACTGAATGTTCAAAGAAAGAACACAAGTGACCTAATTTAAAAGTAAAGAGTGCCTTTAAAGCCATTATTTAGCGTGCGACCTGGCTCACTTGTAACCATTTCATTTCCCTGCAACTTTCATTTGTTCCACTGTACTCATGAAGGAGCATAATCAGTTTTAATAATCCACTCAGTTAATGAATTCAGTTTTAATATCCATTCAGTGATTAAAGATTAAGACACTTCCTCCTCACTCCTACCCTTGAAGATTTTGATTTTCTTCATAAACACAGTTTTCCCAGTTAGACATAAAGTTTGACTAGCGGTACTAGCATACCTACTGACCAAGAAACATGTGGGCTAACATTAGCTAAATGCACTCTCCATTTCTGATGTGATAATTTGCCCAAAGCAAGCAAAGGTTACTTTTGCAAGCAGTCTCATCAAGCTGATGTTAATGCTGATAAACATTCAAACTATTTGTGCTGTTTAAAGTGGCAAAGAGGTCATTAGATGATAAACCCCAGAAGATTAGGATAAGGTAGTTCATATGTCTTACAGTGACTGCAAGCAACGGTAGCAAATGTTCAAAATGTGCAAACTGAAATTTCAACTTGATGCTATTTTGGGGAAGAAGAGACTTTAAGAGAATGAATCAGAAAGCTCTTCAGAAAACTGGGAAAACGAACCAAAACAGGCCATGAAGGGAGCAGTATAACAAATCCCAAGCTGACTGATTAATTTCCCTGCTTTGCTGACACTATTTCTATCATCTCAAATACTAAGCGTACGAATAGAAATACAATGTTGTTGACAAAGTTTTTTTTTTCCTCTCCTATTTAGAAACTTCCTTGAGCAATTATATTACTTGCTCAGACAAAAAGTCAGGAATCCACCATGACTACAGATGTTGCCCCATGTTCATACAGGTACCTGCTATTTTTAACGTAAGACACACAGGTTAACAAGTTTTGCTCATAGAAGGGTTTTTTCAGTTCCAAAATGAAAGGCTCTGTGGAATAAATGAAAACTCCCCTATTGCAGGATCTGATCTGACTCCTATTTGAAGTGAAAAGGCCCCTATTCACACACACAGGACAAAGACATCTGAAAGTCATCTTAAAATGCCTTATTTCAAAACAGAGGATCTTATCCTATGAGTGAATGCATCCAAGATGTTTCAGAAGCGTAAGCATATTCTATAGTGCTCACTCAGCTAACGCCATCTTCAAGGGAAGCTTTGACCGCGCCACTACCTGAGAATCCTCCCATTAAAACAGCAGCACAGCATCTATAAACCTGCATGCCCCTTGGTTTCTTTCTTCTGAGGTTTAAAAAGAACAACCTTCCAATTGCCCTTTTTTTTTTCTTTGCAAGTGGCTATAAGCTAGATTTATGAAGACAAAAAGACTTCTTACAACTGTATATTTTGAACAGATTTATAACAGGGCTACAGTATCAGCATGGAGGGTCCACAAGGTAGGAATGCAGTAAAGGAGAGTGTCATGTAGACACTAAATAGTACAATTCTTTCCACATTCATAAATCCTAAGTGCCTAAGGCTGTATACTGCTGGTTATAAATTATGTAACTGAGTTCTGCAGGGGCGGGAAGAAGACTTAAAGTGAGAAATCATCTCCATAAGAGCTTATGCATTTCATATTAAGGAACCTACGATTCAAATTACTTGACTAAAATAGTGAATTATTTCCTATTTTTAGTCTTCTTGATTGGTAAAAAAAATAAACCAAATCTCTATGGAAAGCAAACCAACAAAACACACATGCGTACTAATCTTCATCCTACTAATCTTCAGAAAAAGGGGAAAGTTTTCACACTAATTTACAAACATCAGCTCATGAGGCATCAATAACCCCAAACAGCTAGCTGAAAAAACACAGCAAAAGAACATATTTTATGAAGTATTCTAATCCGGTTTGACCTTTACAGCTGAGGTTAAGGTACCTAGCAAACTTTAGGATTTTATTACACCTGAGGTACAACCAAAAAACTGAGTAACAAACTGAGTATACCTAGTCAAAACACTTTTAATGCTATTTTTATGTGTACAACCTAATAGATAGTATGAATTTGTATTTATATGTCATTTTATATGCACACACTTAAAAGCCTCAGTAATAATGTTGAGCATTTCTAGTACTTCGAGTGGTTGTTCACCATCTTTTGAGCTACAGAATGAGGCTCAAAACTTTCTAATAGTCACTACGTTGCTCATCTGATCCCACACTCACTAAAGCAAAACCAAAAGAGTATCGCGGACTTCAGCAGATCCTAAAGCTATGTACAAAAGATAATTGTGTTGTCAGGGGAAAAGCCTGGAATAGGTTAGCTCATGAGAAGCAGCTAATTATTTCACGGTAGCTCCCCCAGCGAACACCCTTACTCTGCAATTGCAGTGCCTTTGCACTGTTTGGATTAATCCACTTCGGATGCTCAGGACAATTAATAGTTTCTCAGCCGGTGTAAGCCCTCTTAGCTTTGCTCCAGCTAAATTAGTGGAGGACCCAGCCCCTTCTCGTCCACCTACTTCGAGCAGAGGTGACACCAGACAGTGGCTGTGCCGCCATCTACCGTAGGTTTCGCGTAGCACTGCTTGGTCCAACGCCCGCAGGAATCGCTCCAGCAATTCCTCCTACTAACACCCAGGCTCGGTGACACAAACTCCACTCCCTAAACACGTACCTAACATAATGGCCTGATCCCGCAATCCTTGCTCAGGCAGAACTCCCTCCACAGACTGCAGGTTAGCTGCTGCTAACCAAGCACCGTATACTGTGTTACCGTTCTTCAGCTGCCAAGATCTGTCCTGGAAATTTGAGGTCTGTGTGCTTCATAGCACTAGTAACAGTTGCCTTAAAAGTCAACTGAAAATAGCATAACACTCGAAAATACGTTCAAGATTTCCTGAACCAGCATATCATATATCATGTAGTTCAATGCAATGCCCTCCATTAAACGCAAAGAGCTTCACTATCTTCAAGAAAGCTTTCTGGGTACAAGTGAACTCAGAATCTGAACACATGCAGTACTCTCTCCATTTTAATATATGGCTTAAGCTTCTCTTGGTCATCCCAGATCTCAACTTACAGCGAAATCTTTTCTAATTGCTCTTCAGAGGGTTTTGTTTTTCCCCCAACAAGTACCTAAGTCCCCACCCATGCATGCAAATAGCTCTGTGAAGAACAGGGGCACGGGACTTCACAGCTGTAGGATGAGCTGGTAGTTGCATTTTGAGGACAAACTTCCAGATGTAAGAAACAACAAAACAAAACCTAAAGAGTTTCCTACTTCTACCTAGTGACAGACATCCTCCAGCTATGCCAAACGCTGCAAGTTCCCCCAGCCTCCTGACAGAGCAGTCAGAAGCCACCTCTGTTTCCATTACCCTATAGGTAGAGAAAGGCTGATGGAATAGTTCCAAGCAGTCAAGTCAGAAAACATCTGCCAGAATAAACTTTAATTTAGCACACTCTATACAATATTTATAGAGCAAATTATGAATGCTGCTTGAGCCATTTAAAGGCTGGAGACTAAATTCTGTTTTCTGAATGTTTATTCTTTCTCCAACTGCTCCTCTTACTTGACAGAGCTTAACTGGCAGCCAGCCATGAAAGCTGTTGTCTAATTACAAAACATATCATGATCTTACAGCCCTACAGATAAGGCTTTACTGCAGCATAAAAGGATTTTGAACATTAGCATATGAGAAAATTAGCCTCCAAATTAGAATATTTCAAACTCTTGTGTGTCAATAGTCACTCTTACTTGTTTAGGAAAGCACAGTTTCCGAAGAGGAACATATATCAGAGATTAAATAGCCTTTAATGTTAAACAGGTTATAATTTAGTGGGCTGGCCGGCTAATCCTTTATGCATAGCAGAAACCTATTGACATGCAATTACATATTTTAGACTATCTTAAAGATGCCATGTATTTGCATGGAATCATTCCAGCTGGGGATATGGCAGCATTAAGATGGCACAGCTACATGTGAGTTTAAGAAAAGCATAGATTTTGTGAATCATTTGCAACACTTTGCTGCATGGACACCCTTGAAATAAAGGCACAGTAAATATATCCTTAAATGGTCTCAGACTATGTACTTTCACAGAACACACAATTTCACACTGCAAATTATAATGACTATTAAAGAAGAACATACAACCATTTGACTTTTCTGCTAGCAAGATCCTAATTGTGTTTGAAGATGTACACTAGGTCTGACTTCGTGATGAAAGTGTGGTTAGCAAGTTGCAAGTTTTAAGATGATGGGAGCTCTTTCTTCACTGCACATAAACTTGAGGGACACGATACAGCTATGTATAATAAAGACATTGTTTTGCTTTTATAGGAAACAAATTACATTCCCCTCTCTTTCAGCAGATACTCTGCCGATGTGACAATAACCATGACATCACCAAGAACGCCAATTCTCTTTCTGATGCACTGACTAGAAAACTGGAATGCTGCAGGGGGGTGTTCTTGCATGTAGACTGCAAGAGTAGAAAGGTTTGTATGTGCATTTGCATTCTGGTGTATTCTACCTCTTCTCAGCAAGACACGGCAGAAGCTCCATGCATGTGTGCAACTTTACTCACTGAACACTTCTGCTGGCTAAGCAGGACTGCTCAGATGAGTAGTTACTTCTCCGTGTACACTGCTGTCAGACTTTTCAGCAACAATGCTCTACACAGAATGGCTTGATGTTCTCAGAGGTGCACACAAAGCTTTCAGAATCCCATTTTAGGGGAAGGATGCTGTCCTCCTCCACAAAGAAAAGTGCTGTAAGAAACACAGTGCTAGGACCTAATTCCACACAAATTCATCGGAGTGAAGCCTTCATCATAACTCTTGTTTTTCAAGAATTTGGCTTCCTATGAAGTATAGAAAGGGAAGTGGTAAGATCCAGCTGCTTTGACATCCAAAGCTTTTACAAACATTAAGTGCGCGATAAAGTATAAAGTTGCAAGGTGGAGCAAGTGAAGTAGTGACAGATGATAAAGCAGCCCTCTCCTCCTTGTTTGTAAGCTTCTATTACAGGTTTTTAACAGAAATACAGAAGAATTAACAATATTGTCTGTCATACAGAATGGCAACCTGCCGAAGTACTCCATACTCTGCACACTGGCTAACATGGGATCTACTTAAATCACTTTAAGTTGTTTTAATTTAACAGATTTATCCCCAGGTTTATCTGGACTTACGTAAAACAACACAAGAACCAAAACATGGCTCTCCACCAGTGAAGCAAATCAGAGTTTCCTCCAACACTTGCACAGCAGAGCTTACTTTCTCAGCACACTACTGTAGCAGGATGCAGTCACTGAAGAGTTACAATGCAATATACGGTGATTTACTACAGTTACTTCAGTTTGAGATTGTACAGGCAGGAAAACCGAATAAAGGTTACATTTCTAGGACTGACAGCCAAAAATACATTACTAGAAGCATGCCATTACTAAAAGCCTAATTAGTACTACAGAAAAGCTCGGAACTACAGCCATGGCAACAGCCATACAACTTTTACTTTGAAATAATTGAAAAAAAAAAAAAGAAAAGAAAATTACAATGAAATGCGTGTGAGGTCTGCGGGAGCCCGGCCCCAGATGTTCACCGCGGAGCGCGTAGCGGTGCAGCACCGCGGCAGGCACCAGCACCGCGGCAGGCACCAGCACCGCCCCGCCGCCGCCTGCGCGGCCGCGCACCGCCTGCCCGCGCGGCACCCGCACGGCGGAGAGCAAACCCCGGCAACAGGCCAGCCCGAGGGCAGCCCCCCGCCCGGTGCCGGGCTCGGGGAGGGGGCGCCGGGAGCGGACAGCGCTTGTGCGGCCCGGGGAGGAGAGCGTGTGTGCGCGCGGGGGGAGCCGGCGCATTGTTCCAACACAGAGTCCCCGTCAGGGCACTTTAGCGACAGGGGATAATGGTTTTCAGATTCGGGAGACAATGCCCCCCACCCCACTCCGCGCCACGTCCTGACAAATCCTTCTAATTTGCTCTTCTGCCGGGCAAAGACGCAAGCTGTGCTCGGCGAAGCCATTTGTAGACCAAATGTAACCGGAGCGACCGGTAGACGGGGGCCGGCGCGCCCCGGCGGCGCGGAGCCGTGGCCGGAGCCGGGCCCACCCCACCGCCGCGGCCTCACCTGCCCCCTCCCGCTCCGGGGCTGCCACCGCCGGGGCGCCCGGGGGGCCGGCAGCGCGGCCCCGGGGCCGTACTTACTGAAGGGGCAGTTCTCCTTCTTGGTGCCGCTGACCTTGCCGTTCTTCTCGATCTTGAGAAAGTACTTGTTGTAAGAGTAGAGCTTCCTCTTGCGCACGTCTCCTTGGAGGTGATTGTAGCTCCGCACGTGTCTCCCCGCACTGGAAGGAGAGGAGAAGGACGAGGGGAAGGAGGAGGATGATGAAGAAGAGTTGGTGGCCTCCGGGGACAGCATGTCCTGGCCGAGGTCATGGCAGGTGACAGGCACAGAAGACACCAAGAAGAGCAGCAGCAAGCAGCAACAAGGCAGGTGGGAAAAGGCTGAGGCACCATTTGTCAGTATCCATTTGCACATTGTACTGAAACTCTGGGCGCTGGAAAATGTCTTATCAAATGAAACATACTGGAAGGGTAAAACCTGGTAAAAGGCAAGTGGAGAGACGGTGGTTGCTGCTTCTGGTTAGATCCCTCTGAGCTCTGATCTGGCCTGAAGTAAGTGCACCAACATCCATAACTCAGGGGACAAATCGCCTCAGAAGTTGCTGCCTTTTAATCCTTCGAGTCCTCCCTCAGAAAAGAGAGCTGTTGGGTTTGGTTTTTTTTTGGGGGGGTTGCTGTGGTTAATCCTCTTTCCTTTTTCTCTTCCCCACCCCACCCCCCACATACACACACACTCCCCAACCTGGTTTGAGACTTCCCAGTAGTTATTTTGTTCTCTTCCTCACTCCTTTCTTCACCATCTTAGATGCAGAAAGGTCTGAAAAATAGATGACAGCAAAGTCAACAACAACAACAACAACAACAACAAAAAATAGTAACAACCAGCGGAAAGGGGTGCTGGAAGGGATTTTTCACACATACCCCGTTACACACACGCACGCACGCACTCACACTTTGTGGCTTTGCACCTTCTTCTGATCCCCACCCCCTTGCCTTTTTGCAAATCCCAAACCAGTTGCACAACTCGTCCTTTCTCACTGACAACCCCAGAGGAGGCAGTTTCTTTGTTTTGCTTTGAATTCTCCAGAAGAGTATTAAAAAAAAAAAAAATCCAGAGAGAGGGAGAGAAAGAGAAAGGGAAAAATCCCAACTTGTCCCGTCCCCGTCGCCCCCCCCCCCCCTTCCCTTCCCCTCCTTTCCTTTCCCTCCCCCTTTCGTTGTAAACAGGTTGGAAGCCGTAGCCTAAATGTCAGCGATTACAAGTCAGAGGTGGGATGTGCCTCTGGTGGTCAACCCTTATTTGCAGGGGGTCAAGCAGCGGTGGGACATCTGAAACCCTCCCGCCGTGGCGGCGAGCAGAGCCGGGAGCGGCGGGAGCTGCCCGCGCCGCCGCCGCCCTCGCTCGCTACTAATTACTGCTAAAGCGTTCTTCTCCCAGCGCCGGCCACCAGCATGGCTTGGAGACTCATGCTTTACTAATTTCCCCGACTTCCAGGCTGAACCAATCCCCTCTAGGGAGGCTCTCCTCCCTCTTCATCCACCCCCCCCCCAAAACAAAAAAAAAAAACAAAAAAAAAAAACTTGTTTTCTAGCGGAGGATTTTATTTCATTTTTTTTTGGCAGTGAAATGCTTGAGAAAGCCACCTGGAGGTTGTTGCCAGCTAGATCTCCCCCTCCCCCCCGCTGGAGGAGGGATTGGGTGGAGAGGTTGGAAAGAAGTATATACTACAGGCAGACCCTGTAAAAGCAGATTATATGCTGGTCAGAGAGGGTAAAAGGGAAGAGTCATAATTAGCTCCTCTTCCTTATCCTTTGCCAGCTTCCATGGAGGTCTTTCTCCCTCCTTTAATGAATCACTGATTTCTCGCTTCCGTTGCTGAAATAAAAAGTTCACACTTTAGCCTGCTCTTCCTTTTAAGCCTCTCAAGATTTATTGTGTCTCTTTCCCCACCCTCACCCTCCTTGTCTCAAAAGAAATCAGGGCCCTAAATGACCATTTTCTAATTGCTAACATGAGTCATTTACTGAATCACGCATCTGACTTCAAAGCAAAAAGGGCTTTATTGGTATTGCAAAGGTTTCCCCATAAAATCTGCCTGAATGTTTTGCTGTTGTGTTTTTTTTTTTTTAACCTAATGCAGTTTCCTGTGCCAGACAGAAACAAATTTTCCATTTTCTAGGATATTTTAAAGTGATTCTTCAAGCTGTTGTTTTCCTGGAGGGGCATATGTTGTTGGCTTTTCCTTTGATTCCATCTCTCCTAATGGATTTGTCATTTCACATACTGAATGTTATGACAGATTCATATTTCTAGCCTGTCACTGAACTGTCATCTTTCCCAGTAATTAATAGGCATCTTCCATATGATGTACTATCTTTTAACACCAGAATAAGTGATCAGGGGCTGACAGGATATGGGCAGCATGCAAGATGTTAAATTTTGGTTCAGTATTTAGTATTGTAAAAGAACTGTTTGGGAATGCAAGTAGGTGGAACATGCAGTGAGAGAATGGAGCAGTGGAGAAGTGGATTGATACAGAAACATGGTGAGTAGCTCAATACGTAAACCCAGAACTTTTTCGAAACAGAGGCAGTTTAATAACACAGATCTGTGGAATGCAATGAAAAACTGCCTATGCAATTACATTTGGCATTTGGATAAAATCTTAATGTAAACAACAGAAAATGGAGAAAAGAACAAATAGTTCTAAAATTAAACTGATTCATTAGATTAGGATGTTAAATATATTGTTAACTTCACAACAGAAATTAGAAATGATTTTCTCCAATTATGGTGTTTATTCTGGAGAGAGTCAGCTCCAAAATTTATGTGTTCAGCTTCTGGGGGTGACATTTAAACAGCCTTAAAAATGAAACCATTTAATGTTAGAATCAATATGTTTTATGATGTTGTTTATGGTACTTCAGAGTATTTATTCTGCTTGTATTTGCACTGAGTGCAAAGCATTTCAGAAATTTTTTTGTGAATCTGATTTAGGCATTCCTTTTGTGGCAACTAATAAAAAAAGGGAAGAAAACCAAAATGAAAAGCAAAAGCCTACTTTTTGGTGAATGCCTGGCAGCTCACATGTATGTCTACAAAGCTGATGTCAATGTTTGCTTGCCATCTAGGTCATGAAGCCTACAAGAAGTTACTTCTTAAATTAAGTTCTTTTGATTCCTGCAGCTTAAATCATAAATAATTACTCTAATGTCCTAAAATTATACATTTGAAGAAACCTTTCATTTTTTCATTTTTTCTGTTAAATGCTGGAAAAG
This sequence comes from Phaethon aethereus, assembly GCF_964289735.1. Lineage (NCBI taxonomy): Eukaryota > Metazoa > Chordata > Aves > Phaethontiformes > Phaethontidae > Phaethon > Phaethon aethereus. The sequence continues at coordinate 18,385,883 of NC_138577.1, forward strand.
ACAATGAATTGGCCTTTTAGGATCTCTGGTGGCAGGAGAAAATAGTAGTTTGGGGGGGTCAAACAGATATATTTAACCCCTACTCATTAAAAAAAAAAAAAGGTACTGTCTTGAATTTACTCAAGAAGCGTTCTGCTTAGACCTGTTTCTAGCTTGTGATTGGCTATATGTTGGTTGCAAGATATTATGGTTAAGAACAAAACCCACATATCCGGAATTTCATATTAAATCTGCTTCTGGCAGGTGCAATATTCAGTGCAGTACTTAAAACTACTACAATGCATAGAGTCCTTTTCTATCCTGTGTGATGACAGGGAGGGCATTTACAAGACAGAGTCCAAATGAAAAGCTGACATAGCTTTTTAGATTGTATCTCATTCTTTTTTCTACTTTCTGTATAGCCTTTCTTTTATAGCACAGTTGAATCCCTAAATACCCCACTACTTTGTATTGTCAGGTCACCTCTTAGGTTAGCCTGAGAAAGCCTGAGAAAAGTTCCACAGGAAAGATGCACTATTTAACGGAATTCAATCTGTCCCAATAGATTTGAATCACTAACATAAATGTATGAATGTAGATTATATCTCTGTAATGAGGCCTGAATCATTCTCAGTTACTTCAAAGGACTGAAATTCAACCTTCCTTTTTAGCAGCAACAATCAGACCTTAATGGGTTCCTTTATTAATTGTTCCATTGCTAAGCTTGAAAAGCAGCTACCTTCAGTACAGGTCTTAGACTAGAAATGGTACCTGCTGCTTCTAAAACCGTGTTTCTGTTTTGCATTTTACCGCTGTAAGATTCTGTCAGACGTTGCCTGCGCTGCAGTTTTATAAATGCTGAATGAATCCAGAATGAAATAAAGAAAACCCTTTCTAAAAAATGTGCAAAAAGAAGAAAATATATTTTAAGCATTTTCTTTTGGGGCTGTTTTCTTTCCAAAGAATGCTCAGGAAAATGAATTGCACAGGTGAATTTTAATGAAAAATAGTCTAAGCAAAATATTATTTTGGTACTGGTGGCAATAGCTTATGTCATGTTTTTGTCTTTTGATCAGCAAGGAGGGATGTTTTGGGGGGGGGTTGGTGGTTTTTTTCCCCTTGTTAAGTAAATTACAGGGCACAAATATTTTAAGGAAGTTGAAACAGATTTGGCCCTGCATGATTTCCCTTAGGCAAGGCATTATCTTTTCTGGTGTTGTAACTAAGTTCTGTCTATGCCTTTGCGTGTTAATATAATCAACTCATGTTGTGGGATAGCTAGATAGCAGTCACGACGATTTGCTGCTTACAGTATGATGAGAGGTGCACATGCGTCTTCTGGTCATGGGACCCAATTCTGTTCTTATTCAAGGTGTTGGGAAATTTGCCAGTGATTTCATTGAGAGAAATTTGGGCCAGGAGCGTCACTGCCAGAGAGACAGCTGTGCCAGAAATGAGGCGAGGAATGCCAAATGCCGGTGACGGCTCGGATGCCTCTGTCCATACGTCAGTTCCGAACTGCAGAACTTGGCAGTGTTGTAAAACACTAATCTTAGTTTTGAAGAAAAGGCAGTGGCACACAGTGCCCACAATTACCAGCCAGCAGTGAGACAAGCAGTTTGATTTGAGATGCAGTGCTACTTGCTGAAATCTTTATACTCTGGAGTTCATGCCCACTGACAACAGGGACTGAAGGCCATTGCATTTTTTCTGAATAAATTGTGTCTTAAAGCTTGAGAAAAAAAATCATCATTACATTTGCTTTCTTCTGAGAAATCTGAAAAATCACCATCATTGCATTTATCTCTATTTTTCACCATCTCATGTACCTCCATGTCATTTAATATAGTGTCAAAACACTAGTATTATTCTAATTTTATGTATAGAATGAGGTATAAAATCATCCTTAAGTTGTTGAAGATGAAAATGGAAAGCTGTGCAACTCAGCTGTGTGTATGAAACTGGAACAAGACATGTAAAATCAGAACACTGTTTTAGCTGCCTGTAGTGGCATTTGGTAGTTGTGTGGAACATAACTCTTTGGCTCCTCTGTGCACACTCCTTTCCAACTAAGTATCTACAATTGGAGAACTCCTTGAGCAGAGTTTAGCAGAGGTTAATAAAATGCTTGTTTCAGCATTTCTTTTTTATTTCAAAATGACTTACATTTCTAGGTCAGACATAACAACGGACACGTGCAAAATGAGTCTGAGATAACTGAAATGTAGTTCAGCTGGAGATGGTTCCACCCAGGCTAGAGTCCCTAGTGTGGATGGCCAAGTGCCCTGCCCAGGCTGAGCCTAGTCCTCGGGAGGAGTGAGATGGTACTCTGTAAGATCTGGTGGAAGAATGAAGACCTGTCTGGGCTAGTACTGCCCCTGGTGACAAGTAGTGATTAGCTGGAATATACCCTGTTTTATATTTTTCTTTTAAGAAACAGAATCAAAATATGGCAGATCTTAGGGCTGCACAGGTTGTCTTCTTGTGAACAGACATATCAATTGTGGGACCAGACAGGATTTACCCCATTCCTTGAATTAGTAGTGTGTATTTCTCTCTGATGGATGTATTAGCAAAACTGTCTGAATGCTGTGCTTCAAGCAGAAAATTAAGAAAATTGTTTATTCTTCTTAAAATGCTAATTATGGCTATTCTTTTAGAATGTGTTTATAGTTATGCTATGTTTGACAAAGAAATTACATAGAGATGTATGACATTTGAAAATTCTGTATGATTTTTGTTTGATAAATACAGCTATTAAAAAAAGAAGAAAGAAATAAAAAAATGCATTCTATGGAGGTCAGCTAGAGGAGACTACAGACCCCCAGACATTGAGCTGCAGTGCCATAAATAGCTATGTGCGTGGGTTGGACACTGACCGTGTTTAGTAATGGTCTGCTGGCAGCCAGTTTTGCATACTCTGCGGCACAAACATAATTAAAAGGGCAATATTTTCAAGGAGTTACTTTAATCTTAGAGAATTTGTTTTTCTTTCTCTTTTCATACAGAACCACCATGAATGCAGGCCACTTAAATACTCCTATAAATATGGGTGATTGAGAACAAAACTGTCAGAAACTGCCAGGAAGAGGCAAATGTCGGTCAGGGTTTTGAAGATTTTTTCTTTTTTTCCCCCACTCAATCTCCTCTAAGCCTACATTTTCCATGGGGAAACCTACCAGGGCTCTGAGGAAATACTTTGTGCATTCTGATATACGCTCCCTCCACATAAACCTATACACCTGTGAGTTTTCCTTGTAACCGCTAATGCTGACGGTAATGATTTTTTTTTTTCCCCCCCTTACTGGTAATTCTAACTGTTTATACAACTTCATCTGAAGATACACTACAAGCATTTTCACTAGTCATTCCCAGGATCCCAACCTCCAGCTGAAAAAAGGTGTTGGCTTATTTGTGGCATTGAAGCTCCCGTTCCTTGGAGGAAACTTTCCAGAAATAGAGATAATTTGGTACTTAAATGTCATCTTTGTATCTTTGAATTGTATCTATTAATTTACTGGGAAAGGTCTTTGTGTGGCATGTAACTGAGACAAAACCCCCAAGTTATACAAGTTTTCTTAGGAACAGGGGTGTGTACCCTGAAAGTGCCAACTACCCATCACCCTTCCTGCGTCCAACCAAGACCCCTTTTAGAAAGCCAACAAAGCCAAGCCAGAACTCCGCAGCTCCGCTAGGCTCCATCGAGCGCTACTGGAAGGGAGCGAAGAAGTCACTTCTAGGCATTGCTTGTGGAGCTATTTGAAACAGAGCTGACAGCTAGGAACATCAGTCCAACAGCTGAACATGCTTGCCTCACCACAGGCAACCAGGGTAGCCAGCTGGGCTCCCTCTGAGCAAGTTAATAGCTCACACATTGCAGGGGGAGCTCACACATTGCCTCTTCTTTGTCACTTAATTTGTAGCCGTCACTGGAATGACTTCTGTGAGTAGGCACCTCTCAGTGTGAGGAAGGGTGGTGGGCGCGAGCCCCTTGCCAGCCGAGAAGCGTGGGGCAGGGCTGGGAGGCGAGGGGCAGCTCTCCATGCCTCCTCCGGCTGCACGGGCCGCCCCGGGCCGCTGCAAGCCAGGCCAGGCACCTGCCAGCCGTCCCGCGCACGGCGTCACGCGGGCGGCGCGTGGCACCGCGTCTCTGGCGGGGTGCGTTCCACCCGCGTTGCAGGTTGCACGTCACCTTTCCGAAGGCCAGAGCTTTTCACGTAGGTGTGACAGACGTGTCTCGTCGAAGAGACCGGGAAGACGAAGGGCAAATGTGGAGTCAGCTCAAATATACGGGATTTTTTCCTAAGCACTTCATAGCTTAGGGCATACGAGTACCCTTAATGTCACTAGTAAGCACACCGTGACTCCGATATTATAATTGCCCAGCTAGATACACCCTTCTTATTATTTAGTCCTGGATTTCAAAAAGAAAGCCAGGCTCTACTGCTGTTCCAGGCTCTGTATCAAAGAACTAGTGCCTCAAAGTCGGTTTATTGCTGAGTTGTGATCTTTTTAAAGATGATTTTCTTCTGTTACAGGGTACTCTCCAGCTGCTGATTATGGTTTTGGAAATGCAGCTTAATTAGTTCGATATTTATTAGCAGATTGTTTAGCTTTTTATTAAGATCAAAACGCAGAGACAAAGGATAACAATATGGTATCTTCTTTCTAGCATTATTTAAAATGTTTACAGCATGTTAAAGATTTAAGCAACTCTCTGAAGAGCAGTCATCCATTCTGCGAGGCTTAAAGAGATTATTTTTCTTCACAGCATATGGGTAACAACTGGTCACACGGATTGAAATTATTGCAGATTTTAACCGTGTTGCCAGTTACTGATGATGATGATTAGCTCCTAGATGCCAGATTCAGTAAACCTGACATCACATTTCATGTATCCTACATGTAGTTAAAAGCAAGGAACTTTGAAAATGACACACATTGTTTTTTGCAAGCCAATAATTGGTAAAACACCTTCCTTAGATATTTCTAAATACTAAAAAAACTGCTGTGTTTTTTTTTTTCAGTGCAGCTCAGGAATATGTACCCCCTAAACCAGGCTGGAATTTGCCAAACCAAGAGACATTACTGATTACAACAAGCAGTAGAAGCCTGTGTATGTGGTATAAGCTCATTCTGAGCAGTTTGAAACGCGTACAAGAACTTCTTGCACCCAGCGGATGGAGGGACGAAGCCAGAGAAGAAGGAACACCTCAATTTCATTCTCTTCTACTCTGCTTGTGATGCTGCCTTGTCTCTGGTATTCCTTCAGCCCTGCATCACCAAGTTACCCTATTCACATGATTACTGGGAAAAGAATATCATCTTGAAGCCTTTTTTGTGTATCTGAATGACAGAAATATAAACAAAGAGCAAGTTACTTAGGTTTGTCAAATGCTGACTGTTGTCTGTGGAAAAGCACTATTTAATATAAAATGCTGTCTAAGCAGAGGAGAGCATATGCAACGGCTGAATAGATAGGCCAACTTACAATATCCACAGATGATGCAGGGATGAAAATACTTGCTTAATTTCTGAGGTGTGCAACACTAGTGTTTTTAATGTCTTCTGAACTTCTGTGAGTCTCTAGTACAACTGATGTAACAAAACAGTGGTGGCCGTTGCTTCAGCCTGCCTCAGGTGAGCCTCGCTTGTTGGTGCTTGTGTCAGGCATACACCAAAAGGCAGAAAACGTCAATTAATTAACAATTTTATTAGTTAGTTAGTTAGTAAAGTGGCAGGTAAATGCTCCCTACAAAAAACTCTAGGCATGAAAGACAGCTATTTAGATTTATGGTTACTGAATGGCGATTAGTCAGAAATTTTTTAAAAAGCATTTGCAAATAATGTATTAACTCAGACCATACAATTTAACTGCCAAACAGTCTTTCTGGTCCTGGTTCCTTCTGGACGTGCATTGAAATTTGTCAACAAATCACATAATCAGATAAGCCACCAAAAGCCATCTCTTGCGGGGGGGGGGGACGGGGACGGACAGTGTGTGTGAGAGAAATAAAGCTCTTTTTTTCTCTACAGTTTGCAGTAAAAGGTGCTCCTCCAGAAGCCTAAGACTAGGAGCTTATGCAGAGCTCCACTGGACAAGTTCCTCCCTGGTGGCCTTCAGAAGAAATATCCTTCCATTCCCTTGCAGTTGCTTAGTATCCTCAAATGGGAGCTAGGGGGAAGCCAGACATGCTCCAAAATGGAAACTTGTCCTTGAAGAGCTGTTCAGAAATGCACAGTATTGTGGACCCTGAAAACTGCCTATCCTATTCCTGACGTAGAGCATCTGCAGAGAAGTGGTGGCTGGGATGTCGTCTCCCCAGTTTGTTGATTGATGTCTGACACACTCCCTTCTGAACACTGAATAGAATTGGGAGTAGGGAGTGGCCTGGCAGCAAGAATGACTATGTCCAGCCTGGATTTCCGACAAAAGCAAATCTATCAACATCAGCTAATGTGTAAAAAGTATTGTCCTCTACAACAGGACCTCATGTGCAAGTCATATCTATGAAGAGATAATTACAGAAGTTAATGTCATTCTTCCATAACTGGAAAGAATGATACCAAAGTAAGCATTATGTATCCTCTCAGGAGAAGGTCTTTATTATGGATACAATGCTCAGTGCTTTTGATGAGCATTACAAGGAACAGGTAGGTTGTATGATCTTTTTCATGGGAAGTTTCAAAAGTGAGTTAGAAGGAAATTCGTTGGGTTGTTCTAGGTGGCCATAATCTGGTGCAGGGATCAGTTTAGATGATTGCTGGATTCTTTTCCTATAGTTTCCGTGATTTTGAAGAAAACAAATAGAACTCAATTAAAAGCTTAAGAAAATGCTTGCATTATGAAGCGACATCTCCTGTGAAACTACAGCATAAGCAAGAATAGAGCAAGCTCTCTCATCCTTTCACAATCATTTATTTTCCATTTCTTTTTATGAGGATCCTCTCTCTCTAAAAGTCTAATTCTGCAAAACTTAGAGAATAAACAGGACTCAAATTTCAGTTGATTCTGGGCAGCTGACTTCAACAGATTCTATGTGGTTTTCCTGAGCTGACCAAACTGCAGAAAATACACCAGGGCGTGGCAATTCTGGAAATTCCCTGGAAATTCCCAGTGTAGACTAAGGAAGACAGTAATTAATGCTCATTCAGTGTATGCTGATTTTTTTCATTCTTCCTGTATTTTTTCCAATGTAGTATATTTGTGTCATGTGTGCACATCCACTAGGATTTTCATTTAGCAGTTTGCTTTACAGAGTGCATTGAATACCTGTCAGAGAGTATGACTATTTGATCACATCTAGGTGAAAAAATCAATCGCTTAGCAGCAAAAGGCTTCTACTTTTATTTGTAATCTTTGGGGTTTTTTAGCTATGCTGTGCATTCATATAGAGGGTTTTCTCTCTGGTAAGAGAAAAAAAGAAAAAAGAACAAAGAAAAGAATGCAAACAATCCATTAAATTCTGGGATACAAATTTCTGCTAGATTAAAAATGACATTTGCTTTAAATACTGTTCCCCCCCCTCCCCAATTACTGGGTGATTTTGATTTAGAAAGACAAGTGAACAACATTTAAAGTCTTCAAGACTCACTATTGCATTACTGTAACATATGAATAACTATGCTTGTTAAGTGAGCATTTGTAACCAATTAGTCTGAAGAATGCATCCTTACAGCTGAGGAAAAGAGGACCTCTTAGCTATGCTTGTTCTGCTGGCTTGGACATTGGTTTGCTATGGCAGCGCATAGTAGGAGCTATGTGTGCATGTGCTTGGTGCACCAAGGTATTTAGCTGGGGATAGTGGTAGCAGAGAATAGGTAGACTAAGTTCATTTTACTCCTCTGGTGCTGAGTTAGAGCAAGGAATCTTTTGCTGGTGATATTATTAACCTTTATGGAAAGGGAGGAAAATGTCACGAGAGGTTGTCTGATTCAGAAGGGCTTCTTCTGTCATGATGTGTTTGTCATTCTCACTCATGGTTATATTAACAGTCCAGGTCCTGCAAATGGTCATAGACCAATTCTGCAGCCTGTTTACTTGTAGAGCTCCTGCTTTTAAATTGTGTCAAAAATTTAACTGTGTAAATACTCCATTGAGGTAGTCTTGTCTTTGTCTTATTGAGCCAGATGTTGTGGTATTTTCTGTATAAATAAAAGATGTGAAAAACAGGGAACTATACAGGTAATCAAATTCTCAGATAGTCAGCATTCAAATGAATAATTAAATAACAAAAACTCAGGAAGTTGTAATTTATGCTGCCATAAATCCTGACTGAATCAACCTCTTCAGAACTATGTGTGCATAGACACACCGTGCCACCGACAGCTTTTTGCAACGTTCTTGAAATTAGATGTAATAAATATGGCAGTGTGCTAAGGCATGAAGGACCTCAACTAGACATGTTTGACTAATGTCAGATTAGTTACTGATTATACCTTTACATGACAGTCAGAATGTCATTTCTTACTGGTAACTGCAAGTTATCTAAAACATTCTTCCCACATATTTTTATGAGATAATGTATGAGCTACAAAGTTGGAATCTGAACTGAAAGACTGTAAGAACCACCAAAAATTGCTGGGTGTCTGGAGACATCATCATGTCCACAGGTGAGCTCCTGTTTCTGTGCAATATAACTACCATGAGAATCTGTTCATAGTAAAGGATTTTGGCACTGTGATGTTCATGATCACAGTCCCTAAGTATCAGATGCTTAACTCCTCTAGAAGAAGCTATGGGCTGTTGCATCTAGGTTGTTATCCGTATACCTAAGAGGAAACATTCTGACCTGGTTACCCCTCTGATGGAGACCACTCTCTGGTGGAGATTAGGTGCTGTTTCCATACTAGAGGAAGATGTCATCTTCTCCTTTGAATCAGGTGAATCTTTGTTCAAACGAGGTAGGAATCAGTACTATGAAATAGAGGTGAAAGCACAAGTCGTGATTGCTTTTCATTCACAGGTTCTTAGTAATGTGATGGGACTTCCTCCTGAAGAGGATTTAGGTCTGCATCTCCAGTCCAACCAAGTGCTTGAGCCATGTTAGGTGAAATAATCTCTCTTCTTCTTGCTCAATTCTAATGTCATTTTTCCACTCCGCATGCACTTGTGTCCAGAAAAACACCAAATGTGGCCTAGGGTTAAAGCTTTCCTCTTAAAACGAAGATCGAGGTTCCAGTCATTGCTCTATGGTATGTTTATGCATTTTAGGACAGCCTAAGGCAAAATAAATAAGCAAGAGTTCAAGAAGCCACTGAAATTTGAGTCTCTCTTCTCACAGGTATGATTGTTAACACTCACTGGATTGAATCCCTCATGGAAATAAGCAGATTTAGTTTCAAGTTTCCAGCAGGACATGTTCTTACACCATGATATAAGTGCAGAGTTGCTTGGTCCTGTACAGTTTTAGGTGCTTAGGTGCTTTTTTACACACTAGAAGTTGATCTGTAGGTGCCAAAATGAGGCCTCTATGAACTTTAAACAATCTCTCAGCAGAGGTTTTCAAAAGTTTAATTGATTAGATGCATAAGTCTGGCTTAAATTATATTTTGGATACTGCATGTAGCCCTAGGTTAACATTATTTGCCCAAGGGTCATGCTGTGGGATAAATTATATCCCATATGCCCAAACTATATTTTGCCTTCAGAAAGGGTAAGATCACAGTAAAATACAAAAATGACACAATTTAACTGTGAGAGCATTACCAAGAGTTCTCAAAATGCAAGAAATCCATGTTACATACTACAAAATTGAGGTACAAGCCATGGAAATGACTTGCTGAAGGCAACCCAGAAGGCCAGTAGTGGAGGTAAGAGCCAAATCTCCAGAATCTGAGCCTGCTACTCCATCTATGCAGCAAATTCTTTCTGCCCATGTAGTGTCCACTTACTTTGGATTGTAAAATAGCTGACAAAATAAGATTTTGCTCATCTGCTTATTTGTTCATTTGCTATTTTGCTCATCTGATGTAGTTTAAAATTTTAAGAAATAAACCATTGAATTTGCTTCTCTATTTCTCAATTACATCTTGCCTTTCTTTTTAAATTACTACCAGCTTTGTAGCTCTGTACATGGTAGGCTTTCTTTAAAATACGGAATAAAATTTACATCCGTTATTGATAAAGATTCTATTTTTTTCATAAACGCTAGAGCCAGGAATAACTATTATGGCTATCAGATCCATCTTGTGTTCTAATGTATGCTACAGAAAGTGCCTCTTTCCCGTATCTATCTTCCACACAATTCCTGCAGCTAGTACTGTAACTTGTGGTTAAAAGTAACTTTCCAGAAGCCTCCAACAGTGGATTCTAGTCAACACTGTAAGAAGGAAAAAGCTCCAAGTATGACATCCACTGGCTTATGGACTAGAAATTCATGAATCTGTACAGTAGCCTTACTCCCAAAAAATCAAAATTGAAACAATGAAAACATGTTCCAGTCATATAAAAGTGATGCAATTGGTTCATGACATTTATTTTTGGATGAAATGTTGAAACTTCTATACTTTATTTTCTGCTCCTACTGTATTTTTGAGATTTTAAAGTTTTCCATCAGTTAAAAAGAACAAAAACTCAGCTTAATTTGTGTTCATAACCAACAGATGCATTCAGAAACACATTTCCTCTCTCTTTCCTGTTTGTGCCATGGCAAATTAGCTTTTAGCTCTGATGGAAGAAAAATGGGGTTTATGAATCTTATAGAATGCTGTAGTTTTTCTTCATTGAAGCTAAAGATAGCAGAACTGATTCTGTTGTAATTTTTCTCTTAGAGTAGCAAAGTTGTGGAAAATATTGATGCCATATAAAATCAGGGCTGACATTTCTACACCACTGGTCTTTGTGTTAGTCAGAATGGAATGGAAGAAGACAACATTGCAGTGAATCAGGTCTTACAGTGCCAAACTTCTGATATGCCATTTCCTTTAGAAAAACATACTTGCTTCATTTTCATGGAAAAAAAAAAGAAAATAAATGGATGTGTCTAGGCTTATGGGTTGTTCTGGAAGTTTGAGATGTTAGACTTTGTTGGGATCACTCTGCACGGCTCGACCTTAAGGAGAAGGAGCTGCAGCATTGAGAAGCTGGTAAACAGCTAGATATCTGCACGGCTCGGCCTTGAGAAGAGGGAGCTGTGGCACTGGGAAGCTGGTAAACAGCTGGACATCTGCAGGGCTCGGCCTTGAGGAGAAGGAGCTGTGGTAAACAGCTAAGAAGAAGCACTGTATAAGAAAAACAGGATGGAACCCGGACCACGTAGCAGTAAGCGCAAGTAGGAGGAGTATGATAATGCACTCTTTAGAGCTAAGCCAATGATTGTAAGACAAGTATGCATAAAGTAGAACTTAGTGTATAAATATGTGTAAGGTTTTGCAATAAAGTTGAAGCTTGCTTTATCACTCATATTGAGTCGACTGCATGCCTTCCCTCGCTCGTCGCAAGACTTGATCTTTACTTCCTTTCTGTGAAAACCTTAGGAAATTTCTAAACAGTGAAGACAAGACCAAACAGCCAGTTGCAAGATTAAGTGTCAGCAAACATTAGAAATAAAGAGAATATTTAAAGAAAAAAAGCACCCTTTATTAATTCCTTTCTAATGCTTTTGACTGCCATAACCCAACATGTCCCAGGCAGGTGCTGCTGTCATAACCATCATGATTTATGTTCACACACTGAAGGAAACCCTACTCACACAAACAAGGCTGTTTACAATTTGTGAGCCAAAGATCTGTCACATCAGCTGGAAAAAGGTCTCCGTTAATATCAGTGTTTTCTGGATCAGGCTAACAGTACGTTAAATGAGGTTGTGTACAACTTGTCTTTGCAAGTGCAGCGACCAGACTGCAGTATCTTGGACTGTTGTTAGTCATTGCAGTAATGTAACTCTATTGGTGAGTTTTGACATCTTTCTGTGCCAATCTCAAGATTTCCGAGAGTTTCCACTGTATGGCTGGCCTGCTATCCTGTTGGCCAAGGTCCCCTGTAGATTCAAGAACAGTAGCCACAGAAGAGGCATTGACAGGGAATCTGAAAGATTTGGAAAGGAATTTATTGTGAAGAATGCCTATTTTTACCCTCCTTCTCTCTTGTGGGTAGTTGATGACAGATCAACTACCAAGCACTTTAGTAGAGAGGAAGAATCTTCTTCTTGCTTGAAGACTGTCCAAGATATTACAATATGCTAAAAGTTGCATATCCATATAATAAATGATAGGTCTTGTTCCACAGAGGGACTTACGTACCCTAGGTGGATGACACAAGCAGTTGTTATTTAAGTACTATATTCCACCTCCATTAAATAAAAAAGAAAAAAGATTACTTAAGCTGTTACAGTCAGATTTATCCTTGAACCAGTATCATGGCCAAAGGGTCTACTGTGCACATCTTTGATGCAGGACTGTTTTAAAGAAACCTGAGACCACACTAATGGGTAGCACTTTTAGGACAGCACATATAAATCTTTGGAGAGATTGAAGATACCAGAGGTTGGGAACACCACAGCATATTCTATTTCTCTCACTATTGGTTCTGTGCTGACAGCCTGAGAAACATTTTTTTCTTGCTTCTTTAAAATACTGCCCAACTTTCTTTGCCATGCTGGCACAGTTTGGGTCAGAAGAGCCATGCAACCTTGACTTTTTCATTCTAGGAAGGTCATTGAGGTAATTGTGAAACTTTGGCTGTGACATTGATGTCACTGTTGCCCAGAAAGTCCCTCAAAGCACCTGTTGTAATTGATGTCTGTATGTTTTCTTTTATACGCCTCTATAGATAACAAGCAGAATTGTTTTTAGCTTCTGAAGCCTGTTACTGGTTTAAAATATACTAAATCAATCTCTCTACGAAGTTTGTTTATAACAATATTCCTTAAGTCACAAAGTATTCAACAGAAGTGGATTCATCTAGAAAAGATTTGTTGTATCAGTTTTAAGAATACACCTTTAACCGAATAGCTGCTGCTCAGTGTATGGGCACAGATTTCCTTTCAAGTTTGTTCTCCTCTAAAATCCAACTTTAACATGAAGGGCCAATTTGCCTTATTTTAGCCCAAGCGGGATTTCCTATTTAAAGCGTCCAAACAAACAAATAACTAGACAGTACCAACACAAAAGCCAGTTGAAAAACATCACATGCATGGAGCTTACTGAGTGACTATGACTCTTTTTTGATCTTTCAGCATGGACCTCTGAACCCAACAAAATAAACAACCCAGATTATGTCCTAATTGCTGCTAGTGAGCAGAGCTGCAACACCTGGGTGTGTGGTTTCCCTTTATAAATTAAAAGGTCAAGCTAGCCCCTCCTCGCTTTAGGAAAACATCCTGTGCCTATGCTCTCAGTGGCCTTTGGCAGCTAATCAGTTTTGTACCAGTGGGTTAGTTGTGGGGGGGGTGTCTAGTTTGAATGTATTCCCCTTCCTCCTCCCTGTATTTTATTCTCTGCTGCTGGTTTCCTTTGGAAACCTTCTTACTATTTAAGCAACTCTTATATCAACCCTGAGCTCTGCAGGGATATGATGAGTCTTCTGAATAAACTGATGTGATCTGCATAAATAGCTTATACTAGTGTATGTAAGGTACCTTGCCTCCCTAGGTCTACAGGCAGAGACTCACCCAGTGGAGATGAATTCCCAATCACACCAGCCTGCTGTAACAGAAATAAAATAGGAAGGGAAAATAAAAGTTCCTTAATTAGAACACAGCAAAAAGATAAGATACTAACTTGGTTTGAAACAGAAAGTTGAAAAGAGTGTGAAAAGAAAATGTTCTCTGGTTTACCACCTCATAGAATTTCCTTTCTAGCAAGCTTGGAATTGGCAACCTAAGGCAGAGGGGGACCTCTGTAAATCATCTGCCGTGTCTCCATTCCCACATTTCCTTTAGACTTTCTCTCCAAGTGCATGTTGTTCCGTTCTGTTGGTAGGCCTGAAGTTAGGATGATTGTACTGGAAATCACATGGCATGTTGCTACCATTTATATGTTTATATTTTTTACAAAGGTAAAAACATTTTATCAGACTGTAGTGTTGACAGTTTGCTTTCCCAGTTCTCTATGTAAAACCTGCTGGTCTTTTTGAAAGTACTGCAGATATGTTGTATTTTAAAAGTAACCATTCTTACAGAGTAGCATTTCTTTCTAGGAAAAAAAGTGTTTTGGAAAAATAAACAATCAAACAGTCCAAGTCCCGACATGGAAAATGAGAATATCATGGATAGGCGCTTAGTGTTTGTATCTAACTCAGCGGAATGCTGCACCACAGTTGAAGCTCCTAAAACCTCATGTAATACTAGTTGTAAGAAGTAGATAATAATAAAGTGAGGCTTTTGACTGATAAAAGGCACTTGTTCCCTGAAAGAAAATCACCTAAATAAATATCTAGATATACCACTTTTCTATCTCGGCTGCTAACAGAACACTGATTTTGAGACAGTTACAGGTGACTTTACAGTGGCTGCCAAACAATTACATTGACATAACTTAGTTTATTTTTAACATGTAACCCAGATGCAGAATGTTATATTAAACGATCTGTTGATTGGTTTGTTTTGTACATGTTTCTGTGGAAAAGCTGTGTCATAGACTGGATGCATTGGTTATCTGAGCTGGGTGACTGGGCATCTAGACTTGACAGGGTTGGTTTTGCTCCAGAGGTATTTATTTACACCTTTGTACTCTATTTTTGTGTCTATCCCAAGAAAGCTTAGCTGGGGGGTGAGGGAAGAATTTTGCTTCATGAACAGCATAATCTAGGGTACTGCAAGCTGTATCTTAAATTTACAATTCTAGATCAATGAAACTTTTCTCAGGGAACACCCACACAAAATGCACAGGAACAGGGGGGAACAGTGGCAGGTGAAATCTGTTTGAAAGTCACCAAGGCTCTGATAATTTTTCAGAAAGTAATGGTTCTTCAGGGACTTTCAACTGAAAGACTCATGATCTACTTATCATGCCTGTGACATAATTAATTCCTCTGTTTTATGCAATGTATAAACTGATTTTTAGCTGCGGGGCAAAGGTGTGTGCCTGTATCTGTATATACACTGTGTTGTACCAAGGGGCTGCTGTGGTTGAGCTTGTAGTAATAACTCATCTCACTTCTCTCTCTCGGAGCTCCTTTTGCTACAGTGTCTTCCCATCCTTGTTTGCACTCAAGTTCTTTCTAAAGGCTTGCTCCTAACAATGACGATAATTAATGACTGTGTTTCAAGGCTTCCCAGTACATCCTGTCATTTCAGAGCCTGTCTTCTATACTGTAGGCTCTGAGAGGCAGTATTTGTTTTCATGTTTTGTCTTATGCAATGCCAAGCAATTCATTCTGTTCAACAAACAATAAAAGTGGGTGAAATTTTTCTCACTGTTATACTTTTGCAAATCTTAAGCCTTTTAACTCCATATAGAGAGGAGCAAATGAATCTATTTCGTATGCATTTTTACATGTCAATATATACCTGGGCAAAGCAGAAGTCTATTATATTTCAGAACGGGGAATTCATTTATTAAGCCATGCAAAGAAGATGTTTCTCTTTACTGGCATAAGCAAATGTTTGCGTTGGTCATCTGAAGCATTCTACATATTTTATGTTGCTTAAGGAAGAAAACCACTTGCTGTTCTTTCTTCCTGTCTTTATCACAGCTTCACACTACCCGTGTGTAATAACCCAACACTGCATGAGTTACTGCAGCCCTCTTCTTCACAGTTTCAGTTTTTCTCTTTCAAAGGCTAAAGAGTTTTGTCTGACACTTTTATTGTCCAGATGGTTTGTGACGTGTACAGATGTTATATTTGATAATACACTGATTATCAAAACATGTCCTGTTGCTCACTTGAGGGTTACAACTTGATGCATAGACCTATTACAAAGATTGATAGTCTTAATAAATGCTAACCTACCAATTCTGTAAGTGTACAGAGGTTTTGTTGTTGTTGGTTTTTTTTTTTAAAGATGCTAGATGGCACTGCTAGTCCAGGCTTTATTTTGAACAGCTGGGCTTCATAAACCTAATTCTGCAAGGGCATGTGAGGTATTCCTTAAACTTGACAGCTAACACGTTCTGAGGAATATACACCATGATGCATACAATAATGTTTCCACTGTAAGAGTATTCAGGTTTAGGTCTATAAACCCTAGTTAACGGCACCTAAAATTGTTGTACAAATATCCTTGTGTTTGCATTTTGTCCTCTGTGTTTCTTCTTCACAAGCCACCTCATTTCATAGTTGTTGAGTTATGACAGCATGGAACTTGTTACATATTTTAATTTATTATTCAAAATGTTGATCGTGGTACTTCAAATGCTTTTTTAATTCAAGAATTACACATGCAAAAATGGAAAAACTATACATTATTGTACTGGAATAATTTATTTCATAAACATGATGCCACCCATGTTGAAAGTCATAAAATAATTATTTTGCAGTTCTGCAGAATATTTAAGTATTTCTGTAACCATAGTGCTCTTTGTTTTCTTCATTCACTTTAGCTTCTATTTAATAGGTTTACTTTCTTTTCTAGAAGTTATGGATTCGGTGCCATTATCTGCCAACAGATGAGGGTTTCATTTTAGAAAAATACATTTTACACCTAAAAATGAGGGAACAAAAAAACCCCAATCTTCGCAGTAGACTCCAGTAACATGTAAAGTTGCTCCTGCTGCATAAAGATTTGTGACTTGAAAAAGTTTATACAATGTTATTGACTATTCATTCTCTGTTTAGTTAGTATCAAATTCTCTTCTTTTGTTTATTGTGCAGTAAGCTTACAAAGAAACTGCAAATTCTCAGCCTCTTGGGCAGACAGTTGGATACCGTGTCTAAGCGTTTGGAGCAACCAAACGGAACCTGCACCGTTCTGACCACTGGCTGGGTCACTGGCTGGGGCGTAAAGACTCACCTGAGTAACTTGAGAAATCCCTTCAATCTCCCCTTTTGATTTGCCTTTCACAGGCCAGTACTTTTTATTTCTTCTCATCTGTCTGCTATCATGTTAACAAGCAAAGGAGAATCTCGGCAGTTCATTGACAGGGTAATAAAATGGGATTTAGATTTCAGTATTTGAAGAATGGCTTGCTTTTAGGGTTTTAAGCTTTCGCCTCATACTCGTATTGCCCCAGTGATCAAAAAAGCCCCAAACATCACAATGTACAACATTGGCCCTATGAATTGTTCACCTAAGCTGTCCAGTCATAACTGGCAGAACATACTGTGCATAATGAACTTTATGCAAAATTTTGCATATTTCTCTGTAATACCATAATATTAAGCAAAGAATATTCTGTAGGGCTTTTCTCAGGTAATTACTTCCATCTAAATAAAGCTGAAGATGTGCAGTTTAATTCAACACAGTTGAATAGAGAATAGCCCAAACTCATTCCAGACATGAATTACGTGAACTGATGAGGTGAATTTGGCCTTGTGTATCTGCATAGGGAAACTCATACTTCCTCTTGGACACACAATGCAAACGAAACCCAAGATTATTGCTTTGAAAATCTGTGATAGATGGTCCTCTCAGGTGAATACTGTGCTAAATAATTCATGACTGTTGAGAGATGTTGCTTGACAATGTTGTGTTTAGTTGCTAGAAGAAAGTAAGCACCGCTTTGTAAAAGCAAGGCAGGAGTGAGCATTGGTAGAAGGTTATTTATTGTTGATGCAACAGCTATAGTGCAGTGCAGTCCTGAAACATTTGCAAGTTAATATACTCTAAAATACAGCAAGATTTTTTATCTTTATAAAGCTGGATTTTTCCTTTCAAATGATGCTTCTGTATATATTGAAGTTCATTCTAACATATTTTATCTGAGCAAAAGAGAAATGAGAGTGGTATCAATCTGAATGCCAAACATTGTGGCATCTATGGAAATACTCCCTCTGTATATAAAACTGCAGGTTTTACTCAAAACTGCAGGTTTTACTCAAAACTGCAGTTCACCAAGTATGCTGGCAACAAATACAATGATATCTACTAGGATAAACAGTTATGTGTATTAGTTTGTCAACTGCTCCTAATTCTGCATAATTTAGATGCTGTGAACTGGAGAGGTGTGCATTATTTATCAATAATGTATGTGTGGATGAGTTTCATGTGAGAGAAACTCGAGTAAATAAATCCACTCTAATGTGCTCTATCTATTATTAATCAGTGCAACAGAGTAACTGTTAAAATATCCCAGTACATAACAGGCATCAGTAACAATTTTAAAGACTCATGACCTATTCTGTAATAAGTTTTTGAGATCCTCGTTTAAATCGTTGTTATGCTATTGTCTAAAAATACTCTAAAGTAGGATTTGATATGATTTTTAAAAAAATACTTATTAATTTTGCCTATTCTAATTTTAATGCATGTCAGCAAGTGAGAATTTCAAATTAGGGCCTTCATTTTTTGGAAACTCCCATGACATATTAAGGCACTTGTGGAGAATTTCATTGGCTTCCCATATAGATATAGGGTCTTCTCAGGAAGCTTTCAGTGCAAGGTCAGGACTGAAATCGGCAGAGGATAAGCACATCTTAAGGAAGATGCATTCTTCTTATCAAACTGGTGCCTGGAATATAACCCAGAATTAATATCAGTTCCCTACAGAGAAAAACCTCAAGATGGAATCCAAACAAGCTGGTTACAGTCACCCAAGTTAGCTTGGGAGAAGTGCAGTGAATGAAGGCGGACAATGTTCTGCTCTTGGATATTTTCTGTATTTTATTCAGGATTTCAGAGAGGGATCTCAATTTGGAAACTTTGTGGGGTGCCAAGTGGGTGGGACACTCAAGCATGGCCATCTCATGAGCGGTGGGAATTTGGGCTCCTGCTGAGAGGTTTCCTGCAGAAGAGGAAGCATGCATTCGCTTGCTTCCAGAGTCTGTTCAGGAGACTGGGGTTTTGCACAGTCTTGCTGCAAAATGCCTTGCTCCTTCTTGCCATCTTCTTCCACCTCAATAAATCTGTTTTTTTTTGTTTGTTTGTTTAGTGGAGCAACTTCATCAAGAGGGTCTGAAACCATAATTCCTTATCTGACATAGTTATCAGACTAAGCAATACCTGGAGGGCTTTGGCACATCTGGGGACATTAGTTCAAACATCCTCAGACAGAAGATTATTTCTGCATAATCTGCATGTGTGCTCTGATCTCATGGTCTAAAAGGGAAGACAGTTCTTCCAGGCATCTTCTAAATGAAAGGAATTGCTACTGAATTTTATGCAAAACCTGCTTCATCCCATGTTCAGTAGATGTGCTCAGAGAATGAGTGCTTGGTAAGGGAAATAGGAAGAGTGACCCCCAAATGCAGAGCTCTTATTACCTATCTCTAAGTATCAATGTCTGAGGTACTTGTCCAGTTGATAACAGAGTGAGTGGACTCTATACCATAATTCTTCTGAGTGAATATTGGGAGATGGTAAGTTGTGTTGCAAACTTCATTACTACAGTGACTCAATCTCCATTGTCCATAGAAAGATTCTTGCTGACTGTCAGAAGGGGGCACTGACATTGTAGACCCCTTAGTTTGATGGAAGTGTCTTGCCTCTAGGGAGTTGGGTCTACATCTGGCCAGGGGTAAGTGGTAAGTTAAGTAGCGAGCAATATAACACCTAAGAAAGAAGCTGTTTAGTCTGTGCTGAACTGGAAATAGATATTCACAATAATAAAGGCACTGCAAAGTTTAGGAAGTTGTTGAAAAAGGATTTTCAGGGGTATTATTTTGGAATTAAGTGCCTAAATTGATCTTAAACTAGCATGAGGCACCTAAAATCTGTTTTTTAAAAACCTGAGACACTATCTAGCTATCCTATTTACTTCAAGATGCAAGTCTAATGCTAAAGGCCTGATCTGCCTGCACTGGAGATGTGCTTTTGCCATTACCTTCAACAGAAGCAAAACTGCCTTTCATTTGTGTGCACACATAGTAAATCTGAGGTATCAACAAGCCCTTCCTGACGCTACAGTACTTTTTTAAAAACTGTTTCATTTTTAACCAAGTTAATTAGTTTCCAAGTGAGTAGGATGCTTTTATACCCTCTTAATATTCTCTTTGCAGTGTGTTGGTTGCCTGGGGTAGAAGTGTTTTTGATTAACTATATGCGATAATGAAAACCATGAGAACAACCTTATGCAGAAGTTCTCTCTTTCTGATGTTACATATAAAACGGCGGAAGTCTTACAATATTTAACACACAGCTTTTTCTCTCCTCCTGCTCCTTCCCCAACCCCCTCCGAGCCAGAACTCAAGCTAATTATGTAAGTGTTAGAAATGGTGGTATACCAAGACACTAGTGTTTTGCAAGGTGTGCCTAAGTGGAAAATTCGACTGTTTTTACTGGGAAGAAGGGACAGCACAGTCTGAAAAGGACACAAAGCAACTGCAGTGAGAGCTGCTTTGGTTACTATGATGTCCTGCAGTGTGATTGAGCGTGACACTCAGCTGAGCGCATGTATGCTTAGGGCTTGTTAATGAAGCAAATGGGACACGCTGCTCCACTTGCACATTTGTTGTTTTTTCAGCTAAATGTTGTTGACTGTTGGATCCTTCCTACATCCTGAAGCCTATGAAATGGATTATAACTAGCCTGTTGGGACTAAAGACGACGGCCAAATGCTAGGGGTTGAGAAAACAGTACTGACTCTCTACTCTGGATTCTGTGTTATGGGCCTCATTTTTCATGTTAATTCCCATTGCAAAAATACTTTTGGATATGGATGATTCTCATGTAAAAACATGCATAGCAGGGTGTAGTTCCTAGTAAAGATCTGAAAGGATCTGATTTTTCTTCCAGTGAAATGAGCAGGATTTTTGCAATTTCCTTTAATTAGGGAAGGATTGAAATCCTTGAAAGGACACAACCTTAATAGGCCGGCATATTTTGCTGTCTCACGTGGATTTGAATTTGAATTAAATAAGTGAATCACAACAGCATTCAAATTCACCTTTACAAATATTTTAAGGCTATTAAGTTTGTATCAGACTTAAAATCTTGGCCTCTTTCTGCGTGTCAGTATCAGGAGGAACTCTGTAGACTGTTGGGGTTGATGGCAATCTCCCAGTCTGCTCTGTAGCAAGTCCTGAGCTCTTGACGGATACTATTCCAGCCTATTTTGGGGGTGGGCTAGGGGACAAATGTGATGGCCAAAATTCCTTACAATAACACAGAAAGGCTTAGTGAATTAGATGTCTGAAAAATAGTGACTCTGATGTTGAAATGTATTATGTAGAGTATTAAGCTTGCTGGGTATTGTTATATATTGTGTCAAAAGGATACGATGCAATGTGATTTTGTACCCATGGGAATTTTACTGCAGACTATCACTGAAGCAGGAACTGGAACCCATTTATTACTATTTGGCATATGCTACAGAAAAAGATTTGGGCATATGTTGTATTTCCTTGTCATTTTCATTTTTGTCAGGAGCAGACCTATGCCCAGAATGGAAAAGAGGAATCAAGTACAATTGAGAATTCATTAATTCTGTTTTTAATTCTGTTTTGTGCTAACAAAATGACTGCCAAACTGAAGCCATTTTAGATCAAAACAAAACCTGTTGTAGATCATAGATTTGAGCATTTCAAATTAAAACTGAATGTACTCTGGGCATAAAATGTTTTGAAGTGAAAATAATTCTACAGCAATTGAAACTGGTGTGTACAATTGTGCCAGGGTCATGCTATTAGGGCTTTGTAAAATGTTGCTCTATCGGGCTAAGAACTTCCTATAGCTTCTTGGCTTGTTATAGTTAGGGGAACGCTTTTGTTGGTATATATTTGTTAATTAATTTCATATCACTCGGAAAATGGGCAAACATTTCAGAGCAGGACTGTGTGTAATCGCCCTTTCTGTAGCAAAATCAAGAAGGTATTAAATAAAGCTGAAACAGCCTTTGACAAAACCAACAAGAAGAATAGTGGGTACTACAATGATTACATACAACTGATGCCATCTTTTTTTTTTTTTTTTAAAAAAAGAGACATCTCCCTGTCTCATTAAAATCCTTACTCTGAAACCACTTACCTGCTCCTTTACAAATGCTGTACTACAAAGGTGCTAAATTGCAGGGATCAGATTAACTCTCCATATATTCAGATTAGTGTTTCTCTGAAGTAAACACAGCCTAAATGTTCAAAGTAAAAGCAGTGGCTTTGAAAAGGTGTTTGGGATAACTGTAATATTAGTTTTTACCACAGCAGTATCCTGATGGCAAACAGACACATCACAGCATGTCACCTTTTGGCAGATAGCTGCTGGGCCGTAGTTTGCATCCCTACTGGCTTGTGCTTGGGATTCCAGAGTGTAAATCTGGGTAGAATTTGTCCAGTTGTGTCCAAAGAACATTGCTGTGAGAGTTAATGGGAAATTCAGCAAGAATTTTTACTGTTGGGAGGAAAAGTAGATCATGCCAAATATGACTCAAAGCCAATTCTCAGTTTGCATTTAAATATTAGTAGCCTGATACAGCTTAAAACCCTTTATTGCTTTAGAAATCAAAAGCAATGCTTTGTCAGATGTATGTAAGTATGAGTCAGCTTTCTACTGGTTAATTGTAAATGGCACAAACCAATATTTAAGAAGATTTGTGACTTATTTAATGCTACTTACTTGTTTAATTAGATGACTTTTAAATACAGAGCCAAATTATTTTATAAATATTTAGCTTTCCATTAAATTTATATCCAGACATCAGTCTTTTGATAGGAACCATCTGCATCATTTGAACTTTCTGCATGTTCAAATTCTTGTTTATTCTTTTGCTTTCATTCTGAAAGCAATTCTTTTTTTACCAATGCTAACAATGCAGCACTTAAATGAGATCCCAAGTCTATGACATGATACAGGCACAATACTGAGATAATTAAAATCAAGGCCACGCATGGATAGCAACTTCGAATTAGATAACTGCTAAAATTCCTTGTAGGTCAGGCACATTTTGGAAATGCAAGTACCGTAGAAGGGAGATAAAAATCACACAGACAATATAATGATTTAGAGATAATGGTTCCTTCTGCACTTGTTTCATACAGTAAAATCTGTGTATTCCATGAAAGTTATTTCGAAACCAGATAATTAATCATGTTTATAAGGACAGTAAAACAACCCATGACTAGAAAGGTTCTAGTGATAATGGTTTTTCGTCTATCAATAATCAAAGAAACATTTTGCTGGAAGCTAATTCTCTAAAGGATTAACAAATATATCTTTCAGTCTCTTACGACTTTGTTAATTTAATCTTTTGCGCCTTCTGTTGATATTCCCTTTAACTATAGCAATGTCATCTGAATTTAGAAGATAAACTATTAACTGAACTCTTTGTTTCACCTGTTCGAGTTAGATTTGATACACGAAAATATTCCATTTCATGAGATAAAAGGTATATATTTCCTGACAATAATAAATACAGTTCAAAAGGGCTCCTGTGTTTTGTCTGATGTGGTTTGTGCGTGTTGCTGTTAAACTTTAGGATAAACATCTGTTGTCTGTGTGGATTTTCCTTGATGGTTTGATGTCAGGTGCACAGATTAGGACTTAATCCTGCTAACCTCTGCTCAAAGAAATACCACCAGTGATCAGTAGCTACTGACAAGCTGCAATTTTCAGAATAGGGCCTTCTCTGCTTTCTGAATTGAGAATGTAAATTGTTTAGTCTCAACAGCTTGTGGCATGCAGTCGCTTCCTATATAACTCGTATGTAAAAGATACTTGACACTAAACAAACCGTTGCCCTTAATGTAGTCGCTCACATTAGAAATGGAAGAATTTTTTGAAAAGACAAAACTAAAAAAGCTAGAGAGGCATATTGCTTTTTCTCTCTCAGATACTTTTGTTGTGTTTTTCAACTGTGATGCTGATACTATGTAAAAACACAAAGGCACTTCATTAAACATTGTGGTGATATCTGTGCCTGTTCATGAGAAACACATTTTTAGTGTAATACACAATGTACACATAGAAATCACTTTTATGAAATATGTTCGGAGCGTAATGCATCCTCAGCCTTTTTGCTGCGGTTTGTATTTCCAGAATCTTGACTTTATCAAAGAAACCTCTGTGTCAGCCTCCTTATGTGTATGTTTATCTTCTCCTGATTTTGCTGTCTGCAGAAAGCTGCTCTTTCTTTGGTCTTGATGAACGTATCTGTTTAAAAAGTTGGTGAGGCTGGGGTATCTTTACAGCAGTCTCTCTAAGCCTTATCTGCTCAGTGGGGGTTTACAAATTCTTACTAATGCAAAATTAGGGCACTAATTTCTCCTGTTTTCCCCTCACCCTGAGCACTTGAGTGGGGAGAGGGAACGTTGTAAAGGGGATGAAAAGCTTTAGCATACTCACCCTGCAGGGCAGAGGATACAGAAGATCACAGCTGTCTCTACCTCTTGGATCTGGATCTTATTAATGTCATCGAGCAGTGAATCCTCTGTAGCTGTAGGCTGGACTTTTCCTGCTGTTAACAGGCCTCAGAATGAACTGAAGTTCACCAAACTTTCTGCAGCTAAGTAAACTCAGCATTACTCAAAACTTGTCTCCAGAGCCTAAGACGACAACAAATGGGATAGTGTTAGTACAACAGCCCCATGGAGCTGTTTGATGTCTGCAAACTGACCGGGGTGCGAACGTGTATCTCTTGGGGGCTGCTCCTCTCCGGGGGGGCCGAAGCTGCGCGGGCTGCGGCGCGGCGGAGCGGAGCGGGGCACGGCTCTGCGCCCAGGCTGCCTGCTAGTGCTTCGGCTGGCTTAGCCGTACCCAGCGCTGCCGCCGCTACCTGGCCCGTTCTTGTTTTGCGTGTGGCATGGACAAATTGGAGACCAGGGAAGAGGAATGCAAAATGCCCTTCGGCAGGATAGAATACGTAATAAAACAGCCACGCTAGAAGGAAGGGGGGTGGGGGTGGGGGTGGGAAAAGGGCAAAACAAAACTCCCTCCCCCCTTTTGAACTGTTTCTTCGTTTCCTTTGGCAGTTAATAAAGAGGGACCTCCTTTCCATGAAATGTGTTCATGATAAATCTGATACCTTTCTATTGTAGTGTATTATACTATTTATAAAGACAGTCTAAACCTGGGAATGCAGCTTCAACAGATATCCAATTACAATAAGCTGAACCTGAAATGCTTGGGAAAATGTAGCTTTAATGTCTACAGAGTTCTATGGCTTTCCTGCTATGAAATCTGCTTGTCTGTTATTAGACGATTTTTTCAATAATGTGCAGTATTTAAGAACATCATTGTTAATTAGCCCAATCACATTGCTTGCCCAATGCCAAATGTTTTCAGAATGTCATCAAATTGCCAGTAAGAATGGATGGCAAGAAATAAATGTAAAATAGCTTCTCTTTTATTAGAGGTCCCCAGCATTGCTATTTTTAAAAATCTTGGACTATAGTAAGAAGTTGAGCTAAATACAAGAGATTGGTAACCACAAGGGTATTTGGGGAGACATAGGAATTACAAGTGACTACAGATGGAAGCATCATCTGAAAGTGATACTACATTAAGCAACGGCAACACCAATGCACAAAAGAAATTTTGAAAGATCACATGATAAGGAGATGGGATTTTTTTTCCTCTCATTGCTGCTTTATATTTTTTGGAAAGCAAATCTGCTTGCCTGTATACACTCTGTTTACCTGTGAAATATGGAAAGGGTAATAAAAGACACTTGGATGCCACAGTTTAGTTATGTCATAAACATGGAAAAATACTGCCATATATTTTCTTTTTCTGTTTAGTCTGGAGAAGAAAAGGCTGAGAGGGGACCTCATCAATGTCTGTAAATATCTGCAGGGTGGCTGTCATGAGGATGGAGCCAGTCTCTTGTCAGTAGTGCCCAGTGACAGGACGAGGGGCAATGGGCACAAACTGCAGCCCAGGAAGTTCCACCTCAACATGAGGAAAAACTTCTTTACTGTGACGGTGACGGAGCACTGGAACAGGCTGCCCAGAGAGCTTGTGGAGTCTCCTTCTCTGGAGACCTTCAAAACCCGACTGCACATGTTCCTGGTGCAACCTGCCCTAGGTGACCCTGCCTTGGCAGGGGGGTTGGACCAGATGATCTTCGGAGGTCCCTTTGAAACCCTACCATTCTGTGATTCTGTGATTCTTCTAGGTGAAACTGAGACATGCAGATTAAAACTGTCACAGGATGTTAGTGGTACATTTGGTCCTGCAGTCCAAGTTTCTGTCCCCTAAAGAAATAGGTGTCCTGTTTCAGTGAATTCTTGTTCATGGATCCTTGTAGAGCAGTGATGCTCACAAAGAAAGAGGAAGAAGGAAGGTGTGAAGGGTACACTGCAAAGATACAATCATCCATATACTCTTACAGCAATCAGCAGATTAGGGAGTAGGGCAGCACGAGTCTGAATTACCTACAGCACAGGGCAAAGATTTTAAATTTTGTCTCATTAAATAATTCTTCATACAGATCTGGAGACTTTCTTCTAAAGGATCTCACACAGCTTTTACAAATCAATAGTCTATTGAATGTTTTCAAAGGTTTCCTTAACTTTAATGGGACCCTACTTAGAAAGCAAAAGCATCTTTAAAATATACATGAAGACCTATATTCTCTCTAACAGCACATGAAGTTTGATGTATGAACTGAACCAAAACAGGCTGATTGAAATGGCTGTGGGACTAAGGTAGTTAATGACCTGGATTTGCCAAAGAATGGGTTAACACCACACTTTTGTCAAACAGTACAGTGGTATTTAGTGATGAAAAATTGCATTTTATTTGGGAAAGAGTCTCTGCACAGAATAGTGCCACCTAGCACCATATTAGGACATCAATTTCGATGGCTGGAGGAAAGAATGTGACCTATCCCCCAGTCCTATGCACCGCAGAATCCTGGGTTGGAAGTCTTCCACCCAAGAGTTGGCTAGACTTAGCTCTAACATCCTTATGAAATGTCAAAGTCAATCTAAAATAAGGGTAGTTTGTAAGTGTTTTTTAATTCCTCCCAGAAAAGCTCTCTATTTGAAGTCTGATTTAGCAAAAAGATGGTCAAGGGGGAAAAAAAAAAGTCTGGCCTTTGTAGTGCAAAAGCCTCTTCAAGGTTTCAGTGGTGGGTTTTGTGGGATGTAGTATTTTGGTACAGACTGTTTTTTGAGACAGAATTTCTATAAGAAAATTAAATAGGATTTGGAAGTCTGAGTTAAGTTCTGATTTGATATCCCTGAAATCAACCTCAGATACTTCAGTATTTTAGTTTTACTTAGCTAATTTATGATGTTGTTGACTTTTAAGTGCTCTTGGCTTTTTCAGGATCATGAACTTGGAAGTCTTTTAGGCACTAAGTAAAAATTTTCTCCTGGAACCGAAAGCTGCTTTCCTAAGGGGGCTTACTGGAATTGGAAGCCAGTTTACTACAGTTTTCCAGACATCCCAGCTGTAAGAAAAAATAAGTTAGAGGAAAAAGAAAGAAGGTTGCAAAGTACATTTTTAAAAGAACTATGTTGCACATCTTTTTATTTTAAAAGTCTAGTTTTTGGTCATAGAGAAATATATTGCTTGTTTTCTATTATGTTTTCTGTATCTATTTTCTGATACCTGTTAGAGTGAAAAGGGCAAGAAAAAGTATATCTGCCACCTATCAGAAGATAAATCTAAAATGTTTATTCAGCATCAGTTTAAAAGTTTGTGTGAAGAATCTAATTCTGATGTCACTGCAACCAGATGAAGTAAGTTTATGTAGAAATAACAACATTACATGCTGTTGTTGCGTAGATTCCTTGAAAGATGTGTAAATGAATTGTGAGATCTGAACCTTTGTCTTCTGGAACATCTTGGAAAACATTGAATGGCATGTACTCCTAATTAAAATTAAAAATCCCAAATCAGAAACCTGAAGAGCAGTAAGCCAAGATGGTCAAAACTGCCTTAATGAATTTAGACTTTTAATTTCAGTTGCTTTTGGGAAAGTTCCTGATAAATCCTCAGCTTCTGTTTGTGTTTTTCATAATGGCTTTTTAATAGTCTAGCTAGATGGCCAAAGACTTGCCTCTGCACACTTCATGTTGGTATAGTCTGCTTTGGGTTTACTTCAGTTTTTTTAGCTTGCTTTGTAGAATTGGCCTGCAGATTGGGGTAGCAGGGGATCCACACAGCTGCGGAACAAACACTGCTATAGTGTCTCATTTGGACAGATCAGAGAATGCTGGAAGGAAGAATTAAACTGGTGATAAAAACTGCTAAGAGAGTGGAGGAGAAGGTTGTGAGGAACAAATTATCTTTCACATTTGCTATGTGAAAAGAGAACAAGTACTATTGCCGATTATTTCTTCAGCTATTCTGTGGCCCTGGGGTGTTATTCTTGTGATTTCTTTCAGGGAAGTTTCTTTGGTGACAGTGCAGTTTGGAAGAGTACAAATGAGATGAACAAAGAACAGAAAAAAAGTTGTTCTTATGAAATACCAGCAAACACAGAAGGCTTGCGTCTTCTTCCCCTATTGAATACTGAATTTGTTAGGCACTATCTTCCCCTGCCCCCCATATTCAAAGTGAGGAAATTTTCCCCAGACATGATATTTTTGTGCTTTTTTTTTTCTTTTTCTATGGTAAGGTTTCTGCTTTTTCTTATTACCTACAAGACAGAAAAGGTAAATAGGAAAAACAGCAGTCAGGGGACGTTGGTGCTAAATTTACTCAACACCCTCACAGAGTGGTAAGAAGGCACAAGTTTAAGTCAGAATTTTGAGCCCTTCTTGACTATATTCCAGTTAACTAGTTGCTGAATCTCATGATCCAGGCAGCCTTTTGGGGCTTATTTGTGCTAATTAAAGATGTTGCCACTGACTTGAAGGAGAACTTAAAGACATGGATTTATATCCTGAATGAGGATATAGGTTGGAGGCATAGGTTGAATATAGTTCTCAAAGAAGATAATAAAATTTACTTATGCTTACTAATTCTGGAAGCCAAAGTCTAAATATGGAAATACGAATGGCTAACAAGTACAGGTATTATAAATGCTGGTCCCATTTATCACGGCCTTCTATAAATTTGCCTTCGTAAAGTCCCTTGACGTCTTTGAAGGTAAAACATTACACAGGCCAAGTGTCAATAGCCACACTAAGACAAATTCAGCTTGTAGTTCTATCAGCATAAATACAAAGTTATAGAGTTGCCTTTCAGTAGGCCCTGGGGAGGAACAATGCACATCCACTGAGACTTCAGAATAATTCAGATTGCTGTTGTTGTTCTTGAAACATTAAAGTGAATGATGAAAATGAGGAAACGAGTGCTGGCAAGAGGTTAGCAGGAGGCAAACACTCTGCAGCCATGTCCATGCAGCTATCCTGCTCTGCCTCCTTCGCCCATGACCTGCAACGCCCTGAATGCTCTAGTCCTGGATCTTTGCGGAAAAGCAGTTACAAGCTGTGCCAAACTGTGTGATGCTTTTGTGCTCTGAATACATGTCCTCCAGGGGCTAGGATGAAACCACCGCATTCATTTGCACTTGAGTAAAAACTACATTGTTTTTGCAGTCATTTGGCATCATGTTCAAAAAATATAAGGTCAAATTCAGCTCTGGTGTCGCAACTCAAATGATTTCAATGGCATTTTGCCCACCTACATCAGAGCTGGATTTGGCCCATCATCTGGATCTGCTTAGTGAATACTGTGCTAAATGTTTAATGCCTTGCACAGGGTTTTAGTTATGTGCTTACCATTGAATTAAATGGGAATTGTGTTCTTAGGATCTTATCCAAATTATGAAACTGTAGGACTGTGAAGGCAACTGTATTTTTGTTAAACTTTGTGCACCACCAAGCACACTAGAAAATAAATTGCAGTTGTGGTGCTGGGTGCACCTATAATACAGCTATTAAGCATGATAAAATACCTTGCTAGTGTTTGCAACAATAGCAAATAATGAAGAGATTAAACTTTTTGACAAGGGATTACTTTGCTTCTGTTTCTGAATTAGTGATGACTTCATACACTAAACTGAGTGAGTGTATAGTTTTCTTAAGTATGATACTTCTAATTACTTCGGAGAGTATTTGAGGTTTTTTCTCTTGCAGGGCAATGCCCAGAAAAAAGTGTTGCTTTCTTCATGCTTGAGAAGTCAATATTGTCCTGGTTTTTTTTACATATTTAAAATTTTTTTTAAAAGGAATGTATTTTGGAATGTTACCTAGATTTATTAGTTAATTGATATCTACAAAGTTTTTATGATTAAGGGAGCAACACAGCAACTCAGAAGCCTTCAGAAATAGATTCACTACATATCACCATGTGTCCAGCCAGAAGTGATCAAGTGGTTTTGGTCATATTTGTTTTTCATAGAAAATTAAGTTTTCAAATACAGGATGTTTTTGCAAAAACATTTAATTTTCTAGGAAAAAAAACCCTTGACTTCGTGCAAATCTCTTAGGACTTTGGAAATGCCTTCATTTCTGATGGTCAAAATGTCTTCCTTTGACAAAGAACACTCTCACTGGCTCTAGCCTACCTAAACAAGTGTTTGACACATACACCTTCAAGATCTTTTTGAAAACAGTATGCTAATGGAGTCTTGGAACAAAATTTTTCTTTCCATGTTTAAGAATCTGATTCCTTTAAGCATGAAAACTTTCTAGAAGAGAAATTAGGAAAAATTTCAGTCTTAAGAAAGAAATCTAGATTTCTTATTGTCGTCCCACTCTTGGCTGATGTTGTTTCAGATTTCATTAAACCAAATAAAAACGATGATGTGAAATTACCTAGCTAAGGCACTTAGTTTTAGATTTATCTGGTGGTTGCTTTCATGTAGTTGCAATTTGCCTGTCCTGTCTTGTTCACAATTAATCAATGGTGTCCATAAATCTTATCATTTGGGGTACTGTTTCATGACGTTGTAGCCTTTTTGAAGCTCTAAGTGTATGTGAAATACTTGCGCTGACTTTTTTTTCTCCCCTTGGTGGTGGCTCAGTAGCTTATAGGGTGTGTGAAGAATAAAAGAAAACACAGGGTGGAGGAGGAAGGATGTGGTGAACATGTCAGGCATGAATTCTGCAGCAATTACACATACAGAATACTGCTTAATCATAGCAAAATGATCCTCTAAGGTCAGTTGGACAACATATGGAAAAGGCTAACTCTACATGAGAAGGTTTCTCAAACCAAAGTAAATGAAGCAGAAATGCAAGTGCATAAAACTAGCATTGGAACGTGGCAGTGAATGCATTGGCATTTGAAATGAAAGTCTTTGCTCTGTAGAGGAGAGCTGTACTCCTGAGGGACGTACGGTTGAGAATACCAAGGCTGACCAAGAATCAGTCAGGCAGAAACCAGACCAAGCATACTGGGTTCATCGCAGCTTATGCTGCAAGGTTAATCACAGGAGAACAAGAGCTGAGAAGATGCCGTGAGTCAGAGATCTAGAGGATGCCTTGGAAGACAGAACAGGAAAAGCTGGAAGCAGCAACTGCAACTACAGTTCTTAACATGCACTACTATATTTTCCAAAATAACAGAAAAGTTGGGTGCATAACTAAGACAAGCTTAAGCCAGAGTGTGTTACTGACAGAAAGTCACTCTGTAGGATTTTATGGTATATCACCTAGAGATAAAGAAACTAAATAAAGATCTGATTAGACATGCTTTATGGTAATATATTTAAAAATACGACAGAAGCTGAAGGACATGTGCGGACTCTGATCCCTAATGCACGGGTAGTTCAAGATAGTTAACAGCTTTCTCCTGTAGCAGACAATGTAAAGCATTGGGAGCAAAATATGTAATATATTTTGTTTCTGACTATAATTAAAGCGAGGGAAAACTACCTGTGGAACGCTCTTTGCATTTGCTGGTGGGCAGTAAGTGATCTAACCCAGGTTTTTGGGAATGGAAGATGTTCTCAAGTACGCAGATTATTTCAATTCTTTATATGGAATAGGGAGAGCTATTTGGTTGGAACTGGAAGTATTCTAAAGCTATCCAAATGCATGTTCCAAATTTAGAGTTCACACCTTAACACACAGGAAGAGAAAGCAAGTTTAAAGTAACGTTGTCCGTGCTCCTGCACCTCCAATTACAGAACTGACCATTAAAAAGGGCTAGGAAATTTCTTCCAAGACTGGAAGAAATTCATCAGTCTAAGAGTACAGAAGAATTGTATACGGATTGGATGAGTGGGCAATGCCAGTGTAGTACCAAATAACGGAGTGACTTTTTGACAGAGGACCAGCAAAAAGGATTTGAATTGGTGAAGAAAGGATTTTTATGAACTAGATTGTATTTAAATTTCCAAATTGATCCTAGTCACTTGCGGCTTCTGCATGGGAAATTACTTTATGCAATGCTAAAAGTTGCTGTGGGATTTGCACTTGAATAAATTGAGCTTGCTTGGTGCAGAGTTTGGAGGCTGCAAATTAAATGCTTAAAGTCTTGGTGAAGACTATAAATGCTAGAATATAAAAATACCATTTGTTGTCTTTGCTAGTCTTCTATTATCCATTACTTTCCCAGAGCTTATTTCTGCACTTTTGATTTCCTGTGCCTTAACAAAAAGGCACTGATAATTATCAGAGTCCTCTCTAGGTAGCTGTCATCGCAGTGTTGTTATATCTCTGCCTTCAGCACAGTATTCCTGAATGTTCTGAGCTGCAAGTAAAGACAGTAAAAGCCCAAAAGAAATGAAAAGAATTATGTGCCCATCCAGGGAGCAGAAAATGCTTGGCTCTTGATTAGAAAAAGTAGCCAGGAAAAGAATTCCAAACTTATTCCCTTTTAGAGAATGCCTAGCCCAGTAATTAAGAAACTAAACAGTTTATTCTTGTTGATTCCAAAACCGAGAGCTCATTCCTTTGTTGAGGACCTGGTGCAGAGATTTAAGAAACATCCCAGAGGGATGAAGAGGGAATTTGGAAATATCCCAGCAAGTTTTATGCCTAATAGGAGATGGCTTTTGGAGGAGAAATTGCTCAGGACTTGAGAGATCTTCTTGCAGCTGGTAGATCTGGCTGAAAGTTGCTGATAATCTCAAAGAGCAAGCAATGCTTTCTGGCAGAAATTTAGCAGAAAAGTAACAAAACCTAGTTGGGAGATTTGGATTTCAGGAGTTTGGACAAAAATAAAACTTCTGTAGATAATTTTCTTTAAATGAAAGGGAAGAGTGGTAGAAAATGGGCTGTAATCAGAAGATTTTACACTGTCATCTTTTATAATGTCTATATATTTTCTGTTCAGATTGGGTAGAACGAGATTAAAATATGCTTGTGCTAGTGGGATACTTACTTGTAATGCCCTAATGAATAATTTCATTTCAATAAGCAAGCACTATAGTACGGGGCTGTGATAGTAGAGTGGTTAGAGGCTTCAGGTATGATTATGTAGATGTATCAATCATCAGGACTCATAAAAGTACTCGGAGATAACTTCTGAGGCTTTATATAGAGCAGTATAATGCTCTAGCTCTATAATCATTGGTTTGCTCTCAACAAGCTGTTTAAATTGAACACCAATGCTGGTTTGAGCACTGGGTTAATGGAGGCCTATCTATACATTTTTCAGATATGTTATTAATCTACAAAGCATGACTGGCTGTTTATATTGCTCCCAAAAATGCATCTAAGAAGGATTGAAAGCACAATTAACAATACCAGTGACAACTGGCAGGGAGTATAAACCCACAGAAACTTTTTCACTAAGTAGGTGGTGGAATCATACACATTATGATCCATAGAGTTGCATTTTCAGAATCACTTTCAACTTCTGGGTGAAATTTCTTACTGACTTTTTTAGATACTTGAGTCACTGTGCAAGTACCTGCACTTATGTAGCCTGTAATGACAAGCTTAGAATAAAAATTTCTTTGCCAATTTTGTGGAAACAAGATTACAGTTTTCCTATGGCTCTTAGCTTTCAGCAGTTTACCCACTTGATCAGCATGCTATAGGACTGGTTTTATTTTGAACAAATAACATTTTACATATATCCCCACACTGGCCTTCTGGTTTTTTTCTTTTACCAGATGGCTTTTTAAAAACCTGGTTGTTGCCCTTTTATGCAGGTTGCCTGTGTGAAATGGAAGTCCAACATCCCTCTCCCCTTCTTGCCATCTTTCTCCTGCAAGCCCCTGAAGCCAGAGCCCCACCACAAAGGCCCTGCCTCCTCATTGTGCTTTCCCGTCCAGACTCAGCTGCCTTGCCAAGGCTACTGTGCCCTTAAGCCTCTACAGAGCGTCTCGGTTCCTTGCTCCAGGCAAGCTGCCTTGCCTTCGTCCTGCTCCCACGTGCTGAGCCTGAAGAGCAGATTCCAGTGCTGGTTGTATTCTTGCAAGCTGCAAATGACGCAGGCTGCCAAGAGGTGACCACTGCAGCACGCAGCAGTGACATCAGCAGGGATCAATTGGAACTGCTTGCGTGGAAGTGCTGCGACTCAGGTAACTCATCACCATTGTTTGGGGAACGTTTCAAGCTCGGCGCAGCAAACCAGTTTGGAAACCTGAGCTCCAAAATCTTCGCTCGTGGCAGGGTTTTAATAGTTGCCAGCCCATACAGAATACCTTTCAGGTCTATCTAGAGTAAAATGGTTGGATGGTTCAGTATATGAAAGACACCTTAAAAGCAAGAATAGCTCGTATTATTAACAGACCCATTCATATCAGTACTGTAAAATATGACCTTTCTTGAATAATTATTTAATTACTTAGTTTATTAAGATAGTTCAAAAACCACTGTAATTAATAGTACCAGCTTGTAAGTGATTTTTTTTAGGTAGAAGGAGTAGTTAAACCATATATTCTAACAAGTATTACTGTAATTGATTAGTAACTTTAAAAATTTGGAGTGTACTGCTAATACTTCCGCAAACACCTAAGTTTTGTGGTCGTAAGCACAGTTCTTTTTTTCCTAAGTATCTCTTCCACCTACTGGTATGGTGTTATAATGTAAACACATAGTTATTTTCTACTTTTTCTGGCCTGAAATTGAATTAGGGTTTTTGCTTCCCACTGTGGCAGGAACATACGGAAAGTCCTGTTCCTTCCCGTGGTGAGTGATTTCAAAGCTAGATATATCACTTGACATTTCTTAAAATTGCTTTCTCTGTTCCAAAGCAACTTAATTTACAGCTTTCTATATTTACAGTGTTTCATAAAAAGAAATTGTGTTTGGCTTTGTTGAATAAAAGCTGAACAGCTTGAAGTGAGGTATCTTCAAAGTAACAAGAATATTGTGCAAATACTTCAGAAAATCAAATAAAATAATCATAATCAAATGTTGCTCAACTCTGTTTGGATCTTACAAGCTAAGCTCTGATCAGACAGTACAAGCAAAATACTGCAAAAACTAGCATGGTTTACTGGTGTTCTTTCTTCTGGGCCAAAAGCTTAGAAATTTGGATTCCAGCTAGAATCATTCCAAGAGCTTTGTGAACAAAATTAATCAAGTCTGCTTTTGATGCTACATTAGGTCATTTTGTTTTGTTTTGTTTTTTAATAAGGCTTTCATATCTTAGCCTTAGAAAGGTTGAACTGTCGTGTGAGTATTCATGCCTATGATTGCTCAGCTTTGTGTTGCTACTTTATTTTAGGCAGACCTCTTCAATTAGTTTTATTTTTCATAATGCACTGCTTCTTATCACTAAGAATCCCCATCCCTTGAGAAAAATACAGGGGGAAGAGAAGACAAGACTGCCTACTGATAACTTACAGCTATCAGAATACTTTGGTATTGTATTTCTGCTGCAGACCCTATGTTGTCGGAAAACGACTCACTTTTGATGTGTGTTTCCTTGGGAAAACTATACGTTTGCTACTTCTGTGTTCCCTTTCTGACGTGGGTGTGATATCTACAAAGATCATATTTTTTCATCTTTGCTTCTTCATTGGACTATGATGGTTTTGGGGGCGGGGGAGCAACACACATGATACAGGGAGAGGCTTTTTTTTTTTCACATCAGTGTTCTTTTTCATCTTTTTTTTCTTTTTTTTTTTTTCCTACTTAGGCCATCACGGAGGTTTCTCTGTGTGCCTGAAGCTTCATCCAAAGAGAACAGGGTATGCCATTTTTGTCAGCATCCCGTACTAGAGTAAGGGATAATACAGTCCCATACCTCTGTGTTGCGATAGGTGCTCTTGTTAAAAAGGGCTTTTCAAGCATGAATGTGCTGCTGGGGGTGGTCAGAGACCTGCAGCCAAGAAGCAGTGCTGTAAGGGTGACCTTGGCCCTTCCACTAATGCTTCAAAATCTGCAAGACTGAGCAGTGGACTCTGATGTCTGTTTACGAGGATAGCCACTTGCACCCTGCCTCACCCCAAGTGCCCCAGTATCTCATTCTCTCTGAAGAGTAGGTCAGGTTATATTCGTGAGTAGAACATGAAAAGAGGACAACAGGTTATTTTGATAGCTCTTCTTCTAGTCTTTATTATTCTGTAAAGAACTTTCAACATGGAGAGTGTTATTTTGTTTTGGAGGCATTTTATATTTTTGGTGTTTATTGGCACTTGTGTCATTTTATATATTTAAAATGATACATTTTAATAAGGATTTAATTTCAATAATTACTCTGACTCTTTGATAAAGGATAAGGTAAAGAGGATAGCTTCTTTTAAATGACCTTTCTAGACTCAGAATTTATACTAATTTTTAATCTTACAAATGGTTCTTTGTGGTACTAGCTGGAAAAGTCATAGCATTATAGGGTGTATCTAAAATTGCATGTTTTTATCTGGTATTATAGACGAGGGGTAAACTTGCAGAATGATACAGTTTGAAAAAGATGTCCACAAGCTTCTACAAGTGAGTATTCTGTATAATATGAAACCCCTTAAAGTTATGGGAATGGAACATAAACTATTCTTAACTACTAAATTTGTTCTTTGCAAATTCCATTGTTTAAGATCAAAGTTGCGGTTCACATCTGAATCTTACAATGACTCCAGTGGGCCATGGGTGGAGACCTCACATTAAGGGAAGTTTACACACGGTTAAAGTCCCTGGAGCCCTGATCCTCTCCTGGGTGTAACGGTACCTGTAAGCCAGCAATGTGTTGTATCTTTTTCAGTCTTGACTTTGCATGTAGTAGAGTGCAGAGCCTCAGAAAACTAGAAAGATTTTATGACAATGTGGTGACGTTGCCTTTGGGACAGGTCTTTGCACAAACTTCTCTGCTTTGGAGGTGCTGCATCTCCTAGGACGAAGCCGCCTTAGTTTCCTAATTCTACACTTCTGCTTGGAATGACAGATGATCCTTTCCGTTCCGTTTTCACCATTCTTGGCCCCTGCTACTGAAAATCAATCAGACGGAGGCAGGTTAGGATAGGATTCTAAGTCATTGCTGTTGGAAGGGTAGCTTTCATGTCTGTCCTAAGAAGAAAGAGCATGAAATTTGCAGATAGGACATGTTTCTCTTTTCTGTAAGCCCTACATAAACAAAAGTACTCCTCTCTTGGTTCACTGACTCCTGTGGGGCTACTCATTTGAGTTAGGAAGGTAGAATTTTGCCCATATGAAATTTGAATCTTACTGATCTCCTTCTGATTCAAAATTATTACAGTCCATCTGTGTGTATTTACAGTTCCAACTAATTCTTTGCAGATTCTTTAAACTACATTATGTAATGCGTATTTTTACTTTTATTTCTCTTCCTGAAACTCTAATGTTCCTGTTAATGCTGTTCTGAAAATAAAACATCTATGTAACAAGACTATCATATTTTACATTTTTGGGACAGTTTCAAATGTAAAAAGCATGTCAAGGTGAATTGCATAATGGAATGAGGAATGCAGACCTTCCTCATTGTTCTCAGGGGAAAATAATAATCATGATGCATAATCTGAATCCAACTGAAGTGATCTTAGAAAGGGAAAGGGAAGCCTTTCCACTGGCATTGTTTTCTATACTTGAACAGTTTAAAAGCTGATTGCTTTCATCAGCATCACTTTGCATTGTTTATTGAAATCTTGTGATCATCTATATTATAAATTCACATGTGGGGATGTAAAGTTTATTTTGGTCTGCCACTTAAGTAATTTCTGAGAAAAAAAATACCGGTTTTGGAACAGTGTGCCCTAGAGAAAGAGATCTGGAATCCTTGGGGTTGCTTAGGGGTTTGATTGAGTGAATTTGAGCTAGGACCCCAGGAAATGCATCAATAATGACATACAGTCAAACTCCAGGAACCAGCTCAGCTTTACATAAGATTATTGTGAACTGCCAAAATGAATCAGGACAATAGCCATCCAGCCTTCTATATTCGTCTCTGTTACTGACCATTTCTTCATAGAAAAGAAATTTTTTTTTTTTTTTTGTGCCTGCTTTTCAGGGTTCAGTGCTGAGGGCACCACAGAAAAAGAAAATAAGAAGGAACAGAATAATCCAACAGCAGCTTGCAGGCATACACACAAGCTTTTTCCATTGTCAGGAGGATTTAGGATTTCCTAGTTAATTTTTCTGGCCACTGAAGGAAGATAGAATATGTTTTGATATTTGAAGAAATACACAACTTCTATTAAAACCATTGTAGTAATTGGAGAACACAAAAATGTGTAAGACTTTTTTTGTTGACAAAGTGATCATGAGATCATCTTGCAGATTTTTTTGAATTCCTGTTGTCAATGATAAATCTACTAAGGTAGAGCTATTTCAACACAGACTTTATTCAAAACCTCCTGGTAAGTATTTTGTCTAGGTTTGTCCCTTTATTTATTCCCAGAGAATGGGCTGTTGCAGACCCTGACCACAAAATTTTGGCTCTTGACATCCATCTGCTACAGTCTGTAGTTCAGGAACTCAAGCTCACCTCTTTGTTTTTTGTAGTTGTTGTAGTTAGTGGGGTTTTTTTGTTTTTTTTTTTTTTTTATCTAGAGACTATAGCTGAACATAGAGTCATAGAATCTTTGGGTTGGAAGGGACATTTTAAGGTCATCTAGTTCAACACCCCTGCAATGAGCAGGGACATCTTCAACTAGATCAGGTTGCTCAGAGCCCTGTCCAACCTGACCTTCAATGTTTCCATTGCTCACCTCTTTGGGCAGCCTGTGCCAGTGTTTCACCAGCTCGTTGTGAAAAACTTCTTCCTTAGTTCTTGTCTAAATCTGCCCTCTTCTGGTTTAAAACC
The DNA here is from genome assembly GCF_964289735.1 of Phaethon aethereus. Lineage (NCBI taxonomy): Eukaryota > Metazoa > Chordata > Aves > Phaethontiformes > Phaethontidae > Phaethon > Phaethon aethereus. The sequence continues at coordinate 18,424,888 of NC_138577.1, forward strand.
ATTACCCATTGTCCTATCGCAACAGGCCCTGCTAAAAAGTCTGTCCCCATCTTTCTCATAAGCCCCCTTTAAGGACTGGAAGCCTGCAATAAGGTCTCCCCAGAGCAAAAGTACATACATAATAGAGACTATAGATAGATACAACATAATAGAGATATAACAGATACAACATAATAGAGGATGGTTAATGACTTCAGTTTAATTATGTGTAGAACTAAAACTCTTATGCGACTGAGTCTTTGCAAGTGCAAAGAAAATCTGTTTGTTGCCAAACATGTGGCTTCTCAGGCTTCATTGGGTTGCTTGTCACAGTGGCAATCAAATCCAGTGACCTCTGTAATCATTATACAGTGCCTCTGAGCTTAGCCTACTAGCTAGGTCCTACTAATTATTGAGGTCCTGGGAAGAAAATTCTCCATACAAAGTAGTAGAACATTCATTCTTCTCTCAAAAATAATTTGTCTCTGCTAGGTCTTTTCAATGGCCTTTTCCATCTTCTTCCCTGCCACCTACCAATTTGGAGTGATAGGCCCAAAGGAATATCTATAAGAATCTAGAACCTAGGAATTAAATTCAAGGCCCCTTTGAATTCTATCTTATTTCCAGGCCCAGCAGAAAAACTGATCGTTCTATTTTTCCAAAATCTCTGTACCTGCTTACAGTTCATAATTTCTTTCTTTCAGCTTTTTCTTCCTGGACATCTTGTATTCTGGTTGTGTACGTGGATGACAAAGTGAAGGTAAGACAATAGCATACAGTTGACTCTCTGTTTTAATTTTAATAATTTTAATTCTAATTATCCTAGCTGGACCCAGTGACAATGAAGACATGGGCATGCAGAAACAGTTGAAGTATGGACTGTCGTGGGAATCTGACTACATGCTTTGCCTAGCATGTGCTGAAGTTTACACCATTGTTTCTGCTGTCTGAATATACATAAAAGTCATATCCCGAAGTCTATTAAAATTCTTGAATCCATTTTGCTTTATCAGCATGAACATTTTGATAGGCCTTTTTATTGCTTACAGCAAAAATAGTAATTGACTTAAAGCCAATTAAAATGTATCGCAGTTCTTTTTTTATAAGTGAAAACATACTGTAACACCACAGTGGCCAACTCCTGTCCTCCTGCTCCAGCTAAAAGACTTAACTTAAGCAGTGCTTTGTCTGCATAAAGGTCAAGCAAGGTTTGCTGGAAGCTCTGCAAAGTAGATTATATGCAATTTTTATTTTCTCCTACATAGTATAGTTTGAGTATAGTGTTCTCCTCCATGCCTTTAAAAAAAAAAGTTATAAGAAGACATAGATCTCAATCTCTATTAAAAATAAAGGACTATGATTAAATTATTTCTCAGGAACCTCCTCGACTGAAAATTTTCAAATTACATTAAAAACATCAAATATAAGTCAGTCTTTATACAGCAAAGTAGTCACTATAGTGACACTACAGCATGGAGTTCTTATTTACCCTCTGAATGCAGAGGTATGTGTCTAGATACACCTGCTTGAGAAGCTGCACAAGACGACCACAAACAAGTGAATAAATTTGAGATGCCTCATGCAATACATGCTAGTGTTTTTTGTTGTAAAACTAAAGGAAATCTGAGTCATTGCAATCCTAGAATGTAATGCCAGACAAATGAGAACCAGACCACAAACAATGAAGCCAAATATATCATTATAGGTCGAGTAATGTGAACGACTTACATAAACTATGGCTGAAACTCAGGATTTAGCAAAAGACCATCACCCTTAATTGCATCAAGGACAATTAAATGGTTGTTAGTCTGCAAGTTGTCCATCAGGAATAAGAATCTCATCAATCTAAGTCATAAATATTTAAGGAGGGCAATTTTTCATTTTGATTTAACCATTTTCCTTTATCTTACCTTTCTTCCTACATTATGAATTGCCTTTCATTTATCCTCTCTCTCTTTCCCAAAATGGAGAAATACTTGTACATTTGTCTTCACCTAGTCTCCACTTCCAGCAAGATTTTTCAGCCCAGGATCTTTAATGAAATCTTCTGTCTCTCTGAAAACCTTTCTGGTTTTACTAACAATGATCTCATGAGCTCAGTGTTAGGTTCCTCCTTTTCTGATCCATGGGTTCCATATAACAATAATTCAGGTGATCCTAACACTCTCTTCAAAAAAAGTGTTATTGGTAGCTGTAAGATCCATAGGACTTGTGATAACTTTGTTTCTACTCTCATTTAAAAAAGATTAAAAACACTTATCAACCAGCCCCTGTTGATGCTAGCTAACATCACCATTACGTATTTGCTGTTGGCACGGGATGAAGTCATTCACTAAGAAGCACCATTTATAGCATGCACGCCCACATGATGAAATAAACCACAGATTATCAAAGGCTTTAAGGGTTTTAGAAGACTCTGGATGAGACTGTGAAGAGCGGCGGCATCAAACTGAGAACAAAACTTAAGTCCTGCAAGACAATGTTGTAACAACTTCAGTGTGTTGTCACACAGCCACATTAAGAAACTCTCACTTCTCCTTAAGTTGCCTCAAAGACCATGGAAATTCTCTGGTGGCAGGAGGTAGCAGGCATTGAAGTCCTACTAAGAACAAATGCATCAGGGATTTCTCTAATGTACATTTGAAGTGGTTGGCCATGTGATCTAAATGTGTGGAGAGAGACTTTTCCATAAGACATTTAAGTGTGGTAAACACTCTTGTGGGAGTCAGCTTAAGGGTTGTAAAGATTTTCAAGATAATCCTAAAAATGTGAAAAGCCCACTGATTTATGAGCTCATGATGCTCCTAACAACAACAAAAATGGCAGAAGATGATTTACAGGGGGGTAAGTACATTTGAAACAACTAGTGTCCAGCTAGCTGAAGAAAAGAGTGCCCTTTTTTTTCTTTTTTCTTTTTTTTTTTAAGAAAGTGCTACACTAAATTAAGTCTGACAATTGTGTGGTGAAAACATTCCTTGGATTTCATAATCATAGGAGAACTCATCATCAGAATTGATGTAGAGAAGAATTTGTTTGCTGCCATCATGGATAATAAGCAGAACAGACCAGACTCTAAGCAGTAGCTAGTTCAACTTTTTACAGCTCAAGTTTTTCAGTTACCATTTTAAATACCTTAGGAAGCAGCAATAAATCTAATCTCACTTCTGAATTGTCTTCCTAACAGCATTTCTCATAACAGGCACCACAGCATTCAAGTGGGAGACAAGAGATTGGGATTTGTTGGCATTGGCTGAGGGGATATCTGGTGGAAGTGACATGTTTTCATAGACTCATTGCAGCAGCTGTTTTTCTCTACTGTCCTTGACACCTGCTTCATCGTAGTCTAACTACTTGATTTCAGGTACAAGAAGAGAGTTTAGAGCCTGGCTTATTCTTTGATGTAAAGCAGAAGCTCTTACCTAGTACAGGGAGACTGGAAGAAAAAGCTGGAGGATTAAAACCATTTTACACTAATTGACAGACAGACTGACAATGAGCTTAGAAGCTAAAAGCGTATATATGTGTATGATTGCCACTGAGATATTTGTGAAGCCATCTTCTCCGGTGGTAGCAGTGCTTCTCCTCATTAAATCATCAGATGGATGTTAATACTAACTTGGCTGCAGAATACTAGAATGAACAACTTGTGCTACTTGTAAGTAGCTCTTGTCGAAGCATGTCTTGATAAGTCCTGCTAGATTAAATAAGCTGCTGCAAGCTTCTGCTCCAGTGAATTTTGACGAACTAGGTATTTGCTCTGCTTCTGCAGCTGGTTCATAATAACATCTGGTACAATATATTCTCTCTGGGTTCCCACAGAGAAAAGATTTGATACCATTGATTCATCTCACTGGGTTCCAGACATAACACAAACTGAAATATTAGAAAGTAGAAAACTAAACATATCAATTTTTTTAAGCTGAGGTAGAAAAGCATTTTATTTTCTACAAATTAGTGTTGTTTGAACTACTTGAGGAGCCAGATGTTCTTTTAAATCTGACAGAAATAAACTTTGAGTTTAAATTAAAATTCCAGCAGGGATTTCATTATGTCAATTCTGATTTCACTCATTTTCCAAAAATTAGAGACCTATAAATTTTTCTGGTTTAATTGCCAGTCAGTGTTCCAGAGATGGGTAACACTCAACTGCTTTTCCAATTCAACTATAAATGTGATACTGGAAACTAATAACTATGGCAACTTTGTTATCCAGTGCCATGAATTTGTCTGGATATTCCATAACCTGCACTTCTGAGCCCTTCAAGTGTTCGCCGGCAGGGGAGTGCTGCAGAGAGCTAATGAGAATCAAAACATCTACTGGGGTACCTCTGTATCCTTAATAGGCACCAAAGGTGTCTGAATTAAATCAAATGAGAAAGTGAGGCTTGGCTGTACTATCTTAGAGTTCACAATGATATATAACAAGATTTCTTCCCCAATTTTTTTAAATTTTATTTTTTATATTGGCTTACATCATATCTTGTTCTGGTCATTGTGTATGTGTCTTTTTTGTGCACCAGGCCTTTACTGTTCAATTCCTAGAAATACAGATAGGCTCTAGATCAGGCATGGGCACAGAATCTTGCTGTCAAATCAGAAAAAGCACAGAGCCAGAATGTATGCTGGCCTTGTGTTTTTATGCTAGTTGTGGAAAGACAGAGTATTTGGCATAAAGCTATATGTAACATGTTAATTAAGCAATATTTTTGGAATGCACCTGAGGTACTGGGTAATTTTCTAATGAAACAACACTTTGTGATCATGGCTGCAGGGTCTTTGGTCTAGAACTAGGAGCTTTCAAACTGAATTTCGTTGCATCATTCAAGAGCAATCAAAACTATGCCTTCAAATGCCCATTGCTGTGTAAAGATTACATATTTGTAGATTTACAACTGGAATTTGTAAATGCATCTCATGTAACCTAAAGCATTCACAGGAATTTCCAATATTAATCCCAACTTTATAAGTACAACATAAACATCACAATGTGGTCACAACTACATAAACATTGTCAAATGACAGTGGAAAGCATTCAGTACTAGTTTTTTTAACACTTAACACAACTTATTGTTCAAAATATTTGCCACTCAATACACTCCACTAAGTGTCCCAAAATGGGAACTAAATTCATTCCAAAGCCACTTAGTGACTCTGAAGGAGGAAATGAAGGATTCGGTCTATACTTTATCATCAAGCCAGAATACCTCATAATTCAGTGATCAGGGAACCCCTTCTAATGAACACATATAATCAACTTCAAATTTGCTCATACAAAGCAGGGACATAAATCAAAGTATGCGTATTTTGGAAAGAGCTTTAATGCCTGGAGGACTGGATATATACCCTGCCTCAGCAACTTTTTGAATTGAAACATTTGTTTTATCTGTTTTAGAATTCTGTGAGGTGGATTGCTCGGTTCCTATTAAGAGAGATATTAAACTAAATGAATTTTTTGAGTCTGCTTGGGGTGTGATCCTTTTCGTTCTCATTCCCCCATTTTGGTTGTGCATATTTTCCAGTATTCAGCATCAAAACTTTTACTGGAAACTGAGGGAAAATATCTGTTTAGTTTTGGAGTTGTTACATAGTTTTAAAAAAAATTTAATTTAATATTTTATTTTATTTTAACTTATTTATTTTATTTTCTACTATGTGTCATCGCAGTTGTACCTCTCTCTTTTTATTTCCTTTTCATTTATGTGGCCAGAGAAGTCCCTATGATTTGTACTGGTCTTCTATAAAGTAACTTGTAGACTTTTGACATTTCTTGCCTTATCTCTACAATTTCTGAATTTTGAGCTTATTTTAGCCAGTGTTTGTCCCTCACTGTTCCCCTTAAGAACAGATATCTTTATAGGAAACAGATATCCTTTTTTAGCTCTTTATTCACTGGGTTACATATGAACACCATGTCCTTTAAGTTTATTGTTCTATTTGTAATGCAAATGATGAATAATGTTTACATTTTGTTTTAAAAACATTTCAGGTCTCCCAGATTGTTCCTTATCTTTTTAGTCCATTTGACCTCATTAACTAGCTCCCAGAGTTTCTCAGTTTGCCCATCTGAAATTAAGAGCCTGCATTGCAGATCTGCTTATGTTTGTTCTTCCATTTGAAGTAAAACAACTCATGATCACTTGTTCTTTTTTCATGGACAACTGTTTTATGATGGCTTTTGCTATTTGCCCGAACAAAGACCCTCACCTCTCATGGGTTTTGTTGATTCTCAGATGAGAGCCAGCCCATCCAGGGTTAACTAGTGCTATCTTGTTCATAGATTGGATACCCAATGTTATAGGCTCCCATAATCATGTAAATTTGCAATAGTATTTGTCTCAAATAAAATTACCAACATCTTTGTTGATATCCAAATCTAATCTAAAGCATTCACAGAGCTTTCCAAGATTAATCCCAATAAATTGTCACCATCATTCTTCATTAGAGACTGATTTTTTGACTCAATTAGATTTTGCTTTATTTATATTAGTTCGTATTCACAGTGTCTGTCATCACTGGTGTTCTGTCTGGCACGTTCATCCTTATGTTTGTTGGTTCTTCTAAATCCTACACCTATGCTTCAGTTACAGGAGCTGTTGGTTACTTCTGCCATTTCTGGTTTCATATCCTGGACCAGCAACTCTTCATCCATTTTTCTCCCAGGTTTCTTATGTTTATACAATAAAGGTTTCAGTTGTGTTTTATGAATCATGCCTAAAATGTCCTGAAAGCAAGTATCCCGTACACATTTGTTGTACACAGACTTGGCTTCCAGTTTCATTTTAACAAAAATAGATCTTTGTTCCTTTCTCCAACTACCAGAAGAGCATAAGCGTATGTTTTTTGCTCAGCAAGCATAGCACAAAATTCTAGGAGTATAGTCAGGCCTGTGACAATGATTGCAGTAGGAATAAAATTCAAGTGTTACTCAACATTTTATTGAAATAAGGCAGGATTATTCCTTTTAGTGCTAATTAAAATTAAAGCTGGATTGAGAAACAGTCAAATTTTTGTCCCAAGTTACAAAAAACCTCCAAAATTCTTCTTATCTCTGAAACTGAAATTCTTTTTTTTTTTTTTTTTTTTTTACAAAACTAAATGTAAGTACTGCTCTATATTTGCTGTCTTACTGCCCTACAGCAGAATCAGGAAGCCTGGAAATGTCAGCTCAGTGGCAGCAGACAAGGCCAGGAAGCTCTGCCATAAAGGAGCTGAACATGGGACCTTGAGCGCCTTGCCTTGCTCTGAGGCTGGCGGCTGGCAGCCTCCAAGGCTCTCCAGACTCACAGTGCTGGAAGTCTTTATTTCCTGGCACCTTCCACATCCTCCCCAAAACAATTTGCAAAGTCAGAATCGACCATTTTCATCTTAAGAACTGGATTTTTTAAAATGAAAATATAAATTTCTGCTTGGAAAAAAACCCAACTCTGAAAAAAAATTCCAAAACAGCCTTAATAAAAATGCCCTTCAGAAAGGTCCCTCTTCTATTGGAAATCTTAAACGTACATTATGTTTGGAAGCAGTTCAGACCCATCACTTTGGGCTACAGCTTGGGAAACAAGGACTATTTAACTTGCGTCAGTTGAAGGTTTTAATTCTGTTAAGGGCTGAAAATGTTTCCCCTTCCTAGAACATCCTTCTCTGAGCCATTAACTTCCAGAGGCAATTGCCTGCTGTTGGTTTGCTCAGCTCACCTACCCTAAATATCACAGTACAATTAGACTTTATTTATTCTACTGTCCGAATATTAGGAACAATATCTTAAATAGACTTCTAGATCCATAGGGAAAGGAACAGATCTGAATGTTCAGCAGGGGTCTCAGCACAGGAAAGAGTTAATTATAATTTTATTGCTGGAATAGCATATATGGAAGTCTGGCTCCAAACTGTGGTACAGTGCTCAAAAGCAATAGTGCTACAACCTGAATCAGCGTTACCTAGCTGTGCAAGAAATTATTAGTTAATAAAGTGGTTGTGAAATCCTGACCACTGGCAATATCTGTCTGAAAGATTTAAAGGCCACATAAATGGTTTAATAGCTGCAGTTTCACAATTAAAATCATATCAATAATTAAAATATTCTTTGTAATAAGTACAATTACAATTGTTTGAAATGTTCCTATGATATTTACCTAGAGTCTAAGTTACCATTCACTCCTTAGTTGCCAAACAATAGTGCAGTGAAAAAAAATTCACAGAATGATCTCAATATTTTCAAAAAAGTTAGACAGATTTTGGTTAGAAAAGGTGGGAAACACATCTGCTCTTAATTACAATGAATAAAATTAATTAATATTTTAATGTATGTATATTTTTAATAGGTGTTTTTTTAATATATTAAATAACAAATATTTTAACATAGGTGGCTTAGTCACACTGAATAAATGTAGCAAAGAACAAAAAATTAGTTTCTATGTAGTAAAAAGTTTTCCAGGAAGGGACATATTATAAGTAGGAATTCTTAGTGGTGTTGGAAGCACTTTGTGTAAATACCTACCTGTGAAATAGCACACATTTGTTCACTTTCTAAATAAATAATTACCAAATGAACAATTTTATATTGTACATAATTTTCAGAATGATAATTTTAGAATTTATGATATGCTTTTGTAAAATGCATGTAACATTACATTTTGTAACATAAATTAGTAAGATATTTATACACATGACTTATTTTTTTTAAGTTATATTTTTAAAAATAACACTATGGAACAGTGACATTAAAAGATATTAATTTCCCATAATTCTGTTAATGTGCAGTTTTTGTAGACACATACAGAAAAGGCACAAAATATGTGAGAAAACAGACCAGATGCAAAAGATTTGCCTACACCATTACGTATTAATTTTGAGTTCCTCAAAACCTTCTCGTGGATAACCTGATATCAGCAGAGGTTGCCACTCCAAGCAGTCAGCAAATAAGAGCAGCCTTCTTATGAAAAATGGCATACTGCCACTTGCACCTATTTGAATTTGTCTCTGAGACCAGGCAGACAGCTTCAACTGCCCTGACCACACCAAACACTTGGATCACAGATTTGGCAAGACAGATTAGAAAAGAAGGGCTGCAATTGCTCACCTGATGCTTGCTCACGGAAGAAATAGGTGGAGTGACTCCTCTTCAGTGGAGCGACCGGTGAAGTTGACGACTGGCAACGATGTGTAGCTCAGAAGGCAAGCTGAGGAGATGGCATTGATGTCCCTCTCCCCACTTCCTGAGGGGGTCAGGGTGCGCTGAAACCTTCTCAGAGGAACAGCTTATGCTGCAAGCACAGCTCATCCGCCATGGGCTGCATTCAGCCCCTGAGGAGCTGTAGCTCATAAATTACAGGAAAGAGTCTTTCCAGAAATGAATGTGTGTTCCTGCAATCACATTTAAAATTAATTTGTTAAAATCTACTCTGAAAAAGCTAAATGGTACCCTTCCTATTTGTTGTTACTCCCACTTCTGCTCTTTAGGGACTCCTGATCTAACCTCATATTGCTCATCTACCAAGGCCAGCCAACACAGCAATACGTGTCTTTGTCTTTTAAGCCAAACATAATGTGAGAATATGGTCTGAAAACTCCAAATTTATTAAGGGGTTGGGCAAATGAGTGATTATTTTGCTGACAGCCACTCTGGGTCACCGGCCAGGAATGATGAACCCTGTGGTGCATCTGATACTGGTTTGGGCAGTTTTATTTGCCTTCACAGTCATTACAGATTAGGACAATGTAGTAGGACAGAGTTAAAAAGGATTAATCTGTTCCTCGACAGGCATTCCTATGTGTTTAGTTAGATTCAGATTCAGGACTTTGGCATAAACGAATGAAAACCAAGTGCAGAAAAATTCAGGTTAATGACCAAGTTCTCTTGGGTAATCATCCAGTGGTTACAAGATATGCCAGGTTTAGCAACAGGCCATAATTCTGCAAACAAGATACTTTAATATAAGCTTTGTTATATCAGTTTTCCTGTTTAGTAAGGTTCTGGTATTCAGATAAGTCAAATAATTGTACTTGAGACAATTGCTTATGATGAGCCAACTCTGTTGAAATAAAGAGCTTTTGAAATTTCCTCTTGCTTTCTCTAGGGGTTTCTGATGTAAAAATGGGTTATGATATGACTCTAAGAGAACTTGGTATAGGACGAGCTTTAAAGGAAAAACATTATTTTTGTTGTCAAAGTAACAATTTGAGAAGGAATTCTGGCAGAGACAGTTATATTATGAATATTCACAGTACATCCAGGATAACCAATTGCATTATTTTACATCATACATTGTGCTCAGTGGTAAAAGCTATGTTTTTTTGGGATGCAAACTTGGAGCTGCCCTAATTCTTTGTTTTCACATGTTCGTTGCTTAAAATGTGATGAAACATCCCATGTTAGCATCTCAGCCAAAGGAAACCTAAAGGAGCTTTATCACTTTTCCGTTCAGATATAAAAGTGAGGGGACAAATCCTCCCATTACAAAGCTGTACTTTCAGTGGAGTTACCAACCCTTTGCTAGATAAACTAAAATACTAAATGCCTAAAGGTTCCAAACCTGTTTGAGTATCGATCCCAGCTCTCTTGTGATTACAGGAATGGAAAATTTCCACTTCATCTCACCTTGCCTGACACTGCTGGGTGTCTCTGAATTTTCTGGGCTGCTGCAAAAGAGCGATTGAAATAGAGTTGAGAAATCATCCTGAATGTCATGGACATCCAAGACAGGTAAAAAGTTATAATGAAAAACACTATCCCCCCTAGCCACAGTAAGGGGCTCTTACTAACCCATCTTTTTCTGGCTGTGAAGTGTATCTATGACAGTGTCAGTGAAGGTTTGCTGGACTGACCCTAAAGAAAGGACTTTATGATGTTCTAGACCCTGCCTGCTTCTCTGACTCCTGAAGTTTAGATCCTTACTCTAACGTTGTGGCTGAAACAATTTAACACTTCCCTCCTTCACCTTCTGTCCCAGCTGCATGTTCCTTATTCCACTCTTTGTGCTAAACCTTACGGTATGGACCAACTCCAAAATCATCAATAAGTTTCTATCTGCAGCACAGATTAATTTACTGCAGGAAGCATAATTTAAATTTCCTGACTTAGCATTGTCCTGTATTTCATGTTTAGTATTCTAGTTACGCTCTATATGATATTTGTGTCCTATCTGGAGCTCACCAAAAATTGCTCATTAGAACTGACAGCTTCTCTGCAAGACCCCGTTCCTCTACTGTTTTTCTGTTTCTATTGTTATTTTTATTCCTGGGGTAGATGCAAAAATCCACTGATGGAAAACTGAGTATGAAACTGGGGCCTTAAGATCCCCTGTGTCTGTGGAAAAAATAAAAAGAGACACTTTATGAATAAAAGTTTAAACTTTTTATTACATAAAATGGTCTAACAAGGGCATACTTTTCAAAAACAAAAGATTGGAGTTTTGGACTCTCACCAATTTTTATTGGAGAGAAAGACACTTATGCAGAATATGTTTCCAAAACACTGGCACTAGGGATCCCTGAAGCAATTATATATTTAAAATTCCTTCTGCCTTCCACTTGCTGTTTTGCTGAACAAGCCAGTTTTAACTTTTCAAGACTTTTCTGAAAACATTACAAAGAATGCAACCTCATTAGTACTGTACAGAAAGTCATGATAAGTAAGCGTTACTGGTTCCCAATCAGTTTTCAAAGGGGAATAAAATACAGATTCTTCCTATATGTCTGTTCTGAACAGACAACACTCTGGAGGAGCAAGGTAAATCAGGCCATGCTGAGTAGGTAGACAATGACTCGTATCACAGCTAACTAGTTGAAAGAATGGAGTTGGGCATGTCTATTTTACGCTGATTACTCCCTCTGCCGTGGTAATGCTGCAGAGAACATTTTAAGTAGGGAAGAGCTACCAATGTCGTCTATCTCGACCTCTGTAAGGCCTTTGATGCCACAGCATCCTTCGCTCTACTTTGGAGAGGTATGGATTTGATGAGTGGACTGTTGGGGGGATGAGGAACTGGTTGGATGGTCGCATCCATGGGGTAGTGGTCAATAGCTCAATGTCCAGATGGAGGTTGGTGACAAGTGCTGTCCCTCAGGGATCCATATTGGGACCAGTACTGTTTAATATCTTCATCAGTGACATAGACAGTGGGATTGAGTGCACCTTCAGCAAGTTTGCAGGTGACACCAAGCTGAGTGGTGTGGTTGACATGACTGAGGATGGGATGGCATCCAGAGGGGCCTGGACAAGCTTGAGGAATGGGTCCCTGTGAACCTCATGAGGCTCAGCAAGGCCAAGGGCAGGGTCCTGCAACTGGGTCGGGGCAACCCCTGTATCAATACAGGCTGGGGGATGAAGGGATTGAGAGCAGCCCTGCTCAGAAGGACTTGGGGGTACTGGTGGATGAAAAGCTGGGCATGAGCTGGTGGTGTGCACTCGCAGCCCAGAAGGCCAACTATGTCCTGGGTTGTTTCAAAACAAGCATGACCAGCAGGTCGAGGGAGGTGATTCTGTCCCTCTACTCCACTCTGGTGAGACCCCACCTGGAGTCCTGCGTCCAGCTCTGGAGCCCTCGGCACAGGAAAGACATGGACCTGTTGGAGCGGGTCCAGAGGAGGCCACAGAAATGATCAGAAGGATGGAACACCTCTCCTGTGAGGACAGGCTGAGATAGTTGGCGTTGTTCAGCCTGGAGAAGAGAAGGCTCCAGGGAGACCTTCTTGCAGCTGTCCAGTACTTAAAGGGGGCTTAGAAGAAAGATGGAAACAGACTTTTTAGCAGAGCCTGTAGTGATAGGGCAAGGGGTGATGGTTTTAAACTAAAAGAGGGCAGATTGAGACTAGATCTAAGGAAGAAATTTTTCACAGTGAGGGTGGTGAAACACTGGCCCAGGTTTCCCAGAGAGGTGGTAGATGCTCCATCCCTGGAAATATTCAAGGTCAGGTTGGACAGGGCTCTGAGCAACCTGGTGTAGTGGAAGATGTCCCTGTTCCTTGCAGGGGAGCTGGACTAGATGACCTTTATGGGTTCCTTCCAACCCAAAGATTCTATGATTCTATGATTCTAAGTATATATTAAAAATAATAAGAAAAGACCCCATAAAGATAGAATTTGTAATACAGTGTATAACCTGGCAAACACAATTGGGTAGCAATAGGACTGCTGGGTGCTTTTTGTAGAGACTCTCCTCCTCCCAGAGAAAGCAGTGTTGGCGGGAGTGGAGAGACCTTGGTTCACCACCCCAGGCAGGATGTGTGTCCTTCCTGGAGGTGTCTGTCCCACCTGCTCTTGCAAGCTGGTGCTGAAGGCTCCAGGAAATATGTTCAGTTAGTGTCCAAATGCTGAGAAAGCACTTACTAATGTATAATCTGAAATTCCTTGATGTATTTTTATCGTGCTGCTCATTTTGGCTACCAGAAACTATCTTACTTCTTCATCACATTTTATGTAAACCTTATGTTACTATACACTAACATAGTCATTGCTTTTTAATTGCAGGTAAAATTATTATTTACAGGTAAGCAAGGGAAATCTGTAATGTAACTCAGAGGTTACTTGAATATTGCCCAATTAGCTAAATGATCGGTTTGAAATGGATCATAGTGAAGTTGGTAGTTCATTTTTTTAACAGAGGAGGGAAGCTGCAGTGAACTTTAAGGACTTCAGGCAGCTGCCTGAAGAGAAACCTCTGGGCTTCCTGGTACGGTCTCACCTCCGGACTCCTCAACCACCTCTTCCCAACCACATTTTCTCGGCACCACCCTGCAAGACACGTGCCCAAAGGCTAATGCCTTGCAGGCTTGAGAACAAATAATTGTCATACAGGTAAGAGGAGGTGGAGCATAGATTCAGGCAGGATGGGAAAATCCCCCTTCAGACCAACACCACCTAACACACACCATGCATCACAGGTTTCAATGAGCTCTTGCAAAAAGCTCTTCAAAGTGTAAAGGTCTGCACCATCTGTGTCTCTTCCCTGACGATTGTCTTCCTTCCTTGGATCAAAGTCACACAGTTATCAGCTGCTAATGTCAGGAAACTTTAAATGGAAGTTACCCTATGCTTTCATTTTGACTGTTGTGCTTTAGAAAAGGAATGAAGAAGAAACATTTGCATGTTTAGAAGTATTTCAGTTTTTGAGTTTGCTTAATATTTTGGGAACCTTGCCAGAAGATATAGGAATATAAAAGTTTATGCAAGAAACTTACCGTATAGTAAATCCACAAGACAAATAGTTTCTTCACAAAAACACTATGAAATCTTGTTTAAAATCTCAGCACTTCTGATCTGCCAATGCCATGCTTAGGAAACTCTAGTATGTGTAACAACACTGCTTATCCACAGGGTTACAAGGACTCTGGCAGGCATGACCACACATGTATTTTATGTGTCTCAATAATTTAGGAAGAGAACCTCCTGAAAGTATCTGCAGAGAGAATTTACATGAAATGATAATGAAGTTTTTATTTGTACCAGAATGATGTGTTGGTCTGAAAAACGCAAAAGGACAACAAGCTGACAGGTTTTCCAAGGGCTTTTAAATTTTTATGGCGATCAGAGAATGAAGTAATTACTGAGAATATTGTTTAGAACAGAAATGAGTAAAGAGAGAAAAAGAATTTTTACATAAAATGTAGCAGCTCCCCAGAGGTCTTTGGAGTAATTTTCTTGCAGCAGGGCAAGATTTGTGTGTTTTGTGTGCCTGTGTACACAGCTGCATTGCTCTGGTCTTTTGCAGGCAGATTTTTTGCAGGGATTTTTGCTTGTGGCAGCTGGACAAATGTGTATCAATGCTGAGCACTCTGCTGTGCGTGAGTCCTGTTTTCAGCAGACTATGTCTTCGAGTGCATGTAGAAGTATAATAATATGATCCTGGTATTTGGGAAGTTGTTTGCCGGCTTTTGGCCTGGAGAGCCTGTGAGCACTCAGTGCTCCCTTCAGAAAGGCAACTCTGGGCATGTCCCACCCTTGTTCTAGACATATCCCTAGGTGCTCTGAGCTCTGACAGAGTGAGACATGACAAAATGTGTCAGAGAAATAACTAATTTTACTGGAACACTTGCAGCTGTTTCTTTCCAGAACCAGTTAAAGCTCCAAGTGAATGTTAGTGGTGAATATTTCATAGCTTTGTACGATCTATGATGTTCATAGCTACTTCAAACGAATTCCTTTAGAAACATAAGTGGTCAGAACTTTAATTTAGGAATTTCAGAGGCAGAAGCATTAACATCTCCAAACTCCCAGTCCACCAGACAACTGGAACTGCCTCGTGCTTCTCAGTTTTGGATCAGTAGGAACATTGTTTGCAAATGTGGGCCGTATATATGGAAATACACTTGAGCCTTCAGACAAAATATCTGAGCAAAGATCTGAGTGACTGAAAGTTGGAGCAAGTGCCTCAAATTAACGACACACACTCTGGAACTGGAGAGTCCTCAGGCTGTTGTGAGTCAAACCCCATGTTCTAATGGAGAAGACTTGCAGGTGCTGTGGAAGATTCCTCTTGTTCACTCAGTGTCTTAGAGCCAAAATAGCTAACAACTCTGGCAGCTGGAATGGCTGAAGCTGTATACTTGGTTCCCTACATGATATACTGGACATTGTGGTATAAGTGAAGCTGGCGTAACTTTAAACACCCACAAGACCATCTGGACTCCAGGTGGGAAAGGACTGGGAAGCTGAAAGATACCTTTCCTTCTAATCTTCAGTCCCACTCTCTCAGGAACGTATGATGTGCCGAGGTGGGTGTGAGAACACATCTGAGGCCATCACCTTAACCATGCCTACTCTGAGTGTCTCACAGTTCAAAACTGAGTCCGACCTTTTTTCAGGCATTCTGCAGCTGTTGAAGACTTATCACCTGCGTAGGATACTTTACAGTGTACTTACAGTGCACCAGAAACATCTTGATTTTTCTTATGTTATCATGGTTCTCAAAAATATGCTCCAATTACTCATCTGTACTTATGCTTTTGTGCATATATATTGCCCTTTCTTTAAATTTGACTGTAGGCACTTTCAAAGTTACAGCTCTAAACCAAACAAGAGGTGCACACTCCAGACACTCCTGCTGAGGCCTAAAAAAGATACTTATTTTTTGCAAATAAAGAGAGAACTGGAGTTCACCATGGGATTTTTCTGTTATGAGTACCACGAAGTCAGAGCAAATGATTTTGTCAAAAAGTTAGGCTCTTGGAAAGTATGATCTTGTGTTTTAAATGTAACCAAAGGTCTTGTTTAATTGCAATTGTACTTGTGTAAATCAGGAACAATTCACTTGCAACTGATGTAGTAGTTCTGGTGTAATTTCATGCAAGATAGATCATTACCAGCTGCAATTAACCACACACTCTCTTGTTTAAATGTGGGTATCTCAAGAAGCACAATTTCTCTCAACACAGGGTGTTCTTCCTTAACCTTCTCGCTCCTTTTCCAGTGCAACTTTTCCAAATTAATTACTTTGGTGGTAAAATTTATACTTGTTGTTTTTCAATCTAAATACACTGACATTTGGAAAAAAAAAACCCAAACCAAACTGTTGGAGCTGAGTTATACTAGTCTAAGAAACTATTTTATGCCATAGTTTCATATCTGAGAAGGACTCAAGTCACATCATTTAATCCAGATGTGGGTGTAAAACATCCTCAATCCAGACTCAGGAAACACTAAAATTTAAGACTCTTTCCACAGTGTTTACTTGGCCAAGTTGTACACATGTGTTATTTTCTATTCCTGGTTTCCTTATTAAATGGAAACCTTAATGTATCATTTTGTTATTTATGGTCTACCATAAAAGCTACAGGATATTCAATGTGAAGAGTTAAAACTGAGGAAGTTAAAGCTTAGGATTTGGCTTTCCTGACTTTTGAGTGCATGTAGCTTTATTCATGTTAGCTAGCTAGTACCTTCTGATGCAAATTTACTTGCTTTATGGAAATTGTAAGAGCTGCAAGGCCACTTTTGGCTGTTCGAAAGCTGCTACTCTGTTACCTGCTGCTTCTTTAGAAGTGATTTCATGTACGTTTATGGCACACCCCAGATTTGAATTTTGACTGAATGGGTAAAAAAGGAGTGACTATTCTAATTGACTAGAATGAAAGCTGCAGTCAGGAACAGGGGGAAAGCTGTTACTCAGTTTAAGCCATCGCTTGTTTTAAACCACAGTTTCGTTGTTGTGATAGATGGGAAAGGACTTTCTCGTGCAATCCTGTTCTTGCTACCCGCATTACTCCATCACTGAACTTGGACACGGAGGTTTAGGGGGGGGGGCCCGCGGAGCGGTGCGGTACTCTCCCTCCGCCGGCAGCCACGCTCGGCAGGTCACGCTCCTCTGGGGGCAGCCGGGTCGGGATCCCCCTCCTGCCGCCCACCTGGCGCCCGCTGCTCCTCCGGCACCAGCACTGTCTCTCACCCCCGCCCCGCTGAGGTCATTTGGGCAGGAGAGGGGAAAAAGGGAGAGCGGATGTGGAAAAGGGGAGGGTGGAAAGAAGGAGTGAAGGAAGTAAAGAAGAGAAAGGAAAAGGAAGGGGAAGAGGAGGAGAGGAAGGGAGGGATGGAGGGAGAGAGAGAAAAAGGGAGAGAAAGAAAAAGGAAAAGGAAAAGAGAAACAGGAAGGAAGAGAAGGAAAATCTTTTTCTTTCTTTGGTGCAAAGGGGGGTGGAGGGGTGAAAGTAGATAGCTGGTGAGAGAAAAGAGAAGCAAGATTGTTTCTTCTGACAGAAGTTTATGGTTAGATCATTTTAGTTGTAACATCAAGCTGCATCCTTAGATAACAACAGGACAGTTTAAGTTTAGCTGCATGTTAAACCTACAAAAAGGGTGAAAAGTTACTTGTCAGAAGGAAACTAACAATGTGTAGGGAAATGCTAATTTCCAGTTACTGAAAGAATGACTAGCAGTAATTCATATATAGATATGAGGTGTATCTTGGAGAGTGTCAGAAAAGAACCATATCTTTGGTGTCCATGATTGGAAGTGACCTTTGTGTGACCAAACTGCAAATGAAATGTCTGCTTTTAATTAATTCATTCTTATTTTTTTCCTGTTCCATGTATAACTCCAAACCAAAATGCCATAAATAAATAATATTTATCAGATAACGTCTCCCATTTTGTGATGCTATTGCATTCCTGTCTCCAAGCATTAATACAGGGTGCATGGAAACAGAAAACCCAATGGCAAGGGGGATAGAAACTGCAAGAAAAATTGTCTCCGAAAAAGATATTCCTGCTTTTAATCTAGACTGTTTTTGGTAGGATTGCTCTTTATGCTTCACTCTCTTGATAGACCCAGCTTAGCATTCTTGAACTATGGGTGCAGTTCTAACATGCAGACTTAACAGAATTTGTATGTTCTACCCTCTCCATGACTCTATTCCTGTTTCTTTCCTCATGTCTCCTTGTTTTCTCTCCTTCACTTGGGGAGAAGCAAAAGAGATTGTCCTTTCCTATCTGTATCCATCGACGTTTGTTCTTTTCTCCTCTGGCTCACCTTGTTGTTGCCTTCCCTTATCTCCTCTCTTATGCATCTACTTGCCATTTCTCTCTCTGGGGTTAATTGCTAAACTGATATTAAAATTAGCAAGGTGTTTCCAAAGCAGAATGTGGACCATAGCAAAGAGAAAATGAAGACTAGCAGGAATTAAATCAAGCGCTGTGAAACACAGACATAAATTATAGCACCATTACAATGTTTCTTATGCTATACAGTGATTTATGTTGGTTTTATGGCTTTACGTTCTGTTCAATGTAATGCAAAACATATTGCTGACAGATACCTATTTTGCTGTTATTTTAAGCATGCCTAAGATTTGTATCATCTTACAGTTCACATACAGTTACATTTTATGCCAGTGCTGCAGGAATGGAAATGACATCTTGTGGAGGACAGCCCTATAGTGAGCTTTCCTAGAATCTTTTTTTTTATTTCTGGGACTATTTTAACACACATGCCTTACAGGTATGCCTGGAAATCAACATAAGGATCAGGTACCTGAATGATGTACCTGATTAGGGGGCCAAAGATTCTGCTCAGACTAGTCCATACAGGAAAAAGAAAAGTTAGGGGGAATCAACCAGAGCTAATGCACAAAATACTAATGGATTTACCTGTTGGTTGTGACTCCTCACAGAAGTAAAGGAGCTTTAATTGTTTTTCGATAAGATTAGCTTAAACTGAAATAAAACCTCTGTGCCGCTAATGTGACAGTCTAAAGGGAATAAGAGCTTAATGTACTTGTGCATTAAACTAATAACTTTAGTTGATTTACCCTATATTTCGTAAGAGTCCTTGTTTAGACAAGACCTCTGTGATGTTTAGTGCACATATTATTAATACAAACCATCCTCAAGTTTTGTGTAGCTTCTGAATTATTAACTAAACTATGACTAGTGTTGCACTGGAATGTGATGTCTTGATGCCTTGTTGTGTCAGCTTGTGAAACTATGTGGGAAAAAGAGGAAAGCAGTCAAAACTTTATATCCTAGGATTCTTCTGCTTTTTGCCCAAGGTGACTCACATCACTGTTAGACTGCTGTTTTTCACAGAATCACAGAATCACTTAAGGTTGGAAGGGACCTTGAAGATCAAGTCCAACCATTTTATTAGTACCCAACAGTTATCGCTCAGTTAACAGTGTTCATTTTCCCAAACAAACAACCCTACAGGCCTGGGTTAGCAAGGCTGCAACAGTGTTCTCTTCTATTCCTATTTTGGAGATGCTGCCTTTACTCAGGTTTATGCAGTAGCCATGGCAAGCAAAGAAATGTGTCCTAAACTTAGAACAGACTCTTTCTATCATCTTGAATCTAGTATATTTAGAGGGCTAAGTCCATATCTGATCTGAAATATATCTGTGGATATGTACCATGATTAGATTAGATCCAGGAACTAATAATTTCCCTTAAATCTGTATAAATATGTTTGCATGTGTATGTGTACACACACATATATGCATAAAATATACATGAAAAGTTATATGGGATCCGTTAGCTAAATATTTGTTGATTGCTTTTACCAAAGCTATATGAATAAGAACTGCATTTGACTTTGTATTAAAAATACTTCTGGTGGAGAAAAAGTCTGTGAGGAGTCTCAGAAGAAGAAACCATCCTGTCCTTACATACTTATGGTAAAGTTAAGGGTACTAGGGAGCCAGCAGACAACCTCCCTTCTCTGCTACCTAGGCTTTGTTAAAGTAGGTTTCAGCACTTGCCTGGTCTTAATTGTTTCCTATACTCAAAGTTTGCAACACATTAAGAGGTTACCTCCTCCCTATAACCTAAACAATGAGCAATTGTGTACCGCATATTCTAACTAAACAAATCAAAGTTTCTTGAAGATTAGGTTCTAAGGAAACTTGTACTAGTTGTCTCAGCTTTTCCTCTCTACTCTCCAAATCCAAACCTGGAATGGCTTGGCTTAAGAATGGCTTATTGCACCGTTTGTTTTTTTGTTTGTTTGTTCCAAATCAGTTTGGATTAAACTAAAAGAAAAAAAAAATCACATGGGTTTTGCAGGGACATAACATTACATCTTCAGCAATACGGAAAGTTTAATGAGGATCTATGTTCCTTGACACTGGATTTTTTTGGCTAGTGCAAGATACAGAAATGACATTACCAAAGACCTTGTGTGTAAATTTAATAATGAACTTACAGGTTTAAAGCGATAATTTAGGTATAGTCTCTGAAGTATTTTGTTCTTTATTGAAGAATCTATTTATAGTAATTGGACACTTCTCCAAGCAAAAGCTGACTTTCTATAAGAAGGTGCATGCTACAATCTTGTTTGCAGAAAGTTGTAGCTACATCTGTTTATACCAGACGTATGCATTACTCTGGAAACATATAGAGCTTTAAAGGAATGTAAGAGAGGAAACCAAGGTCCTAGGAGCCTTGGTTTCACAAATGAAGCAATGAAAAATAAAATAAATCTAAACAGAAGGGTACTGAAACAATTTAAAAAGTGCATTCAACTACTCTCTTTAATGCTTGGGTTGGATGACAAGGAATTGGTCTTTCTCAAGAAATAATAGTTTGACTGTTGACCTATTCCACTTGATTCCATTTCACATTCCAGAAGGAAATGATAAATGTAATTGGAAAATAATTAGAAATTCTAGATTGGCCTTGTGGGATAGCTGATCTGCTGCTTAATTTAATCTAAGTTACATTCAAATGTTTAAAATCTGAGTATTTTATACTCTTTCACATGCTAAGGAGCTGATGCAGTATCTGTAAAAATGGTCAGCTGTCTAGAGATGGAGAGGGTAATTTCATATATGTTTACAGCACTTCAGATGGGATGGAAGTTTCCAATTTCTCTTGGAAGATGTAAGAAACAGAAGCATAAGCAGACATACATTAACTACTTTATTCCGTACTGGATTTAATGCAAACTACAGTCACATCCTCTTCTGTTTCAAATGTTAGCATTCATATGGATGTGCAGTTTTTCTAATTTATAAAGGTTGCTTTCTGAATATGTTTGGCTCAGGCATATACACAGGAGAAAGAGGGATCAGAATGACATCCCATGTAAGACGGTGCTAATGTGTAGGGAATCAAGCTGCACCAACCTTCCTGCCATGACCAGCTGGTGGCCCATCAAAATGCCAATATTCTACCCTTAACTAGACCACAGCTATGATTCAGAAACATAGAGTAAGCCTTTATAGAACCAGGACTCAGGTTATCCCAGGAACTCTATGAAATAAAGATATGGCTATCCCCCAAACTCACTCAGGTCTGAGTGATGAATCCTCTCCTCAGCCAGTCTTCCTAGCACTCCACCTAATATTGTCCAGACACTACTATTTTGTGCCAAATTAGCAAAACATGAGCCATCCACTCTACACCAATCTCATTACACCAGACTTAGAGACATTTTAATTAATGAAAGCACAGCTAAATACCTCTGATACACATTCTAATATACATAAGGATATATTTTTTCCAGAGTTCATTACATTAAATATGGCTCTGTTATATAATTCTTACTACCAACTAGACAGAGAACAGATTTATGCCAGCTTGGATAGAAGAAGCTGTCTTAGAAACAATTTGACAAGTGTCATAAAAACTAGATGTATCCACACAAGACAAAATATCTGGTTTTAGGTTAATGATGAAAAAAGATTTTATTTTTGTCGGACTCTATTTTTTGCCTGCAGAAAGACTTTATATATCTGAATCATACTTCTGGAAACCATTTTAACCAGCAGTTCAACTGAATGTTATTGGGGCAGTCATCAAACCATATAATTTTCCAGAATAACAGTTAGCTATTTTCTGAACTGTAGATATTCATGGTGTGTTCATGAACCCTTGAAAAATGGACCTTTGCAGCGGCAGATGAAGTTTTGTAAAAATAACCATAGCATATGGTAGAGTTTCAGCATTTCTAGAATAATTTCCTATTTATTTTTTTTTCCTTTCTGAGAAGAAACTATAGTTTGAACAGCTGTGTTAAAATCCTAAGAAATAATTTTTGAAGGAAAATTGACAGCAATGTTGCACTGTATATCAGCTGGGTCTAACATATGAATTAAATAAAAATAAGAGTTGGACTGAAAATTATATTGGATCACAGTTCAGTTTGTCTTTGAAGCAACCCTATATATTGCTTCTTTGAATGCTACAAAATCTTTTAGTCGGCCTGGTTACACAATATGAATTTCATGTATTCCTCCGAAGGCATACAAGCAACTAATTATGAGTCTTGTCAGCATTCACAGGGAAATTATTCTTCAGACAGTGTGTCATGAAATTTCTTATTTCTTACCTTTGAAGTTACAAGCTTTTTGCATGAAATTCTATTTGCTTCATTTCCTTTCAGCAGAGTTAGCTGCTGGACATTGCCTGCAGTCAGTGTTGTGTTTTTTTTGTTTGCTTTTTTTTTTTAATAATGGGGTGTTTATTCTAAGATCTATTGCCCTAAAGCTTCTTGACTTGTAGCCCCAGAGCAAGCTAGATGTAGCCTTCCCATTCTTAGTGTACTGGTATCCAGTCACCACTGACCTGATCAAGTGTAGTAGCACCAGATGCTGAGGAAGTCAACTGGTTGCCAACATGACATCAACAGGAGTTTCAGCAGTACCATAAACTTTTACAGTCAGATTTCTTGTGTGAGGTTCTTAAAATCTTTCTGTTTACAATTGTACTGCGTCAATGGAGGCTTTTCTGTTTGATGAATAGGGTGTAAAAATGCTTTCCACATGAGGGTATGCACTGTTACAATAGGCAGTCAAAAGATGCCTTTCTTATGCCATTATTTCAACATTGAAATACTTAGCTAAACTCCACCCATGGTACATGGTACATGTCTTCATAGTCTCAAATTTTGCAGTAATTGATTCTGTGCAGACAATGCACCCTTCTGGTCATGGAGAGGATTTTTAAGCCAAGAATATTAACAATATTTGGATAAGCACATAAACTAAACCTGAATAGCTTCTTGAGAAAGTAAATGTAGCATTGATTCAGCTGTACAAGTGTTTGCTATAATACTGAATGATTGCCTAAACAAGTTGAACCATACAGGGCTGTCTCCTGAGTGTGTGTCGGAGATCAATGTTTAGAGGGCTAGATCTGAGGATATTATTTTTCCTGTTACTCCTTGCCTCCAGTGTAAGCTGTCCATGCAGTTTGGGATGAGATTATGTTCACCACAATGTACTCTGCAGTAAACAGTTTTGTTGAGTGTGCAATGGTCTAAAGGTGTCAAGGAAGCAAGGTATGCAGAGGTAATGCTAAGTCTACCCATTGCTGGAAAGTGAAGAAAAGCAAGCTTTTGGGCTCTCTGTTCATACATTCATAATCTAGTGGTAGGTCAACTCTCTTATGTGCGTGAAGGTAACATTTGCAACTTGTGTTATGAGTCCTAATGTGTGGATGAGTACTATAAGATAGATTATGTACAGGAAAGACAGAAAAGATGTGTAGTTTTCCTTTCTGTGTACTGGAAGGACAAAATGGAACTTGGCTTATGGGAATTTTTTTTTTGTTTGTTTTATTGTAGTTGACCATTTCTTCAATGGCATAGCCCTGCTTCAGTGAGATAGGTACTTAAAGTACATAGTACTGGCTATGCACTGTGTGTTTGTGTCTTCAGCCCTGCATCACTCCTATATTCTGACAGGTATAAAAATCAACCTCAATTCAAGTTCTAAGCAAGAAAGTGTCACATAATAGTAGCATGAAAAGCACTACTGAAAGCCAATTTTATGTAAACAAGTTTATGCCACAGCGTTTTTTGGTTTGTCTTCCTCATGAACTATTAAAAGGATGCAAAGTCACAACTTTGCTCTCAGAAAAAAATGCTAACACCTTTAGGCCTGTTTTTCTCTAGCTTTACATCTCTAGCTTTAATCATTATTTTCCCTTCATCTTCCTAGCCAAAGAACCTAAAGAATGCAAAATTTATATCTACTTCCAAAACCTTCTCTCCATGTACCCATAATATCTCTTATGGCAAGCAACGTCTTACTACACTAGCCCAGAGATGCACTGAAGTAAGCACGGAAATTTTCCTGCTGAGGCACCTGAGACTCTGAGATCTCAAACGGCCTCTGAGACTATACTTAAAAAATAGTGTAATGTCTGATGTAAGAACTAGGAGCAACAGAGTTGTTTAAAGAAAATTTAGTCAGAAAGTCTTCAGAAATAATGCTTCTGAAAGCTATGGGACACTTCATTTATGGAAGATTTTTTTCCTGTTGCTTTATGGAGACGACATTGTCTAATTAAGAACATGGACTGAAAGTATTAACTACATTATAACTGTTATTAGTTGTGTGAATAGGGTTAGAGGATAATTAGCTACATGTTCAGGGTGTAAATTAAATGTTCTTGAAAACTGACTGGGAGCTCAAGAGCTGGATGTCATGTTCATGTAGACAAAACCTAAATGATATGGATGTTCAAAGATGTAAAGGATAAAGAAGCATGGATCAAACAATGGACTTGACATGAATGATGTTTGGTGTGCCCTTTTCCTCCGTACTGCAGCAGCTCTTACGTTCTGCTTTGCTTCCTATTGCAAGCTGACAAGAAACAGACGTTCTCTGTCTTCCAATGGCATATGGACCGAGGCACTAAATATCTGCTGCCTTGACTTTCCTCTTTGTTTGAAATGGGCCATCTCTTTATTTTCACTGCATACTTCATAGTGTCCTGCAGAATGTGAGATTTTGTACCGACAAAATAAATGTTTATAGAAAATGTCAGTAGTTATAAGGGTGTACAGCTCCCAAACTAAAGAACATTAAAACTGTTAACTGGAAGTCCATTTATATACAGCTAAGATTAAAAAAAATCTAATTAATTGTAGTAATTGGAAGTAAACAGTCATGGCCAAATCCAACTAGTATAAAACAGCATTAGCTCTCTGCAACAGAAACCATCTTTTCATTGTGTATGCATGTGTGTCCAGAGGATTATACCTGTCTATGCTCAAACTTAAGACTCAAGATCACACACAAGCCAAAGCACTTTGAATATTCACACGATCTACTTTTTATCTTGTGTTTTGCTTCTTTTGATAAGAAAGCCAAACTAATTTTCCAGTCAGTCAGGGAAACACTGTTATGACAAAGGATGGAAAGCAGACTGTTTCATATTCAGTTTTTATTCCTAAAGACAGGCTAGGTCTTGACGGCTTCGAAAATGAGAGCATAGTACCACAGGCTGTGTCGACAGAGTACTAGAACCTGGTTTAGAGCAGAAACACTGAGTTTAAATAAACAACAAAAGTTATAGTTGTCTGTAGAGTTGCACTTGCTTGCACATAGGCTGAGTTTGTCATTAAAGCAAGGCTTTAAAAAACAGGCAGTCTTTAAGTTGGATAAACATAGGTAAGGAAATCTAAAATTTTAAAGTTATGTTCCATATTTTTCTTAAAAAAAAGCAACAAAATAAAGAAACCAAACAAAAGGTCACATCTCTGCCCTGAGTTTTTAACCTCACTCTAGTTACAACTAAGTTTATTATGATGAAAAAAGTGAGCAAAAAATCATCTCCTTTTCTCCTGTTTTTATTGCTACGTGTTGATGGCTTTTAATTAACGAAAATAGCTTTGATCTTGTTGTGACCTCATACAGGAGATCTGAGTCAGTGTCAGTATATTTTCCTGTGTTCTTACACTTCAGAGTCAGTTTCTTTTTTTGTTTAAAAACCCACTTTTAAACTCCAATAGAGAACTGAGGAACTCTGATTCCATATTAAAATAAATTAAGATTCAAAACATGCTATTTAATATGTATTATGTCAGAAAATGTATGTTGTTTTAAAGGCATCAGTATATGAAAATGACCATTGATCATGCGGCTTCACACTCACGTGGGTTGAAGGCTGAGATGCATCAATACATATCTCAAAGAGAGCAGAAGGACTTCTCCACCTTATCTTGCTACAGAAGCAAGTGTGTTCAAATCCCAGTCATTTGTGAGATCGTTGGACTGATGGCTGATCTGGAGAAGAGGTATTTAGTAAACAATTTCATCTGACAAAAAAGGACAGACTTACTGAAAGTAAGAAACCAAATGGCATGTTAGAGGCAACAGAAGCAACTGAAGAATATAGTCATCAGTTCCACAGTTGCTTCTTTTGTCATTCTTTCCCATTCACTGAGATTTTGTTTATTTTTTGAAAACAAATTTATTTTCTATTTAGTGATCACGTACATTTGTTATGAATAAAGAGCCAAAGAGTAACTGCTGCATTTAAAACCGGTCTCAAACTCTAATTACTCTCGACTCATGCTCATGATTCATTTGTGGATTCTTACACATGCTTTTGTAACTGTTTGGTGGCTCATAAATCCCTTTTATTACCCTGCATGGTAGGGCTACCAATGGGAAGATGGATATTGCCTTAAGTGGAATCTGATGAAAAGTGGAGTGACTTCTTACATTCATATCACTGCTTTTCAGTGTGAAAGTTATAGATGATCATGAACTAAAGAGGATGATAGCAGAAGCATAGGTCAAAATCAAAACAATAGCACATTTCTGCATCTGCATAATAAAAGCCAACATTCACCCTACTAGGCCATATATAGAGAAAGAAGTGTTTCTATTGAAACATGAACCATATGTTTTTAGCCCACTATACATTCACCCTGAAGTTGTGAATTAGCCAGAAGGAGCCACTTCACTAGGGACTAAGTCATGCAAGGTACTGAGAAGGCACTAAGCAGAGGAAGTTCCTTCAGTAAAATAACCAAACAAAGCTTTAAAATTACAAATCATTTAGTACAATTTAGACAATTTACTATCTTCCCCATCACAACAGCGACTATCTTGTCAGTGATGATTCTTGTATAGCTGGCTCCTAATGCAGAATAAGTCTGTGAAAGTCTGGGTATTATCTTGTCTTCTTGCTGTTATCTTGATCTGTTGGAAGTACCTTAACCTGAAAATGAACATGAATATTCATACATACCAGGCATATGAATAAAATCTGTAGGGACTCTAACAAAAGACAGGTCATACTGCTGCCAGATTTTCTTCAAGCTGCTCAGGAATGGAATCACTGAGATTCATTATTTGGGAATATATGCTGTACTGATTAAATTAGGGATCTCCTGGCTCCATGGGAAACATGGAGCCATTCCAAACAACTTCAAGATTAACTTCTGCCAGTGGAAGCATTCTGCATTTTATTTTTAATAAGCAAATGAAGAGTAAGATCCTGATGGAGTAGAGAGTCAGCTACTGCTTTTGTACAGCGTACAGTTTTGTATGGCTCTAGTCCTCTTAGAAGCCTCTGCATATTGCCATGTAAAGTTTTAAAAACAATGGGAATAATTTCATGTTCTGTTTATCACCTTGTCTTCATATACGTCAGGGCTTTTCTAGCTGAATGCTTAAGATAGGTTTTCTTATCTTAATTTTTCACTTATATCTAATATTATATTACAAAACACACAAATAATGAATTATGTGCAAGGATGAATTAAAAAAAAAGCATATATATTCACCATTATGTTTAGCTTGTCTCAGGCTTCAGAAACTAAGTGAAATTGAGGGGATGCCAACATAAGTCAAGCAGCCTCGTGTTGAAATATGTTGAGCTGGTGTGTCCTTGGGGTCTCATGCAGAAATATTAGCTTGTATCCAGCAGTGGTATAGCTATGTTATGTAGTGCTTCAACTGAGCTAATCATCCCAGGAGGAATGCCATAATGATGTGACAAAAATATTTATGATTCTGGAGTTAGCTCAAGCATCTCTTCATCATGCTGCATTGTAAGATGTAGACATAACCTTTGTGGCTCATGATATGCAGGAAGTCAGATTAGATAGGTGACCTGGAGGTCAGCTTGGGCCCTCAGTTCTATTAATCTATCTACATATCAGAACAAACCATAAACATATTAGAGGAAGCAGTAAAATAGCTCCATTAAACACCACATTAAGGGAACAAATTTCCACACAAGCCTAGGGGAAAAGAAAAAAAAAAAGGCAAGGCATTCAATGTTTTGTGTTTAGAAAAGGTCAGAAAAAGACTTTGTGATAACACATTCATTTCTTCTAAAGTTAATAGAGAGACTGAGATCATTAAGCTGGGAAAAACGTTACTGTGAGGAAAGGGAGAAAAACACAGAAAGTTTACAGCACAATTGTACTTTCCTAGGTTTTGTTGCTGCATGTGTTTTGTTCTTTTCTATGTAGTCCATATGATATCTTATTGCCCCAGTATTTGAACACCTTCCAATAATGCATTAAGCAACATAAGTAACATCTGCCACATGTTCATTCTCACATCTCCTCCCTGGTGGCAGATGTGCAAGAAGTGTATTTTGGGTTCATTTCAGTGATAGATTCATGTTGCTGCATGTTTATGGTAGAGGCAAAAAATAAATGCTGAGGAAATTACTTTAGAGCAGAAGGTAGCAAGCTAGTTCTTCATCCCTGGGGAACACATTGTATGCTGTTGTCTCAGGTCCAGAAAACTGTCCCTTGCACAAACAGTCATTAGGGTTTTCCTAGCAAGTGCCATTGCCTCAGGAGCAGGGAGTTATTAGAGGAAGCCTGAAGCTTTAGGTGATGATGCTAATATACTGGTCTCAGGCTATTGACTCTTCCAAATTTGATGGGTTATCTTTACTGTAGAGAATGGGATGGAGGCTTGAGTTGTTTACAATAGCCAGGATTACTAAAAGGACAACCTGCAATGTTTTATACCTGTTAGTGATTCCTAGGCACTTAATGCTTCATGTTTAACTGAAAAGTGATGAGAGTTTCAATAATTTAGGCTAAATCATCATCTGCCAGTATGTGACAGAATTATTTGGACAGTGACTCCAGAAAGCACAGTCTGGGGATAATGCATTGTGTAAGAGCTTTACATCAATAAGGAATACAGGAATAGTTCCAAACCCTGAACTGAATTGATCAGCTTTGTGTACAAATACCTTCAGCCAAATAAGATTGCAAATTTTATAAAGGCTTTCCTTTGCCAGAGCATTGCCCAAGACCAGCAGTCATTCACCTAGAAGCTGATCTAAGCTACTACGCTACTAAGGATCAGTTATGATAAGTATTCCTCTATCTGGGTTATGTCCTTTTCTTATATTGAATATCACTCATCTTACTTTCCTTCTAGAATTATTTTATGTAGGTAGGCAGGCATATACAAGAAGCCATAATACCCTTGTTTTCAGAGCTTGCTGTATTTTTGTCTGAACAAAATTTCACTTTTTGTGCAGGCAGGAGTACCTGTGCTACTAATAATTTCTGCATATTGTTAGCTGATTTGCTTGCCTGGGCTAAGCAGCTCTTTGAAGTCTTTTAATATGTGGACAGGCAGACTTGGAAAAGCTGGCTCTATGAAACTGTACGCTTCCCTAAAAATAATAATCAAACAATTCCCAGCATTGCTTTTCACTTGCTCTTCAAAAATAACTGGTTCTTTATTTAGCTGTAACTGTCTCTTTTTTTCAGGTCTAACAAACTTACCTTTATGGTTTCCTTTTTTCTTCTGTCAAGGTGATCTATGGAGGAATATAATGTGGGTCCATGAAAGAAAAAAAGTTGCTTCTAGACTTTCCATGAGTAGACCATAGGAAAAGAAGACCACTGAAGAACATAAACTGTACCATTAATGGAAAAAAATCCTCACCAATAACCCAAACAAATGAACATATGTCACTACAGCAAAGGGGATTGCATTAGGTAACAGATTTACACGCTTAGAGCAGGATGAGAGATGGGTGAAACACTCTTTTACACAGCATGGGGGACATCTGGATCTTAGAGCCAGAAAGCCTTCCACAAGGAAATTAATCTAGTCACTGTTTCTGGAATGCCAGTATCTGTTCTCCCAATAACGTTCTCCGCCTTGCTTCCACTGATGCATTCCATTGGAGAATGGTGCTTCCGCTTGCTTCTTGTGAATCTTTATCCCCACGGTATAACAATCAGAAGATAAGCATAAAGGGTGGTGAATCAAGCAATGCATAACATATTGCATAACACTTAAACAAAAAGAAGTGTCTCAAGCAAAATAAATGTATTGCATGTATTTTCTTGTTTCCCTAATTGTCTGTTATATTAAAACATAAAAGTTCTATGATACATTTGTGGAATACAAATTCATGTAGAAACAATTTATTTTTATAGAGGAGTCCCCCAAAGAATTGAAGGGAAAATATATTCACATCAAGAGTGCCATAGTGGAATGAGCTAAGTTCCATTAAACTTAAACTGAGCCCATCCTATCATTGTGCATATGAACTCGGGAAACAAGTCAAGTAGGGACTACTTTTGCTGGCTTTGAACAGTATACTCTTAGTATCGAAGATGAAGAACACTTGTTAAAACAGAAGAGATTCCCACATGTTTACTGCTAACTAGCTGTTCAAAAGACTCAGTCTATCTGTAGTACAAGCCAACAGAGTAGAGAAGACTGGATGGTCAGCTTTATCAATGTTTCCACAGTCAAATGATGAATATTTAAATATCTTTACATTTAGATCCTGCCTCCCAGTACCAAGCATATGAGAAATAGCAGTATTGCTTTCCTTGATAACCAAACGCACTGACGTAGAGGCTGACATCTCAGATTTATTTGATATTGTATTTTTTTAATACTGTATTTGTCTTTTCTCTTTGTATTTCCCTTTTTCATAATGTTTTACTATTTGCAGAGCATTTATGTTCCTTTCCCATGGACTAGTGAATATGGGAATTTAGCATTATGAGTGAAGCCCAGGTGAAAACACTTAAGTAGGTGATCACACTTTCAAAAATGTCAGCTTTAATAGAAGATGCTGAGATCTCAGCCCTTTGGAAAATCAGGTCTAATATACAGCTGCTTTACTGTAGACTCAGAAGTCCAAATTTAGATACGCAGTTCTCAATAGCTTCACTAATTTTTCTTTCATGTTTTTGTTTTTATAAGTTTATTGTAGTATGTCTCTTGGTTTTCCAGTTCTTTTGAAAGTATTGGAAAAAATATGATACGAGTCCAATACTAATTGTTTTCATCTTGGAATATTACTCATCTTTTCAAAGAAAAGCATCATTTCTAGGCAACATTGTGTTCCTTATTTGCAAAGTTGTTTGTTGGCTGCATCTCTCTCCCATATATACATGCCAAGGATGAGTAGCTGTATGCATCCAAATGTATTATTTTTTTATAGTATGTGTGCAAATTGTACAGAATTAAATTACTGAATGAATGTATTTAAGCTCTTTTCTTGTCATTTTGTATTTTCCTTAAAACATGCATATTCCTTCCTCAGTGCTCTTCCTGCCGAGATTTGAGAGTTCACAGCTAAATAGATGAGTAGAAAAATGTCCTTAGGTACTTGGTTTGTTGTCTATGAATTTCTGTTGAGTGAGAACTCTTTCTTATCTTTATCCTGGGTAGGAAAGAAGTTTTAGATCTTTCAAATAAAGTAAAATCTAAGTTTTATATGCCTCACATGAAAGCATAACTGCTTGATTTGGGATTTTGTCGTAGGTTTCCATGTGATTTTGCTAAATAGAGAAAATTCACATTGTTTCTTTCTTCTATAAGGAGTTGAATTATTTGCTAGTCATTTTATTTAGGTCAGCCTTTTTAAAGAGAGAAAGATATCCAAGATCAGAATCAGAATGTATTATGTCTGTGTACCCAATGAAGCTGTTGATATCCTTATTCCACTCTTCTGAGAAGAATCCATAGCTGGAAATGAAAGAGCAGAAGGAAAACAGAGGCCAAGAATAGCAGACCTCCCACTGGGATCACAGTCTTTGTCTCGTTCTTTCCATTACAATGACTTGGAATGGCAACAGAGCCCATGATGTATCATTACATGTGACTGGAGAGTCCCTGGAAAGATGGCCAAAGACACTTTTACTATTAGACTTAATTATTTATTATGTAGATGAGGAATATAGTGATACTAAAATGTTCTCAAGCTTTTAATGAATATTTCTAACTGAAAGATGTATTCTTCCTTATATAAACACTACTGATGAAAAATAGAATTTAGATTTCAAAACAATATTTTTTAAATTGACTGTCCAGTGTACTATTTTTCAGGCAGATCTAAGGCCATAAAATGACTAATAAGAATAACCTGCAACACAGAAATTGGCAACAAGAATAATTTTTCTTACATGAACTGTGATCCACTATCTAGTGGCAGGAACTGGAAGTGATGCTTCTGTAAATACTGAGTATTCCAAGGGATGTTATTGTGTGTAGCCAGTTCAAGTGTACACTAAAACACAGACCCTCTGTCTTTAATGAAAACCAACCACTTATTTCTTGAGATGTTTCATATATAACCCTGAAGATTACTGTTTTGCATACTCTTAATAATAGCAAAGTACTTTTTCTTGTCAAATAATACAGTTTAAAAGGCAGTACATAAGAATAAAAAAGAGTTTACAAAGTCTTTTCCAGAGTTACCATCTGGAAAGGTAACACCAGCAGGTACTAAGACCTCTCGTGTTAGCAGATGCTTTGGACTCTACAAGAACATGCATTACATCCTGCCATTAGTGACAACAGCTGCCAAAATAAATTATGGATGAGTTGAGAGAAGAAGAGATTTTCTTTCTATTCCCACCCTACTGGACAACTGAGCATTTGTGGAGTCCTCAAACTGGGGTAACATGAAGTTATAATGCTGTTGCTCAGCTGGATTCCTCTGGGGTAGGAAGATTCTGCTTTGCCTTACAGGTGACAGTCTGCTCATCTCATGTTGTCCCTCCAATGTAACTTCACCCTAAGGCATGCTGTTCAAATCTAATAACCCACGTTTTCAAGCAATGCAGTCTGTAGTGCAATCCAAACTGTCATTTCTTTGCAGTCTTCAAAAAACAAACTTTGCTGTCACATTGTAAAGTCTCCTTAATTCTACTTCACACCAAATGTTGTGTTATAGATGTTCCATACATTTTATGATCTTGGAAGTGATTTTTCAAAAATTAATTTTAATAATATTCCTTGTCCACGTAATACCCCTAGTGTACTTTGTGCTAAACAAGAGATTACTCTATCATCCTAGAGTGATACTTCAACTTTCTCTGTGTCCCCTAATTTTGTCCCATAAGTATGAAGATACATTATGATGTGTCTTTTTCTTCTGTGTCCTTCACCCTTTTGGATTTAAATACATCTAGTCTGGACTTAAATCTGAATTATAAAAACATTTCAACAAAGTAGATTCATTACATGGGAAAATGCTCTAATTAAGGGCAAGGTGTCACTTTTTCTTATTTCATGTAAGTGAGGCCTGTAGGTGAGCAGGCTAATATTTCCAGTGGAAAAAGTGACTGCCAAATAGCAATGTACTGGGTGACAGAGGATCTGGACCCAGTTTCCACATGGACTTAGCACGAGTAAGACATTCTGTATGAATGTTTCCAACTGTTTTTAGCCAAGACCCACTGATGTTGCCTTTTCTTCATCTGTGCCACTGAGTAATTGCCTCCTAATTTCTGCTACTGACTCCTTTCTCCAGCTGCAGCACAGCTCATTAGTTTGAGCTCTGTTTTACACTGTGCCTCTCTGTCTGAGTGTCAGTGCCATAGATTATAAATCATTCAAGGTCATGACTGGTACTTTCATGTGTTTTCTATCAGGCAAACAAGCGCGACCACCAAACTGGTATTAGATCATATTCATTGCTTTCATAAGCTTTTAAATGCATCATTCATTATGGTGTGAGTATTTAATCTGGGTATAAATTAAAATGAAATTTTGAGTGATTTCATCCTTTATTTGACAGGTACACTACATAAAGAAGGTATATTTTAACTCTTGTACATATAGGAGTCAGAAAAGTGTAAGTGTCATTGATGAGTCACTGCACAGCTTTTAGGAAAGATGGAATCTAGAAACAGAAGCTGCTTTTGGAAATCAACAAAGTGACCCACCAAAAGGGGTCAAACAAGTTCAGTCCCAGAGCAAGGGGCAGATCCTAGTAATTTTGCCTGATAATCAAACTTTCCACAAATTTGACAAACAAAATGCACATAGAGTTAAATGCCAAAATGCAAATCCCAGTCAGATGCAGCTAATGGGAAACTTTTTTGCAGGCCTTTCAGCAAGAGTTGAGTAAAAGGTAGGGAATTTTCTTTGCTGAAGTCAGTTTTGCTTTTTTTCTGTGACAAAACTCATATTCCAGATGAAATAAAAATCTCTCATCTTTAAAAAGTTATTAGGAGCTTTGGATTATTGTCAAAATCCACCATTTTTCTGTTTGATAGCTATGTTGACATGCTATCAAAAGTGTCATCAAAATGCAAAGAAATCCCACAGCAGAGAAACAAAAGAGTTTTAAAGAAGTCTAGTGAATCTAGCTTTAGTCTTAACTTCCTTTCACGTGTTTTGACCGCTAAAACATCCTCTCTCTGCAAAATATAAAGCAACTTCACATGTAATATACTCACAGCACGAGCAACAAAATAAGACAGGCAAGATGTGTTCTTCACAACTGGCATTGTCCTGGGTAATTATATTTTAAAGATTAATTAATATGAAAGTTAGAGTGAAATGAAAAAAAGTTGCCTTTGACAGAGGATACTGGAACATTTCAAAAGCAAATAAAAATATGTCTTGACAGATTAAAGAGCACAGTGCCATGTTTTGCCTTCCTTAAACTGCCCTTTATCAGATGGATTGATGAGTTACAACCATTTGAGAAGACAGAGCAGCCCATGCAAAAGAAACAAAATATCTGAGTGAATCTGGTTTGACTTTAACAGAGAAGGGAAGTGTTTATTTCCCTTGTCAGTAGGCTGACAGAATTAGACAACTATTGGCATGTGGCTTATCTTAAATGAGCTTCATTAACACAAAAATCAAGTGGGAAAATTACAAAACAGATATCATAGCAGAACGGAGTTCAAGAGGGTGGCCTCTGTATCAGTTCAATCTCCCTCTCTCCCCATCCTCTCAAGCAATGGTGACTTATATAATGATGTTCCTTTCCTAAAGCTCACTGGTTAGAGTGAGTTTAGTTGCTCCTTCCATTGGCTTTTTTCAGACTGCGCTATAGTTGCTCTTGCTACTGCATGCATCGAAATATTGATCAGATTAAAAGTCACAAGGCTTGGAATGATCTGCCCAGAATCTTCCTGTGTCTGAAAAATTATACAGCTAAATATCGGTACTTTTAGCCTACAGCCCTACGGATACCCACAGAGGTGGTGCATGGAGGAAAGCTTTCATTTTAATAATGGAGCCACCTGTTTCAGCCAGGGTCGTTGTTAATAAAAGAAATGTTAAATTAATACTAATGATAGATGACTACTTGGTCTCTTCTTCTGTCTTGCCTAGCAAATAATAAGCTCACATAAAAAATAACAACCATCAAATAGTATTTCCAAATGTATTAAAAGCCTAATGTACAGACACCTCTGTGTTTCCTACTAATTAAAATCTGTGGGTTTTTAAAAAATAATTTATAGTAAAAGCTATGCTTTAGAAAAATTATCTAATTTTACTTTAAGAAAGAACTCCATACACATTGCCTGTAAATGTACAATGCAATGTCAACATGATTGTCAGCATTGTGTAACAGACGAACAATTGCCATACAAATCTTAGTTATGGAACATCACATTCAGGGCAGAAGAAGTTTTTGCAGCACAAGATCATTTAGAACTGATAACTTAAACTTGAAAACCCATCTACAATCTACTCACCACCTGATTATTGTGCAATACTTTTAATCCATCCATTTGTTTTATAACAAAGAAATCTGTCATATTCTGTGGAGTGAGACCAATCTAATTTGCTGACTATCTCATGACTGTGACAAAGCTGTGATTTGTTCTAGAAGGTAAAAAATATAATATTTGCTGATGTATAAGTTTACATAGCTCTCCATCTAAACAAGAAAAATATATCTTCTTCTACTAGCAGAAGCATATGGAATAGTTGCTGGTTTCTTTTTGGTTGGGCTGTGGACAGTGACTTGTGGAGGTGATGTCACGAACTTGCATTGAAAGGCATTGCTATGGGATATACTTCATTCAAAGATAATCTTACTAAAGAAGCAATCAGAAAAGCTATTTTGCTAGATAAAAAGGTGAGTTAAGGTCTAAATAACATTTGTACATTTGAAAATCATACTTAGCTGAAATGTTCCCTTTAGTTTTGAACAGTTAAACATACACAGCAAATCCTATTCTGTAAGGCAGAGACCTATTTAAAGCATACCCAAAGCAGAAGGGTATCTACCATAAGGGAGGGGATTTGAGTAAGCACAGTGTCTCCCTTTGCCTCCAGGATAGGAGAGAGAATTCCAATATAAAAATACTCCTATGAAGTCCTGAATTCCCAATACATGTTAAAAAGTTCATACATATATATTCTATTGAGCCCACTTTGTTGAACTCTCATTACAAATAAAAAAGTGGGCTCAGATTGTCTTTATGTCAATAATGTCAGGGTTTGTTCCTTTTCCTTTTCCTTGAATATAAACAAAGATGTTAGTGGTGAGATCAGGGAGGGAACAGAGGTTGCTGCAAACAACCTGGCCACTGAAAGAAACAAACTAAGTCATCTTCCCAAAGTTAACTCACCGAAAACTACAAAAGGGTCAGGAGGATGAAAGGGAAACGCAAACACCCTCTAACCCCCAAGATCTGATCCTGTTATTCTGTTCTACATGCTTTCAAACTGACATACCTGATGTGATGTTGTTTATTAGTAAATAAAGCTTAGGATCCCTGTATTTCTAGGCATTTCACAAAGGAATAGTAAAGAACGTCAGCATCATAGGTGTTGCTAGAAAGCTGGAAGAGGGAAGAAAGTGGTAGAGGGCAAGAAAACACACACACAAGAACAGGTAAAAGATTTACCTAGGTTATACAGCTCCAAAGAGACCTCAGGCTTCTTTACTGACAATCTACTGGTTTACTTACTGATTGAGGCCAAAACTCATTTACAAAAAAATTAACCTTCTCTTTAAATTCCACAAGATGTGTGAACTAAAATTTCTACATAACTGTTAAGTTATTTATGAAGATCTACTTATGAAAGAAGTTTCGCACAAGAAGTGCTACAGCTTTTCCACAAAAAAAGCCTTAAAGGATGCCTGTGGGACAGAGAAACAGTGTTGAGATTATGAGCCAGATGCAGATCACTACCTCCAGCACAACTGAGGAGCACTATGAAAACAACTGAAAGCTCTCCTTCACTGACATGATATAGAGAAAAAGACTGGGTGGAGCATGAGGAAGAGTCAGTTTAGGGAATGGATTAAATGGAAGTTTTCTATGATCCCTGAGCTAATTAACTGTAAAGTTTACTGTAGAACAGATTAGATGCTTTCTTTCTGGTATCAGGGTTGTACTTAGAGGCTAGGGAATAATATCACTAGCTGTTAGTAAAGGAGTTACAGAGCCATTCTGGTTCAAATACAGAGTAAGTCAGGAGTAATAATTGGCAACAGATTGACTGAAATAGTCAATAAATATTGTTCCATCTAACTCTTCATACTATAACAAAGAAAGAGTCTTTCCCTAGAGAAATGCTATTGTAGGTTTCCTTCTGTCATAAAATAAACTTTTATTACTCATCTAATTTAAGCAACATTAAAAAATAAGAATAAGCACAAATGTAATCATCCTTTTATATGCTATGAGTATCACATCATTATGCATTGCTTCCATGATATTACATATGGAAACTATCAATTCAAGAGAAAATTTTTTCCCTGAAAAACTTAAAGTAATTGTTGCTTATATGTACATACTTCTGAACAAGTTATCTTATTTTCAAGATAAAGCTCACCAGATTAACTGAAGATATTTCACTCTGCCTTGTGAAGGAGTTTGTTTTTCATATGTATCATACTATATTAGAGCTTGTGATATGACTTTTAATTTATTTTACTCTCTCCCTTATGTTTGATGTTAATGAGCTCTGAATTTTGTTAAATGTGGAGAATTTTTAACGGTCCCATTAAGTCATGATGAGGTTTACAATAGCTGAGACATCTGGCCTGGATGTGGTATATATGAAAGATAATCACCTCACAAATCAACAGTTTGTGGTGCTTGAAAGAGATTAGTCAGGAGGGTTACTTTAAAGTCTTCTCCTCGGATAAAGAGATGGGGACTCCTCCCAGATGTAAAATGGCTCTGTCTCTTCTGGAGAATGCATTAAAATGTAACTATGAGGGAGGACTGAGTGGCCCAGGAAGTATGGCAGCAGACTGTGAAGCAATTCACCTTTAAGCCATTTGTTGGAATCTACTAATGGTTTGTAAGATTTTATGCAAATCAAATGAAATAATTGTTAAATACACTATTGACTCCTACTAAATACACTATTGAGTCCTACTCCGTTTGTGGAGGCTCTAGCACAGCTGTTAGCATTAGAAGTCAGGAATAAGGTACATTAGAAATGACAATGTGCAATGTACAGTACTTGTTAGAAACCTTCAGGGTCAGATCCTTATGGGATTTAGTACCCCTGCTTTATATGACACTTTGTATTAAAATTGAGCATAATAAACATGGAGGAAGCTTTCATGTATGGCATTTCCTTCATCACTCCCTTACTTAGTAGAACAGAGTTTTGCTTCATGGAGTTAAGCAAACAGCACAGCAGCAACAGTCACTCCTTGTTCAAAAATACAAGGACAGAGGCAGGTGTTCAGCTCTATGTACAGCATTTCTTCATGAAGTGTGTGGGTCCACCTCAGCTAGGAGGGCTCAAAAGAGTGCAACAGTCATGGAGCCACAAACTAGTTTAAATGAGGACTGTGTACTACAGCTACAGGAATTACAAAGGGAGGAGACCAGTTTCTCTGACCTGGTGCTTTCGTTCATCTTTTGGAAGTGGGAGAGCTGCTGCTGGGTAGTTCATGTATTTCACACTAGACAGCCCAAACCAGGTTTAAATCAAGATGAAATCCCAGAACTAAGGACCAGAATCTAACACTGACCACTCCTTTTTACTCTCTTCTTTGTTCATGAAATGAAACTTGCATTTATGTATTTGTTTGTTGGTGCACATAGTGCATTTAAACAGCTGGAGACAGCACTGTTCTTGCATTGCCTTCGTAGGACTACACTTACGGCATTTTTCCAGGATGTGGGTGTGAATGCACTCAAGCTACTGTCAGATAGACCCAAGCCTCCTATCTTCTGGGTTAGTGTGCTGAGCAGTATTTCAGATAATTATCTAAAAATAGTGGCCACCATAACATCTTTTAAAAAGAATTAATCTTATTCATATAGGTACCTAGACTGGGTAGTAACTTGACAGTAATGGACACATCTAACATGCCAATACGTTTTATAGGTTTAGGCTTGAGAGAGGTGTGGGAGTTGCCTCCTACAGACATATTCTGATACTCAGTGTCTCTTGTTGCCTGATTTTAAATGAATTCCTACTCTATGTGAGGTTTTCAAGGAATATTTTTCAGAGGTACCTGTGTCTACATGCTGTGTGTATCAGGTTCCATCTATTTTGTTACCTTCTGTGAAGTGGGCTGGAGTCTTCTGAGAACACATCTTTAGTTTTGGAAAAGCAGAGAGCACTGGTGGTGCTGGACCATTTGCTAGGAGATGTGGAATCTGTAGGGTCCTGTAAGGTAGAGACACATCATCTGATTATTAAATAAGAATTGTTAAATAACACACAATTTCAAGAATGCAGAATTGTTCCAAATGTTAAGGATATACTTGCACAATTCCCAAAGCAGGTGATATTTATAGAGCTTTGCTTTTATTGGCCCTGTGCTATGAATAGCCTTATAAAACTGGACCAGTCATTCTAGTGTTTTATAAACAATTTTTTGTACTAATCTTATTTATTAAGACTTTATTGCCAGTTTTAATTAGTTTTTAAAAGGCATATATGAGAAATGGGTTAGATATTTCATCAGCTGGAGAGAACTTAACTATACTGGGAATAATGAAATAACTGTGAAGACTGCGGGGAAAAGGGATCGAGCCAGAAAAAATGTGCCTTCTCCGTAATTTTTCTCTTGTTTTGAAGCAACTGAAACTGATGCATAGGGCAAATGTCACTCTAGCCTTCTTGGATTTTTTAAAGTCTTCTCTCTCCCTATAAAACTGGAGCCAGAGGTCTTCAGGGAACGGAATTATCACACACTTGGTGGCTTTGCCTCAGTATCCGAGTACTTTGGAAATGAGAACATGTTTATATCTCACAAATAACTGAAAAGCCTCTAGTATATGCATCTCAGCATTTAATAATTGACTATTTTCTCCAAAGGTCATTTGTCTTCTTATAAAAATGAAATCAAATGAACTGATGCTGTTTACAGCTAAGTGCGGAATAATGCAGTTCTAAGATGAATCAAAAGGCTTCTTCCGTGGATGATAAATGGTTAGAAAAAGCAAAACAGAAGTCCTGAGACCCTTTCTATGGAAAAAGTGTCACAGTAGTTTAAGGTCAGTTTGGGTAGCTGTATAACAATATCATTTATTACATCCCTTCTAATCCTACCAAGTTTTTGTAATGAGGCAATCTGAGTAATTTTAATTGACTCTACATTTCTACAAGTTGGGCAGTATGTTTATGCTTTATGAGCCATGGAACAAGGTTGTTTGAGATGGATGTGCTTAATGATACTCTCTTTTGGGGACTCAGTCTCTGGGCTGGCCTGGTTTGGTTTTGTTTCTGTCACAGGATGATTGAGACTAATAGTGGGTAGCTTGGGTCTACTGTGTAAGGGGAGTTGGCTGCCAGTGCTGTTGTATTTGAAGCTTGCCCAAAATGGATTCTGACTGATAAGAAAAGAAAAAGTAATCATGGAGAGTTTAATGTGAGGAAGCAAATTTTACTGATTCTAGTTTTGTAGGTTTTTACTTGCCTTACTTGAACATAGTAATAAAGGATCAGCCAGCTCTTGGCTATTCCCATTTTTCAAGGATAGTAAGAGAAGTGTAACCAAGTATGGATTCTGACTGCACACCTTACTCACTCTAAAGAACAGATTAAAAAAATACCGGGAATTCAGGACAAAAATATTACAGCAGGTATAGAAAAAAAAAGGTATACTGAAATTTTCGAGAGACCAGAGAGCAGGAGTTGGAACAAAAAAGACTGTTCAGATGGGGTCTCTTTTAAGAAATCATATTTTTCTGTTTAATTCTATTAGTTTCTTTGCATTTGTTTTGTGACTTATGACTGCAAAATGTGCCTGAATTATCCATTACACCGTATGGTTTAGCTGTTTTTGGAAAAAATTATAATCAAGATGCCATGATTTTTCTGCTAATAATGATGCTTTTTCTAGCTGGCCCATTATTACTGTAGTCTTCTGCCAGGCTGCATTCTTTAAGGCTGCAGACACCCAGCTTATACAAGTCATACAAGTTCAGCTTATGCAAGCAGTGACAATTAGAGATTTTCCTTGGCCTAAAGGGTT
This sequence comes from Phaethon aethereus, assembly GCF_964289735.1. NCBI lineage: Eukaryota > Metazoa > Chordata > Aves > Phaethontiformes > Phaethontidae > Phaethon > Phaethon aethereus. Next base: position 18,466,693 of record NC_138577.1, read on the forward strand.
GCTTAAAGTGTATGGTTAAATATTTGGCATTACAATATCAAGCCTGAGATCCTGCATACCAGCAATTTATGACAAAACACCTGCATGAATGAGGTGAAAGTAATTGAGCATGCTGAATTATTGCATGAGTTACTAAACTCAAGAAGCTTCACACAGCCACACAAAAAAGTTGAGAGGCTAAAAATATAATCATTTCCAGTCATCGTGATTCATGGAAAATAGGTCCTATTGAAAAACCTGCTGTGTGGTTTTGTTTTTGTTTTTAAACAAGATCACAAGTCTGTATGATAAAGGATACTGTTTTGATAGTCTATTCCTAAATTTCTCCAAGTCAAATGACTGTATTTCACATGACATTTTGATTAACATAGTTGTATCAGATAAACATAATGGGGCACACATTCATACCCTTCCCTAGGAATGGAGAACCATGCTATTGTTCCCCCTCCCTCCTTGTCCCTTGCCACTGCCTTACAACCAGGGAGCCATGTGCCAGGCAAAACTCATTGAGCAAAACTGTAATGTGCTAAATAGCTTTTGCCAGGATCTTTGCTCTGGGCACTTGGAAGACAGATAGACACATGATGTGGAAAGTAGAGAAATCTGCATTCATGTGCCAGGATCCCCCAGTCTTGAGACTGAAAGTGGATTGTTTAGAGAAGAGAGGGCAGAAGGGAGATGTGATAGCAATCTTCAAAAACATAAAAGGCTGCTGCAAAGAGTGGTGGAATAAACTGTCCTCTGTGTCCACTGGAGCCATGACAAGAGCTGATTTTAGTGGGAGAGTTCATTTAGTCTTCAGGAAAAACTCTTTAATGACAAGAATAGCGAAGCTGTGTTATTTTTTTGCCAGAGAAAATGGGAACTTTCATTCACTGGAGGTCTGTGAACAATGATCTCAGCAATGGCATAAGGATACCTTCTCATGGATGGTGGCAGGGCATCATCTCAATGACTGCTTCAAGCCCTGTTTTTCAGAATCCTTTACTGACACCCCTCAAAATACAATTAAGAGAGATTAATGTAGGCAGCTATCTCTGTGAACACTGTCACATAACATTGTCTCTCAGTGACTTAGGCAGTATCTCCTTCATCAAGTAAGTAAGTGGATGGGACAAAAATTGTAGGAAAAGAAATAATGAGGAGGGGAGTTTAGTGTTGCCAAAACCCTAAGTTTGTCTCATTAAATGGTCCAGAGCAGTCATTTACAGTAGAAGAGAATAATAGAACAGATCTCTCTCACTCCAGGCTGAAATTCTGTCTTGGGTCTGTGAAAATTTCTCATTAAAGTTTCAAAAAAAGTGTATATTTTTTAGAAAAAAAATTGTTTTTGGAAGAGAAATCAGCATTTTCGAACAATGAGCAGTCATACTCAGCTGTACTTAGAATAAGTTCTTTCTGCTCCTATTCCCTGATAGAGCGCAGTGCTTTTAGAAAACAGAATTTTAGTTTGCTGGCACAAAGAAATATTGTTAAAGAAATGCTAAGTTGTGAACGCACAGTTCACATATTGAGCATGTTCATTGTTTTGAAGCTCTTCAGCCATTGGTACTGGAATTCAGTTTTCTCTTACTCTGTAAAAAAAAAGCTTCCAAGCTTTAATTTGGCACATATTTTACAAGGCTTTAAGTAAAATGTGAGAGTCAGCTGTTTATGGCTTTCATAGATTACTTAATGTGTAAGTGCCTGAGGCTTAGTGATGATGTGTTCTTTTCACCTCTTTTGGTTAAGTTCTGTGTTTGTACAGTATCAAACCAGAAGAAAGAGAAAGATTAGCATAAGACATGGAAGGGCTTCAATGCCCTGATACTGAATCAGAAACATCTGTTGATGGGACTCTGCACTACATGAGTCCTTTGAGACCTGAAATTCAAAGTTTGATGGAAACAGACAAACCTAGTTGAGTCATCTGCAAGACACCGTTGAGAAGCAGAATTATGCAGTTCCCTGTGCAATGTGGGGTAAATCTGATGCAAAGAAAGGAGAGATGCTGAGTAATAGTCACTTAAATAAATTACTATCCTATAATTTTTACCACCACTTTGCTTCAGGTAGTCATTTGCACAGACCTTTCTGTATTAGTAATTTCTGCCATTATGAATGATATCTGCCCATAGAAGTAAAATAAGCAATTCACCCTGTCTGTTCTGGAACAACAGTGTGCCACTCTACAGATGCAAAACCTTAATTTTCATCATCCCTTCTCATTATTTCAGCAAAACTGGATTAGCAGACTGGAGAAGCCTGGCAGTGCTCACTGAGAACCATGTGGCTGTTGGGCACATACATAAAATGATGTACTGAAAATGGATGATGAAAGAGAAGAAATCACTATTGCACCTAACACATAGGGAGCTGCTGGAAGAAACAAGTAGCTCTCCTAAATAAGGAGAATAAAATGCCTGAATAAAAGGCAGGGGCAGGTGCCCAGAATGCTCAAGCGCTCTGAAGTGTAGGAACTGGGCTCTTTCTATGTGAAAAAAAAAAAAAGAAAAGGAAAAAGAAAAAAAGAAAAAAAGAAAAAGAAAAAGAAAAAGAAAAGGAAAAGGAAAATGAAATAAAGAAAAAGAAAAAGAAAAAGAAAAAGGAAAAGGAAAAAAGAAAAAGGAAAAAGGAAAAGGAAAAAAGAACAAGGAAAAAGAAAAAGGAAAAAAGAAAAAGGAAAAAAGAAAAAGGAAAAAGAAAAAGGAAAAAGAAAAAGGAAAAAAGAAAAAGGAAAAAGGAAAAAGAAAAAGAAAAAGAAAAAGAAAAAGAAAAAGGAAAAGAAAAAGGAAAAGAAAAAGAAAAAGGAAAAGAAAAAGAAAAAGGAAAAGAAAAAGAAAAAGGAAAAGAAAAAGGAAAAGGAAAAGGAAAAGGAAAAGAAAAAGGAAAAGAAAAAGGAAAAGGAAAAGAAAAAGAAAAAGAAAAAGAAAAAGGAAAAGGAAAAGGAAAAGGAAAAGGAAAAGGAAAAGGAAAAGGAAAAGGAAAAGGAAAAGGAAAAGGAAAAGGAAAAGGAAAAGAAAAAGAAAAAGAAAAAGAAAAAGAAAAAGAAAAAGAAAAAAGAAAAAGAAAAAGAAAAAGAAAAAGAAAAAGAAAAAGAAAAAGAAAAAGAAAAAGAAAAAGAAAAAGAAAAAGAAAAAGAAAAATAAAAAGAAAAAGAAAAAGGAAAAGGAAAAGGAAAAGGAAAAAGAAAATTGTTACTGTCTGTTGGTACAGAAAGATAGTATTTTTACACAAAAGGACTCCAAATGAGAAGAGCAACGTTTCATGGATTGGCTCTAAAACCCAAGTAGTGTAGTTAAATCTGTATGTATACAAAGCATATACATGCACACATAAGCATATTGGTACAAACAGACATTGCCACCTATGCTCCAAACAAAGTCTAAGTGATGTTTTATTGAAGACATCTTATGCTTTGCTTATGTTGGACTGTATTTGAACAAGTTCTGTGTGTGCAAACAATGCACTGCATATTTTGTATGAATGTGTGGATGTAGTTGCATTTGTATGGAATGGAGATTGTACGATGAATGTAGATTGTATGATGAATGGACATTATAGGAACTATTTCTAAATTTCTGAATCTGAGCATAGTAATTTGTCCTAATATCAGTGGAGCTGACCCAATGATATTGAAAGAAAACCAGATCTCTAGATGATATAATGAACTTCTGATCATTACATGGAAACATTCCTTCCGTTGGTGTTAAACAGTGAACTAAGCCTTGGGAAGCAGAACAGCAATATGTAATTCCTCTCTCCAGGAGCCAGCAGATCACTCTCTTTTGCCCACTGACTAATAGCAGTGGGACCTACTTCCATACATTACAGGATGTCTTCCTTAAAGGGTTGACACTCCTTTCTTATACTTGAAACAATACTGTTTCAAGGTTCCATCCTTAGAATTAATTCTGCTGGTGTTGACTTTGGAGCTGACTCAGACCTATGGAGTCATTACTTTCATTTTCATTCCCTGTGCTTATTGTTCAGTCTTTTGCAGTTGCCCACTGGTAATGAAATCTCAATTAAATCCATTGTTTTTTTATATTAGACTAAATATCGTCAACCATTTGATTTCAGTCATTTCTCTATTGTGCCCAATAACTTTGTCTATGTTGAAATCCCTCAGCATCCAGACAACTAAATTATTTCATGACAGGTAGAAAAAGCAGACATTGTCCAAATTCCACCAGTGTCCATGATGCGATTAGGTGAGAAACAGATAAACCAGCAAACAATCTATGCTTAGCAGTGCAGAGGAAGGCAAAAAGTCTCCAGTGTCTTTGACAATCTGACCTGGCAATGAGTTCCTTCCAGTTGCAAATTTGGCAATCTGAGCTTGAATATGTGAGCAAAACATGTTGGCCAGGTGTCCCAGGGAAAGAATTCTTTGCATTACCTTAGATTAGTTGCCAACTAAGTGTTGAAGAAGATGGAAAAACCTTATCATGTGTTGATCATGGTACTTATGAAAAACACTTGGGAAAATATATCTTCTCTAACCTTACCAGCCAATGAACTGAAACCTTAAAGACTTAGTTAACTTACAGTTACCAGGAGGAATGACTCCTCCATGAAAGAAAGGTTAAAGTGTGAGATTCAGTGAACCCAAGCTCAGATATGACTGTGCAGACCAACTGCCTACACTCATGAGCTGCAAAACTTTTCACAAAACATTGATGAAAGCACTTTTAAGAAAGATTTATATAATAATAAAAACTCCAAGAAGTGGTGACTTCATCTCTCCTTTTTCTATTCCAATTTAAATTATGCTCACTGACTTTTATGTTCTCGTTAAATTAAAATCTTACTCAGAATCCTACTATTAGATCTGACATTGCTTTTTTTCAGTGAGAATGAACACCCCAACCTTCCCATAACAGATGTGCAAGGATCTATATGCAGGATTAAGATTGTCCCTTAACTTTCTCTTTGATTATCTAAATATGCCGAATATCATATCATAATGACTGTCTTCTAGTTTGTCCTGGTTTCAGCCAGGATAGAGCTGGTTTTCTTCACAGAAGCCAGTGTGAGACTGTGTTCTGGATTTGGGATGAGAAACTGTTGGTAATGTGCTGATGTTTTGGGTTGTTGCTAAGCAGTCAAGGACAGTCCAGCTTCTCGTGCTGGCCGGCCAGCAAGGAGGCTGGGGGTGCACAGGGATCTGGGAGGGGACACGGCCAGGACAGCTGGCCCAGGCTGGCCAAAGAGATATTCCCCACCATACAACGTCATGCCCAGTACATAAACTGGAGTTGGCCGGGGGGGGAAATCGCTGCTCAGGGATGGGCTGTCGATCACTGGGTGGTGAGCAATTGCTGTATTGGGCATCACTTGTTCTTGTACATTCCTTTGTTGGTATCATTGTTGGTATCGTTGTTTCTTTCTCTCTTTCTGTCCTATTAAACTGTTTTTTTCTCAACCCACGAGTTTTTTTCTAATTCTCTCCCCCGTCCCACTGCGGGAGGGGGAGTGAGTGACCGGCTGCGTGGTGCTTAGTTGCCGGCTGGGGCTAAACCACGACATAGTTTCTCATAACTTTTATGTAAGTTGTTTTTTTTCTTTCCCCAGCTCTTCAACATTTCCATAGTCTAATTTAAGTTTGGGTCTCAGAACTAGAAATGGCACAATATCCTAATTTTGATTGTACCAATGTTGTGTCAAGAATGTTCTGTTTCTATGTCACATTTTTCTCTTTAAATAACCAACAATCAGTTAGTCCTTTGTATCATCACATTGGGATGACACTCTCACTGATGACAGTACAAGGCTTCCTCTAAATCACTGGTTTCCAAAACAGATTCTCTCCTTCTCTAGGGGTACAAACTGTGGACTTCAAGTATGTTGTCTTGCATTGGTACTTATCAAATATATCTTAATGAATTGTTCTTTCTGGAGCGATTCAACTTTTTGGAGATAAGGCAATTGGGAGGAGATTTTTTTCCCTTTTTTCATGAAAAAAATAATTTGGTTTCATCCTAATACAGACAGGAACAGTCTGAAAATCTTGTTTCATCTGAAAAGTTTCCCAATGAATTATAAATCAGATTCACTCAGTGAATCTTCTGCCCAGAAATTGAAGTATTCCAAACACTAAGTATTTTTGAAAATTTTGGCCAATGATTATACTCTTCATCTGAGGCTGTGCACCAAAGGACTTAAGTCAGATGAAAAAAAAAAAGATTACATGTAAAGCCTTGTAGAATATCTGAGGGAAGGATAGAGACCAAAAGTTCAATGGGCCCATTTTTCCTCCATTAGACCCTCACGGCTCTCTCTTCATTTAGAGTGAGAATCATGCTAAATGTGAGGTCCTACCATCTGCCAGCTGCTCACCTCTGGTGTCTTGCCTTTCCTAATACCTGCTTATGGAATAGTGTTCTCAAGTAGGGATGGAGGGAGGGAAAGAACAGGCCCTAAGTTTGTATCCTCTTAAATCTTGACTTCATATCGTGATTGTATCTGCACATTTCAGACTGCATTCTCCAGTCCTTGGAGAAGCAGTTGCTGGTTTCAATAACAGGGGAATTGGTGGTAATCGAACTTGATGTTTTTGTTTTACATCCTTCCTCTTTTGTTGCTAATACCTCTTTGGACCACCCAATACAACTCAGCTATCTTTCCTTGCTGTTTATGCACTCAGAATCCTTGCAAACATTGTTCCTATTAGTCACTGCTTGGCCCAGCTACAACTGCCATATTGAGGTTTTTGGAGTATTTTTTTTAACTTGCAGTCAGTTTTTTTAGACTTTCACGCATGAGACTAAAGGCAGGATGATTTCAGGCACTAAAGAAGAGTAATAAATAGCCTGATATATGCTTCTTAATTAGGATAATTGTAATTGGCAAGAAAACTTAGGTTCTCATGACACAGGGGTTAATGATATGTATAAATTATGGTGACACTATCCCATTATTTGGACTCCTAAAGCCATCACTGTGGAGGGCATATGTAGTAGAGCTGTAATTCTTCCTATGGACTAACTCTGTGGAGGAGTTCTAGGATCTCACTAACCTGCAAGAGCCTGGGTGGCCAAAAATCACCATTTGGGTGGCCTGCTGAGCAGAATTTCTCTATTCTAGTCATGGTGTTTTTAGGCCAGCAATGTAAATGAACACAGAAGTCCATCACCCATCATCTTCAAGGCACAGAAGATTGGGATAGGATGCAACCAAAGGCACATTACTCCTCCAGGATTTACAAATTTCCAATTTAGTACATTGTCTACTTCTAATCCTGAATGCAGATGGCATCAGAAATAGTTGTGCTTAAATTAGAACTAATACAAGATGTACAAGCTGAGTTAAGGCTCCTGCAGTCATCCTCCATTCAGGGTTGCAGACAGACAGAACTAAATGCATGTGGTTCTATTTCTGCCTCTTCCCTTTGCTAGCTGAAACCCACATTTGAATCACAGTGTGCTTGAGATGTTCTGCTAATAATATATCGTTGTTCACAGTGCCATTTATGCACGCACTTACTTCATTTAAATCTCTGTGTTCATTAAGGGATTATGTTAATAATGGGTTTTTTTGACAGTTCGTTTTAAAGTTGAGAGAAATAAGATCCTCCTGAATGTGATCTGTTCATGAATTTCCAGGTGGGCTGATAGATATGGTAAGCATTTTAATGAGAACTGAAGTCTGACACAAGGCTTCTGGAAGCCAAGTGGCTGATTTGCAAGTTATCAGTGCAATTTGGATCAGATTCTTAATGAGAGGGGAATGTGCTGTGGTGGTTCCTAATGGTACCAAAAAGCACAGATGTTCTCCTGGAAGGATCAAACAATGAGGCATCAGAGCAGGTGTTTTGTGCAGAATGGAAATAAGACAAGAGATTATACAGATACCAAGAAGATAGGTTTCCCCAAATAAATGATATAATCTGAATATATATGGAAATGCCTGCCAAACTAATCTTGAAAGTCACAGAGCTTTCTGATGTTGTAAAAGTGCAAAATACCTCTGGCTTTTTTTTTTTTTTAAAACTAGTTTTTAATTGCTGATGAAAGTAGGCGTATGTTGCTATAAATATGTTCAATTATTTCCTTCATCGCCTACAAATTTTGCATTTTCAAGGAAAAGTGGCTTCCTTCATTTATCAAAGTCAAGGCTCCACAGACAACCACCTTGCTTGGAGAGGACCATTTAGGTTTCTTTGTATAGCACATATCTTCACAGGACAAAAATCAGTGAAAGATTTAAACTGACAAGCATCATTTGTCTGCTAAGAACAAATTTTTGTTTGAGCTTACTCCAGAGCAAACCATGCTTTTTTCTTTTTTTTTGGTTATTGTACTATTTTTCAAAAGCTGTGAATTTTCAGAATAATTGTATGTGGTGCAGTTCTCATTGCAGCAAATCAAAAGATCTGTTGGGGGAAAAAAACCCGCAAGCAAACTTACTTAAAATTAGGTTCCTATGACTGTGTGGGGTCTTTGAAGTTTGATTTTAAAATGGCAACATGACTGCATTTCTATGACTGTATATAGGCATTGGCTCTGATTCACACATCCTAAATTCCACCCAGTTCTCTGTGCCTGGTGTTTTCTATTGGTAGGGCACCTCCTGCAGCCCAGAGCCAGTCAACAGGAAATACTAGGGAGAAAGACTTGGATGGATTTAAGATGCCTGAATCAGGAATCTACTTTTTTTGAAATTCTTGGCCCAGATCACCTGCCTTTCAGTGTCAGGTCTTAACCAGAAATTCTGTTCCTCCTGTTCCTGCCTCCTACCTGCTCCTCCTCTTTAAGCAGACAACTTTCTTGCTTCAGTGGAAGGGCAACAAGCTGGAAGGCAGCGATTAATATAACAGCACATAGAAATGGTGGTTGAGAACGTAACAATAGCTTTGCTGCTATCATGAGGCTGAGCCAATTAAATGCCATATTTTCGTATAAACCTTTGCCAGTATTATATTTGCTTTATTAAAGTTTCCAACAAGCCTTTAATGTTGTTAGAACAGGATATTACTTTTTCTTCTGATAAAATGTAAATGTTCTGCTAAAAAGGAGTAAAAACATGCTATAAGGTTATATGTTAAACAATTTCTGCATACTTCCAAGCACTATAAGTTAATCTTATCTCCACGTAGTAGGGGCACAGGTTTGCTATGGAGCAGGATGTGAAATGTTTATATAAACCACAGTTAAAAGAATTTCTAGGCTCAGTTCAAGAGTTTACACTTTCAAAGTCATTCCACCAGTGCATTCATCACAATCCGCACAATTGCTTTTCCTGAGTCCTTTAAGTCTTCCACCCCTCTGAAACTGTGTATTTAAAAGCATATTGCAGGATTCCTAAACAGACAAGGTCAACTAGGTGTTGTAATTTTATCTCTTCACTTAGAACGCGATCTGTAATCAGCTGAGCTTTAGCTCCACAATGTTGTAAACTACAGACTCATATGAGTATTAATGCGAAGAGACCTAGAGAAGCTGTCTGTAATGCCTACTATCAGAGAAAGAAATGGAAATATCCCAGGAGTTATGTCTCGATCCAAACAGTAACAAAGATGGCACCTTGATCCAAAGACATCTTTAAGCCTGTCTGGGTAATAACCTCACACAGACTGCGCTCTTCCAACATCTAGCATTAGCATTTAAGCTAATAAATGTTCATGCTTTTATTGTGGCTAAATATTTTTTTCTAATGGTCTTCAGGACCTGCAGCCTGGATGCTGTTCGAAGAGCTTGGACACACCGGCTCTGGTGCCTGGGAGGCTGCGAGAGTACAAGCGATGCCTGATTTCTTGCAGCATTTACATCAGTGTATTGGGTTTGCGTGGCAAGGTTTTGGTAGCGACAGGGCTGCAGGGGTGGCTTCTGTGAGAAGCTGCTAGAAGCTGCCCCTATGTCCAATGGAGACAGTTGCAGCTGGCTCCAAGATGGACACACTGCGGGACAAACTGAGCCAATTGGTGATGGTGGTGGTGCCTCTGTGATAGCATATTTAAGGTTAGAAACTGCTGTGCAAGAGCAGCTGGGCAAGAGGAGTGAAAATATGTGAGAGAAACAACTCTGCAGACACCAAGGTCAGTAAAGAAGGAGTAGTGGAGCCGGAGCAGACTCCCCGGCAGCCCGGGGTGAAGCCCATGGTGAGGCCAGCTGTGCCCCTGCAGCCCATGGAGTTCCACAGGGGAGCATATCTCCACCTGCAGCCCAAGGAGGACCTCACTTTGAGCAGGGGGATGCCTGAAGGAGGCTGTGACCCTGTGAGAAGCCCATGCTGGAGCAGGCTCCTGGCAGGACCTGTGGCCACGTGAAGAGATGAGCCCCAGCTGGAGCAGGTTTGCTGGCAGGACTTGTGACCCCGTGGAGGACCCAGGCCGGAGCAGCCTGTTCCTGAAGGACGGCACCCATGGGGGGACCCAGGCTGGAGCAGTTAGTGAAGAACTGCAGTCTGTGGGAAGGACCCACATTGGAGAAGTTTGTGACAGACTGTGTCCTGTGAGTGGGACCCCATGGTGGAGCAGCGATAGAGTGAGGAGGAAGGAGCAGCAGAGACAATGCTTAATGAACTGACTGCAACCCCAATTCCCCATTCCCCTACAACACTCAAGGGGAGGAGGTAGAGAAGCCAGAAATGAAGTTGGACCCAGGAAGAAGGGACGGGTGGAAGTAAGGTGTTATTAGATTAGTTCTTATTTCTTACTATCCTACTCTGAATTCTGTTGGCAGTAAATGAAATTAATTTCCTCAAGCTGAGTCTCTTTTGCCTGTGATGTTAATTGCTGAGTGATCTCCCTGTCCTTACCATGATCCCCAAGCCTTTCATTGTGCCTTCACCCCACCACTTGAGGAAGCATAGTGGAAGAGTGGTTTGGTGGGCACCAGCTGGCCAGTCAAGGTCAACCTACCAGAGTCAGATAAAATCACCGTGTGCTCCAGGAAATTCTCCCTTTTGGACTTCCTACGCTGTTGAGGCGGGAGAGTATTCCCTGCAGTGGGTTGTGCTTTGGTTTTGAAAAAACACCCGTGAAAAGCAACTGGATGTTTATTGGGTTCTCTGAAAGGAAAGCTGGATGTGCAGGGGTGGCAGTGCCAGCGTGCCAATGTGGACATATGCCCCATCCCCGGGGCTGACCACGCGCTCCCCTGCGCTCGGCGGGGTGTGTGGCCTGGAAGCACTGGGTAGAGGAGCCCGCTGGGAGGTGGTGTGTTGGGGCCCTGCAGCTCTGTCACCCCTCGACGTTCGGTGACTCCCCACAGGCCTCCTCCTCCTCCGAGCTGGGGACTCGTCTGTCATGGCAGATCTGGGCAGGACGTAGCGCTGCCGTGGGGATCTGCTCCGGGACCTCTCCAGGGCCACGACCCTCTGGTGGCGGGCAGGAGAGCCATCTCCATCCTCTTCCTCCTCATGATCTGCTGGCAGCACCTGCCGGACACGATCAAAAGGCCGCCTGCAGAGCGGGCACACAGCTCTTGTCGCGGCCCACTGCTGGATGCAGCCAAAGCAGAAGCGATGCAAGCACAAGGGCACGCAGACTGCATTATTGACTTCTCCAAGGCAGATGGGGCATGGGTCATCTTCTGAGGCCTCTGACTGCCCTGCCCGTGGCAGCTGGCTCCTGCTGGCTGTGCTGGCAGAGCTGCCCTCCTCCAGAGCTTTCTCAGCATCCGGCACCATGTCCTGCAAAGACAGACGTGCAGCGTGCCTGAGGTTTCCTCGTGCCAGGGGAAGAGAAAAGCAGAGAAGACGCAAGCAAGCAGTGGGAGAGGGCAGGTAAGGACCTCCCAAAGGCTCTCCTTGAGGGCTGAAAAGCAGCAGCTGCAGCAGCAGCCCTGTGCGGCAGCCGGCCCCATGGGCTGTCCTCCACACCTGCCCCCTCTGCTCCCCCCAGGCATGCTGCCCGCCAGTCCCAGAGCCCTGCCCCAGCTCCCAGGTGACCAGCACGGCTTGAGCTAGCAGAGGCTACCTGGAGGAGGAGATGCTCCGGGAAGACAGAGGAACTCACTGGGAGTCTTCAGCGGGGCCCACCACAAGGGGACAGCTGCTGTGTGGGACCCCCAGCACCCCACAGCTGAGCAGTGGGGAGAGGGCCACGGGAAGGGGTGGCCTTAGCCCACTGCCCAGAGCTGCTGCTCTCCTCAAAGCCGAGACTCAAGCCCACAGTCCTGCTTGAGTGTGCACGCTGTGCGTGTGCACCACAGGAGCTCAGAGCACAATGCGCCGGGACAGTGACGGGGCCGCTAAAGAGCAGTGAGGCCACGGGCAGTCACAGGTGCTCCATGGTGACATCACAGTGTTCTCTGGGGCTGTCACCCAACCGCCGCCCAGTGAGGATGGCCCCAAGGGGGAAAAGCCCCTGCATCACAGGACGTTGGCCATCTTCATGTGGCCTTGCCTTGGTGGTGGGGCTGCAGTTTTACCTCAGGACTGCCAGGTCCTCTGATGAGAGGCTGGTGCCCCCAAGCACAAAGGCCCAGGAACAGGCAGCCCAGCGATGCTGTCGGGGAGCCCTGGTGACCTCCTGGGAGCAAACAGAGCACCCCAACTCAGCTCCTGTGAGGGCTGTCAGGGGAGAAGGACTCACCCTTTGTCACCAGTGGGAAATCCACAGAGATGACAGAGTGGCTGAGGTAGTCGGGGACGTCTGGAGATCATGTGGTCCAAGCCCCTTGCTCAAGCATGGTCACCTACAGCCACTTGCCTGGAAACATGTCCAGATAGCTTTTGAACATCTCCCAAGGATGATGACTTCACAACCTCTTTTTGGCAACCTGTGCCAGGGCTCAGTCACCCGCACAGTAAAAAAGTGCTTCTGGATGTTCAGATGGAACGTCCTGTGTTTCAGTTTGTGTCCATTGCCTTTTGCCCTGCCAGTGGACACCACGGCAAAGAGCCTGGCTCCTTCATCTTTGAACCCTCCCTTCAGATGTTAGTACACCATCATGCAATCCTCCCTGAGCCTTCTTTCCTGTAGGCTTAACAGTCCCAGCTCTCTCAGCATTCCTCCTACAGGAGATGATCCTGTCCCTTAATCACCTTTGTGGCCCTTTGCTGGATGTGATCCTCAGAAGCTCCATCTCTCTCTTTTACTGGGGAGCCCTGCAGTGGGCCCAGAACTCTGGAGGTGACCACGCCTGTGCTGAGTAGAGGGGAAGGATCACCTCTCCTGACCGGCTGGCAACATTCCTAATGCAGCCCAGGATACCACTGGCTTTCTTTGCCACACGGGCACAGTGCTGTCCCACAGTGCTCACTTTCTAACTGAGTGCCCAAAGGACAGAAGTAATGGAAGACCTGAATCCACAAACTGTCAAACTGCTTTGATCCCCACACATTTGTTGTCCTCCAACTCATCCCACGGTAAGAATATATTGCTTTTAAGAATGCCTGAAATATCCAGGAATTATAGATTAACATATACAGAGGGATGATTTCAGTGTGTGTGCATGCCTTTTTCTCAGGTGCTGTTTGATTTGCATTATCTCTAGTAGCAGGAGATTTCTTCCAACAGATAAACCAGCAAGACACAATTCCTAAAATAACTTTAAATCTTTTTAAATTAAATCAGAGCAGCAATATGTTTTGAATTTTTAGACTTTTTGTTTAGTCACAGTGTTCACAAATACAAACTCTTTTCCAGGCTGGTGCAAAATAAAAGCTTAGGGACCAAGTGGTGCTTAACTGAAGGTTTACTAAGGTTAAAAAAAAAGTGCAAACAATTTAGGAGTCTAAAACAGAGTCTCAGAAGGGCTTGAGGACTGGATTTCCAAAGGTAGTCCAAGTTGGGGCCCAGAAGTATTAAGAAGCTACAAGTCCTTGGCTACTAATTATAATTAAAATCCATGCCTGGTGTAACCCAATCTTCCTGGCTTTCTATATGCCTTGGGTCTGCTAGGCAAGCTCTAATATACAAACTCTACCAGGTGTGCAAGGGTGTAGCTCCATGCTCCTTTGCTCAAACTCGTCTCCTCTTGGTAGCTATGGGGGAAAGGGAAATTTATACAATTCACATTCACTTAAGCCTGACAGTTTAGGTGGGTTTTTTTACAACTACAAGAGTCTGTGAATTGTAAGAGTGGGACATAGATAGACTCTCCTTCTGTCCCTGCTGCAGAAGGAGTAATCTGCAGTACAGTAGTGTAGCAGAGAGGGGGGTGGTGGAGGTAGTCCTACCTCAAATCCCATCTGGCCTTTGTTTTAGTGCCCTCCAGTTCCTGAAACAGTTCAGGATGGCTACATTCATTAGTCAGTTGATTTCCATGGTAGTGAGGTGGGTACATAGGAGCTGGTGATTAACACCTCTGAAAAGCTCACTTTGGTGTAATCTGGCCAATTTTACCCATAAACTTTCCTGCATCTCCTGGCACAGGCTCAGCTGCATCTCTGTCACCATTTTCCTCAGTGACAGCCATCTCTCTGGGATAAAAAGACCATACAAAGTTAAAAATGGAAGAAAATCAAAGTGGAATGATTAAAATAACACTATAGTGAGCTAGTGATTTCAACAGGGTGGGTCAACCTGCACAGAGATGTTTGCAGGACTGAAGCCAAAGTGCTAAAACTGCAAACCCAAGTTTTTCTTGCTTTTGACTCTGCAATTGATTATGGAAACAAAAATGGTACCCAAAAAGCTGGAGGCAAATTTTAAGGGCCATAATCAAAACCAAAAGATGAACTGAGAAATATTTTAATCTGCCAAAATTTGTGTGCAGAGGTTCTGTGTTTCCTCTGCAAGATGTGATAATATTTTCCCACCTAGCAGAGGATATTGCAAATATTGGTGTGAGTGCAATCAGAAGATTAGGCAAAAGGCAGGCTTGACCACAAGAGCCTGGTCAGTCAGGGAGTGAAGTAAGTGTTTTTAATATTTTATTTTTATAGGTAACTTCATAATTACAAACAGCTTCTCTTTCAGAGTTCTTAGTTTACATTTGACCTACTGACTTGCATAGGTTTGGGGTTTTTTTTACTTTTCCTCCAAAAAGATAAACTCAGTTTTCCTCTTTCTTGCATTTTTTTTTAGAATCATGTAATTAAGCAAGAATGTGGTGACTTTCTATTAACAGTCATTAAAGACTGGCAGAGGCAGAAAGCTTTAAAAAAAATCAGGTGAGCTTGCATGGGTTTAAAGGAGACAGAGTATCCAATTTAAAAAATCTACCAGGTGCATATTTATATTTTTAGATAAAAGTTTTGACATATTGGCCCTTAATTTGCAAATTTAGTTCCTGATCTCTGGTAAGCAGAACCTGTCTTGTCCATAATCTAATGATTTTTCCATTAAGGAAAAGCTCACCCGATAAAGTTTATCCTTTTTGTATTACCTCCCTATGTTGAAACACCATATAAACAGATTGTTGAATAACTGAAAATCTTGGTTTAATGTATTTTTTAAATTCTGTATAGAATAAAATCTTAATATCAAGTTTTGTATATCCTAAGATTAAAAAAAATCTAAGAGACTATAGTAATAAAAGTTACTTTTGTAAAAGTCACATTAGTTTTGAGCTGTCCGGTGTTCCACAATTTACTTATTCAGTTATCCTAAATAATTTAATGTTTTCATTGCAATAAAAAGACAGAGAAGATAGAAGGACTATTTTATGGAATTTCTACGTAAAGTAATAATAGGCACTAGAACAATGTAACCAGAAAAGGACTGAAAGCACCAATTCTTAGTTATCATAGCTTATCAGATTTCTTCTTAGTGATCTTAGATATTCAGTATACTAATTTAAAAGTATTTCATTATTTTTACAGCAAAGTGTTGCTCTTCTGGGTGTTCTTTAAGTAATGAGAAGGATTTTAGTATGAGCTTGGTATATTCATTAAGCTCAATTTTCTTCTTTCTAATACAGGAAGCAATACATTCTCTAATTGTGTTGTGACTGTTTTTCCTTTCAATAGTGAAGTCACCATCCATGGGGATATCTCAGGTTGTAAATCAGTGTACAGTCTGGCTTGATTTCTTTTAATAAGATGCATGGGACAAATGTTGCCTTATCACAGCCATAATTCAAAATTCTTAGTTAACCTGAAGAGGAAGATTTGCTCATATAAGCAATTTATTATATATATAATATTGTCAGTCTTATAATATGCCTTTACTTAAATGAAAATGCTGAAATATGAACATTTAATAGTTTCCATGTGTTTACAGTGTAGAATAATTTTAAATGACTTGTTTTCTTCCTGATATAGAGGTTCTAATGGGAATTTTTGCTCACTCTAAGGAGATTATCTAATCACATAAAAATCCTATCTATTTTTTTCCAAATATTTGGATGCAGTTTGTGCTATTCTCAAGGTTTTTTTTAGCCTATGTAGTGATAAATTGAAAAATCTCTTAAAGTTCACATTTGATTTTTCAGGCTGGGTGTGAAAAACACCCACACTGTAACTGAATATACTGCATCTGTAAGCCTGAAAATATTTTATTTTACTATATTGTCCAGTTTTCAGATGATTCTTTTATTACCAACTTCTACTTTTCTTCCAGATTTCCCCTGATTGAATGACCTGAGTCTTTTAGTTTGTAAGTTTACTGCTTCTTGGCAGCATACAAGTATCGTCATATTCCAAACAATTTACAGTTTTTTTAGAGTCTTGACTAAAGGTCAGCAACCAAATTCAGTGTGTATTATATCTGTCACAGAGTCCACCTCAGGGCTGATTTTAAAAAAAATCTTTTATTAGACTACAGTGTCTGTTGCCTCATTTATCATTAAATGTATTAATTTTAATCTGGCAATGGCTTTGTATTCCAGTTTACTACAATTACTGGAAATCAGTTAATGCAAAGAAATCTCCAGTATCTTTTAGCACAGCTAAATTCGGTCATCTACATATACATTGCATGTCATCTTCAGTAATACAGCCATCCATAAATTAGGTACTTTTATTGAACATATCTCTTAAAATAAAGCATTCTTAGAATAGATGTTCCTGAAAACAATTTTCCAGTAATCATCTGGAGCTGCCAGATTTTCAGAGATATCACAACAATAAGAATTTGAGGTAAACCAGGATACCTCATTTGCTGACTGGTGATCATTTGTCTTGTTTCAGATAGAGTAAAAATATTCCTTGTTTTTGTTTATCCCCTCTTGTTGTAGGAGTAATTGGGAACAGGATAAGAACCAGTCACTCTTTGGAGACTGGAAAATGAGTGGTTAATTAGTATTTCTGGTGTGGCTATGGAAATTGATCCCTCAGCCTGACTCTGTTGGGTGTCAAGACTGGCAGACAGGGATTAATTTGTACAGAACCTGTTACACAGTTCTCAGTGCCTCTTGATCCTGTGCCCATTGGATCCTGCCTCTATGGCTCTTGCAGGCTCTTCCTGCCAAAGCAGGAAGCCTCAGAGCAGCATGTATCTTAGTGCCTATGTGTAGCTAACAGACCCAAAGCACAGGCTGGTTAGTGTCCAATCAGATGTGTGATTATACCATCGAAAGACTTTCTTCATGGCCCATGTCACTCATCACAGATGGCCATGGTGGATCCCTGAATCCTTTCCTGTGTGCTGTATTCTTTCCATATGTTTGACAAAGAGCACACCAGTCCTTCAGATTCCTGGTATTATCATGCAATCAGTATTATCATAGAATCACAGAATGGTTTGTGGTGGAAGAAACCTTTCAAGATCACCTAGTCCAACCTCCCTGCCATAAGCAGGGACATCTTTCACTAGATCAGCTTGCTCAAAGCCCCATCCAACCCAACTTTGAACCCTTCCCGTGATGGAACACCCACAACCTCTCTGGGCAACATGTTCACACAACCATCAATGTCCCTGAAGTAATGAATACGTTTGCACTTCTGGCTGAGGAAGTAAGAGCATTCTACCTTTGAGAGCATGGCTGATTCATAGTCTCGACAATCCTCGACTGATGGTGAGTGCAGTCTTCTGTGCAGAGCATAAAGATACTTAACCAACTGATCCTGTGTGGGAAAGGCCCCAAGTGATAGTCACTTAAGCACTGGGATCATTGTGGAATTTTAAAAATCTGTATTTTATCTTGAGGTCTCCTTTGGACTACTGGATACTTCAGGTAAAGGAGGGCAAATGCATAGTGCTGGTGATGCAGCTGCAGTGGATGTTGCTGGCTGCATCTTGCCTCTCCACTGCCACGGGCTCCATTGCAGAGGAGTCTCAGGCTCATGCCTAACTGAGCCTGTGGGTAAGGGGGCTCTAGTAAACTTCAGTCATCTCCAAACCTTTGGTGTTACTAAAGAAGATATTTTGAAATCCTACTTTTTCTTTTCTACATCCTGCCTCACGCTGGTGCTATAGTCCAAGTGCAGGGTCCTGCAACTGGGTTGGGGCAACCCCTGGTATCAATACAGGCTGGGGGATGAAGGAATTGAGAGCAGTCCTTCCCAGAAGAACTTGGGGATACTGCTGGATAAAAAGGTGGACATGAGCTGGCAATGTGTGCTCACAGCCCAGAAGGCCAACCATACCCAGGGCTGCACCCAAAGCAGCATGGCCAGCAGGTCAAGGAAGGTGATTCTGCCCCTCTACTCCACTCTGGTGAGACCCCACCTGGAGTCCTGTGTCCAGCTTTGGAGCCCTCAGCACAGGAAGAACATGGACCCGTTGCAGCCGGTCCAGAGGAAGGTCACCAAAATTATCAGAGGGACAGGACACCTCTCCTGTGAGGGCAAGCTGAAAGAGTTGGGGTTATTCAGACTGGAGAAGAGAAGGCTCCAGGGAGACCTTCTTCCAGCCTTTCAGTCCTTAAAAGGGGCTTATAAGAAAGACAGGGACAGACTTGTTATCAGGGCCTGTTGCAACAGGACAAGGGGTAATGGTTTTAAAGTAAAAGAGGGCAGATTGAGACTAGATTTAATGAAGAAATTTTTCACAGTGAGAGTGGTGAAACACTGGCCCAGGTTGCCCAGAGAGGTGGTAGATGCCCCATCCCTGGAAACATTCAAGGTCAGGTTGGACAGGGCTCTGAGCAACCTGATCTAGTTGAAGATGTCCCTACTTACTGCAGGGGGGTTGCGCTAGGTGAGCTTTATGGGTTCCTTCCAACCCAAACGATTCTATGATTCTGTGATTCTATGATGATTGCTTGCTACCCTGGTTCTCTTGCCCAGGAAAGCCTATAGGGACACTTCCTCCTCTCTTCAGTTTATGTAGTTTACTCCTTCCCAGTACCCATGACCAACAGAATAGCTGTAAACATTCTCAGAGAGCAAACTTCAAAGATGTAAGATATGACAGTCCTGTAGGGAGCAGAAATGCACATGTAAATATCAGGTTGCATTCAGATGTCATATATGGAGAATTGTTGCTCAAAGTGCAGTGTGCAAAAAATACCTATGTTTTCTAAATTTTACTTCCAATTCAACAGAATATTGTCAGCCAAATCTTATGAATACTGAAATGGTCAAATATGTTTCTTATAAACAGTTAAAATGTTAGTTTTTATTTAGCAAGTACTGATAGGCACCAATGCATGAATAAGGGCATGAACATTTGTCGAAAGTCTTGTAAAATATAATTCTAAAGTATTCATGAAACTGTTTGTATCAGTTTTACATTTGACACAAAGCTAACAAAAAGATATGTTTTCGAGTGCAGAAAAGTGGAACAATGAACTGCCGTGTATTTTCAGTCTAACTGAGCATTTAACTACCCATTTGTGCTTTTGAAAATCCCCACCTGCTTGGGGATAACAGGGGAAAAGTTGAAGAAAATTCTATTTGGCAGTCTGTATAGCTGAATTCACAGCCTTCTATGTTCTGCAGCCAACGTAACCTGTGGGTATGTTTTTTCCTCATCCAAAAAACACCTGTGAAGATCATAAGACTTCACATTGAACTTAAAAACTCATCTTCCACTCTTTCCCATTCCTTGAAATGATCTTACTCCATCACAGAGAAACTTCAGCAACACAAATTATTACTCCTTCTGCAGGTCCATATTAGTTTATCTGCCAGGTAGTTGAGTACATACTGCAATTTGTATGACTAAAAGCCAAATATTAAGAAAAAAATAATTTTGCTACAAAGCAATTGCAATCCCACAAGACACAACTCAGCTCCCCAAATAAATGAGACAAGCCTAGCGTCTACATTTGCTCCTTAAGAATTTTTTGACAAGGTTGCCTACAACAAAGTGCTCATAAATTGGCTTTGGAACTTGTGTTACTTACATTGATTATTCAGTCTTTAATTGATCTGGAATAAATGTAAGTATCTCCATACTCATGGACAAACCCCAGATAAATGAAGCAAGTTAATTTACAAAATGACTTCACTTCAGTAGATAGTGCAAGAGATTTATCTTTAAAGGAACTACTGTAACATTGTTAATGTTATTTTTAAACTAACTTCAGGTGGATAAAGGAGTGCAGATGTCAGGCATGCCATCATCAGCACTTCCCGCATCTCGCCAAACGACTGTCTACAAAAGTTAAAGAAGAGCAACTGAATTGGCTTCTACAGGAATATTACCAGGGATTGGTTACACAAATCTTGGCTAGAGTGCAGTCTTACATATCCTTATTCAGGGATATACATGGAGTGTATAGTAAGTTTGTACTTTTACCTACTGCTGCTACTTGACCAGAGCAACGGTTTTCTTGATTTGACAGAATAGGCAAGAAAAGACCAGAGGTGAGGCAAAAAGTATTTCTGGTAGAACTCCATTCAGCCTGAATGTGATAAGACTTTTAGACAGAAATAAAGCTTTGTGTTCAGGCTGTCAGTCCTTGATAAGAATAAGCATGTATCTCAGATCTCTTCTGAAGCAGAAACATAGCATAGTTATGTTTTTTCCAATTGCATTAGTGGCATCATAATTCATTTAAACTGCTGTAACAAAGTGTGTTTAAAGTCTCATTTGAGACTACAAGTCTAATAGGTTTTGTTGCCTTAGCTTCATAGGTTTAACTTGCCACTTATTCCACATTCTGCAAAATGGAAAGGTTATACAAAATATGCATGTATTTGTCAAACAGCTGTTGAGCTTCATAAAACAAAAGAGAGTTTATTTTTAAAAATCCCCAAAGAATATTAACATATTTGTAAGCTTTGCAGTACATGAGGTAAATATATTGATCCAAAGTTTGCTAGGAAGGTATGTTAGAGGCATTTAATTTTCAGCAATTACTAGGCTGATACAAAGCTTTTTGGAGTTGTATTCCTTTCAGAGCTGTCCCTGTTATTGCTTGGTTGCAAGAGGAAGCATGGCTGATGGCTATCTTCCTGTGGTAAGCCGTTTCAGCAGCGGCTGGGAAAAGGGAAAGGAGCAGGGGATCCATAAGTGAGCAGAGCCGACGGTTCAGAGAAGGACATTGGAAGCTACAAGATCCACAGAGAAAGGAGGTGGTGAGTGAGGCTGCAGTGGAGAGCCCCAACATGAAGACAGCCAGTGAATGTGAACGCAGATTCATTTCTGTACCTCCAGGCACTTAATATGGTGTGTAGGTGAGGACCCTCCTCATCCTCCCTTGACTGGCAAGAGGAGGAGACAAGTTTCCAGGCAGGGTTTTGGGTGAGGGTCCTGAGGCCTGCCTCTCCTCAGTGACTCAGGGAGGCCAGGGGGCCCATCTGAGTCATGCAAGTGAGGTGGGATGTCTCTCAGCCTGTGGCTGGGGGAATGTCCATGTGTTCAGAAATGTTTGCTGATCATAGTAACTAAAACATTCTCTGGGCTTGTGAAAATCACCTGGTTACCCCAGCAAACTGCACTGGGCCTGAGGCACATGGGAAACCATAGTGGAGGTTAGACTGGAACCAGCAAGGCCATTCCCCTTGTACTTGCATGTCTACTAGACATTTGGTGCAGTGGAGCACCCAAGATCACCCACTTCCATACCCGTACCATACTCTGCCTCTTTTAAAATCCTGTACCATCCTGGAGACTGTTATGTATTTACCAGAGTTTGTTCTTAGATCTGTAGTCTCCCTCTGTCTCCTCCGTCACCCTACCCTCCTTCTTCACCCAGCAGTTGAGGGGCCTGCAGGGAAAGATATATGCATGTCCAGTCTATGTCATCCCTCTGACCACAGCCTCCAGCTGGGGTCCTGTGACTGTCTGCTCAAACTGGGGATACTGCGGAGCTTTTGGAATGAAGCTGAACATGATCGTTTCTGCTTGTTCTGAACTTCTGATGTTTTTGAGGTTGTGCCTCCATGGTACATCTGTGTCAATGAAGAAGGTTTGTCACAGCATTTCTTTCACAGCCATTTGACTGTTAGTAGTATTCCATGGGCACATGGAGCACAAGTAATTTCTACTCCGTTTCTCAGGGTGTAAGCATTAGGTAGCTGAACCCTCTGATTCAAAATCAAACACACAAGTAACTATATCTGTTCACCCTTTCATATGGTCATAACTACGTAGTGAATGAACTGAAAGGAACAAGAAAGACATTTTAGAGGAGAAACCATTTCTGTTTGCAAAGCTGCTGTTTCTTGTCATAATATAGGTAAAAGATCTGCTTTGCTGCCACTGGCTTGTACAGAGAGGTGGAGGAGTCCACTGGTATGCTCGTAAACACCTCATCTTTGTCTGTTTTTCTTTTCTTCCCAGAGCTTTTCCTAGAGGCAGATGGGATAGGCTTCAAGATGACTGCAGGCCCCCTCACTATATTAAGTGTACGTACAGGCTGAGACAAGAGAGAATTTGAATTCCTCAGTGTTCATTGATTTCTCCTCTCCATCAGAGCTGAACAGAAGTACAGCACTTTAGCATTTGATGGTGCTCTATATTGAAACCCATAAGCTAGTAATCATCTACTCTGAACAATTATGGTCAACCCATCATAGCACCAAAATACCACCTCCAAGAGTAAAGAGTATTACTCATGAGAGAATACGTTAGCGATGTCAGTCCAGCACCTGTACTTCAACATTCACAAAATGGTATCAAGGTAATGTATTTATGAAAAACAATGCCAGATGTTGGCTCATCTGATGCCAATGTATATAAATAACATAAAGTCTTTGTTTTTAATAAGAAAATAAAGCTAAGGCTCTGTTCTTGAAGGATTTGAAAACTGAATTCCACTTCTTTTACTAGCCAAGATGGAATGCAAGACTGTGGATAAGAGATTACCAACTTCTATTTCCACACTGATAAACTTGCAGGGCTTTGTATGCCTTCCCTCCATTGTCATCTTCCTAAAAACTTGATCTGTCAAGGCCATAAGCAAACTCAACTTGACAAAATTATTTCTTCTGGGAGATGAGCATATTGCTCTGGATCAGTTTATAGGTATTCTACTAAACAGACAATCTACTAGAGTGAAGTTCTGCCATATCTTTTTTCCCCTCCTCCTTTTTTTGCTTGCCAAAGCACTCTAGACTATGCTGAATAATGATGACATACAAAAGCAATTATTAACAAACCCAGTCAGCTGATGCTCCAAAGTGGAATCTCTTTGATGCTGTATCAGGTTCTAGTGCACAGGCTGAGAAAAAAAACATGTACAGTGCTTATGCCAATTAGCAGTGACTAGGAACTTGCATATGATAATCCAAAATACTATAAAAATAAATAAATAAATAAACAGCATAATTTTTAACATTTCCTGCTAATCAGGCCTGTTTTCCCAATTTGATTAGCTTAATAAATATTCAAAAATGCTAGATGACAGTGAAATTTTACAACAGCAATTTCATAATATTTTAAACCATTTGTACAATTCTAACCAAGTGACACCAAATGGATTTTCATTAATTTTCATTTACTTAATCTTCATTTTCTGTAAAAAAGTCTGCAACTGTATTTTTCCAAAGTTTTTCTACAAACCAAAGTAGCTGCAACCAGCAAAGTCATTCAAAATTTAGAGTGATTCAATCTGATGAAATGATGACAGTCCTGCAAGTCTGACTAAGTGGAAGTTGTCTTGGAAGCTCAGACAAAGTCAGTATACCTAAAATAGGGGATAAGGACAGAATTGATTTCCAGTAAAGCAGCAGCTCTGTGATACTCACATGTGTAGCTGACTGGTTTTTATTTTCATTCCATATACTATGGAAATGAATTGCCCTCTGGATATTCCTCTCACAGCCCATAGACTAGAAAAGGTGTATACCTGCTTTAAGGCTTAAACTTCAAACTCAATTTTTAGACAACCAAAATCAGGTGAGAAGAATGTCCTCCTGAATAAGCAGAATATAAAATACACAAATCAGGAGAAATAAAATACTATAGAAGAAAGAACCAAATATTTGTTTTGTGACCCAATAACCAGCGCATCTAAAACCACAGAAATAGGAATGGTTCTTGTTTATCTGCCTGTGTTCAGTAAATTTTCAATTTGCTTATATGGCACATAAAATATGAGAGAAAAAAGAAGGCTGTGAAGTATTTGAGAAGTAAGTGGTTTTAGGTTTTATCAAGGTTTATTCAAAAAGCTAGCTCCCAAAAAGCAGGATTTTAGGTTCCAGAAACATGAAGAATGTTGAAAATTTTTTGAAGAACAGAGAATTTTTTTTCTGAGAGTCTGGATAAATAAGAAATATCTGGCAGACATCTTTCCAGACTTTCCAGAACAAAGTGCTGTCAGCTCAAGGTAAATAATTATAATATTTTGTCCAATTTTTAGTAGCCGGAAAACCAAAGTATGTCCCATAATGAGAACCAAACCTGTTTTGTTTATGGTATACTTTTTTAGCTGCGGTTTATCTTTAGGACAGTTAGTGTTTCCTTTATTTAGTACTTAAGATTTATAAGCAGTTATTGAAACCTGTTTACAAACTTCTTATTGATGAAGTATTTTTATTGCACATTCATTTCAAAGCGATACTTATTTGAAATGGTCTTGTTTTTTCTCATCCCACTGTGAAAGGAAACCAAATGTCAGAACCTTAAAATATTTCACTATGTTAATTTTTCTTCATTATATTATAGTTGCAAATGTACTTCATGCAAAAATGTGGAATTACACTAACAGAATGCTTTAAAGCCTCAGACACAGAAAGTTCCTTCACTCTGTTATTATCATGGTAGAGAGGTGCTCTCTGCCTGAGGAGGAGCCAGGGAGCAGAATATGCACGAATGGTTAATCTTGGCTATAACTCCTTCGTACTGAAATGTTTGCACCTTTTTGTAATTATTTACTAATAGGCTTTTTTTTTTTTTAAATGTAATAGACATGTACTTACAACATCATTTTTCAGAGATGAACTTTACTACTGTGGAAAATAAACACTGTTAGTTAGTTTTTTCCCTTACTGCCCTGGTCATTCACTACAATAATAAATATTTCTTTGCAGTTACTATTTTTTTTTTTCAAATGTGGTTCCTTACTCTGTGATCTTGTTTATAGGAGAAACTGCAGAAGTAAAGTCTGTTTTCTTTGGAGAAAGCTAACTACGAGTTGATCCAACTGAAGTATACAAAATTAGGAAGGAAATAAGATGGCAGATGGTAAACCTTCCCTGAAGTTGTGGCAAATTTAGGACAACCAAGGGATCAGGCCCAGCCAGCATGGGTTCATGAAAGGCAGGTCCTGCTTGACCAACCTTATCTCCTTCTATGACCAGGTGGCCCACCTAGTGGATGAGGGAAAGGCTGTGGGTGTTGTCTACCTGGACTTTAGTAAAGCCTTTGACAGTGTCTCCCACAGCATTCTCCTGGAGAAACTGGTGGCTCATGGCTTAGACAGGTTTACTCTTCGCTGGGTAAAGAACTGGCTGGATGGCCAAGCCCAGAGAGTTGTGGTGAATGGCATTAAATTCAGCTGTGGCCAGTCACAAGCGGTGTCCCCCAGGGCTCGGTTTTGGGGCCAGTCTTATTCAATATCTTTATTGATGACCTGGATGAGAGGATCGAGTGCTCCTCAGTAAGTTTGCAGATGACACCAAGTTGGGTGGAGTGCTGCTCTGCTGGAGGGCAGGAAGGCTCTGCAGAGGGATCTGGACAGGCTGGATTGATGGGCTGAGGTCAACTGTATGAGGTTTAACAAGGCCAAGTGCCGGGTCCTGCACTTGGGTCACAACAACCCCATGCAACGCTACAGGCTTGGGGAGGAGTGGCTGGAGAGCTGCCTGGTGGAAAAGGACCTGGGGGTGCTGGTTGACAGCCAGCTGAACATGAGCCAGCAGCATGCCCAGGTGGCCAAGAAGGCCCGCAGCATCCAGAAATAGTGTGGCCAGCAGGAGTAGGGAAGTGATTGTGCCCCTGTACTCGACACTGGTGAGGCTGCACCTTGAATCCTGGGTTCAGTTTTGGGCCCCTCACTACAAGAAGGATGTTGAGGTGCTGGAGCGTGTCCAGAGAAGGGCAATGAAGCTGGTGAGGGATCTGGAGAACAAGTCGTACGAGGAGTGGCTGAGGGAACTGGGGTTGTTCAGTCTGGAGAAGAGGAGGCTGAGGGGAGGCCTCATTGCTCTCTACAACTACCTGAAAGGGGGTTGTGGCGAGGAGGGTGTTGGTCTCTTCTCCCAAGTAATCAGCGATAGGATGAGAGGAAATGGCCTCAAGTTGTGCCAGGGGAGGTTTAGATTGGATATTAGGAAAAATTTCTTTACGGAGAGAGTGGTCAAGCATTGGCACAGGCTGCCCAGGGAGGTGGTGGAGTCACCATCACCAGAAGTGTTCAAAAAACGTGTGGACATGCAACTTTGGGACATGGTTTAGTGGGCATGGTGGTGTTGGCTTGATGGTTGGACTTGATGATCTTAAAAGTCTTTTCCAACCTTAACGATTCTGTGATTCTGTGAAGTGTGCAAGAAGTTAGGGGCACGGTTTAAAGTAAAAAGTGGGTGAAGCCTGCAAGGAATGAAAAGGAATTTCTCTGGAGATTACAGAAAATAGATAGAACAGACTACCAGAGTCAGAAATAAAAGCCATTAAAACGGGAAGCTCAAAAACATTTAAGATATAGAGAAAATGCTGGACAAAAATTTTATGTTAAAGCTGTGTGACTCCACATGAGGGGCTGACCCCATGTGCCAACCTGCACGCTGTGGACCTGAGAGGGACTTGGCTTCTGTATGTTCTTTTGCCTACATGTAAACTTAAAACAAAACAAAAACCAGGTGATCTTTCTGAATTAAGCCTTATGTAACCAATCACATTTAAAAATTACACAATGAATTTAACAGATTAAAAATCCCAGATAATTTTCTTCAAAGCCCTGCAAAGCCTATATAGATTTTTCAATGGACTTTGATTGGTAAGTGCATATGATAGTGGCAAACAATATAAAGAAATACCTGAACTGTACAAAATCACTTTTTTTTTTCCTCTCTCATTTCTGGGATGTGTGGTAAAGCTAAGCACATTTATTTGTGTGGAATATTTATGAGTATCTTTGTTCATGTATATCAGTTCGCCTGCAGTCCTAACTATTATTTGTTATTTTTAAGTCATCTAGAACATGCAAAATGCTTTGTAATGTAAAGTGTCCTTTTTCAGGGAGACTGTAGAAGGAGACTGTAGTGTAGGAAGACAACATGTGAATAACTTGTGGGAAGGAGAAAAGAAGTATGACAGAGCACAGCAGAGAGGCACATATCTTTATATAGGGGAAAATATTGTTGGCAAATTTGATCAGAGGACTGTAGGTAAGGGAAGGTGGAAGCAAATTAATTTGCAGAAAAGTCTGCTCCTTGGTAATTTCTCCTGGGTATAAGCATTAGTCTTTTTTTAGAATACTTTATTTTAACTTTGAAAAAAGGGACAATTAAAATGATCTCTCTGGCTTGTAACTCAAGGCACAGTTCACATTATCAAAAAAAGATTGTCCTTTCCATGAAGCTCATAATAGAAACTGAACCTTATAAAACTTGGAAAAATCACGCCATGGAAGATAACTGCATAAAGTATAGTGAGAAGGGAGAAGGAATGTTGTCGATAAGTTTTTGAAATGGAAGGAAATAGTCCTAATAAGAGCACTGCTTTATGCTCATCACATGAGTATGTTCTGACAGAAGAGAAAAAAATTTGGATTCAGAGACAATGGCAAGAGAAGAAAAGAGGAAAGAAATAGTGTGGGTCTAAATCAGCATGGGATGAATCAAAAAACAGCTCATTTAAGCGTCTGACTCTCCAAACTCTGCCAGTGACTTACAGAAAGAAACAGCCTTAACTTTATTTACAATGCCAAAAGGATAGACACAGAAATTTATAGGAAAAAATGAATGGGTCTCTTCCTCCAGCTTCAGACCTTCTAAATTAGAAAGCTGGAGGGATTCACACCATCCCATCTCAGACATGTAATTTAGCTAGCTACGTTAAACAGTCTCCCTGAGCTCCCTCACTAGTCAATGGAGACAGGTAGTTTTCTGCAAAGGCAAAGCAAAGTGTTTAAGTTTGGTGCCCAGTTAAAAGGACTCTCAGGAACAAGTTGTCTAACTTGGCCACACCTGCTTGGGGTAATATTCCTCCTCTAAATTGAAATGCAACAAATTCTATATTATCTGATATACCACCAGGCATTTTTGAAGCTGAATCACAGATCTTCACTACCGGGATTAGAGAGTCAGACTTGTGAGCTGGACATTTTGGCAAACTCATCTACCACACAGCTGTGACATCAAAAATGGAATCTGTTAGGCATAATGACAAAACACAACAATACTCCAGGAGCTCACAAAAAGCAAAGGGTTTAGAGCTCTAAGGCACTCTAAGCTATAGAAACTATTAATCATGCTAAGAAATACATAGGAAGACCGAACTGGATGCACTGATGTGAAGCACAGTCATACACTAAAATGCATTAACACCACTACAGTTATGCCACTAGAGCTTTCCCTGAGGAAAGCAAGCCTAAGAAAATAGGAGCAGAAAGCCAGGAGATGTGTGATCTAACAAATCCAGGTCTAGTAGCAGCTACCTGCAGAATTATCAAAATGCAGACTAGACTCCTAATGCATGAGGACCATTAATTCTATTTTATACTAGATACCTGCCTTAACTTGAGGGAATTAAATGAGCTAAAGCCCTAACTTCCAACCTTAGTCCACTTCCCAGTGAACTGAATGTCAGCCTGCAACTTTGTTTTCAAGGGATAGATTTGGCCTTTGATTTGTGCCTTAATAGGCCCAGCAGAAGCTCAGAACTGATGTATTAAGAAGCGTAGAGTCTGAATTCTAGTTTTGCTTTTTTATGGAGCTTTCATGGAGTGAAACCTGTGCCAACAAAATGTAATGAGTCCGATGCATGTGCCACACGTCACAGCTTCTTTTAATTTGTTTTGAAAGAAGACTGGGTGATAAATTTCCATTCTATTTTCAAGTGATCAAAACCTGGTGGCTGTATCTTTGATCCATTTTGGATCTGTATGTCCTGCAGCTGCACAGGAGACAGCATGTATCTCCCCAGTAATAACGTGATAATGAATACACTCCCAGGAAAAACACTAAGCTGAAAAGAAGTACAAAACCCCCTTTAACTTCTGTGATTTCAGTCACAAACAAATATTCATAACCATGGACACACTTATTTAAAGTAAGGAGAAGACAATTTCTTGCACTGTGTGCCTGCAGATAGTGAAAGAGGGGCACAAATTGTTGCCACCTCCTCACATGTAGTAACCACAGCGTGCACCACTGTAAGCAGGACCACACGCACAGGAGACCTTGTATTTTCTTCTTTCCTAGCATGGACCCCCACATGAGGGGACCTCTCCCAATGAGTACAGTATTCAAGAATAAATGTATAAAATCTGCACTAGGAGCCTGCATATTCCCAGCAACAGCCTAGCCATAGACTGGCAAAGAGCAATTAGAACAGCACACATTACCTGTTTGCATCGCAGCAATACATTAAATATCACAGTTGACTTTTTCTTTAATGGCAATGTGCATTTTTTCAGATACATCTGGTGACCCATGAATGTTGCCTTTCATTTGCACTGCTCAGAATGCTATACAGGTACATCTTAGGCATTCATGACAGATTCTTGTCTGCTCTGTTTTCAAGGACTGGCAAGAAAGTCCACAACCTCCCCAGCCAATCTATTCCTGCATTGCTCAAAAAGATGTTAGTGCTTTCTGGTTAGAAACTGCATACAGTACTATAACCCTGATGAATTCGGAATGGTTATGTGAGACGTCTGACAACCTATACTCTCTTTATTTAACAGTATGGTGTTTGCCTTCCTCATAACAATCTGATACTGTTGGCTGATCCTCTGCTGGTCCCTCTCTCCTCCAATCCTGTTCTGCTTCCTAGTCTGTTGTTACCTATCCTCTATTCAGGCAATGGATTGTTCCAGCTTACATGGAGAGCTTCAGACTTCTCTCTATTGAATAGCATCTTTTTGCATACCTCATCATCTAAGTCACTGGTGATTCTAAATAAACTAAGGTGAAGTCCAGGTGTATGACATTCACTTTCTTTTGCGTGACCCTCCAGGTTTTTTAACTCATGATAAATCCATATGGATTGCTAGTCTTGTCTCTGTTTTCTTGTAAGTGACTATGAATAGCTTGGTTATTTGCTCCAATATTTTGCTGGGATTTTAATTTAAGCATAAAACCTGTAATTCCACACACTGTTTCTCCATCTTTTGAAGACCAGCACCATGTTTCTCCTTTATTCATCCATTCACTTTGAGTTATTTACAGCTAACTGCTAAATAGGTTGTAAGTTGTATTTGGCAGCTCTTTGAGAATGACAAATGAAATTTAATAGTTCTGGATAATTTGAACATATTGAAGATGATCTATTCCCATTTAAAGTGAGAATTTTTCTCTGTTGATGTAATTAATTGTGATAACATCTTTTGTTAGTTAAAACTAGTGCAAAAGGTATTAAATGTCTTGGTGTTCTTTGACAAACTCTCCCTGATAATTCTGACTCTCTTCAGAGCAGCAGAACAGGCCTTTCTTTCCCTGGTCTTCCTCCTACCTTCAATGCCCTTATGGTTTCTTGTTTTACCTGATGTACCTTGCTTAGTGCATATTATTTGTTTCTCAACTGTTTCCTGTTTGCTTAAATTACATGTTTATTCTTGTCCTCATAATCTACAGAGGGAGTCACCATATATCAGGACTTCTGCTTACTCCTGCAAGTGGCAACAGTGAATCTCAAAGACCCTGAGCTGCGTGGGTATTTTTGCCTGTCACCAAGGCTAGAGGTTTGCCTGTCACCATCACAGCATATTAAGCTTGATCTTAACAGCTTTCCTCCTGACCCTAATTTTAATATATGCCTTTTTTGTCAGTCTCTAACCTTTGGAGGCTATGCTGTTTTTACTGTGCTGTGGAACAGAAACTCTTACTTCATTCTGGTTTTAGAAAGATCACTAGTTTTATCTTTTAGACTCTTGGAAGTATCGGAAATACCACTGGAATCTGCAGCATATCTAGGATGAGTTCATTATAATGAACTTTTAAAATGCCTCTGTTACACTTCTTTAACATGATTCAAAACACAGACACCCTCATATAGTAATACAGACTCTGTCTCAAAGTGGCAGTGGCATTTAGGCACCTAAATAATTCTGGGGATGTGGACCCTGAATATATCTTGCAAGTCAGTGGACACAGTATGCTTAAACATTGATATGATTTCCCTTTATTTTTTTCAGTAGCACACACACCAAACCTCACACTACCAGCAATGTTTTTGGCAAACTGTACTATTAATGCAAATTAAATTAGGCTGCATGACATTAAGCCACTTGGGATTTTTCCAGGGCATCAATTTAGCAACATGTGCTTTCAATCGCTGTATGTTCTGTTCCCTTGGAAACTAGAAAAAAAATACAATATATTAAACATAAACTGCAGCTTTTTTTGTGTGTGTGTGCAGCAAGTCAGAGTTCATTTTCTTTTTGACAGTTGAGGGCTTGCCTGTAATTTCAAACATTATGGTTGTATTTTTCTGAATGACAACAAACAGCATCAGGAGTCTGCAGACAATTCCTCGTCTGCCATTGTGGCCTTTCTTCACAGATTGCCTCTCTTTGCTTGTCTCTCCCTTATTCCTGCTGTCCTCTATCAGCTTCCCTTACTCCTCCAAGCTGAAAAGTCTTTTGTCCACCTTACTTTCCCCCAACACCTTATGGGTATTTCTGCTCAGAAGACAAATGAATTCAGAGCTCAATCTCAAGGGAAACTAGGTCTTATCTAGCAGAGATTGGAGGTCTGCAGCCACACAGCTGTGGCAAGCCTAAATTTATATGAAAATAGGCACTTAGATCCAGATGGAGTACAGCTGTGTTAGTGTGGTGAGGCATCCAAGGTAGTAAGCCCTCGGCCAAGTGCATTAGTTCAGGTGCAGCGTTGGACTGACGCTGCCAGACTGCATTTGGACACGGGTTGGCTTATGTCAGCCTGTGCAGTTGTCTCCAGTACTTCCAGTTTTGGTTGTCAATGAGAGAAGGTTTATCCACATTTGCCAGTGTAGTAATACTCCAGCATGTGAATGAGGCCGGACTGGGTCATGCAAGTCCATAACTGTGATCCTTCACCTGTCCATTCAGATGGTAGCTCAGCTTTGTTGGTCCCTTAGTTCATGAAGTTCTCTGCTGATCCCCTGATCATGTCCATAGCTCTCTTGAACAACCTTTTTATCACAGAGGGGCATGACACCTAGATACCTCTAGCCTGCTGCCATATAGGAATCAAAAAAATAGGAAATATGACAGTTTCCCTAGGGGCTCAATCAATTACTTGTTATGAGAATGTACAAGGAAAATCAAAATGAAACACTAAAAGGCTTTTTTTCCCATAAAAGTTGAGAAGAACTGGAATAAACAGGGGAAAGAAGCTGTTATCAGCAAACTGTGAAAGTTCATGTTTGGGGCTGGGACAAGGGCCTGGCAGAAGTAAAGAGACTTATGGCATGGCTGATGTCATTGGGTCCATCTCTGAGGTAAATATAAGGAAAAGCAAGTTAATCAAAAAAAGAAAATATCCTGGAGCAAGGGAAGAGATTAAGGAGAAAGAATTGTGAAAGCCTGTGATATTCTCATTATTCTTGTTATTTTTATGTCTTTTTTTAATTGTCTTTCAGTTCTTCAAGCCTTCTGCAAGTCTTCAGTGAAATGTAAGATTTAAATAGTTGGAAATAAATGGAACTCTGTTCCTATTCTCCCTGCGAAACAACTCAAAATCTACAAGACCATATAAACACAATCCCAATTTAGAGTTTTTTGAAGTGCCATGTTTTTTAAACTAATTTTATTACAGGGAGGGAGATGGTAGGCTGGCATATGAACTCCGAGTACTTTATTCATAAAAACTAGTGCCTTGCAAATAGCAGCACTCATGATAATGAAAGCTTGCACACACAGACACACACATATGCACATGCACATCTGGAAGGTGCTGAGAATGTGAAGCAAGGATAACAAAAGGGTCTGAGAGGAGGAGAAATGGAGAATTTTCTAACAGGCTTTTACAGGAAAGCTTATTTAATCTCGTGCTTACTTCTAAATTAGGGGTGATTTGGCTGCCTTATGTAACACAACCTCCAAAAATGTTTCCAGAATGTAGATGGCAAAGGCAGAACACATTTATGGGTACCGCCTCTCAGCATCTCTCTCTTTGTTTGGGGCCAGCTATTTTCCTTTGAGAAATCTGTCAGGTAATTTGTAACTTTAAGTGTGTGTTATCTTAGAAGGTGTCTTTTTTTCACATTTTGTTTTAGTGGTTAAGAACACTAGCACTTTTTAAGAGTCTCTGTAAATTTACTTTTAGGAACATATTCTTATTAATCAAAATCATCTGCTGGGCTTACAGACTGTTTTCTTTGCAGAATTGTTTTTGGAAGCTTAACAGTGTAATTCCAGGGATGATTTTGGCCCCAATGCTTTAGAATCTGGGCCTGCAGAGGGACTTTATATAGCTCTTTGTGAGGAAGAACTTACACTGCCAATACATAGACCTCTGCCAGAATTAGACCTTGATTCTGTAAACTACCTCTATTATTTAGGCTTCTGCTTAATGTTAAGCATGTGCACACTGATATGAATATCAAATACTTGAGTTCTTTATGCATTAAAGAATATTTACTCAAGACACAGAGGGCCAGAAAGACTCCAAATATATGGACCAAGTATGGCAGATGATGACATGGGAGTAGATTGCTGCTTGGAGAGCAAACCTGGTGTGCCATGCAGCTCTACCTCATACAGCTTCCTCCATCCCCAGATGGAGAGGAGGCAACGAAAAGAGGGGGTAGACAAACGGAGTGAGTCAGCTGAATGGGCCAAAGAGTCTTGTTAAGATGTTGCGGTAGGCAAGGAATGGGCTAGTGTTGGTTGCAAAAGTGGGTAACATTCATTTTCAGGGAGGAGGAAGTCAATACAAAGCCTTTGATGTTACAA
The DNA here is from genome assembly GCF_964289735.1 of Phaethon aethereus. Taxonomy (NCBI): domain Eukaryota; kingdom Metazoa; phylum Chordata; class Aves; order Phaethontiformes; family Phaethontidae; genus Phaethon; species Phaethon aethereus. The sequence goes on from NC_138577.1 coordinate 18,500,883, forward strand.
ATCTTAGTGTATATATTCTACCATTTCTCTGCCTTCCCTGCGGTGAGTCCAGTGACTGGTGACTGCTGGTGTTTTAAGACTTTCTATTGACTTTGTACTGATAAGTGTCTAATACTGTTAAGATGTCTATGTCCAAGGATAAGTCCAGACATGCTCATAGTACTGAGGAAGAGCAGGCTTACAACCCACCCAAAGTACTGCTACGCCTGCTGCCTTCCCTCTGCGTGAATGGGAAAATGATGAGCTTAGACACTTGGAAAGGAAAGTTGACAGAAGTTGAGATTTTCAAAATAAGTTGCGCGATTGTATTTTTAATGTTTTTCTGAAGTCCCAGAAGAAGCTATATGTTAGAGGGAGAGAGTTTAGATTTTGTTAGGGAATAGAAAGCAAAACTAGAGTAGAACTAAAGTAATTACACAAAAACATATATTTTTAATGTTAAAGCCCTAAACCAAACTGTTAACTTGAAATGGAGATATTTTAGTGTGGAAGAGCAAATATGAGAGCAATAAATGCTATAAATATTTTACCCTGTACACCATGCTGTCAAATAAAAACAGAAAAATGAAGGACATTGTCTGGTTCCAACTGCTGACTCCACTTTTTTTTGGAATCAAACAAAAATATAATTTGTTGATATATAACAGGCCATGTGTGATAGCAGCAGGATTTTAAAGGAGACTTTTTTCTGAAAGAAATGTGGGAGTAAAAAGAGCAAATCAGGCTGAGTGTTTACTTTAATATTTGAGGAGGAAAAAAAGAGAAAATTGGAGGAAGGAAAGTGCAAATTGCTGGACACAAAGAAAGGTACAACGTAGGCATAAGGAAGTGCATCAGAGATCACAGCATTTCAGATGTCGTTTTAGCAAAGGCTCTAAAATAAGGGGGAAAAAGGCATATTGTCCAACAGGAAATTCTGATATGTTGAAACTTATTCCCATTCTGGACTGGCATGAAAAGATGAATTATTTTTTTGTGTGTGTGGAAAAAAAGAGTTTTTTACAGCAAGTTTCTGTCCCATATAGTTATGGAGAACTATAAAAACAATGTGTTGTGAGTGACTCCAATGTCTCAAAATCCAGACAGAAAATAAAGCTGGATTTTTTAGTTGTCTCTTCAACTTTGGTAGCTGAAACTTGTTTTATCTAAATACTTGCTATTAGTTAATAACTGAATAATGAAACCAGCCTTCTCAGGTGCTTGAACGATGCATAAATCTAACTCGGAGTCTTCTGAATGAAAATGCAGACTTTTCACTGCTGTACCTCAGCACTATAAAGGCAATTGCCCAGAGCAGCACACTTGCAGGAACTGCACAATGATCCCTCTTCTTGCTTTGCATAAATCACAATGCCAAGGCAAGACAGCTGCTGCTGGGGTCACTTCGAGCGGGGCAGGGGCATGCAGAGGAGGTTACTGCAGGGCACCATGGCATTCCCTCCAGAAAACAGTATCTGCCTCATTCCCTTGGCAGGAAGAATAGCAAGGGCCTCATTCATGTCACAGTAATTTTCAAGTTTGCCCACACTGCTAAACACCTTTAGCCAGCTTTGTCCAACCATAACGTGTTAGCTGGAGAAAAGGTACTATCTGCATAAGTGATCAGGGATGGATTCAGCTTTGGTGTCTACTGTGTGTGTCTCTGCCGTGGTGGTGGGATGCATGATCTCCCATTACAGAGAACAGCTGGAGAGCTTACTCAGCTGCCTAAATGTTCGTGTCTACTCAAATGAAAGAGAAATTGCCTTGTAACCTCCATTGACTCAATTTACTAGATAGCCACTGACGATATATGGGAGGCTTGGACAACTTACCTAACATAAAGACTTGCTCAGGTGTAGATACCAATAAATTGATGAGATTAATTTTACCCAAGATGTCATTTAAATGATTCCATAAATTACATCATATGTAAACTTTAAAACTGCATAAAGTAAAAATAGTAAATGGTTCCTTGGTTAGCCCTAGGGCTACCCATTGAACATCTTAGACCATGGTTTTAGCAGCTCATTAAAAAGCTTGTGATTTCTTGAAAAAACTCATGAAATGTCAATTTCCTTTATTCTCACCTAAAATCTCATACATGAACTGATCTTATCTGGAGACTTAAGAATGGACTTCTGAATCTGAGCAGAATATAATGACAGTTTGCTTATACTGTATTTATTCTTTAATATTGTCCTAGTCTCCATCTTTTTGTTTTTCTTTACATCATTTTGAATATACAGTTACTTGTTCACAACATGTCTCTATGCAATAAGGTTTGTTTCGGAAAGGGTATTCCTCTATGTTCTAATCTACAGACGTAAATGTATTATGATTTCTTTTTCTATAGAATTGTATTTATTTTTGAGAAACAAGTTTACTCACTTTTGCTTCTTCAGCACTGAATTTTCTATCTATGCTGTAACATACACCCTCCTAAGAGTGAAAGAGGTGCCATATCTACAGAGCTTTTGGTGGAAGTGCAACTGTGATTTTCAATTGTCCTATTTAATGAACAAGTAGCAACATCTTGTCGCCCAGATTCAGATCTGCTGTGAGCAGCATCTGGTCTTCTTTAGCAGTCTGTTGTAAAGGCCATTATTCAATCTTTTATATGTTAATGACTTTGAATGTCTTCTTTTTTCTGAAACCACAAAGCTATACATTTTTGTCTGATGACACTGCCATTTGCAGTATTGCTACTCATCCTGCCATGGCTACTAGTGTAACATGATATAACAGTGTTCAAATGAATTATCAGAAATCAAGGGCATATAAAACCAAGTGTACAGAAATTGCCTTCTTCCCAACCCAACTTCAGCATAGCAGCTTTCTCTGAGGGGAACTCCAGACCATTTTCCTTTTAACAAATGTCTCTGAAATAGGAGTTGAAAGCCATTTAAATGTGTTGTGCACTATGCATGACAATGTTGCATAAAAAATAAAAGCTTATTGTTATGACATAATGACTAGCTCATTTAAAATTACTGGGATACTGAGTATCTTCAGAGCTTTCACTGGACACAACAGGTCAGATTCATTCAAGGGGTAATCCTGTGGTTGACCAATGTCTGTCAAATACTTTGTCACAGAAGGCTATGATTTTGAAATTATCCCTGTTGTTATGGTTTTATGAGTACATTTCAAATCTAATATTGGAATAAAAGAATTTTTTCCTTTGGTCATTTCAGAATGTATAATACCAAAATGATGTGTTTGCAGGAAAATTATGCATGATGGGCTTGAACTTTATTTACATGGCACACATTTTAAACTGAAGTCTGTGAGATCTTATGCAGGTCTACTGCTGTTTCTTCTGCAGTTTGCATTGTCTTCCATCCTGTGCGTCATTCCAAAGTGAGCAGCCTCCAGGGAACAGTGCGGACTACTACTTTGTGTTGTCACCTAGAGTGCTGGCAGGAGTAAGAAAAATGTTTGGCACAGCCTTTCACTGGTAACATATACTGATAGACATGAGTGTGTCTCAGTCAAGCTGTTCAACATTTAAGTGTGCAATTAAATATAATCACTATCCATATTAGGGCTGACAGTTCACGATCTTTTTATAGGAAGTATTTAGTAACCTTTGTACTTTTCCTCATCAGTCTTTTTGGTTTTCTAGTAATTCATACTACAGTCATAATGGGACAGGCCAGCTGGCTCAAAAAAATACTTTCTTCTTCAAATCCAAAGTACAGTATTCTCATCAGCATGTGAAAGAAGGCTTTCATGTTTGGGGTCTTTTCTGCTCATACCTGATAGTATGGGATCTCAACTCAAGGAAAGGATGACTGCAGGAGTGACAGGGGACTGCCAGTGGGAAAATGAGTGCTTATTAGATCCACATTGAGTATATTTGGTTGAGTCTGTGTTTGGAGAACACACACTTGATTTGACCTTAGCTATGGTCTTTTCTGTTGTGGATATTGTGCAGTTATTTTTGCGTTTTTCTCTTTGAAGAACAAAAGCACCTAATGAAATAACATAGGAGAAAATTCAAATGCAGGTAAGGCTGCATTTTCTCCATTGTCTTATTAAACATGAGAATAGTTATTTCCCCTTAAGTTCCAAATGATCACATCTGCCCATCAGAAAAGAAAGATCCCGTCAACAAGATATTTTTACAATTTCCACTTAATCATATTTCTGTGAAAGACAGTGATGAAAAAAATAAGTAGGAAACATCATCCTGGATCACAGCAGATAAAGATGGACAGCCTATCCAGGAGATGAATTGAATTCTGCTCCCATCTGTATCAGATAGCATATTACAAACTTAAACCTGAACGCAAGGTGATGCCACACAGTGGAATAAGATGAGAGGGAGCAGGACCTTGTGACTTCAGATGTTCAGTACCAAGCACATCCACTAAGCCCTCTAACCCCAGCCCTGGCTCTAGGGAATTTTCAGTGATTACTGAGTAAAGGGGTAATGAGTAAGGCTAGAATAGGGGGTGGATATGTCCCTCCAGCATTTTTCTCAGCTGGACCTATATAGCTTTTTTTTCAGACCCTTTGTGCAATACCTGTCACTAAATTAGGATAAAGATAATCCAACAAACAACATAACTGGGCACAGTTCCTGCACTGAGGAAGCCAGTGTTAGTAGTAAATAGAAAACAGAAAAGTTAAGGTGAAATGGCTTGCCAAAGTCATGCAGTATAACAGTAAAAGAGATGGGAGTAGATCTTGATGCCACACTTTCCACCAGTCCACTGTCTGCTGGACTAAGCTGCAGCAGCCTTATTGGATGACCTTAGCTGACAGTGTTTCTTCTTAGATTTGTGAACCTGGGCTAGCATCAAACCGCAAATTATGTTCTCACTGGAGAGTTAGCATTTTAAAACTATCTAAACACAATGTCACCAGAAAGAAATGATATCACATAGCTTTTGATATAAAGATTATTATTGATTATAAAGCAACAGAGCTGGCAAAACCTAGGGCTTCATCTCAGTGTTGAGTTGGTGGAACCAGTGGTACTTGTAAATCATACTCAGGAAAAGCCAGCTGGTTGCTGATGAGTTTTTGGTGGAAGGACGGTGACATCTAGTGGTATTACTCTTCGCGCTGCCCGTTGCATTCTGTCTCGAAGTGTGTTTCAGTAGTACGGCGACATATTATTTTACATATTTAATTAATTCACTTTTTGAAAGTTTTAATACTTTATGCAGTATCAACGTTTCACCAAACACTGTGGCCTCTGAGCTTTTCAAACATAATCGCCCCGTTTGTCATTATACTGAAAAACAAATGCTGTCATAAAGGAGTGATTCAGCAGTCTGCAGAATAAAGCTGTATCATAAAACATTTTGCAAGTATTGTGATAATAATTTAAATTTTTCTTTCTGAATTCATGACTTAAGTTCAAGTGTTACTTTCATCAGAATAACGTCATGGACTCTGTTTCAGTAGGGATTTAGCTCCAGGGAGTATCCCTCCTAAAAAAAGCGTTGAGAAAGGATGGAACAAATAATCCTTTAGGTGCTTTTGTCTCTCTGGTTTGGTAATTAGTATATTCCAGATGCCTAACTGCAACAGCTGAAATTAGGCGAGATGAGACATACTAAAATGACTTTGATGCTTCTCTCTCATTCAAAGTCAATGAAGTCAAATCTGTTCAGTCATTGAAAGAACTGCTGGAAATGTGTCTTTAAGAGCAGTTTGGACAATGAAAGATAAAAGATACGGGTATGCAGAGGAACCAAAGTAATATCTAGAACAGAAAAATAACCAGTGCCAGGGCTTATTTTTATTGCTGGAGCTCAGACACATGAATTACTAATCACTTGGACCAGCCCATGATTGTGGCCAGCTGGGCCCACCCAGGTAGTTGCTGGGCATGTGCAGGGGACACTCCCAACAAGCTGCGTTGGGCCCCTTGGCTTGCGAACTGAGACAGGTTCATCGTATGGAGGTACGCTGTTCCATGCCAGTTGCTTTACTAGTACAGATGTAGCCTCTTATTCTAATGTGAGATGGACTGGTGAGATGCTCTCCAAACACAATAGTGGAGTGCTTATAATATTTGTGATGCATCTTGAAAATGCAACAATGAAGAGAATTTCTAAAAAAATTCAGCATGCACTGACTCCATCCTCCTTTGTCTTCACCTTTAGCTAACCCAGTATCAGGTTCCCAAGTAGATTTGCTATTACATGTGATATGTAGTATAGGCCATTTTGTAGTCCATACAAATTTATGGCAGTGACTGTACTCAGGCTATTGCAACCTAGAGAGGCTGGAGACACAGGCTGACAGGAACCTTCTGAAGCTGAACAAAGACTTGGGACAGAATAACCCCCATGCATCTGTACAGGTGGGATACTGACTAGTTGGAGAGCAGCTTTGCAAGAAACTGTGCTGAGGGTCTTGATGGGGCAATAAATTCAGCATGAGCCAGCAATGTGCCCTAGCCACCAGCAGAAGGCCCACCAGTACCCCAGGTTGTATGAACAGGAGGGCAACCAGAGGGCTGAGAGAAGTCATTCTTCCCTTTTGGCACATGTGAGACTGAATCTGGAGTACTGTGTCCACTTTTGGACTCCCTAGTAAAAGAAGGACATTGACTAACTGAAGTGAATTTAGTGGAGGACCATTGTGGAGGGATGTTCGCTGGCTGCAGCACTTGCCTCGTCAGAAGAGGCTGAGGGACCATGACTTCTTCAGCTTGGAAAAAGGAAGGCTCAGGAAAGATCTGATTGCTGTCTTCAGGTACCTAATGGGAGTGCTTAGAGAATACAGAGCCAGACTTTTTTTGGAGGAACACAGTAAAAGGCTGAGAGGCAACAGGCACAAGATGGAACTTGGGAAATTTTGCACTTGATATACAAAAAAAGTGTTTTTACCATGAGGATGGTTAAGCACTGGATCAGAGACCCACAGGAGCACTGGCATCTACATCCTTGGAGATATTTAAACCTTGGCTGGACACAGTGCTGGGCAACCTGACTTAATTGGCCCTGCTTTGAGTAGGAGGTTGGACTGGTGGACTCTGGCGGTGCCCTCCAGTCTGCATGCCTCTATAATGCTAAAAGAAAGCCATTTCAGAAGTCAGTAAATCAGCACTTTAAGAGTATGTAGAAAGAAAAAAAGTTCTTCAACTCTGTGCTATCCTCCTTAGATGCTTCTCACAATGGCAGAAATGGCATACAATGCAGATGGCAGGATACTCCTCATTATAGCACACTGTATCCTTCAGATCCATAACTTCCTTAAGGCTTGTGATAGCCTGAAATGAAGCTGCAAGATATGCTGCAAGGCCTACATTTTTGCCTGCTGGTGAGAAGCAGCTCACTTGTGAAGCCGGAGAAATACAGAGAATATACTAGAGATACAGTCTGTTGAGGGACATGTCTTTGGGTTTTGACGGGTATTGGAAAGTGCTTTTTTCCTACCTGTACTTTTCACTTTCTGAGAGTTAGAATGATCTTTTGGCTGTCTAAAATAAGTGTCTAAGTTGGTAAAACAGAGCTCACAACAGAGCACATTTAGGAAATCAGTGGTTTGTTTTTTTTAAAGCAGCAGAGAAATACTTGATCATCAGCCCTCATTTGCCAGAAGAAGTCTATGGGTTAATTATTGGACTTGAAGTTAGGTTTCCAATTTTCCACTTAAATTGCATGAAAACATTTGGTGTCTTTGATACTAGAAGAAAAGAGAAAGTAAGTGGAATGCCCGCTGTTCAGATTCCACCATCATGACTCCTTTTAAGAAAAAACATAAACACATGCCACCTCAGTAATACCGTATTATAATAGTATTTATATACATTAGCTTTCTTCTCCAACAGCAGTGTTCTTCACCCAGTCCTTCATCTTCAAACTAAGCCGAGTCTACTCATCAGTCTTCCCTTTGTGTGATCTTTGGAATACTATAGCCGACTCTACAGATTTTCTCATAAAAGTGTACCTCTTTCATCAGACTAATATTGTAATTGTGCAAATGACAAAGTCTCTTACTGCAAATGTTTGAATTGTCACTCAGCTATCACATCATAATCCAAACAGCTCCATCCGCCTTTCAAAATGACAGTATATTATTTCTTCTAGACAGTCAACTTCTGTTTCTTTCACTTTACTCACTAATTTCACAATAAAGATTTTTCAATTAGCACTAAGTTGTCTCAAAGAGTAAGGGTTAAAATTAAAGGGAAGCTTTGGTCAGAAACACATTTTTCCCCTCCACTTCCATAGTTCTGTAACAAAGGTGCTTTGATTTTGCTTTGAAGAAGAGGGGGAGGGTGGTGTGATCTTTGATCTATAGACAAACATAGGCAATTTTAGCCTGAAAGGAATTTGTCTGAGAAACTACATTAAAATAGGAGTTGAAACATAATGCAAACTTAATTCTAATTGGTGCTGTTTGGAGTGCTGTGTAGTTCTAGAAGCACTTTAAATTTTGAAGGATGCATAATGGAAGACTTCAGCCTGTCATGTGCATTTTATATTCCTATAAAGTTATTTGGAAATCATATAAGAAACATGTTTTTTTCCACAGATTTCAATTAGTAAAGATGACAATGGCTTTTGTCATACTGCATGTATCTATGCTATGAGTTGCTTTAAATTACCATCTTGCAGCTGCTATTGTAACATATGATCTGTTTTAAAATAAGCTAAAGACATAAGTAATAAAATAATGAACATTTTTTCAACAGTTAAGATTGTGTCTATTACAGTATGTGGAATTTTATACGGAGCATACAGTCCCACTGATGTTACCTAAGCTGGCCAATGCTCTAGAATGTACATAAAACAAAAAATCTGTAAACATAGAAATCTAATCTGAATGAAGAAGCTGACAGCCCCTCTTTAGCCATTAAGTCAGAAAGAGACACTGGAAGTATGAATGTGACACTGGCTTTTTCTCCAATGAATATCCAATATCACGCTCGCTCTTCAGAGTATAATGAACTTTTAAACTTTTAAAATGTCTTCTAAAGAGAGCTGGGCCAATAAGAGGGTGAAAAGATCTTCTGGAGAGATCTATTCCTTCCAGTTTTGAAATACTCTGTACATATTGAGTTGGTCTGTTAACCTTGTCAATAAAAAGGCAGGCTCCACTACTAGTCAGACCTTGAGGTAGGCATGCGAAGGCAAGGCAGTGTCCTAACTAAGTTCTTTTGTGGACCTAGCCCTGAGTCACAAACAAAACATGGCTACTCAGGGAATTAAATCTTAACTGGTTAAACCTGGAGATATTCCTGTTTAGTTGAAATCTGGTTCTCATCCTCCAAGATGAGTACCAAGAAGGGATATGCCCTGTCCAAAATCTGTCCCCAGATTGAGAGACATTGGCTGAGACTGCAGCTTCTGCAAAAATTTTTAAATAAAACTGAACTGGTTAGAAGAGTAATTTGAAAGGCAAATTGTCTGCCTTGTACCATTAACCTAATAATAGAGTGTTGGTCCTCTCTACAACCTAACATACTGAGAAGTACATTACCAAATGAAGAGCCACTTGGTTTATGATGCAGGGGTAGGATGTGATGTTTAGTACAATGGAGCATCAGTCTTACTCCCAGGTCTTGAGATACTATTACAAGAGGAATACCTGATATTGATTAGTAAGTTTGTTTTTCACAGCTCTAGAGACTCTTTTCACTATGAACTTTCCAGAACTGACTTCTAACCTGTTTTCTGTTGTACCTTTGGACTATCTACGAGAACTGGAATGGTACATCATCAATCCTCAGCATGTCCTTAGATGTGCCAAGGGTCTGCCATCACTGCTCTAGAATCAAACTACAGTATCTTTTGTTACTTAGCCTACAACAAAACATGTCTAGCTTCTGGCTCCCTTTTGAGGTTTCTTAAATTGAAGGGCTTCAATCTCACTGTTACGTCCATTCTCTGCCTTATAAAGTAAGGTCTCCGAGAAGGTGCATGATGCCAGCACCACGGCACAGGTATGGAAGAAATGGCTTAGCAGGTGTGAGGACTGAACCCTTTCTTGGTGGCTGGAGATCTGGCAGCGACTCCCATGGGACACAGCACAATCCCACCATGGCCAGGTGAAGCAGACTCAGACCTCACATCTCCTGCTGGGCCTTGGATAAGATATGTCTCCACTGTGTGATCCCTGTGATCCCATCTGGACTGTGCCTGCACTTGGGGTGTAGGTTACTGAAAAAGTGTGTGCACTTAAGAAGCATCTAAGGTGGTCGTATATAGGAGATACCCAGCCTGCCCAGTAATTAATGTCTATGCAATCTCATCTCTAAGTGAGTACATTCAAGGTACTTTCTCTCATTACTGAGTTTCAGAAAAAGAATAATTTCTATGTCATCTCTCCCTGTAGAGTAGGTTCAATCAGGTGAACCGCACTAGTTTCTGAACTACTTTTGGGCTTCCAACTAGCTCTCTCCAATGACCTTCACATTGGAATGGAGATGCAGGGCTATTTTTTTCTAGTTTCAATTTTAGAGATTTATTTTGAGGCTATGGCATTTGCTTTAGCATTTGTATTGAACATTTTAGGAGGCAGGGTATGAGTTTTCTAATCCAGGCTCTCTTACGCAATCATTTAATCAACATAAAGATGCCCTGGGTTTATAGATTTAGGATAATTTGGATATTGCAGAGGGATTATCTCAGAAAAAAAGGAAAACAGATCCTTTTTGAACTGCTGGATTGCTTTTTCAAACCAAGAGATCTATGGCTAGATAATATATTTTTATTAAAAGCTTATGACAGAGCTGTCAGCAAAGCATGCCAGTACCTTCAAGCAGACTGCCTATTGGGCCCTTTTATCCAAGCCCTTGAAGCTCCTAGGTCAAGATGAATGATACTACAATGTACACAAAGCAAGTAAAATTGACCTGTGACCAGAACATCAGTAGATAGTTCAGGGATTTTAAGTGTAGGTTAAAGCACAGCATTGGTTCCTGACACTTCTTATCTAATGTTATAGTCAGTATCAGGGTGCAGGCATTAAAGCCTTTGAATAAAGTACGGAAAATAAAAATGGTCCTTTAAATATTCACTTACTTCATCACTTATATTCAGTTTCTGTATTGAACTTCTTGAGGGTTTAAAATATCCTATGCAAAAGTTGTTCAAAGTGTTGTGCAGCTGTAAGGCAGGCAATTCTGATTTGACAACATGATGAAAAGTGTTTTTAACAGTGGTAAAATGTTAGTAACCCTGGTTTAGGTAATACAGTCCCTTGTATGAAAGTGGGAACAGCCTGGTCACATATCCCTGAGACATGCAAAACTGGAGGAAATGCAAGAAAGGGCTGTTAAGATGATCAGGGAAATGGAGATCTGTCTGTGTGAGGAGCTTGTTTAGTCTCTGTCAATGAGGACTGAGAGGTGATATGACTGGCCTCTATCAATATTTTAGAAGGCAAACATTGGAGAGGGAAAAAAGCTAATTAAAGGACAATGTTGGCACAACAACAAGCAGGTATAAATTGACCATGAATACATTTAAGCATGAAACGAGAAGCGTATTACTAACCACCAAAGGAAACAAGTCTTGAAACTGGAGATGCAACAGCAAAATGCCCAAGAACAGTAACAGTGATTTTCCGTAACAGTTTACGTAAGTTTATGACATGGCTGTCTGTGATCACAAGGGAAAAGGTTCAATAACTCTAACTTGGCCACATTTGGCCAGTGTCATTTATCAACCAAGGGAGAAACAGGCTTCCAGATGCACTTGGAGACTGTAGTATGTGGGATGAGGAAAAGGAGAGACATTGCCCCCTAAATGGTCAGTCATCTGATCTTGTCCCTTCACCCATAACTTCCTCTCCCACCCCCAGTCAGTCTGAATGTTTGAGAGAGTTGAGACAATACAGAAATGCCATGGAAATACAGAAAAATAAAATCTAAAAATACTGGGAGTCATCAAGTTAAAAAACCAAACAAAACTTCTAAGAATAGTGAATAGTAAGCTTCACCTGTCCACCAAAGAGAAATACCCTCAACTTTTCCAAGTATCTCAAAGATAAAAATGCAATAAATGGACAGTTATTGCAGTGTCACTATGCCAATTTTAGCTGATTTCCAGTTTCATAAACAAATGCCGTAACAGACCGTATTTTAGCTGAGTTGAATTCCTTTATTATAGCCAGCTTTTGCAGCTTCTGAAAAGCTGTTATTTCAGTTTGCGCTCAGCCCACTGTCCTGTAAAAATGATTCTTTCCTACAGCACAGCAGAACCGATGAGCCCAGGATTTACAGGGACAGATGCAGACGCAGTCAGGCTGACTTGTGCTCCTCATGCCCCAGGCCGAGTCATCCATGTTCAAGTTTCCAGGTTTTGTCAATAAATTATCTCACATTCCTGTTACACTTCTTGGGTTGTGCAAAATCCTTTGTCCTTAGTAGGCGTTCTGTACAGAAAAGGGTTCAGTCTGTTTTTTTTATTTCAGAGATAGTTTATCCCTGTCATGTAGATTGAGTGGTCGATCTTTAAAACCAGCGGGGGGGGAGGGGGGCGTAACTATCTCCTGGAGATGGTTCAAAAATGTTGTCTTCTCGAATGAAAGCAAGCAAAGGCTCCCCGTCTGTGCAACACAAGCATTCGGTTTGAGACGTGGGCCTCCTTCTGAAGTACGGACTCGGGACTCGTACTGGGCACACAGGGACCACAGCCGGCCCAGCCCTTCGCGAAACGGCCAAAGCCATTTGCCTATTTTAGTTTATTTCTGACAAGCGCCGAGCTCGCGGCGACGCCCGGCACTTCCGGCCGCCTCGCACTGTGCATCCTGGGAGTTGTAGTTCACGTCTCCGTGGCGCTCCTACAGCGCATGCGCAGAAGCTGCGCCGCGCCGCGGGGCAGATCGGGGCGATCCAGCGACGCCACTCCACAAAAGCCACGCCCCTTCCTGTCCCGGCAGCGCTCTCTCTCTCGGAGAAGCTTGGCGATTGGAAGGCTGGCTCGCTCGCGTGGTTTCCAGCCGCCAATCAGATTTTCCACTTGCTGAACACTGCCCTTCCGCTGTCTTGCAGCTCTGCGAAATGGCGGCGTCCAGAGGGCGGCGGCTGCTGTGGCACGGCCGGTGTTGGTTCTCGCAGGCTGAATCCGCTGTCCCCCCGCAAGCGCCCGACTCGCTCTACCCGCCCATAGTGGCTTCTGCCACGGCGAAGAGCAAAGCGGCCAAGCGGCGGCGCCTGGAACGTTTCAACCAGCGGGTGCACGCCGCGGCCTCGATTGAGGAGAAACTGCGGCTCTACGGGCAGCTGCAGCGGCCCAAGTACATGCTTTACCCGCAGACCTTCGCCCTCAACGCCGACCGCTGGTACCGGAGCTTCACCAAGACCGTGTTCGTGCCGGGGCTGCCTCCGAGAGCGGCGTCCGCAGCCGCCAAAGCCCCGGGAGCGGTGGCGCCGGAGAGCGCGGCGGGAATGGCACCCGAGGCCGCCAAAGCCCCGGAACCGGGGACCGAGGCACCAGAGGCTGTGAAAACGCCAGAGCCCGCGGCGGGAGCGGCGCCGTACCTCGATATGAGCGAGCTGCGCTCCCTCGCCTGCGACGCCCTCCTGCAGGAGAGCTTCTACCAGAATAAAAAGCGGCCGTTTCTCTACCGCTATCAGGATCACACGCCCGGCCCGTTCCTTACGCAGCTCGTTTCCACCCTCGCCGCTTTCTTGTGCGGTCGCAACCCGCTGCTGGCTGCCTCCTCCCTTGGTGTGGAACGGGGGTGGGAGGGAGGGGGAAGTCGGAACCCTGGGGCGCTGGGACTGGTCTCTGAACTCGGCAGGAGGGTGGCAGGTGTAGCTGAGTTCACCTCCTTTCCATCGTCGCACGTGGTGTGCGTGGATTTTGATTTTTCTGTTTTACTGCACCTGCAGGACATGGATTGGGAGGGTTTTAAATGCAAAGGGGCAATCTGTTTTTCTCTATCCCTCTGTTCTGTTTCAGATCTAAAACCTGAGGTTAACTATTACTGGCATCATGGTGAGGAAGTTGTTGTTCATGGACATCGAAAGGGTAGAGTTGATCCTGTGCGATTTCAGATAGATGATAAACCACACGTCCAGATCCGTGTACCAAAGCAACTTCCAGAGGTGTGGATATTTTCAACAGCAAATTAATTACGTGTATTTCCACTTAGGTTTCTGACAGTCACTGAAACCAGGCAGTAGGTGCTATGCCGAGGACCCGGTTAATTAGGCATGTAGCACACTTGTGCATTTTTCAAGTAGTAAGGCACTTACTGTGTTGTTGGTAACTGCTTTGTACATATTGAGCAGTCTTCTGAACTTCAAGTTGGTCATCTTTGTGCTTTAGATAAAATGCGTGTTGTTACATTTAATTAAATGGAGTTTTTAACTTTATGTAAGTGGAGGCAAGAATAAGAAATGTGGTGTAGAATGTTCTGTGCTCAGTGGAGGAGAATGAGAGAAATGAAGGAGAAGCAGGTGTAATCTGAATGTGAGCGTTGTTACCTGTTAGTACTGCTTAACAGTTTTCTTGAATGCTCAGTTTTCTGGAAGCTGATTCCATATTCTAATCTGTTTCTTGTAGGTTTATACAATGGTAATTTTGTAGCCTGTGAGAGTCTCTGTTGCCCAGTGACCACCACAACAGAAAACTGCTCCACGTTTTTTAAATGCTGAACTTTCCTTGCTAACTTAATTGCACAATTTGATTAGGTTAGTACTGTCAGCTGTTACAAACCTTGGCATTTTGGAAGAACTGTCTAGGCAATTACAAATTTTACATAGTGCAAAACACTGAATGCCTGTAAACTCACTCTGCTGATTCAAGTTAGTTCATTGGCTGTTGCTAGAAATGTTTTTGCTCATCTTCTACTGAAGCGGATTGTGGTTTTGAAGATGGTACCCGTGGCAGCTTCGTTAGCACTGTTTCACACAATGTTTTTTGTATATTGCAGAAAATTCAGACATCAACATAAAATTTGTGTACTAGCACTCATCACAAGACAAGAAGTTCTGTTGCAAAAAATGAATTTCAGTTAAAGTTATACATATATGGTGTATATAAGCAAGACTTACACCTTCTGCTGTCTGACCAGAAAGTGGCATATTATGTGAGGCCTGATGTCAGAAACGTGACTTACGTCATGGCTTTTCTTTCTTCTATTTCCTTCAAGATTGTACCACTGGAGTCAGATCTTGGAGATGTTCCCGTTATTGATCATAAACCATCCAAACTGCCGTTGTTCAAAAGGCAGTATGAAAACAAGGTATATATAGGTAAGAGTTTCTAGTGCTGAAATGTTAACTACTTTTTTTGTGTAAAAAATCAAAACAACAACAACAACAAAAAAAACCCAAAACAAACACTAGCTCCTGACATTTCTCCTCCCATCAGCAGAAAAAAAATTTGTATATTTATGCATATAACTATACTATATAAACATATATAATACATAAGTCTCTGTTGAGATTCTATGTCAGCTAGGCAGTGGGGAGTAGCATCCTCCTGTACATATGGTACTCTGTCCAGATCTGCTTGAAAGAGTTGGATTGAATAGAAAATTAGTAGAAAACTGGCTTTGAATTTTGATAAATCCTCTCAGGGACATACTAGTATGTGAACTCTTGCCTTTTGGAGTTGGGCAAGCCCTCCAGTCTCACTCAGGAATGGAAGAATCTCAACATAACAGATCTACAGTAGAGGTTCTAACCTCCTGTTGTTTGGAATCTGATAGTAAAGGCATGTTTGTTTGCATAATGAAGAGTGTTCTTTGACTGACTTTCAATTTTTTTCATTTTGGGGAACACAGGATCAAAGGTAGCAGATCCGTGCTGTTATGGACACACACAGTTTCATCTTATTCCTGATAAACTAAAACGGGAGAGGTTCGTAAGAGCATGTCTTGAGGATCAGATTGAAGTTCTTTATCGAGCTAATGGTATTGCAAGTCTCTTTGCCTGGACAGCAGCACAAGCAATGTATCAAGGTGAGACGGTCAACTTGATAAATTCTTCCTGGTGATGAATGCCTACTGTAGAGTTCCCTAACATTTTCTCCCCACCACCTTTTCTCATGCTTTTTCTTCTGAAGACCATCCTTTTAAGTAGGTCTTTGTTTATTATTTTTTTCTAAAACAATTATGTTGCTTAGCCCCTTGTTTCAGAAATGCCAATTCTATGAAACTACAACTGGTGAAAGAAAAATGTCAGCAGCCTTACTTTAGGATTTTATGTCTCTGTTTGTCTAAAAATCCTGGAAGTCCTGCATAAATAGACCAGATCAGTCTTTTGCTTATGCACATAAATGTTATCTAGTGTTACTGGAAGATACCTGCTGGTTTGTAGTTTCACTTGTGAAACAACACATGCAAGAAAATGCTTTGACTATGATGTATATTGCTGGATTTGCATCAACTTTTTTATGAAATGGCATGTTAGAAAGCTGGACTTTTTTACGGACATAAAACATTGAAGTCAAGTAAGTCGTGGCTTCAAAGCTGGTTATAGTTCTGAGCACATTATAAGGCAGCATCAATTCAAATCTCTAAAGTTTTTTCTTTGTAACAGTTTCCAGTGGTGTTCATTGCACATAATACCAAGTATCTTTTAAGAATATTATTGTGTGTGCTAGCACACATGCATAAATATGTAAAGAAAATATTTTTAAAATACTGTTAATGCTCAGCAGAGGTTGTTTGAAGCACTAATGCTTACTGACATAGTGTTCTTGGTGTAGTCTGTCTGGTTACTATAATCAGTTATGCTCATGCATACATACGCATGCATCTATCATGAAATGTATTAACTGCCCTGTGAGAAGCATGGAATAGTTGAAAGACATTTCCCCTTGGATCACTTGCAGGACTTGACTGATCAGTGTCAGGTTTTTATCAGTCAGCAATATGGAACTGTGTACAAAATGCAAATATGCCACTGTGTCCCTGATTTAAGGAAATATCCTTAAACTGGTGGTTGCATTTTAGTTAGTCGGTATGAAGGATGGTTGTGTTGCTAAAGCAGACAGCCCTTTTTCCCCTACTAAGTGGCTGCTGCAATTCCCAGTATTTTTCCGTATTTCAGTATTGAGGTTTAGGTGTGTGTGCTGATAGGTGTTTTGAGTCCTGTGCAACTAGCATTGTTTCTTTATTTTGTAGGATTCTGGAGTGAAGCAGATGTGACCCATCCTTTTGTGTCGCAGGCAGTAGTGACTGATGGAAAATACTTTGCTTTCTTTTGTTATCAGCTAAATACTTTAGCACTAACTGCAGAAACTATTCAAAATAACCCTCGGAAAAATATCTGTTGGGGTACAGACAGTAAGCCATTGTATGACGTTGTGGAAGACGGTAGTGTGAAAGGCTTTAATGACGAAGTTCTGCTTCAGTTGGTTCGTTTTCTGTTAAACAGACCAAAAGAGTTGTAATTCATTAAACAATAAACTATTCCTGTTTATGTGCCTGAACTTCATTGTAACTCCATGAAGTATGGGCTTGAATATGCTTTGTTCTTAGTCAAATATTTGTCTAGCAAACACTATGTACATCTTTTATGGTATTTGGGTCTTATTTCTTCATTTTAAATGTATGATACTGTACGCTGAAAAATAAATGTCTAGAATACCTTAATGTCTTTTATATATTTACTGTTAGAAGTGTATTGCACTAATTGAGTCATGTGAATACTTTCTTTTAGCAGATCCATAGCTCTATGTTGAAATATCACAGCAAAGTATGAATTCATATGACCATCTGAGCACTAGGTAACTGCTCTCTTGATATTCAGAACCAGTGAAAAATTTCTAATTTTGTGTCTGAAAAGAAATTAGTTGCCTTAAATGCTTACTCATTCTAAAGAGAAAGTGAGCTCAGAATAAGTGTTTCTTAAAAGTGAATGGTTGGTAATTCAGTTACATAGTGAGGAAAATTTTTAGACATTGAGCAGTAGTATAAACAATGAAACTTGCTTCCAAAGATTCTGTTATGAACACGCATACACATTTTTAAGCTTTCACCTCATGAGCCATGGAGAGAACTCTCTCCTTTTAGCTTGGGACCTTGATTTCAGCTGTAGACGTATTGATGTTTTCATTACTAATATTTGCATGTCTTAGGACTGTTTTTAGTAGATCACTGCTGAGCCCAAACCATGAATAGGATCTGTGATTAATAAGATACAAGATGTAAGGACTGTTTAGGGATATTTACTTACCAGCAAAGTATATTGGTTTTTGAGGTAATTAAACATGCCTAGAATTCTACGTAGTTCCGTACACTATGACTGACCTTTTGGAATTTTCCAGGGTTCTGTTAAGAGTCAAGTAGGTTGTTTTTAAAGACAGAGTGCTGAATCATATGTGACTCTTGTTGAAATACTTCCCTGCACATTCTTCAGCCTGAGCCATTGGGTATCCTGCTTCCTTTTGTAAACCAGCTTACAGAGAATTTTGCTAATGAAAGATGAGGTAGTTGTAAAGTCTTGTTTGATTGGTACTTTGCTATGTTGGAATGAACTATAATTGCCACTTTCTCCACCAGCAGAGGATAATCTAGATAAATAAGATGTGGATGAGTACTGGTTTCTTTTTAACAGAAGTAAGAAGTCCTTAAGTGCTCTTTTTGTCTTAACAATGCTTGAATATTAATAGTCCTGATCACTGCTGACCCTTGGATTAAATGAATGTTGCATGTAGGAACAGAAGATAAACTGCTGGGTGGGCATGTTGATTATAGAGAATGACCTGTGACACTGCTTAAAAGTGCGTTATTGATACTTACTTTCTGGTGTGATAAAGGGGTAATGCAAAATGAATGGAAGTATACTCAAAAAAACGGTTGGGGATTCTCGCCCTGCAGACAGTCTTTACAGTTGGTGCAATACGGTATTGCTTTCAGCTTGAAACTTTGTAAGTTGCATACACGTAGTGGCTGTGGAAAGCTGACATGTAAGGTCAAAGAAACTCCTGCTCTCAGGGTAAAAAAAAAACCTCTGATTTTTCTCTGATTCAGCCTTTTGTCTATCTTGAGGCTTCAGCTGCAGTAGAGCAAGTTCAAAGATGACCTTTTTTTCCTTTCTGCAGCATTACTAGTGACTGAAATGTCACTGTAGATGTGTAACCTGGTAGAAGAACCCAGTGTTGGAGTGAGGGAGGAAGGCTTAGCAAGAGCTGGCTATTTTCTAATTGCGAAGTACCAACTTCAGCTTTCTGCAGCTGTCTCAAAAGGCAAGGGATACCATGGAAAAGCAGCAGGTGGCACTGTTTTATCTTTTACCGAGGGAAAAAATCATCGTTCTGCTTTTTTGTCACTGACTGGCAAAGTTGAGACATCATAATGTACAGTTTTCTACAGCAATCTTTCATCTTTTACTCATCTGTTCAGGGTGTTTAATGCTGCCTTACAATGATAAAGTAAAAAGAAAGCTCTTTTCCTTTTAAAGATTGTATCGCTATGAAGTGTTTAAAGATAGAAAGCTTAGAAGCTGCAGCATTCCTATCCTTGAGCTTTGCTCAGCAGAAACCTCCCATGATTCTACTCCTTTAAGTCTTGTGGGAGCATCATTCTTTAGCATTCTATTTTGTCAAGTTTGCTGATTAAAAGAAAAAAGGTGATTCAAAGAACACAGGAGGGAAATATCCAGGTATGGATCCTTTTTCCTGTAGTAATTTCTGCTTAGGCCTATCGGAGTATATCACAATTGAAGCATATCATAAGGCAAAACCTTATTTTTAGATTTGGCTTTACATAATGGAAGTATTTTTTCTAAGACTGAACTATTTTGCTTAGAACTTGCATCATCTTCAAGTGAAGATCTATGAAGTGAAGATCTCATCTTCAGAAATTCTACCTGTACTGCTGTTTTAGGTTATGCGACTACAAGTGGTGACTTGGAATGGAACTGCCTAAGCAGCCTTTCCCAAAATTAAAGCAGAAAGGAGGAGGTGGGAAGAATCCAAAACTTTCTTATAGCTATATAGGATTATGTTGCACCAGGTTGTTGGCATAGCTAGTTTTGTTTCCTTTCAGACGGGAGAAATAGCTTCAATATTTATAGTATCTGCTTGGTCATGTAGAAGTCTCTTCTGTACTCGGGTTTTCTGTCATTGGAGAAGGCACCTGGTCCTTTTATTTCAAAAGCAGATGAAGGTTTCCTTGTTCTGGGGCTCCAGTGAGGGTTTTTTTCCTGAGGTAAGAACAACTCTTGGAGTTGGCTGTTGGTGAGAGAGTCTGTCTGGCCTACTGGCTCTGTAAAGACCACACATACTATCAGGGTATCTAAGGGAAGTAAGTGGCTTTCCAGTGCATCCTATGCTAAAATGAGCCGTCTTCAACCAGTAGCATAACCAAAGTGCACCAGGTAGGAGACCTATGAAGTTTGCATTGAATTAGCACTAAGCCTGTTCTGGTGAAAAAGTATAATGTCCTGTGGATCAAAACTGAGTTTAATAAACATAGCCTCATGAAAACTGGCAGAAAAGATTGCATAAGAACTGCTTTTTCATGGAGGAAGAAACTTACCAAGTGGGTAAAAGTGTCAAGCTAAATGGAACATCAACAAGCTGACAATGAAGACCATGAAGTAAGTTAGCAGTGACAAAACTTAAGGTAGCATCAAAACCAGACTGGTTGCAAACAATGTGTGACTCTGCATACATTATATTCTAGTCGTGTACCAGAACCCCACTGAGGCAAGACCTTCGAGAAATACAAGTTGAGAATCCTACAAAAACATCAATTAGAAATGTATATAATAGCTAATATGAAGTCCTGTGTGTCTTGGACCAGGGAACAGCAGATGTGAGACAGGGTGGGGTTTTTTTCACATTCTCTGTCTTCCTACAAGAGTGTCATTCCCACCAAAAGCAATAAAGCCAGCCACTATGAATTAAAACATAACAAAGAGCTGACAAAGAAAAAACAGGTAATTGCTGAGGGATGAGTGTTCCTGTGATTCTGTTATCAAAATTTACACTGGTATTCCTGGATAATGCTGAGTAGTGGTAGAGTGAAATCCCACAACGGGTCTGAGATTGGTAGGGGAAAAGAGGTACCTGCTCCCCCTCTTTTGCTACTGTGAAAGGATGGCAAGTGCAAAGTAATATGGCATTTGACACTCTAATACAGGCTGAGGTTATACCAAGAGCATGACAGAAATGAGAAGTTGCTCAGCCAGGATTTGGTTTGAGACGTTTGTCAGGTGGATTGTTGGGGGGGAATTCCTGTCAGAGCTGATAATCTTGTGGCTGGTTAGCCACAGGAGAGGCTATTATATTATAGTATTAAGCCCATCCTGTTCTGATTCTGGAAATTCTGGACCATGACCTGTTGGAGGCCAGTAATGGTTACAGGGATTCTGTTGCAGCCCTTTTCTAGTATACTGACAAATTATTTAAAGTTTACCCAGTTTATTTTACCATTTTATATGGTAAAATAAATTTTCAGAAGTGAGTTTCTTGGAAGACTTGGCTGTCCTACAACTAGAAATAGGCTAAGAAGACTGACAAGCTACAAGGAGTTAGTGTATGTACTGTACTAATACATTTATTAATGCATGTTGTGATATGAGGGGCGGAAGTTGCGAACCTCACTACATCCTCCTACAGGAGCAGGAGTTTAGAATTAAAGGGATTATTCATATCTAATTGAGAGCAAAGGAAGGCAGTCTAAAGTCTGCCATGTTATTTAGCCTGCTAACTAACCCCTTGGTCTTGAAGATGGAGTTTGAAGATGTGAGGTTAACAATTGTTTCCTCAACTTTAAAAATGATCTGGGTGGGCCACTTACCACCAGTAACAAATGCCCCATGAGAAGTTCACAGAATCATTAAGGTTGGAAAGGACCTTCGAGATCATCAAGTCCAACTGTTAACACCACCATGCCCCCTAAACCATGTCCCAAAGCGCCACATCCACACGTTTTTTGAATACTTCCACCACCTTCCTGCGCAGCCTGTTCCAATGCTTGACCACTCTCTCCGTAAAGAAATTTTTCCTTATATCCAATCTAAACCTCCCCTGTTGCAACTTGAGGCCATTTCCTCTCATCCTATCACTAGTTACTTGGGAGAAGAGACCAACACCCACCTCACCACAATCCCCTTTCAGGTAGTTGTAGAGAGCGATAAGGTCTCCTCTCAGCCTCCTCTTCTTCAGACTAAACAACCCCAGTTCCCTCAGCCGCTCCTCATAAGACTTGTGCTCCAGACCCCTCACCAGCTTCGTTGCCCTTCTTTGGACATGCTTGAGCACCTCAATGTCCTTTTTGTAGTGAGGACCGAACACAGGATTCGAGGTGCGGCCTCACCAGTGCCGAGTACAGGGGCACAATCACTTCCCTACTCCTGCTGGCCACACTGTTTCTGATACAGGCCAGGATGCTGTTGGCCTTCTTGGCCACCTGGGCACACTGCTGGCTCATGTTCAGCCAGCTGTCAACCAGCACCCCCAGGTCCCTTTCTGCCAGGCAGCTCTTCAGCCACACCTCCCCAAGCCCGTAGTGTTGCATGGGCTGGTTGTGACCCAAGTGCAGGACTTGGCACTTGGCCCTGTTAAACCTCATATAGCTGACCTTGGCCCATTGATCCAGCCTGTCCAGATTCCCCTGCAGAGCCCTCCTACCCTCCAGCAGATCAACACTTCCACCCAACTTGGTGTCATCTGCAAACTTACTGAGGGAGCACTCGATTCCCTCATCCAGATCATGGATAAAGATATTGAATAAGACCGGCCCCAGAACCGAGCCCTGGGGAACACCGCTTGTGACCGGCCACCAGCCAGATTTAACGCCATTCACCACAACTCTCTGGGCTCGGCCACCCAGCCAGTTCTTTACCCAGCGAAAAGTAAAAGTAAACCTGTCTAAGCCACAAGCCACCAGTTTCTCTAGGAGAATGCTGTGGGAGACGCTGTCAAAGGCTTTACTGTCCAGGTAGACAACACCCAGAGCGTCTCCCTCATCCACTAGGAGGGTCACCTGGTCATAGAAAGAGATCAGGTTGGTCAAGGAGGACTTGCCTTTCATGAACCCGTGCTGGCAGGGCCTGATTCCTTGGTTGTCCTTCACATGCTCTGTGAGCACTCTCAGGATGAACTGCTCCATGATCTTCGCCGGCATGGAGGTCAGGCTAACGGGTGTGTAGTTCCCTGTATCCTCCTTCTTGTACGTGGGCGTCACACTGGCAAGCCTCCAGCTGTCTGGCACTTCCCACGTTAACCAGGACTGCTGATAAATGATGGAGAGTGGCTTGGCAAGCTCCTCTGCTGGCTGCCTCAGTACTCTTGGGTGGATCCCATCAGACCCCATAGACCTGTGGATGTCCAGGTGGCTCAACAGGTCCTTAACTGTTTCCTGCTGGATTATGGGGAGTTTATTGTGGTCTCCATCCCTGTCTTCCAGCTCAGGGGGCTGAATACCCTGCTGATACCTGGACTGGCTATTAAAGACTGAGGCAAAGGCGGTATTAAGTACCTCAGCCTTGTCCTCGTCCTTGGTGACAATGTTCCCTGCCATATCCAGTAAGGGATAGAGCTTCTCTTTGCCTCTCTTTTTGTTCTTAATATATTTGTAGAAGCATTTTTTGTTATCCTTTATGACTGTGGCCAAATGGAGCTATCGCTGGGCTTTTGCCTTTCTAATTTTATCCCTGCTTGACCTAATGAGATCCTTGTACTCTTCGTGAGTTGCCTGCCCCTTCTTCCAGAGGTGATAAACTCTCCTCTTTTCCCTGAATCCCAGCAAAATCTCCCTGTTCAGCCAGGCCGGTCGCCTTCCCCGCCAGCTCTTCTTACAGCACATGGGGACCGACTGCTCCTGTGCCTTTAAGATTTCCTTCTTGAAGACTGTCCAGCCTTCCTGGACCCCTTTGTCCTTCAGGACTGTCTCCCAAGGGACTCTCTCAACCAATGACCTGAACAGGCTGAAGTCTGCCCTCTGCAAGTCCATGGTAGCAGTTTTGCTGACACCGCCCCCCTTACTTCACCAAGAATTGAGAATTCTATCATGTCATGGTCGCTAAGCCCAAGACGGCCTCCGACCACCACATCTCCCACCAGTCCTTCTCTGTTTGTAAACAGCAGGTCAAGCGAAGCACCTCCCCTGGTAGCCTTACTTATCAGTTGTGTCAGGAAGTTGTCTTCCTCACACTCCAGGAACCTCCTAGACTGTTCTCTCTCTGCTGTGTTATACTTTCAGCAGATGTCTGGTAGATTGAAGTCCCTTACAAGAACAAGGACTAGCGATTGTGAGACTTCTGCCAGTCACTTGTAGAATGTTTCATCTGCCTCTTCGTCCTGGTTGGGTGGTCTATAACAGACTCCCAGCAATATATCTGCCTCATTGGCCTTCCTCCTCATCCTTACCCATAAGCACTCAACTTGGTCTTCACAATCGTTGATTTCTATGCAATCAAAACTCTCCCTAATGTACAGAGCTACCCCACCACCTCTCCTTCCTTGCCTATCCCTTCTGAAGAGCTTATAGCCATCCACTGCAGCACCCCAGTCATGAGAATCATCGCACCATGTCTTTGGGATGGCGACAAAGTTATAGCTGTCCCACTGCACAAAGGCTTCCAGTTCCTCCTGTTTGGTGCCCATGCTGGGCCATCGATTTCACTCCCAACTCTGGCATGCCACGCCTAGGCCCATCTCATCTCAACAAAAAGGTAGTTTATTTACAACTCAAAAAATCCTTGAAGAAGGCAAAGAAGTATGGTGAAGACACTCAGCATGCTTTTTTATGTCTCTGCAGGACTAAGTGCTACCTAGCTTATGCTATAGGAATGATAAATGATTCTTCCAGACAGGTCAGGCAGCTTTATGGCATCCACTCAGCTGTATTGACCTGCAACTATCTGCAATAATTTTTAATCTATCATCTCTCTTTTTTTTTTTTAATTGTGCCTGGTTTCTGCCTAATTTGAAGGTTCTGTCTTTAGCTGAAATAGTCTTTGAGTGAACATTCATTATTTCTTCTTAGTCTTTTAGTAACTGTTTGAAGTTCAATTTATTGAACTACATCTGCTACAGAATCTTTGCTGTATTACCTCTGTCATTCCTAGGAAGTCATGCTTGATTGCATTTGTTTCTTTCCTCATGTAGCAAGAAGAGGTGATCTTAATGTGTCTCTCTTAAAGGAAATCTTTCATTTCTTTCTGCTTTTTTTCTTTCAATAAACCTGTAATCCCTTTATCACCTCTCTCAAGGGATATGATATACGATCGTTTACACTGTTGGAAGGTGTAGCTTCTAGCACTAGAGTGTCTGCTCTGCAAATGTGCATGCTTTTGTCAGTCAGATGATATTCCAGAGCAAGTTTAAATTTCAACCTCGAATTTCAGCCTGTAAAGGCTTTTTGTGTGTTTGTTTTTAAAAAGCGGTTTCTGCACCAGCACATTTCTCTAGGTAATTGAAGGTGATCAGGAGTTGGAATTTTAAAACTCAAGTTCTGGGATTGTTTAGCCTGGAGAAGAGAAGGCTCAGGAGACATCTTATCAATGGGTATAAATACCTGATGGAAGAGAGTGAAGATTTGGTTAGGCTTATTTCAGTGGTATCCAATGAAAGGGCAAGCGGCAATGGCTGGAAACTGAAAACCAGGAAATTCTACCTAAACTTTTTTTTTTTTTTTTTTTTTACTATAGTACCAATTGATCACTGGAACAGATTGCTCAGAGAGGGATGTGGAGTTTCCAGCCTTGGAGATACTCAAAACCAGACTGGTCAGCCCTGGGCCACCTGCTGTAGGTGACCCTGTCCTGAGCAGGTTGGGTGGACTAGGCAAGAGGTGCCTTCCAACCTTAACTGCTCTACAACTCTGTGAAAATAAGTTAGTGGTCAGCATGTGTATGAGACACTATAAATGCACAGGAAGAAACCACATGTGGAGCTTTGGGTAAATAGTAGATATTGGGCCTGGACCTTCTCTCTTTTGGTCTTAGCATGGCTGTCCATGTTTGTGCATTAATACAGCATAGACCAATTTTACTTGATATGCAGCTGCAAATGGCTTCAGCAGAAGAGAAGACCCTTATACTACGTCTTCCTTTCTTGGCAGAGTACTGACACTGAGAATGTAGTTAAGGCTATACACTGAATTGTTCTATCTCCAAGTTTATCTCAAAGCAGGTTTGCCTCTGAGCTTCGTACCAATATAGTAATTCCTCACATATGACCTCTGACATGCCCAAGTGTCTCCTCCCTTTCAGAACCCAGCAGCAGGCAGCGGTGACTCAGCCTGTGTTGTCTGTTATATGAATGTAGGGATTTCATTCTGTATATAAGCATAGATATAAAATTCAAACATTTCTTGAACCTCCCAATGATAATGGCTGGAATAGGGCACCATTCTTTCTGAAGGTATGTAGTGTGCTACCTGTGTGAGTAATGACCCACTCTAATCCAATTACGGTTAGGAAGCTCATGTAAAATATTTCATTGTTATTTTAATAGGGCAGATATGCCCACATCAACTCTTTGGGAAATCCTGTATGAATACACAAACAGACCTTGCCATGAAAAGCTTCTCAAGCTGATAATGAAAGCAAAGAAGGATAGGGAAAAGGCAGGGGAACAATAATGCCTACTTCTTAGAGAAATTATCCAAAAGCATAAAGATAAAATTGAGGTGGAGTTAAGAGTCAGACTCTTTGATGGGATAATAAGATTTAGGGTTGTAACTGTGTATACACAAGGGATTTGCACTATTAGATTATTTTATACCTCTGAAAGTACTAACAAGCTGTAATTTGATGTTGTTTCTTAATAGCATGTTATTCTTGATGAACATCTTTTGAGACTGTATATTTAAAAAAAATATTTACATGCTTAATGCTGCAATCAGGTAGGTTCCCATAGGGAAGGTTCCCATACTTTTTGAAGTATCTCAACAAGTTAGATTTCTAAATCCTGATAATTTTAATGGAATTTTATTTTAGGTTTCTAAGGTACATAGATATGTTGATGATTTTTTTAATATATTTCTAAAGCCACTAACCTGCCTTTTGAAAACATCTAGCAAGATTTCATTACAATACAAATCTACTAAATAAAGCATTCAGCTTTGCTCAGACTGGACAGTACATAACTTCTGAAGTGTGCTGCTTTTCACTCTTGAAAACATAGGAGTACGGTGGCCGTGAGCTGAATTAGCACTGAATTAGACACTAAACAAAATCAGCATAATGACTGTGTGTTTGGACATTCGCACTCTCTGGAGATAGACCTATGGGACTTTTCTGAAAACGTCTTATGTGCACAAAGAATTATGGCTTAAATAAATAAACTGTATTTTTGTTGCAAGCCATTGGATCTAAAGCCAAGACTATGCCATTAACCTGTATCTGTGGATGGCTGGAAGCAATTTGGACTGAAGCTTAAATGTTGTGATGTTGCCATTTTACCCTCTGTGTTAAAAGATATCTAGGAAAGGGCAGGGTGGACTGAAACACCTCACTGAATACCGCTTGAGACAAATAATGTAAGGAAACAACTGGGAAGACAAAAGTCGAGTCTAACTCCTAAAAGCAGACTCTGAGCTAGGAGGAGCAGAAGTGAACTGCGCATCTTGAAACTGTAAACAGAAATGTCTTTACAGTAGAGGATAGATTAGCTATATATGATCTAAAAATGATGACTTTGAAAAATAGTAGATAAAGGGGTTATAATAATGCAAACTGTGTGGCTCCATTTATTAAATACTAATGTATGTAATTGATATTGACAATAAATAACCAAGACAAGGTACCTCTGAGCTAGGCATGTCCTTACTAAGAGTCATGTGCAAAATCCTACTGACACACCCTAGGGAGACGACAGACTAAAAGAGAGGTCTGCTAGCAAGTATGTGTATGTGTTCAGAGACAAGGGCAAGTGCCAGCGCATTTGGGTGCTGTGAACAGAGGGAAGGGTATGGGTGGGGAGCCTGTAGTAATCAGGTGAAGGATTGTGAGGAAGGAAGAGGGTTCCCCCCCCGACTTCTGGAGCTTTCCAGCTGTCTGGAGCCTCCCTGGCTCTTGCCAGGGACCCACTGAGATCACACACCCTTCTTCACAGAATCACAGAATCACTAGGTTGGAAAGGACCTTTAAGATCATCAAGTCCAACCATTAATCCAGAACCACCATGTCCCCTAAACCATGTTCCCTAAACCATGTCCTGAAGCGCCACATCCACACGTTTTTTGAACACTTCCAGGGATGGCGACTCCACCACCTCCCTGGGCAGCCTGTTCCAATGCCTGACCACCCTCTCAGTGAAGAAATTTTTCCTAATATCCAATCTAAACCGCCCCTGGCGCAACTTGAGGCCATTTCCTCTTGTCCTATCACTAGTTACTTGGGAGAAGAGACCAACACCCTCATCGCCACAACCCCCTTTCAGGTAGTTGTAGAGAGCGATAAGGTCTCCCCTCAGCCTCCTCTTCTCCAGACTAAACAACCCCAGTTCCCTCAGCCGCTCCTCATAAGACTTGTGCTCCAGACCCCTCACCAGCTTTGCTGCCCTTCTCTGGACACGCTCCAGCACCTCAACATCCTTGTAGTGAGGGGCCCAAAATTGAACACAGGATTCGAGGTGCGGCCTCACCAGTGCCAAGTACAGGGGCACAATCACTTCCCTACTCCTGCTGGCCACACTGTTTCTGATACAGGCCAGGACGCTGTTGGCCTTCTTGGCCACCTGGGCACACTGCCGGCTCATGTTCAGCCGGCTGTCAACCAGCACCCCCAGGTCCCTTTCCGCCGGGCTGCTCTCCAGCCACTCCTCCCCAAGCCTGTAGCGTTGCATGGGGTTGTTGTGGCCAAAGTGCAGGACCCGGCACTTTGTTGGCCTCTGCCCATCGATCCAGCCTGTCCAGATCCCTCTGCAGAGCCCTCCCACCCTCCAGCAGATCAACACTCCCACTCAGCTTGGTGTCATCTGCAAACTTCCTGAGGGAGCACTCAATTCCCTCATCCAGATCATCTATAAAGATATTGAACAAGACTGGTCCCAGAACCGAGCCCTGGGGAACACCACTCGTGACCGGCCGCCAGCCGGATTTAACGCCATTCACCACAACTCTCTGGGCTCGGCCATCCAGCCAGTTCCTCACCCAGCGAAGAGTAAACCCGTCTAAGCCACGAGCCGCCAGTTTCTCCAGGAGAATGCTGTGGGAGACGCTGTCAAAGGCTTTACTAAAGTCCAGGTAGACAACATCCACTGCCTTTCCCTCATCCACTAGGCGGGTCACCTGGTCATAGAAGGAGATCAGGTTGGTCAAGCAGGACCTGCCTTTCATGAACCCATGCTGGCTGGGCCTGATCCTTCTTCTCCCTAATTCCTTCTGGGCAAACCCTTTCAGGTGGTTTTGAACTGTGCATCCTGGATTTTAGCTCAGGTATGAAAACCAGGGCAGCAGCCACCTCTGTGAATCCCACCAGAAGTTGGGTCAGTGCTGACAGCTGAGCCTCCCAAATCCTGCAGGTGTTTTTGCTTCTTCCTCTTGTGCTTTTAAGTTACTTTAAGATTTAGGTATCTAGATATGGTTGCTAAAGCAGATTTAAGAAATAGTTGATAGAGAATGAAGACTTATCTTGACTAATGGAAGCACGTTGACTAAAGCATAGTTGTCATGTATAGTAGCTTCAGCGCTTTTGACTCAGTGGAGGGAGAGGCCACTCCAAAAAACAATTCCCTCTAAGAATTAATGTAACAGTCTCTGCCACTGCTGATTCAAAGACAGTAGTGATACTTTCAGTCTCCCTCTTTCTTCCAGTGACTGTGTCTTTGATTTTTTCTTTCCTATACATCTTCGTTTTTTGGAAGTGTTCTGTGATGCTTGAAATATGACAGCATGGGGAATAGATGCTTTATGGATCCTTCTGATCTGGGTAGCCCAGTCACTGCTGTTCAAAAGGGGACTGGACTGTGCAGTCAAGGTGACTTCCCCCAGGCGTTCATGCAGGAATCTCTATATCCTTCAGAACATCAAACACTGTTGCATGCAGAAGACATAACAATTATTTTTAAGAAGCAATAATAATATCTGACTACCTTTTCTTGTCTTGGTCTCAGCCACTAGGATAAATAGCTGGATGGACTTCTAAGTTTTTTTTCAGCTTGTTTCAGGTTTGTGTCTCTGACTGTGTTCTTTCTTTGGCACTCCTGTTTTTTTTTTTTTTTTCCTTGGTAGTCCTCAGCAATATTTGGAGGAGTGGGAACGTGGCATCATAGCATACTGAAAACTTTCCCTCATGTTTGTGAAGGAGGTTACTGAATTTAATTAGCGAAAGTCAAGGGAGTTTTTAATTACATTCAGTGCTTTTGAATCAATGTGCTTAGCTCCTGCCTACAGAAATATATTTAATTTCAAACCAGTTTTGAGGTAAGCAGTTTCAAATATCCTTTAATGTTGCAGTTATTGTCTCCTGTGGAGGTCAGAGTAGTTGCTATGGTATATAGCGTCTCTGGCAGAAGAGGAGGAGTCCTCACAGGTGGAGAGGGAGCGAACAAATGGAGTACAGTACTGGAGCTGAAGTCTAGTGGGACGCAGTGTCGAAATTGGTGATGGAAGATTTAAAAGAGCCTGAGAATATTTCCACGGAGCTTTTACTGATAAATTTTCATGATTTCCTACCACTTCATAATGACTTTTTCTGGTGTCACTGTAGTGCTAACTTCAAAGCCTGCTTGTTTTTGTTTAGATCTGATGCAGATTCCTCCTTAGGTGTTGTGTGGAGAAAAGGTGGGCTTTTAAATTCAGATGCTGTCCTTCATGACACATAAAGATTAGAATGGAAGGAGTGTTTGTAGCATGACTTTCAGCTGAATACGTCATGGAAGCAAAGCCCTCTCGGAGCCAAAAAGTAATTTTTCCTTCAAATAAACACCCATTCATTTCACTGTCTTCTGAGGGAAAAGAAAATCAAACGTAAAGTGGAACAGGAAAGTGCTTGTTTTGAGTACTGTAAAGAGAACCAAGGAGCTCTTCTGCAGATGGAGTTTAACCTTATGTTCCTTACTTCACTGTCACTTGGTTTTTACTGGAAAGCTATTCTGAAAAGCTTCTGCTGCAGTGAACAGAATGCAAATTGTAGTTTCAGTTGCACTGGTATAAATTTAGAGTTACTCTATTGAAGCTTTTGCTAGAGTAGCAATTATAATACTTGGCTGCTGTGTATATACATGAATTTATGAAGCCTAATAGTTACTGACTGTGAGCTGAAAAAATTCTGGGAGTGAGGAAACATACTGCCTTTTGTGTCCAGAAATGCCGATGAAGACAAGGGGATTTTTGTACTTACTGGAAGATGGGTTTGCATATTAAAGCTGAAAAAAAAAGAACAGAACTGAGAATTATTAAACAAATTAGGAAGAAGTGGCAAAATAAACAGCGTATGATAAAATATTGAGGAAAGTGCAGAACCACGTAATTCCATACTTAACTGTTCTTAGAACAAGCAACCCATATATCAATCTCCCCTCACTTTTTTTTTTAACATCAAAGCTATATACGAGAAAAATTCTTGCTAAACAGTACCTCATCATATTTGCAAGTGGCAGCTCTGTGGAGTGTGTTTTCAAGGAAGTGCTTCAGAACCTTCATGCAATTCACAGTTTTGTGTATTTCGAAATGGGATTGCTCTGGAGACTAGGAGCTGGCCTATATTTATGACTAGAGATGGTTGCTGGTTACAGTGGTACAAGGAATAAAGTATGAATTTAATATTCATGTTATTCATGTTTGTTTCTGTCTTCTAAAAAACAGAGGACCTCCATGCTTTGTGTCTACAAAAAAATGCTCCCAAAGCCACAAAACAAAAACCCACCCCAAGAAGAGAAACATGAGGAAAAGAATAATGAATCAGATATAGCCAACATCAGGCTGAAATTTGCCAGTTCCCTTTGTCTCGAATGTTAACATATTCTGTTGTGAGATGCTTATAAGGAAAAATTAGAATGAGAATGGAATGGAATAAAACTTTGAATTTAGCCCCGCTTTGAGTAGGAGGTTGGACTAGATGACCTTGAGTGGTCCCTTCCCGTCTAAATACTTCTGTACTTCTACAAAGGCAAGGAGAGGGAAAGTGATGTTAAATTACTGCTCTCATGAGTGAGACCTCTCTCATGTTACATCTCAGAGAATGTAGTTTGAAAGAATCTGAGATTTTTTACTTCTTACTTTATGTTGTAAGCTTGTGTTGTAGGTATAGTATGGTTTCCTAGGGGATTTATCTGAAGGCATTTCTGCCATAGGACTGTAAAGTTATGTGGAGCTATAAGGTGATAACAGTATTTTTAGGGGAAATATGCTTTATTAACAATTGGGATGGAATATTTAGATCATTGCTAATTTACACACTGAGATCTTGAAATTTTGTAACAGAAGTTGACCTGTTCAATATGTGCTTGGGGCAAGCAGTTTCTCCTCTTTAAAAGAAGTTTTAGTCACCCCCTCAGGAAGGAAAACTAATCTAGTCTGATTTAGGCAGCCAGTCACGCAAGGGGCACACAGGCAACAACACAGTCCAAAATGTACTTTCTGAAAAGAGCCCCATGTACTGAAATCAGCTTTCGGATGTTTCATAAGCAAAGCCAAGGTTTAACTTCACCAAATAAACGCTTCACAATGAATAATGCACCCAGCTGTAGCTGTAAATGCCATTTGCTCAACTGCTTAACTATTTATCCTTTTGACCAAGGTTTATGGTGGTGTGAAATGAAGCTTAACTTTGCAAATATGGAATGTATAGTAAAATTATCCCCTTTTGTGAAATTGAGGAATAAAGGAATAAGCTTCTGATGGGTGTTTATGTACTGTGCTAACAGATTATAAAAGATTAAAAGGAAATTTTAATGAAGTGAAACTCAGCCATTGCAGCTTCTAACCCTCATGATTAGAGGAGCAGAAGCTAGGGGATTTAGAAGGGTTTAGCAAGATGAGGTTGATGGGTTGGGGAGATTATGACCTGCAATTGGAACCAGTTGCTTGTCTAACTCGTGTTTCCTTAGATGATGCATTTAGGGCTCCAGTTCTTTCAAGAAAAATGAGGATGAGAAGAGTGGAAGAAATGTAGTCTGGAAATAGAGGCCTATTTTTATTAATCAAATAACAAAACATAGGAGTCAAGCATAGAGTCAAAACACAGTGTCCAACAATGAAACAGAAGAATACAGCATTTACATATATGTAAAGGGACATTGCAAGTCATAGGCCAGTGCAATTGTTTTCTGTACTTCTTGTCACAAAAATCACAGAAAAGAGGCTTAATCGATGCTTGGGATTATAACCTGAACTATTTATCACATTTTAAGTATGTTGTTGTGATGATAGAAAAGAAACTTGGTCTGTAATACAAGTGTAAGTTGTTGTATAAATTATTCAAAAAGAAATTTTTTTTAGACCATAAATTGTGTAGAATATGTATTGCAGATTACTGAAAGCATTTGAAGAATCAAAAAGGATACTGATGAGCAGCATTCCTAATTACTAATGAAGGAAAGTCAAAAAAGCTTAAAGTGTTACTGCCACGATGCAAGTTTTATAAAACTGCTGAAGGACCACAAAAGATGAGTACAGAGCTTATTTTTCTCCCCTTTGTTATATGGATTATGACACTCATCATCCATCTAAAGTAAACTCAAGTTCTGGGCAAATGTCTGTTTTGCAAATGGGCTTGTTCTCTATCCTTGCAAAATACCTGAAACATCAGTGTCCCAAAATAAGTGGACGTCCTCTAGCATCAGCAGAGCTTCCCATTTTGCTGCAGTCTCAAGTTGTCCTGGGCTAAGAGCTCTGTGGAGAAATTTCTGACATGGTACTTTTTATTTTCTATTTTAAACCTCCACGCTTTCCTGGGGACATGATGGGTGAAATTATTTTTATGATGTCATGCACTCACTGTATCATACAATTTCAGACTGGGTACTTGCACTTTCTTTTTGGAATGATTGCAGCTGTTGTTTTATGAACTTTCTTATTTCATACTCTGTCTCAGTACAATGTATTCTTCAAATTCTAAACAAGAAAAAACATATATCAAACAGAGTTTAAAGAACCCCTTAGGTTTTTACATTTTAAACAGCCATTACAAACACTCTTAAAAAGCAAAACATTATAATAGGAGCAGATGAATTGTTTTACTCTGGTACATGGAATGAGCAGTATGAATTGGTCTGGACATCTTTATAAGCTTTTCTAGACCCTCAAAGTAGTTAGTTAGGTACCTATGGCTTTAGGCATCTTTACCTAAGTCATTAGGTATATGTCACTAGAATTGATGTTAGTATTATATCATTTCAGTATCTGCTATTCAAGTAGCTTTGTAAAAGCTCTATCTAAGGACTGATGTTGTCCATGCAGGCCACTTGGAACTGTGTCTGAAACTAAAGTCTCAGAGGCCATTCTCAGTAATTCTCAGATGAGGCATTCCCTGGTCTATCATGCATGTGAAGACAATCCTGGAGAGGTGCAATAAAGCAGAAGTGGCCTTTAGAAAAGTGGTCCAAAGATGAACTAGACTTTGCATAACTTCACTCATGGCTAAGGAGTTGTCCTAGAATGCAGAAGGCCATTGCTGAAGTTCCTGCTTGTCTGCATTTGTAGAAGGGATTCAAATCCCTGTTTCCGAGAACCTAGAGAGTTTCTTAATCACTGGAATATAGATTTTGTGTTTTGCCCAGTTAATACTTTTTAAAACTTTAGAAGAGGAAATTGAGTAATCTACTTTGGAAATATGAAGCAACGGTAAGAAGACTCACCTGGGATAGACATTCAAAGCACCAGTTTGGAGAAGTGTATCAGATATGGAAATGAAGACAGTCTTGCCGTGGTCCAATAAGGGCACTGCTTTCTGAGCTGATAGATATTTGTGCTGATTTCCCTTCTTATTTTTGGAAGGTGGATACCTAATTTCAGGGTTGAAGAGACAGATTAACAGCAGATGATGTCTGGATAACAGTGGGATCTCCTTGTGGTCAGATCATCTTTGTAAGTAATAACATCCCACACCTTTCCTAACTGTTTCACTCTTAGCTAGCTTAGATGGCTTCAAGTTGTCTAGGGTCAGATTCCTGTTATTGCTGAATTTAGACTGAAGCTATACAACTGGACACACCTTTTGAATTGGAAGCTTAGCAATCAGCTAGCGAAATCTCCACTGTCTCAACTTTTACAAAAGCACTGACAAGCTCATATTTAGAACCTGAGACAACTATATTGTGTTTCCTGGGACCATCTGTAGAGTAAATGTCAAATAATGCATATTAAACTATTCCTTACGATAGACCTGCAGACTACTGAAAATACAGTTTTCAAATCTGCGTTTACAAGATTGGAAGAGTGCAAGGAAATGGGTCTATAGCTTAGTGCTGGAGGGAATTATAGTTCAAGTTATAATTTGTGCTGATTGGCACCCTAGAGAATTATTTACCTATTGAATTTTGAAAAGTGGTCTGCCTATGGACTAGGGAAATATGTCATTATCAGTCATCACAGCTGAAATTTGTCAATCCAGCATAAGGAAGAAATAAAAAAGTTTGCACTAATGGGAACCAGCTTTAGAACTATGAATTGACCAAATAATTACTATAGCCAATTTCCCATGAAATTTAAGCTTCAACAAAAAATTATATCTCCGTATTTGCTTGAGTGAAATGTAGTTCAGACAACATTGCAGACCTGAAGAAATGTCCAGAAGCTTATCTGACTTTATTCTGGCTCTAGTTGGTCCAAGCAAAGATACTACATCTCTACAAACTTGCCTGGCTAACATTCTTACACCATCCTGGGTGAAGGACCTTTGTTATTATTAAGCTACATCCTTGTGTGTAAAATGCACTTTTTCGAGTAATGGAATTAGTAACTATGATATTCTCTGCATTTCAGTCCTAGAAGAATCAGCATGAATGAGCTTGCACTGATTTTCATGAAGTCAGATGATTATTACAACCTAGTGTCAGAGCTAACTAGTTCAGTATTTTGTTGGGCTTTGTATGTTACATTACATATGTTTTACAGATGTATACGAAATAAATTCTTTCTATCTCTGCCTACTGATGTCACAGTATTATACTTAAGCATTAAAAACTACTAATAAAGCTTAATTCAGTCGAGTTCCCTATTTTCATATACAAGTAACTGATCATAGAATTTGTCACAACTTCTTTTACCTTGGAATACTGAAGGTAAGGGATATAATGTGCTGTTAAAAGCAACAGCAGAAATAATTTGTGGTCCTGTCTGGTCAAGGAAGACAACGTTGACTTTGTCAACTTCTTTTCTGTGAGACAGCTACACTTATAGGATATAATGGTAGGAGCAGGCTTCTAGAATAAGTCACTGCAATATTCTGAACAAACCATGCCGGAGAAGATAATTGAACCTTATGAAGATTCACCTCTAAGGGTTTCATTTTGTCCCTGTTTACCTTTCTGACTTCTCTGTGAGATTAGCTTTGAGTTCATAAATTGGATAACAGTGGAATCTTGTTGAAAATGTTGCACTGGGTCTCTTGTTTAGACATTTGAATGTTTTGATTTTGTTGTAACCCTTTCACTGAACCAGATGTGTTCCCGGCCTTCTCTGGTTTTGTTGTGAACTTTTATACAATTGCTGAGATAAAGATGAACTGTTGATATCCTTGCTGCTAATCTGTGAAGTGTGAAAGGAACTATTTCTTAACAATGCACATCTCAGATCTTTATAGTCACCTTTTTACCAGTCAAAGGAGAAGTACTTGGCAGCCTGATGCCTTCTGCCTGCCCCTGATGAAGACTAGTGAAATATGGACCAACTGGAAAAGCCCTAAGATAACTATAATGCTGTATCAGGGATGAATGACCACTTGAATGGCTTTGATGATTGTTTCACTCACAGCTATATCTAGGATGCCAACTGAATCTTTCATGACATTTATATTGATGTGTTTTTGTAAATGTTGTTACCATCTTGATTTAGGAAAGGAGTGAGAAGTAAAGCTGTTTGGGTAGGTTGACAACAAGCTAATTCATAAAACAAAACCTCTTAGATGGAATTGGGTGACTGAGAGAGATTGTTTTACATCTTGAAAAGCAGGGTTTTTTTATTAGATAGCATATAGTGTCCAAAATAATCTATAGCCACATTTTGAGCTGTATAGAGTGGCTAGGATCATTTTGACTACTTGAAATAAAATCAGCAAAAGAAAAAGAAAACAAAAGGAAGATGGAATGCTTTTTTTTTTCCTTAAAGTGAGGAAAGGTGGGAATATGTCATAAGCATTCATTCTTTCTTGCCTTAACGCTGTAGTTCAGAAGGGAGGGAGGCAAAAGAAACAAGCTGAAATAATGATTAGTAATTTGAATAAACTTTATTTCTTTTCTTTCATCTAACATTAATTCTGCAGTAGTTGCAATTTATAGATAACTCCATGCAGCACAGAAAGAAGCTAAAGTAATTATTGGCTCAGCTCTAGTTATGCAATTGTTCATGATGCAGGTTATTATGAGGACAGTGTAATATTAGTTCCAGGAATTGTGTCCTACAGCAAAACTGGAGTCAACCACTGTGCAAGCTGTTTGAGGGTACACAGGATTATCATTCAAAATCACTTCATGAGCCTCTCCAGTGGGGATTTCATGTTTGTGTTCAAATTACAGAGGGAAGGTCAGTGCTCAGTCTTTGCCACCAGAGGTCTTCAAAGAACATATTATAGATGTTTTTCCAGTGGTTGAAAATGAGAGGTACATCTTGCAGTCACCACTGACAGAAGTTGTTTGAAGTAATTTACTCAAGTACTCGAGTCATTATTTGCCTGAGACACAGAATTTGTGCCTGACAGAATTGCTGCTGGAAAATAGGAACAGCTCTGCTTGCTTTGTGTGTCTGTCTGGATGGGTTGTTTTCTATTCCCCTGCTTGATGAAGTAGAGATTTTGATAGTGATGAGTTAGCAGGAGTTTCTGATTATTTCTTGAGCATATGTAAACCAAAGGAAGATTTCAGTGAGCAAAATTTTGCATTCCCTCAAGGGCCAGCTGAGGGATGCTGTGGGCAGGAGTGAGTGGAGAGGACAGAGATGCTGAGGTTGACCTGGCCCTGCAGGCACCCTCCCTTTTGGAGGATGCTCTCCCAAGATGGGCCCTCCTGCATGTACCACTCACTGCTCACAGTGTTCCCAGTGAAGAGCCTGGCTGACCCTCCTTGCCAGTCAAGCTTTTCCTAGCCTTGAGCTGGAACCTCCTTTCTGGGCTAGGGTGCATAAGATGGTATTTTGGATCTGCCTTCCTGAATGTAATAGGCAAACGTCTTTCTTGGGCTCCCTTTATACCTTTCTCCCATGCTTAAGGAAGGAAAAAGATTTCTGTCAAAGTAATTAATTTTCAAAAACTAGATTTTTCCCTTTTTATTGACTCTATATTAAGAGATAATGCAAGTGAGAGACAGCTGTGTTTCTGTTATGAAATAAATTCCCAGTGAGACTGTAGGTCTTTGAAGCTCATTTGAATAAAGTCAATACATCAATTGAAAGATAGCATGAGAACATGTAGAGTTGTGGTAGAAGCCCCATCCCTGGAAACATTCCAGGTCAGGTTGGACGGGACTCTGAGCAACCTGGTCTAGTTCAAGATGTCCTTGCTCACTGCAGCAGGGGTTGGACTAGATGACCTTAAGAGGTACCTTCTAACCCAAAGATTCTATGATCATTTATTCATAAAATATAAGTCATGTTTTCATAAATGGAGACTCAAATGCATTTGTTGTTTTTTTTTCATTGCTAAGGAAGAAAAAGCCAACAGAGAATGAAGAAGGAAGTGTGATGTTTCTGTTTTCTATTTACTATCATTGTAGCTGAAAATGGTCATTATTTTGTCTACGAATACAATAGGGTATGGCTGAGAGTTTATTAGAGTGAGAAGGGAGAAAAAAGGGATGGAGCCTACATACTGCTGTGCTCAGTGATGTGGATATCCTGAAGAAGAGGGCAATTGCAGTATTAGACTCCAGTTCTGTAACAGATGAGAACAAATCCATGATCCTATGAACCTCCTCCTTACCTCTCCCACCTCTCAGTCCCTGCTTGATCCTCTTAAAGCCGGAGAAATGTCACACATGGCAGTGGGTCTACCACAAAGAGGAATTTTTACCAACATGGAATGAAATAAAAAGAAATGCAAGATGGACAAAAACTTCCACTTTCATTCAAACTCCTGTTTGAGTGGCTCCAGTCAGTGTTCCCTCTGCCATCTGGGGATTGTTAAGTATTTCTAAGCATAGGGCATGACTGTCTGTATTCTTGTAAAGCCTTCTATTTTAATTTTGTTAGAGAAAACCTCTTCTAATCCAGCACTTCCCAAATATATGCTATTGGCTTCATATGAGGACTATGACTACCATCACAGGGTGACAATTTTACCATGTGTTTTTGGGAATTTGGGAAATTTTATATGCCAGTTACATGGTTTGCTGCTAGTGTAATGAAAGCCTTGCAGGAAGCATCCGTCTCCAGCTATAGAACTGGCACATTCTGGATTTGGATGTAGTCCTTGATAAAAAGAAAAGCCAAGCAAGCTGGCATACTGTGGCTGAAATTTTTGAGAATGGTTGTCAATGCAAGTTTGTGTAGAGTTCCTCGCAGATCAGGCAGTTAATGAAAATCCAGTGTGTTTAATCTCGTCCATGATTGACTCCCTGGAGGGAGAATAAAGCATTAGAAAACCAAAACACTTTCCATTTAGTGCTGTATACTGAGAGACTTGATAAATGTGGTATCAACTGATTTTTGTTGTTTCAAGAAAAAAATTAGGAAAAAAATTATGGCTTGTCTAGTGGGCAGCAGTGAAACATAAGCAGTTAATAAGCACCTGGTATATTTGGTATGCTCTATTTTTATTTTGAGAACAGAATTTATTATTCAGAAGAGAATCTGAGACTTCTCTATTGTTTAAAATTCCACATGGCACTGCTGAAGTCCTTTCTTCTTGTGGAACATACTTTGAGTTAGCTTGGTAAGACCATACCTTAGCTTGCTCTGCCAAGCAAAACGCAGGTCTCTCATATGGTAAATAAAATCTCAGCTCCAGTAATACCAGAGCCATATTGTGCAAATGTGTCTTCTGAGCAAAGCTACAGTCTGTCCATATAGGATTTATCAATAAGAATCAGACACCAACATTTTCCCTGTGGCATGTATTTTCAGACAGCTGTGACTGCTAACACTTCTCTGAAATCCTCAAAATTTACAATAGCTTTTTAATTGCATCTGAGTGGCATGCTGTAAGAAAAATACTAGCTCAACTTGCCTGTACTAATACTGCTGAAAACTATCTGGGTCCTGGTGGGTTTTTTTTGGTGACGATATCTCTTACATATGTCAGTAAACCCAGTAAGTAAACAATATACTAAAATCGTGGTCAGAAAATTGTAAAAAATATTCACATCTGTATAGAATAAATATATAAAAAGAAAAGGCTGCAGAATGTCAGATTTTAGATTTATCTATCTGGCTTAATAAAAACTCTTAATAGTGAGGAATAAGGCACACAAAACCAGTGGATATTTAAAAAAGCTTAGGATGAAGCAGGTCCAATCTTCCTTTTTTTCTGTTCTTGGCTCTAAAAGAGTTAGCTGTTGGCTGTAAGGAAGGAAGACATTCCGAAATATATTCTTTTTCGCTTATTTTATCCTCTAGAAACAACTTATGTGTTCATAATTGGTACGTGTGCCCAGATAACACAGATATGAAAAGTTTGAAATAAGGAAGACAATTAAGTTAGTTCAACTTCTGTGAAAACAGCAAGTTCAGTAGAAGACAGAGACACTAGAAGTTCAAGAACTGAATAAAAATTTTCAGAAATAGTTTATTGTTAGAAAAGACTAGCCTTAGGAACACCCCAAATCTTCAATGGGAGTGTCTTAGACACCCAAAAGAATCATGAATCAAATGCAAAGTATAATCTGTATTTAATTAAGAATTGATAGTTCAGATTCTCAAAGAATTCTTCATTTTTTTCTGAATAACAAATAATAATCACTTTGCCTTCCTTTATGGACAGAGATATAAATTCAAGAAACTACTGTAGTTTCATCTGATGTGAAGGTATGCAAATCCTGTGCCGAGTTTTGAACCCCAATAGGTAGCCATAGCAGTCCAATAAAGCTTAACATCCTTGGGACTGTGGTCCCCTCTCTGAGGACTGACCTGCAGGTTAAATGCTTATTCTCTAATTATAAGAGATGCTGACAAGTGACTGCATACAGACTCCTATGTCAAATGACATTTTTGTTTTCAATAGGGAAGAACACTCTGAATAGAAGCAAGGTTATCAATAATACAAAATTTCTTCCATAAAGTGAGGAAATCTTATTCCTAAAATAAGTTCAGGTGTTTTGTCCTCCTTCTGTTGGAAAATGATTTCAGAACATATTTCTCTGATAGCTCAAGAACCTTGTTTTCATTTTAAGATTTAATTTATGCACAGTTAGTTTATGCAGATTTATTCCATTGCAGGGTTTGATCTTGTAAAATGCTGAGTGCTGCCTGTGAGAAGCAGGTACAACTTCATTAACTCAATTATGCCCAAAGGAGAACCAAATACAGAAATGGAAAAAAAAAAAATCATCTGTTTGGCAAAGAAAGTTGTTTCTTGGAAGTCAGAAAGGGTAGAAATAAAGTAAAGCTTGTGAGAAACTTAGCCTTACAAAGGAAACTACATTAAATAGTTGGTTTTTTTCTTATCTATACATGGAAAGTCAACAAGGAAAAAGCAAGTGAGGATATTGGGAAGAAAAGATGGGCCAAGACTAAAGACACTCTGGACAGGAAAAAGTGCTTGAAAACCTTTCTTGCAAAAAAGAATCTGACCAAATATTAAGATGAAAATGGACTAGTAAAGGACATGGAGGAGCGCATGAATTTTATCAGCATTTGAGGGAAAAATGGGTTGAACTGCCTGAGGTGAAGGAGGGAACCTGATTATCTCCATCCCACAAAAGTGAGGGATATTGGATTGTTTTCAGCAGCATTATTGTGATCTAGCACCCCAGGACTAAAAAATTGATTATCCAGTTAAAAGTGAAGGATGGAGAAGTGGTTCAGGTAATTAAAGACTTATTACATTATTTCAATACTACTTTTTAAGAAAAAAATTGAAGGAGATAATGACTAAAGACAAATAGATCATAATTCACCCCATTTTCTATTTACCAAAAGGTAGATCACATTGTACGAGCTTAGTGCTTTTCATGTTGAAATGATTCGCTGAAAACAAGAAGTCTGCACATTTCACTGAAGTGTTTAATATACTAACAGCTATGATATTTTTAATTAAGCTAGAGAAGAGGGAGGTTAGTGGAGGAATTGTAAGATTTAGACTTAGGTTAGCATTGGGTAAAAATGAGCCTAATGTGCTGATAGGATCTCTGAAGTGAATATTTGGTCTGAAAGAGGTTCTCACAGGATGAATCTTATGGTCACTGTCATTTAATGTTTTCATTAATGATTAGCATTGAAGGGTAGAAGAATTTTAATAATTTTTCTGAGCTAAAATTGGGACGAATTCTCAATAGAAGAACAAGTACATGACACAGGAAATACTTAATGTATTTGAGTACTGGAGTTCCAGAAATAAGTTAAATTTTATTAATATGGCTTGCAAGATTGCACACATAGGTGATGCCATAAACTGGGGGCTCATTAACTACAGAGAAAAAAAATCTGATATATTGGTCAATCACATAATGACTGTAAGACAGCAGTTGCGTGTAGCTTTTGGGGGAGCAAAAGCAAAAAAAAGGCAAATGTGAGCCTAAAATATATAGCAAGATATATTTATATATACTTAAAGTGAAGGTGATTGGGATTATTAACAGCAATGCCCAAGTCACTAATAATCTCTTGGAAGACTGTACTGTTCAGTCGCCTGTGTTTGGAAGGCATGGTCTCAGCCCGCAGCAAGTGCAGAAAATATCTCCTAAGGTAATCAGGGGAACAGAGAAGAAACAGAAGGTTTTTGTTTAAACTGTCAAAACAAAGACAAAGAGTTCCAACACTGCCAAAATGACAGAAAGGGTTAAAAAGTTTTTCACTTGGAAAAGCATTCTGGAAGAGGAAATAATTACGTGATTGACCTGAAGTAGTCAAGAATTAAAAAAATGTTTCCAAATTTCCTATAGATGATAGTGTTGTTTTGTCCATGTTTCACCAGTCTTGCTTTTCTTACCAGTATAGCAGTACTTCAAGTGATTTTTCAAAAGTGGTGAAAGCAAGAAATGTAGATGGCTTCCAGACAAGACTTGAGAATTAGGTTATTAATTATGTTGCTTTTATATGACTTTGTCAGTTAAGCACAGGAATATACGTGGTACATAAGCTGACTGGACATGGTACTAAATGTACAAGTAAAAGATGTATTTTAAAAGGTGAATTTTAACAAGTTAACTTTGCTATATTATGTGGCTGGTGTGGCCTATAATATGTCATTCTCCTCATTTTATTACATGTCAATATAATTTGCTGATGTTCATTTCACCCCAAAATGCATCTATGTTGTTGATCAGTGATCATTCACCATTTTCTAAAGTCAAAGCGTTGTGGTGCAGTACTGTTAGGTCTGTAGGACAGCAAAGTGAATTTTCCCCAAGCCACTTGCATTGGCCAGAAAGACAAAAGCCAGGAAACGGAACTGGCAGCATCATATAATTGAATGAGGGAACAGCCTGGATTTCTTAGTGACTAACAGTGGCATAACAGCTGCTAATTCATTGAAGTTGTACCTGAAACAACTTTTAAGGAAAATTTTATGGAAGGGAAATCTGGAAATTAGAAATGCATAGTTAAATAATGGGCAAAACTCT
The DNA here is from genome assembly GCF_964289735.1 of Phaethon aethereus. Taxonomy (NCBI): domain Eukaryota; kingdom Metazoa; phylum Chordata; class Aves; order Phaethontiformes; family Phaethontidae; genus Phaethon; species Phaethon aethereus. The sequence continues at coordinate 18,544,571 of NC_138577.1, forward strand.
GCATAGTCAGGGTATTATTATTTGAGTGGTAACATGGTATACTGTGGTCCTGGAATGAAATGCCAAAGATGGACACACTTGAGCCACAGATATTTCTGAAAGACACCAAAATAAATCCAAATAGTTCAGTAATCTTTTGTATGAAAGTGCAAGTCAAGTCCTAGAATGGCTTTTCCAGGGTTTCCTATAATTATTATATTTATCTTTCTAATATTCAGAGGGATGATCAAAGCGATGGAACACCTCTCCTATGAGGACAGGCTGAGAGAGTTGGGGTTGTTCATCCTGGAGAAAAGAAGGCTCCAGGGAGACCTTATTGCAGCCTTCCAGTACTTAAAGGGGGCCTAGAAGAAAGATGGGACAGACTTTTTAGCAGGGCCTATTGTGATAGGACAGGGGTAATGGTTTTAAACTAAAAGAGAGTAGATTTTGACTAGATCTAAGGAAGAAATCCTTCATAATGAGGGTGGTGAAACCCTGGCACAGGTTGCCCAGAGAGGTGGAAGATGCCCCATCCCTGGAAACATCCCAGGTCAGGTTGGATGGGGCTCTGAGCAACCTGATCATCTGAGCAGAGGATGTCCCTGCTCACTGCAGAGGCGGTTGGACTAGATTACCTCTAAAGGTCCCTTCCAACTCAAACTATGCTTTGATTCTATGATTCAGCTTCATTGCCATAGCCAAAAAAAACCCCTCAGAAATACATATGAAAGTAAAAATTAAATGGTCTCTTATTTAATTCTTATCCTGTTTAGTCAACAAATTTCTTTCGACACACATAATTCTGCCATGTTCCTCTATTCTTCTGCTTTTTCATTTTTGACACATCTGCATTCTCTTTGTTCTGTTGATTTCCTTTTATTCCTTTGCTGCTTAACAATCTCCTTTAACATCGTCACTTATCCCTTATTTGAACTCTTTCACATGCATCCATGGGTCCTGCTTTCCCTCTCTTTTTCCTCCCTCTTCATAGTGTTTAAATGATATAAAGCATTTTGAGAGCTTTCGCTAGCTTCTGTTTGCAGGCAACTCCCAAACTTACCTCTTCACCCCATTCTGTCTCCATCTATTTAGTTTCACATTTCAGCCTGTCTTTCTGGATGTCCTGTTTTCAGTTCAAACCAAATATTCTGAAAGTGAACTATCTTTGGGTTTTTTTAGATTATCAGTGTTGCTCAGTTCTTCATCCTGTCTGGTAGTTTTATTATTTCTTTGGTGACTTAGACTGTGGCATGTGTTCTTTTCCAGCTGCATTTGTACTGACTTGAAGAAATCACGGCTATTTGTCCCAAGATGACCTCTTTGCTGAAAGTTTCTGTCTTCCCCACATCCAATGGCTGAGGACTTTTAGAATATATCATTTAGTCCCAGTAAGAATGAACCAGGTTAATTTAAACAGTGAATTTCAAGTTTATTTTGATGGAACCGTGTTGAGGAAAAATCACATGAGCATTTCATGTGGATGCCAGACTGGTCCACAACCTGTTTCAGAGGTCAATGCTGAGCAAGAAGGAGTTGTCTGGGAGTGGTAGTTGTGGCTAGTACCAATGTGTATCCAAAACTGTAGCAATGGGATCATAACAGCACCATATGGAACAAGAGTTTTCTTGTACTTCTTTTCTTCACTGTTTTGGTCAGAAATGTGTAACAGCTTCACTTTAATTTATTAATGTCCTGTCATGTAGATTAAATTAAAAAAAAAAAAGGAAGAAAAAGGAAAAAGCAGAAAAGCAAAAGACAAGTGGCATCCCCAGCCTGGAATAAGGAACTGAAGGAAAGGATTCCAAGCCTCCAGCACTTTGGAGCCTGCCAGCCTTGACCCTGAGCTGGGCAGCGGGGAATCCTCTAGAAAGGGAGAGGTGGTGCCTCTGAAGGTGCCACCAAGCTCTGTTTTTTTACTGTCCAGGATCATACTTCTCCCTGTGTTGGGTTTGCAATGCAGGATCTTCTTCTGGAAATAGATATGTAAAGTTTATCTATGCAGAAAGTTGAAAAGGAGTCGATCTTCTCTTTCAAACTGGTGAAAGAATTTGTGGCACCATTTTTGTGTGTTTCACACCTAAGTAGGTGAAGAGCTCACCCAAAGTGTGAGGGGCCTACGCACAATTCTCCTCTGACTAAACAGACTCAGACCCCCATTTCTCACTTTGTCCTGATCAGCACACAGTACATATTTAATTCTCAAGCTATCTCATGGAATGAAAAGTATGTTTTCTTTGCTTGGAATAATGGCAAACTTATTGGGCACTTGGGAACAACGTGCACTTCATGCTCCATCTAGCGGTTATGTTTTAACCTTTGATTCAGAAGGCCAAGAAGGACTGTATTCCATCTTCTCTGTCTTCACTACTGCTCTTGCCACTGGACTACTTAACAGCTAAGAGAACATGCGAGATGAGGAAGAGGGATGGGGCAACATCAGCTGCAGGTAGCTGTTGTCTCTAGGGTGTGCTCTGAAAGAACACCTGCTGATGAAGTAGAGATGGAGAGAGATGAGTTGCACACTGTTGTCAAGACAGTGCCTGTGCATATTCAGAAGAAGACGTTTAGATATGCAGGGGACTCCACAAAGACAATGGTTAGTTTTAAGCGCCAGAAAGATTAGACAGAGTCTGAGCAAGGGGCAAACCTCACTGTTCTAGGAGAACATGACACTGTACCAGATCGAGGCAAAGGCCAGTCTGAACAATATTCTGCCTCTGATGTTACATGGTAGTGGATGCCTGGGGAAGAGAATAAGAATATGCAGTGATACTTGTTTTCATCAAGCCAGAGATGGATGTCTTTACATTTCATGGCCTTTGCTGTGTTTTTCCTCAATGAATTTGTCCAGTTGCTTTTTAGTGACATTAAAATTCAGCATCCACAGCATCCTGTGGCAGAGACTTTCACCACTGGTTCCACACTGTGTAGAAACCACTTTCTTTTACTTAGTTTGAACTTGTCATCTGCTGTTTTCAGCTGGTGCCTACTAGAGCCTGACAGAGGGTTCACCCCACTACCATGGCATCTACTACGTTCTCCATAAATGTCCATGCCAGTGAGTGAGGGAGATCTTCTTTTGTCAAGCTGGGCTGTTACACCTGAGAGCAAGCAGTGCCCAGTACACTGACAGAACTTGTTGAAAATTAAGTTAAAAGATGACATTAAAAAATAAGCTGTTTATTTTTCTTCCAGTATGCTCTGATGTTTGTGCTCAGTGTCTTTTCCTGCATCTATGTCTGTAACAGCTAATTCTTTCTAAGACAGGAACACCAGAACTGCATGCATTTTTCCATGTGGAAACACATAATCACTTTATATGTAGTGTTATTTTCAATAGCAGAAGTGCAACTGGTTTTCATATCTCATTTAATCTTACATTTTTCCAGAAAGTCGACAGCTTTTATTGCTTGCAGGTCTGAAAGAAAAGAGATTCACAGAGACAGAGGTCCATTAACATTGCTTCACTAGAAGAAGTCCATTGCTAGAACCCTCAAGCCATTATGTGTTTCCCTGCTCTTGAACCTATCTGTTTTTCCACTCTTCTGCACAACTGGGTAGTATATTGCTTGGACTTGATTTTGATGGCCAAAGGTAGTCTATACCATCTGTTACTCGTTTAGATCTCTCAACATTGGTATTTGAGCAGCTGGCTTTTCTTTTTTGTCTCATGTTGTCAGTGGTGTTTTCTTTTTTTTTTTGGAAGGCTCTGTTAGGACCATGAAGAGTTCTTTGCTTACCATGGCTCTTATATATTGCAAACAGAGCAAACAGTTCTACTTATATTAAAACTAACCAGTAACATACACAAAGAAAGGAATAGGAATTAAATTATTTTGATTCCAAGGAAGCAGAGGTCCTGTACATGTGCTTTAAGGACTGAAAATCTTTGCTTAATTGTTGACTCAGGTCAGATATTTGTAAAAATTACTAATAAGTAAGAATTCTTAAGTGATATCAAAAGGATGTAGTTTAATGCTGCAGATTTTCTTTGTCCAAATGGTATCTGATGTTGGTAGTATTTTTACTTGTGTTGTACTGGCCTTATGAGGCCTAAGGAAACTAGAGAGATAGTAGGACACACCACTGGCTCCCAGAAATCATGTTTTGCTGCACAGAGTGGAACTCTTAAGTATTTCACCATCAGCAGAATTAGAATTTGGTTCTTCATTAATAAAATGAAAATCTTTCCTCCAAAATCAATAAACCCCAGAGAACCAACAAAAAACTACCCAAGGTAACCTGGTGAGAAACTAGGACAAGTCAGTATCATTATGATTTCTTATTATTTGGTGTTCAGGATTTTTCTGCCACCATCCCAGTCTTGGTTGTGATTCCTGTTCTGATAAGCCTGACTTTGCCCTGGTGCTGGATGGGAGTCTTGGTGCCCAGTGCAATGATCTGCGTTATTGTAGTTGATAATTATCTAAAAAAATGATGTATTGCAACCTTTAACTTTGTGTGCCCAAGTTTTGTTCTGGATCTAGCATTTTCAATCATCTCTGATTGTAGATTAAACTCTTTCCAGCAGAGGGTGATGGTAGATTTATGCTCAGGCACCTGATTACAGTGACTTGGGAAATGAGCTGATTTTGTACTGAAAATGAAATGAACATGCATGCATTTCTGTTAAGCTCATTCCTTTATGTGCGTCTAAACAGTTCCAATGTAAAACACTGTCTAGGATTATAGGAATTTATTACCGATATAAACAATAAACAAGTAGATCTGTGAGCACCAGAACTAAAGAAACCTGGTTTCATGTGATGTCTCTTCATTGATGGATTACTTAACTGAGTTATACTATGATTCTGTGTTGTACTTATGTTTACCCATTACTTTTCCTTTGAGAGCATTCCTCACTCAGCTATGGAAGTGTTGCTGTTTATAGCAGTAGACCTATAGAATCAGAAGTTATTATTTTTGAATGTATATCTACCTTTCTATTTTTACAAACCTTATAGGGGCATAACTAACCTTGAGACCTCATTGCCTCTAGCAGGTTCAGGTGAAACTGGACAAGGGTTTAAAATCTTCTGTGGGGAGGAGGGGAACTGGAATAACATGCACAATAGCTGTGTAATGTAAGTCTTGCTTCCATAGGAAACCAAGCTATTGAAAGATACATACACCTAGAAGTTATGGGTGTTTTAGCATCATTAACACTAGCACTCAGTACATTATTTAATAAGTACTCTGAGACTTCTGAATAAAAGGTCTATGCAGAAATACTGCAAATCTTGACTGAATCAGGATGTGGCACAGGTTAGAAAAGAAAAATCACAAAAAATCCACCCATCAACATAAGCAAAAAAGCAAAAGAATCCCAAATGTGAAGAAATGTGTATCTTCCTTTCATCGTACTGAGGGTATTTATTATCCTCTTTATTATCATTCATTAATTCCAGTGATTGCATCATTAAAGCCATGTCTATCAGCGAAGGGCCCCAAATATATCGTACATAAATACTCATGTTGCAGATCTGTAATTGATCTAGACTGTTTTGTGTGTTGCAGAGCCAGTACTTTAATAAATATTAGCTGCTGAAATCTTCAATACCTCTATGTGCTAACAGAAAAATAGACTTGACATAATATACCTTTAACCAGGAAAAAATGATCATCATCCTAACCCTCCAAATAACCTGTTTCTATATGTCTTTTCAGACCTGAAAACTTACTGAAACTTAAATTTGTACTAAATTTTTCTTGCTTGCATTGAGTTAATTCCTTTATTTTCTGGTGATTTTTTCTGATTGCCTTGTTTAAGTTTTCAAGTAGGTGTGTATCTGACAACTAACGTTTGAAGCACAAGTAAAGAAATTCTTTTTTGTGCACTGTGTTTAGATGCAAAACTCTTTCAGACTTCCTAGATAAAGAACATTGAGTCCTGAAACTCCTTGCAGAAAAGTACTTATTTTCTACTGTCTGAAAGGAAATTGAATACCGAGTCCAGAATAGACTGCATTTGGGGAGAAATCTGTAATCATAGTGTAATCTTAATGGCCAAATCTAACTTTTACAGCAGTGATCAGCTGGATGATTCTGTCCTTTAGCAAGTCATGCTTGCAAACAAGAAGCTGAGAGGGATTATAGGAGCAGATGCTGCTGTTTCTTTGCACTCTTCTGGGCTACTAACAAGTGCATGGCAGATGTTGTAACCTTGATGCTTCTAATAGAATTATTTTGGATAAATTATTATTTTATACTATCATATCTTTTAGTAGGGGAAATTCTGGAGCTTTGTAGGATCTTCTTGGAAATGTTCTCTTCCTTGGTCTTCTACTTATAGAGCAAAGAAATCTCACTAATTTATGGCCCAGGTCAGAAAGTAGTTAACTCTGTGTTTACATATAAGCTGTGTGGCTATAGGTTTAATATACGTATGTATGTATATATTTATTTAATATAAGAGATTGTCTCACTTTTGCAAAATGAAAATCTGTGTTTGCAGAGACTGAATCTGTTACAAACCTGCTGAGATTCTGTGGCTGACTCCATCACACCAGGGAACCAGAATTCCCCTTTGAATCCCACACTTCCAGTCAGGCCACACAGAAAACACTTGCTGGCTGGAACAGGCTCAGGGACAGCGCTCCCCCGCAGGATGCAGAAGTGCATTTTTCTCTAGGAAGGAATACGTGATCTGAATGTTTTGGCATGCTTTGAGTGACAGCACTGGGCCTCTGAACTTCTCTGGGTTTTATTTTTTTTTACAAAGGAAAGTATGTTAACCACGGTGAGGTCACCCAAAAGGACTGTGGTGGGCTGACCCTGCCTGGACGCTGCTCTGTCGCTCCCTCCTGAACGGGGCAGGGGACTGAAAATGTAAGGAAAGGCTCCTGGGTCGAGACAAGGGCAGGGGGAGATCACTCACCAGTTACCGTCACAGGCAAAACGGACTCGACTTGGGGAAACTGGTTTAATTTACTGCCAATCAAATCAGAGTAGAGAGAATGAGAAATAAAACCAAAACCTTAAAAACACATTCCCTCCACCCCTCCCCTCTTCCCAGGCCCAACTCCACTCCCGAATTCTCCACTTCCTCCCCCCGAGCGGCGCACGGGGACGGGCAATGGGGGTTGTGGTCAGTTCATCACACCTGGTCTCTGCCGCTCCTTCCCCCTCAGGGGAGGACTCCTCACACCGCCCCTGCTGCAGCCTGGGGTCCCTCCCACGGGAGACAGTCCTCCATGAACTTCTCCAACGTGAGTCCTTCCCACAGGCTGCAGTTCTTCACCAACTGCTCCAGCCTGGGCCCCCCACAGGTGCCGTCCTTCAGGGACAGGCTGCTCCAGCCTGGGTCCCCCCACGGGGTCACAAGTCCTGCCAGCAACCCTGCTCCAGCCGGGGCTCCTCTCTCTCCCTACGGGGCCACAGGCCCTGCCAGGAGCCGGCCCCAGCGTGGGCTGCCCACGGGGTCACGGCCTCCTTCGGGCATCCCCCTGCTCCGGCGTGGGGCCCTCCCCGGGTGCAGGTGGAGATCTGCTCCCCCGTGGAGCTCCATGGCCGCAGGGGCACAGCCGGCCTCCACGTGGGCTTCCCCGGGGGCTGCCGGGGAACCTCTGCTCCGGCGCCTGGAGCAGCTCCTCCTCTATGACTAACAAGAACAAATTTTAGTCCTGGTAGTAAGCTATTCTGCCAGATGAGTTTTTTCAGCAGTTTCAATTTTTCTGTCTCACAGACATGAAACTGCAAGTTGCTCCAACAGGTCTCTTCTACTTCATAGGGACATTATCAGGATTTAGTACCTATAATTCTTTATTATTTTTACAATTATTTGAGAAGTTGGTAATTTTTTTTTCTTGAATGACTGTATTCTGATTAATTTAAACCCTAAATGATTCTGAAGAAATAAGCCAATTAAATAGTAGTGGTATTATATGAAAATTAACTACGTTTGTGGCAACCCATGTTTTATGCTGTGTACTTGTTTTTACAGAAAGTTTGCAGTCACGGGAGGGACAGATTGCATATCTTCCTGCACCAAACCAGATTCTTCTTTCATACATTTTAAGCACTGTTGCTTTCACCCAATAGAAGGCTAGATAATTATATTTTTTGAATTAAAAAAAATAAAAATAAAAGGGTATGGTGAAATGAGTCCAGCAAAGGGCCACTCAACATTCAACAAACTCTAAAGCAATTACTTTCCTGATTCATAGAAAAAAAAAATCTTTGATTCACAAGGCTGCTGTCAGGGAAATTTAATGAAACAATTTTTTTTCTTTGCCTAAGTTCATTTAATTGGTCTCCATTTTCATGGTGTCTGAAAATGCAGCAAAGTCTGTGAGGTGAGAAAGTTGGTAGTTTTGCAAGTGGGTGTGGAGGCCCAGAGGCATAATATTCTTAGTCACGTTGACCAAGAAACATAAATGTTCATCATACGGATACACTGAGTACAATTTCATACGGTATGGAATATCTCCTTGGCTGGCCGGGGTCAGCTGTCCCGGCTGTGTCCCGTCCCAGCTCCCCGTGCACCCCTGCCCGCTTGCTGGCAGGGCAGCATGGAAAGCTGGACAGGCCTTGACTGCGTAGCAACAACTGAAAACATCAGCACCTTATCAACGTTGTTTCATCCCAAATCCAAAACAGGATCTCATACTAGCTTATATGCACAAATTTAACTCTATTCCAGCTGAAACCAGGAGAGCACTGTATGCAGTAAAGCCTTTCTGTGAATCCTTTCGTGGGTGACATGTCCTGTTAGCTTAGTACTTGACTATGTTGTGCTGATACGCTTGGTAGTTTTTGTACATGTATGCTGTGCTAGGAAATACTTTAAATTTTGTAAAATATGAGGAAATTATTAGAAGCCTGCTTAAAGTTTAAATGTGAAGACATAAATAAATGACTGATCTGAAAAATAATTTTAGCAAGCAGAGTACATAGAGTTTGCTAAACTTCACAGAATAAACAAAACAATTACAATAAAAGTATAATCTGTGAATAAAATATTCTAGGACTGATTCAGATTTGTAGGACTAATACAGAGAGGTTATATAGAGTGTCCTCATAAATTTGAAATTTTTCTTCTCTTGCAGTTCTGTAACTTCAAAACTATTTTTTGCAGGTTATGAGCAACTTCTGAGAGAGTCTCTCTTTTAAAGTCAGTCGCTTCAGTTAAACAAACCCATATGTGCGTATGAGTATTCACTTTGACAACTGTTGCTTTTCACTCAGAAATGTCTTTCTGCATCCTTTGTCTACACTAGTTAACACTGCAGTCTTCGTTTGCAAGTGAAGAGATGTAAACGTATAGTTATGCCTGAGCTGACTTTAAACTGCTGAGCTGACTTTAAACTGCTGAGCTGTGGTACACCAGCAATGTGGACACGACAGCATGGAGTTTAGCAGGGCTGCAGAATTCAGCTGGAAAGTTCAGCTGGGAAGAAAGACAAACACCCATGCCATTAGTTTGCATTGAGCTGCAACCTGCCATTGAAAGCTCCATCGGTATTTCAACTACTAATTTAAAGCAAACAAAATACATCCATAGTGGGCTGCACTATAACCTCTTTGATGCTGAAAGGTGACTAAAATAACTTTTTATTTTTCAGGAGCAGTAGATGTAATAAGTCAGCAGTTGCAAGTGCACTCTGAATTCCCCTTGGAAAGTGTGCTGTGTTATAAGACGCATATTTGGGAAGAGGTCTTTTCCATTTGAATATACTTTTTTCTAATTTGAATGAACTGTGACATTGTATTATTTTATATGAAAACTGGGGGGGACGACACACTGTTAACTGTCCTGGGGTCCTGTCTGACAATCTGTTGAAAGTTGCTGGTGAGAGCATTTTGTATTGATGTAGGTTATTTATGCCTATTTACTCAAACTATGTTAAAGCCCATGTTCTTAATCTTTGATTCTGTTTGCACAGTCAACTCCATATATTTCACATTGAAATGCAGTGGAGTGGGGAAGGATCACAGGCCCAGCAAACACCCTTAGAGAATGATGCCTGAATGGCTGAGCTGATCCTTTGCCATCTGAGATTGATCCTGCTTTTATTTCAGGAACCTTACTCCAGGAGTCACTGGGTTAGAATCAGACAAAAGTAAGGACACTTGGTAAACAAGGAGCTAGAAAGGGAGACTCAGAAAATTGAAATAGGGCAGTTCATTAAATTAAATATACCTTGAGAGAGGCTCATTTAAAAGTTTGGAATTGGAATTGCAAGGGGAATGCTCTGTTGGGGTCAAGACCACTTATTTTGTCTCAGATACAGCAGGAGCTGTAGATCCCCCAGTTTGACTTACAGACATATGTTGCTATAGTTCAGGAATGCTGTGATGAAGGCTATGGCTGTACAAAAAGAGGACATGCTAGTGACCTTCAAAATATATTTTAAAATTATATGTAGCCTCTTTAAAGGTCTTAAGCACATTTAGAACTGAAGTACAGTTCTTAAGCTCCATTGTTCTTGGAATATTAAGGCAGTGCGTAAGCGCAAGCTCAGAGTTTTGTATCTCTGTGTAGGGCTGCAAGGACATAGATGTTATCCAGGTCTCAAGTCCTGGTAAGCAGTGTCCTGTTGGGCTGGGCTCGTGGGGAAATCAGGCAGGTTCTCTTCTGTTTCTCATGCTCTTCTTGTGTAGAGGCAAGAGCAGTGCCTCTGAACAACAAAACTAACTCTTCTTCCGCATGGGCAAAGGGCTGCCTAACAGAATGGGAAATTATAACCATCTGTGGAAAGAGACAAAAAAAGATTTTCATTATATATTTTCAGCTAATCACTTGACCTCCAATTTAGAAAAGTATGTCTTGTTTTGATTGCTTTTCCTTTCTCTTAGTCAGTACATTTCTAAACTTGGACATGTGTTTCCTATGGTGTCTTCCATGGCAACCAAGCAAGCTCAAGTCCCTGTACACAGAAATCTGAGTCTTGTTTACTGCTTTTTAACTACTTAGCATCAGTGAAAGATCTATTTTCTCTGCTGTTTGTGGCTGATGTACTTCTTGTTTGTTTTAATTTTCTCTGCCAGGTTTTACTCAGCTTGACTGCTAGCAGTCCTCGCTTTCCCTTGAACCTGCTTGTCTCCAGGATACTGTTCTTTTTCCTTTTTGCCTCTCTGTTTATTTTGCATTAATCTAGAAATGAATATCCATCTAGGTTGGTCTGTAATCCTTTCCCTGAAAACCTTCCCCCCTTGCTTTTTTTTAGTTAAAAATGGAAGTATTGATAAGACTTAAACATACTGTTACATGTGGCATCATTTACATGATATGGAATGTAGCCTTATTAAATACATTATAGCATCTAAGAGCAGGTAGTGTCCTAATGTACATGTATACATATGTTTACATACACATATGTTATTATTGTATTATTATTTTGTAAGGGTAGGCTCATTTTATGCCCATGCTTCTATGAACACCACAATAGAGATGCAAAAACCACTAAGGATAATTCAAACTCAAGAAATCAAGTCAGATTATTGCTGAAGTCTTCATTTTGAAAGTATGAAAACTCACAGTATAAAATACATGGCTGTTCTTGCTCTGGGTATTATTTCTTAATGAAAAACCATTGCCTGGCTAGACAAAAAAATATATCAGTGTAAAGTTTGCCTCTGCAGCTACCTTGTATTTTGAAACAAGATGTGATAAAGAATGCGTGTTCCCTAGGAATGCGGCCACTTGTTCCCCAAAGGTGGGCAGGATCTCTTCCTGCATCCTTCTAAGGGCAAGAAAAGAAGGGCCTTTGGTTCCCTTTGGTTCCACACCCAAAATGTTGCAGATGAGCTTATATGAAGCTGAAAGTAGTTGGTGCTGTACAAAAAAACAATGCGTGAGACAGGACATTTCACTGAGAATGCTACCAGCCTGTGGTTATTGATATGGTTATGTTGTTGCAAAACCTGTATTTTTGGTACATTGGGTGGTTTGGGGGGGCTTGGTTTTTTTTCAGTACTGCTCTGAACTAGGAAGTGTAGTGCTCTGGGGCAGGAGCTCTAAGATGACTGCAGTGAAAGTGCATTTCTTCCACTGAAAGAAGTCACAACGAATTTCTTCAAACACACCACCTATATTTGAGCACTGCTGTCAACATGAAGTAATGTGGTAGGAAGGTTTCGGTTTTTTAATGGGTATCGCAAACCAGCCTGGGTTCAGTGAGAGAAGTCTAATTTGTCAAGAGTCCCTGCAGAACCTCTCCACACCCTGCACGTTTCCACCAAGATCCTCAAAAGCAATTCAGGTTGCCGAGTAGAGCTGACTCCAAGAGAATAATATAAATGATATAATATAAATATATAAAAATATAATATAAATATATATAAATAATAGAAATTTGCTGTGTGGTAGTTTTACTCCCTCTTTTCTTCTTTTTTGTGACATTTAAAATTGAAATTGGACATCTTTTTACCAAGTACAGTTGGTAGACTCAGGCAATCAGAATATAGCTGTTGTCCTTCCATCTTAGCCTTCCTGGTTCAAATATGTTTGGTTTGAGGGTGGGTATGAGAGTCAAACCCTAATATTTTTATTCAGAAAAGAATGCCCATTGACTTCAGTAGTGTTTCTCAAATAATGGATTGGAATGATCAAAACGTGAGAGTTTAGCGAGTGTACAGTTATGTAATTCTGTTTTATAAGTGCCACATGTATGTTTAATGTACCCCTTGGTACATTGTGTAAGGGGACTCCACAACTATAAAAGGATAAAACGTCTCTCACTAAGAGATCCTATTGCCTGAGTGGCTGCAACTGAGTGGGTTCCTGTAAATGTCTGTAAATACACTTCTCTCTCAGCCTGAGATTTTTTTTAAAACATAGCAAGTTTTACATACTTCAGTGGGAATATAAATATGTTCCTTAGCGGTCTGCAGTCAGTGCCAAAAGTTTAACATATTTCAGAGGAATTTTTTCCATTAGCTTCTACTTCCTCTTTTTTTTTTTTTTTTTAAAAACTCCTTATGATACAGTTAGTTTTGACAAATTTCTTTGTATTCACCTTCAAGAATACATGAAACCTGGGTACTAAGGTGCAGGAAGGAACAACAGCATCTTCAGCATGTCAGTGATGAAAATTATGTTTGGTTTCCTATTACTGGGCTGTGAATCATGTATAATCTTTCCAATTTTAATTCTCTGCGATAGGAGTAGGATGAGAATGGGTGGGTGGTTTTGAAAAGAAGGTGTTTAAGTGCCTCATTTGAAACATTTAAGGTCTGAGGTTTGAAGCACTTCAGGAAGAAGAATTTGAAATTATTATGAGTCCATGCTTTACTCCGATGTTCTATAACAATTTTGATACACCAAGTGATTAGATTGTCTCAGCCACTGTGAAATATTCTAAATGAAGCTACATCAGCTGCATTCTCTCAGGGCTGATTATTTTCTTTGAATAAAGGGCATGTCGTGCAGTTGCTTTGATATAACTTGTCATTCATGTATGCCACATGCCCCTCACAAACAATTACAATGAATTGTATCTTCTGTAGAACTGTAATACACCAGCGCCTAGGGAAATAATAGATTTCATTTCTTGAAGTATGCAATGAATATGTGGGTGCTGTGAAGAGTGCCTTATTGCTTCAGGCAGGTAACTTAAATGTCAGATGAGAGAAAGTTAGAGAAAATCAGACTATTTTCTGTACTGTCTCTTCCTGCTCTGAAGAACATTTGGGCAAAGAGATGATAAGATGGAAATTATTTTAGACAAATAAAATTATTCTAAATTTACTCCAAGATCTGAATAACACCATGTTCTATTCCAAACCAATTGTCCTCAAAACGGGAGTTTAAATAACTTGTTGGCTGGTGTCAGTGCCTGCAATATACATAGGTCTACCATGCTCTAATAAGGCATATGCAGCGGTGAGGAATCTTTGTGTTGCTCTTTTCTTCCTTTGGCTGCTGCTGGTCATCATATTTGGGCATCCATCCTTATGTTCTCAAAGGTAACCCTGAGAAAACATCGGGTGTGAATGCACTGCTTCTTTAAGATGAACTACAGTTTGCAAACGCTTTGCATTCTTTCATAAAAGAGATTTCTACTGATCTACTATAGATGTATGAAAAAACTTAACTGTATCCAAGCCAAAACCATCACCCCCAGTGATCCCTATGTGATGTTATTTGTAACATATTGTATTTTTATCAAAAAGTGTCAGAATTATCTGGGATTCAGTAGATTTACCTGCTGTTATCAGCCTTGCCACTGGACAACTGTAGGTCTGTTGCCCAGCTTGTTCTGTCACAAATTCCCCATATTCCCCTCATTACCCATTCCAACAGAGGCAATGTTGTCTACAAATAATTTCTAAGGGTGCTTTGAGTGAGGCAATGGTGTCTGCAACTCATTTGTAAGGATGCTCGGATCCACTGACTCAAAGTGCTACGAGATGAAATGATTGTTGTTGTTTTATCCTCCAGTGACTTCAGAGCTTCTATGAATGACAAAATTTAGAGAAATGTAGATTTCAAGTAATATAAGAAGGTCATGCAGCTAAGTAGATGTGCAAAGGTAAATGTAGATGAATGGTATCTGTGGTATACTAGAAGAGTATAGGCGGGTTGACTTAGATAGAAAGTTGGTTGGCTTCTGTGATTGAATGATATAAGAAGTTTGAGTAGATAAATTTTGGCAGACAGTAAAAGTTTTGTGCAGTGATAGTGGCAATTTTGAGACCTTCCTATGAACAAAAGTACTATACCCTTCAGCAATAACCCGTCAGCAACAACCCTGGGATGCAGACATGGATACTTCTAGGCTCTCTATTAATTCTGAGATAAGAACACACCATGACATACCTCTGCTAATTTACTTTAAGAAAGAATATTTATGAGTTGGAGTTAGGAGGCCTCTTTATTAAGATGAAAAGGCGGTGATACTGTATTAAAATCTGCTTTCTGGACCTATGTCTAGTGTTAGTATCTAATTGAGAAGAGAAATCTATTGCTTAGGGATTTCAGTACACAAAATGATTAAGGAGCCGTTGGTGCTGACATGTTTAGATGAGAAGAATACAACTAATTTACTAAGTTATACTTTACAAGGGAGCTGAATTTGTGCTTCCAGTCAACTTCAAAAAGAAGTTGCTCTTAGAATGACAGCTATATGACACTAGTATGCCTATTTAGTCATATCTTCAAATAATCTTGACCTAAATAAGTTCCACAGCCATTTTATCACTCAGTTACAGCCAATATTTTAAAGGAAGTTGATTATTTCTGACAGCGAGAGTTGTAACTTATAAGCAAACTGTAGCTTATAAGCAAGCTGCCAAACCTATTTCAAAACAATTTTAGCCAATGACATCATGTCTTTATTTTTCAAATCAAAGGCAAGAAAACAACATTTAGAAGCTGAGATGAATATGCAGTGTCGTGCTGTAATTCTGGTTAGCTGAAAGCACTGGAACTTCTGATGATGACATTTATGCTGTGTAAAGTGTTTAGTTTAGTAACGCATTTAGTTACTTTTCTAATACATCTGTGCATTCTTCATTAAAGGTTATATCTCTGCCCTGGATAATGTTTGTGGGGGTAAGTAGTATCTTTTAGCACATGAAAATGATAAAGTTGGGGAGTGGGGGAAGTCATCTTTCAATCATATAATCCTTTCTTCTGGTGTGGAACAGAAGTGACATCGCTATTGTGACTCCAGGTTTACTTTGATGTTACTCAGGTAATTTCAGAGGAAAGTGTTTTTGACACTAATGGAATAAATACTCCCTGGGTTTGTATGCAAGGAGATTTCAGTTTGTCTTTGACTACAAGTATTAATAACTGTAGAAAACCAATAGATGGCAGTTTTCCTTGAATGTTGTAGCAGTGTTATTTTGAATAATGCCATGTATTAATTTATGTTTGGCCAGAGCTGATGTTACTTCATTCATTCAGCAATCCAGGGGAAGACAGATGGTCTGACTCGCAGTTCAAAGCCACAGGAACAAGAGTTAAATAAAATTATTATTTTTTATTATGTTTATCTATAGCTTATGATCATCTCCTAGTCTGTGAAAATAAGACGACTCTTACATGGGACTCTTTGTAACAAGTAATTTGTTGGTTCAAAAAGATGCTTTTAATGTTCTTTCAAGAAGTTCAGGATAGGATTCCCATGTTGCAGGTTGTTCTATCAGTTATGGAAGGTGTTTTCCAATAGCCAACCCGACTGGCTGGAAATATTTTAATATTAGTCTCTTGGCATTGATCCAACCAAGATGATGTAAAAGTAGGTAGAAGAGAGATGCAAGATGCAAAGAGAAAAGGAAATAATTTGGCTTAATTTCAGACTATTAAATATTTGGCTTTGGGCCTATTAGCTTCTTAATTTCAGATGGGCTAATATATTTCATCTCCACTAAATGAGTGAAAGGGAAAAATGGAAAATAAGAGTAAGATTATCTCCTTTTCTTTCCTTTTTCAACAAAACCTTCTTTAATAAAAAGACCTTGCTTGGTGCATTACCAGAGAGGTCTCGGGTGCTCTGATTACGCAGCTAACTCAGTTTGGTAAACAATGAACTCTGTGATGTTCAGAGACAAACGTAAGCCTCCATGGTTTGTATTTCTGCCTCCTGCTTTTTGCTGTGCAGAACAGAAAGCACAAGCAGCACAGTGCATATCACACTGTAGCAGCCTTAAACAGGTCAGTTCTGCTCTCATGAAAATTCTTTCATTATGTTTGTGAGGGAGTGTGGGTTTGCATCACAAAACTACAACCTTTTAGATACAAGTTTGGGGCTTGAATAAATTCAAATTCTTTAAGCACAACTTGTTCATAGCTGTGAAGTTTCACTTGCACCCAAACCATGTAGAACTGTGAGTTGTGCATGATTAAGATGCAGCAATAGGAACTATGAATCATTTGCTCCAGTTTTATGAGTCTTTGAAGATTTTAGATGCTAGATTTGTTGGCTGTGATGTGCTTCATATAGTTTCCGGCTCTGTTGCAGATTGTCTACGAGATTGAAGTACCCATGAAAAAGCATGGTTTGAGATCAGTCTAACTTTCCTTAGAAAAGACAAAGACCTGCATTCTAGCTACCTTTAAGCATGCAAGTGTGATACCTACAGAAGAAATCTAGTCAGATCTATGAAGGAGATCTCATTCAAGGGGACAAATTCTCCTTGGGAAAACTTGTTTCTTCCCATTGACTGGGACCAGGTGCCTTAAGTGCTATTGAATAGCTGGGATGTGGCATGCAGTTGCAAATGATTTTCAATCAGCTTGTTAGCAGGAAATGTCAATTGTCAAAAACCATTAAATGCAGACAATTGCTGATGAACCATTCCTGTCTTGTGAAAGAGCTAATGTTATGGGTCAGAGAAGTACTTGTGCACATGCTGTGACCTGCCTTTGGCATAGGAAGACTGGTTTGTTTATAATGATTTGTGAATCTTTGCTGTAGTTTTTTGCTATTACCTTATATTGTTACTGACCTCTGAAAGCTAAATAGAAACCAGTGTTACTTCTGTTTGCACAGTAGCTGATCTTTTCTAAGAATAAAAGAAAGCATCTCAAGGTAAACAGGAGAAACCCTTTGGAAATTATCAGTGATTAAGAAAAGCTAAAAAAAAAATAATTAGAGGGGCTTTAAAATTTTTTTGCATTTTATGTCTGAAAAGGAAACACAGAAAAACATGGGACACTACCAAGGGTTTTCTTCCCTAATTAAGTATGTAGACACAACCAATTTTTGTATTTTTAGTTCCAAAATTATATGATCTCAGGTTTTGACAACTGTAGCACAAGTTAGTAAATGTCTCTTGCTGCTGAAAATATATTCAGTATCAGGAGCGACAAGGCAAGAGCTCATTGCACAGATTAATTGCAGAAAGAAACTATGAAGTTAGTATTATTAAATATTTTTATGATTGCTGGAAATATTCTTTGAAAACATTATCAGCTTTAACCATTTGATTTTGACCTTATCTGCGAAACCAGATGGACTATTTGGGCAGTCAAATGCAGCAATTGTTTGAGAATTGTAATTTTGCAAACTTATAAATGTGAGAATATTTTTTTCAGTGCTGGCTGCAACTGCAGTGAGAAATTGCAGAATTGTATGCCATTTGTTATGGGGTGCTGATGGGAGGCTGAGTTCTTGCAGCTTCCCAGTTCCCATTCAGAACAATATGAAATTTTTCTTTAATTTTCACGTATAACACTGCCACTATCGTGTGGTTTATTTTCAGTTAGAATTGAATATCTGGTTTAGGGTCTGTTATAAATTTACCTGTCCAATTGAGTGACAGAGGCTAGTCAATTAGAAATTTTTGATTTATTAAAGCAAGCGACCAGTAAGCAAAACAGCGCTGGGTGACCGGGGAGTCTCCTGCTCCACCAACGGCCGGCAACTTAAGAGGTCTTTCAGTCCTCTCTTTATACCTTTTTTCACTCGCGCCTTCTCTCGAATCTTCCAATTGCAATCTACTCCGCTCCCCCCTCCCCTTCTACCTCAGGGCATGTTTTGTCTTGTCTGGGCTTGTTTTGTCTTGTGGCCGGGCTTGTTCTGTCTTGTTGCAGGGCTTGTTCTGTCTTGTAGCCAGGGGTATTCAAGGTGTTAAGCACCGATTTCTTATCATGCTGTTCCATCTTACTCTACAGTTCTTTCATTCTTAGCATTACCATCTAAACTTTAATGCTTTAAGAAAACTTTAGCAAACATGGTTCTAACACATATCACAGGACTTAATTGTATAACACCTATACACAAAGTTTGATGAACAAAACAGTTTACAGTCTATCACAATCCCCCCTTTTTCTTTTCACCATTTTTGTTCATCAAATCGCTTAAGCTCCTGCTGGCTTAAAATGAAGGTTTCCTCCGATATTCCTCTCAAAGGTTCATGCTTGGCTTTTATCAATACAAGTACCCAATGTTAAAGAGGACTGGTGGGTTCTTATTTCTAATTGAAACTTCCCTTTTTAGCCTGCAGAATTTGGTTGTGTCCCTTGTGCCTTTTCCTTTTTCCTCAAGCAATAAAGCCTGGGGCCTCGGGGGTGAGTGATGTTATACATCCCCCTTGAGCGTCCCTTTTCCAGCCTCCACTTCTTTACGTCTCTGCCTCCTTCGCCTACACTTTTGCCTAGTGCAGCGAGGTGTACCATCTTCTCGGCAGCAAACGTATTCTTCAGGAGCTTGTTTCTCTTTTCGCTTTTTATAGGCCTCCCAATTTTTGCTTTAACTTGAGGTTGTATACAGGGAATGTTAGGCACTGTAGTTCTACAAATTACTTGTCCCACTAGGCTTGGATCCCCTTAATTATTCGTCCTGATTTTCACCACCCATAAAATCTCCTAATTTATGGGTAACAGGAAAAACTAGGTTTTATTGTTGATTACAGGTATGGGCTGTACTATTAGAAAAGGTCCTCAGTTTTTCCATTTTTCTGGAGTAAACCCCAGCTCGACTTGTTAGTCGGAGTCAAGAAACTCACCCCCAAGTAGAACTAGAAGAGGTCCGGTCAGGGCCATAGTGATCGGTAGTCATAGCCCGAAGGGGTTGCAGCCCTTGGCAGACCCTTTTTAAGCCGCAACACCAGTTCCCCTCCGGTCTTGCCCTCTTCTTTCCTTTAAGGGGGTGCTTTCTTAGTACCCAAATTAATTGAGCACTGCTTGTGAAGGCCAGAGCTTTGATAGATCAGTGGTTTGTCCAGACCTGAGCAGTTGCCCGAGTCTGGCAATCATCTTTATTTGCAAGGCTTTATGGCTACAGAAAACTGCCAGTTAGCCTGCAACACTAATCTTACAAATACACACCACCTTCTACACAAAGGACAAATTCTAGTTCCAGCTCCTTTTTCCTGTTCTTCTTTTGCCAACAACTCCTTCCGATTATACTCGTTTGGAGTACCCATTGTTGTTTCCTATTACCCTTTCCCATTGTTTTCTTCCCATGGCACAGTGATCCCATAAGAGAAAATCCCTGCTACAATGATCCCACCAATTCTCTTTACATAAATTGCATTTTATACAAACAAAAGAATAACAAATACAATCCTTTCTAGGGCAGAATATCAATCCAGTTCATTAACCCTTTTTTTCCGCAGTTTTAGTTTTAGAGTTTCTGGGTCTCCAGAACTCTCCCACTGCTCCTCAGAGATGGGTCCTTTCACTCGGCTGACATGAGTCCACCTTCTTTCAGCAGTCCAAATGGCGGTTTCTGTAGTAAGTAAAACAAGACAAGGCCCTTCCCAGCAGGGAGTTAATGAGGACTCCTTCCATGACCTGATAAGAACTTTATCTCCAGGTTGTATATTGTGTGGCCTTTGTACTGCTAAGCTCTTATCTCGCAGTTGTTTTCTCATAGACATAAGTTGAATTATGTATGATTTCAGTTATAAACTTTCAACCTGGGGATGATCTCGGGGAACCTCCAAATCATAAGGCATTCCATATAACATCTCAAAAGGGGAGATTCCCACATCAGTATGGGGTTGAGTCCTCATCGTTTACCCGTTAAACAAAATGTGGTCCCCTATCAGAGTCAATAGTTTCAATAGAGCCATACCTAGGTCTTATAGCCATCGTCTTTGAGATGACTTCTCGCCCATCAGGAAGTTCCCACTTTCCTGATTCGATCTCCTTTGCTACTTGGGATTATCACAACTACAATGGAGCGCATCGCTCCCAGAATCCTTCCAACAATCATAACAGGGAGGCTCAAGCAAATTATCCCCGCAATTGATACACCTTTGACGGGTTTCATTCCCGTGATTTCTAACTTTCTTCTCCTTAAAAATCATCAGAGCAGCTCTTTTTGCTTCTTGATCTGCTAAGTTGTTTCCCCGGGTCAGCGGAGTCAATCCCCGTTGATGTCCTTTTAAACGAACCACTGCTATTTCTACTGGTCCCTGTAATCCACTTTTCGGCTTTCTGTTGTAGGATTCCTCTGATATTGTGGGGTGATAATACTTTCAGTTCTCCCCAAAGGTAATTTTGTGAGCCTCTTCCACTAGCAGAGCTGTAGCCACTATAGCTTGTAGGCAGATAGGCCATCCTCTGCTTACAGGGTCTAACAATTTAGAAAGGTATCCTACAGGCTTTTTCTTCCCTGCCCATTCTTGCGCTAACACCCCATATGCCGTTCCTTCATCAACATTAATAAATAAATAAAATGGGTTTTTTTGACATCCGGTAAGCTCAAAACAAGAGCGTTTACGAAATCAGTTTTTAAAACTTCTAATTGTTCATCATCATCCTTAGACCATTTTAATAGGCCATCCTTAGGTATCTTAGCATTTACTTTTCTACTGTAGCCTTCAATCCATTGTCTGCAATATCCCAAAAGGCCCAACACTTGTCTGATCTGTCTCTTAGTTTTTGGAGCCGGCAATGATAATATGCCCTGTACCCTTTCCGGGTCTAATTTCTTAGTTCCTTTGCTCAGCCTGTGTCCTAAATATTTCACTTACACCTTTAATCCCTGTAAGCTAAAAAAATTTAGTAACCTAATACTCTCCTTCCTAACTGCCTCCTCATCGCCACCGGCCAACAGTAAGTCATCCACATACTGGACAAGGGTCACCCTCCCTTCTAGTTCGTACCCCCACAATATTTGTTCTAATGCCAAACAAACTCGGTGAACCCCTGAGGTAAGACTGTCCACCGTAATTGTTGTTTTCTGTGAGTGTCCGGGTCTTCCCATTCAAAGGCAAAATAATCCCTGCAATCTTCCTTTAAGGGGCATGCCCAGAAGGCATCCTTTAAATCTATTACACTATACCATTGATCATCTGGGCCTAACTGGCTTAAAAGTGTATGAGGGTTTGCCACTACAGGGAATCTAGTAACCGTTCGTTTGTTAATTTCTCGCAAATCATGCACTAATCGATCACCGAAAAAGGTTTGATATCTAATTTTCCAATGGTCTCCGGAGTATACCATACCTCAGGGTTTATTCTTCCCTCATCAACTGCCCGTAAAGGACACAATTTAATTCTTAGTTCATTTCTTATGACTTCTAAATCAATCTCTAATTCTATCATTAAATCCCTGCCTAATAAGTTATAGTCCGCCTCAGGCATTAACAGCAAGGACCCCACCCCTAATTTAGAATCACTTTCAAGAACCACATTTTTTATTAGTTACTTTAAAAGGTTCCCCTTTCGCTCTACTTTTTCCGAGGATATCTTACACCCCCGGGGCAATTTTTGAACAGTAGATCTTTCTGCTCCAGAGTCCACTAGGAACCCTATCTCTTGTTGCTGGGGTCCCATTTTTAATTTTATCAAGGGCTCAGTTTTCTCACGGGTCCCCAGCAAATAAAGCCCCTGACCCCCCTAATCTTCTTTAAACATTCTCTCATCCATCATCCTTTTTCTACAATCCTTCTTAATATGTCCCGTCCTCCCACAATAAAAACTGGTTCTTGTTTCCCTTTTCCTTTCCTGGTCCCTACTTTCCTTTCCAGAGGGTCCCGATGCGTTATTCCGTCTGGGCGGAGTACCTCTCTGTCCTTCCCTTACTGCTGCTGAGTTTCTTTCTCTCTCCGGACATAAACCTTCTGCGCCTCCCGGAGTAACTCATCTAATCCCCTTTGCTGCCAGTCCTCCATCTTTTCTAAACTCTTCCTTAATCTTTCTAACCATTCTGTAGGGGTTTCATCTTTCTTTTGCTGTTCGTTAAATGCTTTGTTAATATTCTGTCCTCGAGGAACGGCTTCTTTGATTCCCTGTATAATTATTATCCGTAAATCGGACATGTGGCCTCTATCAACTTCGTTCTGATTATTCCAATTAGGTTTTTGGGTTGGTCACTTTATATCTGCTGCCGGACCTCCTTGATGTTGATGGTCCCATATCCTCAATTCCACCTCGTCTGATCATATCTCTCTCTTCAGACGTAAATAAAATACTCAAAATCGCTTGTAGCTCATCCCAGGTATATATATTAGGACCTAGGAACTGGTCTAATTTTTCCGAGATCCCTAGGAGGTCTTCCAACAAACTCCCCATTTCTTTTTTAAATTCTCTCACATCCCCTGAGTTAAGTGGGACGGATACATACCCCATGCCAGGTTGAGGTCCCCCCATCGCAATTTCTCTAAGGGGGTATAACTCTGCCTGCTCCTTTCTCCGTCTAGTTCCTCAGGGGAACTTAGGAGCTGAGTGATTCTCATACCCTGGCGCCACCGAGGGGGGGTGCCGAAGGCTGCGGAGGAGAGGGTGGTGGAATGTAAGGGGGAGACGAGGTAGGAACCCCTTCCTCGTCCCTCGGTTTCTTTCTCCTAGCCTCTTTTTTTTTTTTTTTTCCATTTAAAGGATATAGATTCACTTTCTTCCAAACTAAAAAGGTTCCTTTGAGTGTCCAATCTTCAAAGGACCCAAATACAGGCCAATCCATGCAATAGTGAATCATCATTACTTTATTCTTACCCCGCCTAGAGGGGTAATCATCCCAATTTTTCATTAAGACTATCCGGTGGTATAACCTCAGAACCACCCATGGGACCAGAGGGCTTGCTTTTCCTCTGTCCCATCTTCCGAAGCGCCTTCTTTCACTCACACACTCGCTTCCCCTGGTTCGTGGCCCAGCCCCTCGCGGGGTGTGGGAACCGCACTGCTGAGGGTCCGCACTCACTTCGCCCGGTGGACGTCTCACACAAGGACGCTTCAGGATACCCAACCCCAACCGAACGGCTAACCGGCCTATACTCACGCATCCTGCGTCTTCGTTCGGGCTTCGTGCACAAAGATTATGGGGTTACCGGTTTTATTTGCTTACTGTCAAATTTAGGTTCGTCGGTAAAGGATTTGGCGTAGAAGCACCCTGACAAGGGCCGCTTATTCAGCGGGGCGCCCCCCCTGCCAAGGACCTCAGGCCAGATTGCCTTTATCCGAGTCACGGCACCAAATTGTTATAAATTTACCTGTCCAATTGAGTGACAGAGGCTAGTCAATTAGAAATTTTTGATTTATTAAAGCAAGCGACCAGTAAGCAAAACAGCGCTGGGCGACCGGGGAGTCTCCTGCTCCACCAACGGCCGGCAACTTAACAGGTCTTTCAGTCCTCTCTTTATACCTTTTTTCACTCGCGCCTTCTCTCGAATCTTCCAATTGCAATCTACTCCGCTCCCCCCTCCCCTTCTACCTCAGGGCATGTTTTGTCTTGTCTGGGCTTGTTTTGTCTTGTGGCCGGGCTTGTTCTGTCTTGTAGCCAGGGGTATTCAAGGTGTTAAGCACCGATTTCTTATCATGCTGTTCCATCTTACTCTACAGTTCTTTCATTCTTAGCATTACCATCTAAACTTTAATGCTTTAAGAAAACTTTAGCAAACATGGTTCTAACACATATCACAGGACTTAATTGTATAACACCTATACACAAAGTTTGATGAACAAAACAGTTTACAGTTTATCACAGGGTCCAGTGCTGTTAGGGAGAGACTTCCATTACCTTGGCGTAGGGAGCATTAGTTCATGTCATTGAAGACCATCATACTCTGAGTTAAGTCAACAGAATTTCTTCCGTAGAGGTCAGCTGGAGGAGAGTCATACCCTAGGCATGAAATGCTGTTTGGTGAACCAGCACAAAGCACGTCCATGATAACAGTGTGTAGTGAAGCACTGAGCTTGCTTATGAACTCAGTATAAGAACTGCTATATACTAGGATAGAAAAATATAAGGATTGGCGGGTGTGCTGTGCATACAGTTTGCATAGGAATTGCAGCTTAATAGAACTAAGAAAAAATACGCATTCAGTGTGTAGTTATTAGGTGGATACTATTTGGGACAGTTTTTCATTTGTATACTGCCTGTTACTGCATTTATTTCTAGCTCTATTTTAGCATGCTGCTAAAACCCTGCATAATACATATAATATTAGAAGGGAGGTGTTTTTGGAAAAGGATAAAGCTAGTTACATATTTTCAGTGCTTCTGAGTACTCTCTTCATTGTAGAGTAGGAGGACACACTAAGGTCCATTGTGCTATGATCAAGGATGTCATGCTGTCTTCTCTCTCTTTTTTTCTTTTTTTTTTCCTGTGTAGTTACCTCAAGGGTAGTAAAGACAGTAGTAGACAGTTGGTAACCATCAAAGAAATAATGAAGCATTTCATTTAGAGGATATAGAGCTGTTCAGAATATCACTACTTCAAGACTAAGAATAGCAAAGAGAATTTAAATGACAGTGCAGTGTTGAATTTTTGTGCTACATCTACAGTGTAAAGCCTTTTTTCCCCTGACTTAGAAAGATCCCACGATTATTTTGAATCTATAGGCAGCTGAGAAGCAGTTATGTATGAACTCAAGAAGATGTTATTGGGGACAAGGAAGAATAAAGGCTCAGGAATCAGAAATTCCATGTTTCTCTGTCATTATTTTGCATCATGGAAGGCTACACCTGAAAAGGATAATCTCAGATAGGTATTTCTAGGCTCACATATGGAGAAGTAGGACGAGGTTATTTAACAGATCAACACAAAATTTGTTGGTTAGGATAGCTGGTGCCAAATACTCAGTTTACTTGGCAGTAAATTGCTTTTTATCTAGCTTAATCTCTTTGCTAAAAACTATTGTAACTAATCCGTCCTCAAAATAAAAAGGAAATACTTTTTTTTGGATTAAGGCATGAAAATGGGTTAAAAATAGTATCTCTTCACAGACTTCGGACTCCAGAGAGCAGGTAGCTAGAGGAGAGTGTTATCTGCCAAATGCCAGTGCTTTTTCCAATGTCAGAAGGTTCCCTAGGACCTTGTAAGGCACTGTTTTTTCAGTAAGATGGAGATTCAGCTAACTAACATAGCAGTTCATTTCAACAACAGTCCTGTTCCTGTAGGCAAAACAGCAGTGTTAAAAAAGGTACATTTGGGCAGAAACAGATTCTTAGATTTAAGAATTAATATGTCATTGAGTCTGTGAAAGGCATTGTAAGAAAAGTAATTTCTCATCCAAAATGGCATTGATGTTTCCTCTGGAAATGTTTTGCAGTGGCATTGTAGTTAGAGTAATTCCTAGCTTTGTGCCAACATATTGTAAAAGACAACAGCTTCAGAAATCTGACTTTGAAATTTGTCATAATAGGCTCATGTGGTTTTAATACGTTTTATGTTCAAAATTCCTGTATAATTACTCAAAATATTGTGGAACTTAGTGACTTGTGGCTTAGGCAGGTGTACTCTGCGCTGGGTGAGGAACTGTCTGGATGGCCGAGCCCAGAGAGTTGTGATGAATGTCATTAAATCTGGCTGGCGGCCGGTCACAAGCGGTGTTCCCCAGGGCTCGGTTCTGGGGCCGGTCTTGTTCAATATCTTTATAGACGATCTGGATGAGGGGATCGAGTTCTCCCTCAGTAAGTTTGCAGATGACACCAAGTTGGGTGGAAGTGTTGATCTGCTGGAGGGTAGGAGGGCTCTGCAGAGGGATCTGGACAGGCTGGATCGATGGGCCAAGGTCAACTGTATGAAGTTTAATAAGGCCAAGTGCTGGGTCCTGCACTTCGGCCACAACAACCCCATGCAGCACTACAGGCATGGAGAGGGATGTCTGGAGAGCTGCCTGGTAGAAAGGGACCTGGGGGTGCTGGTTGACAGCCGGCTGAACATGAGCCGGCAGTGTGCCCTGGTGGCCAAGAAGGCCAACAGCGTCCTGGCCTGTATCAGCAACAATGTGGCCAGCAGGAGTGGGGAAGTGATTGTGCCCCTGTACTCGGCCCTGGTGAGGCCGCACTTCAAATCCTGTGTTCAGTTTTGGGCCCCTCACTACAAGAAGGATGCTGAGGTGCTGGAGCGTGTCCAGAGAAGGGCAGCAAAGCTGGTGAGGGGTCTGGAGCACAAGTCTTATGAGGAGCGGCTGAGGGAACTGGGGTTGTTTAGTCTGGAGAAGAGGCGGATGAGAGGAGACCTTATTGCTCTCTACAACTACCTGAAAGGGGGTTGTGGCGACGAGGGTGTTGGTCTCTTCTCCCAAGTAACTAGTGATAGGATGAGAGGAAATGGCCTCAAGTTGCGCCAGAGGAGGTTTAGATTGGATATTAGGAAAAATTTCTTCACTGGGAGGGTGGTCAGGCATTGGAACAGGCTGCCCAGGGAGGTGGTGGAGTCGCCATCTCTGGAAGTGTTTAAAAAACGTGTGGATGTGGCGCTTCGGGACATGGTTTAGGGGACATGGTGGCGCTGGATTAATGGTTAGACTTGATGGTCTTGAAGGTCCTTTCCAACCTAGTGATTCTGTGACTGTACAATTAAGTTCGCATTTCTATTTTGATGTGTACATAGATAGGTAAAAGATGTGATGAGGTACAAACCAGACTAATATGGAATAAATATTCACCAAATTTAAAAAATAAAACTCTATATGTTCTCTACGTGTTCTGTTTTATTTCTTTAATATGTGTTCAAGATTTGTTCCTTGAAACTAGTAACCAGATCTGTCCCAAATGTGCCTGAAATCAGAGTGGAAATTCTCTCTCAGTATGAGGAAGAAATCTTAACTTTTGCCATACAGTCTTGCAGAAATGGTGGAAGTTGGTGTGCAATGTAAAGACTTTAAATAATGTGAGTAGCTCAGTAGGCTTATAAGCATCTCCACTTCCAGCAGCTGGTACATTCTTAACAGAAAAGAATTTCAGTGCAATATTTCTGTCATTAGTGCTTTTGCCCTGGCGAACAAAAAAGTAAATTGCTTAGTGGCTCACCATGCAGTTTGATAAGACCTGGATGAGGTGTGAAGTCATATCCTGCCACCCTTAAAGTCAATACCTGACCTTGTACTCATTTATATGTTCTCTGAAGGTGATTAGGGCCCACACTACAACATCAACGCTGCTGGTTTTAAAATAGGAAAATATTAATTTATTATGTATGTGTAAATAAACACTCACTACACAGTCTGTCCAAGAAGACAGAACTTCAGGATCTCAGATGTTTCAAATAAAGATAGATGATATGTGAAAATTCCTACATCTGTAGTTTAAAATGGCAGGTTTTGAATCAGTTTTTAATAGAGTCATAGTTGTATGGAAGATTCAGAGAAATGTTTTATAATTTGCAAGTGTTAAATTCCTGGAAAATATATCTTGATCTTACAGGCATCTCCATGATGAATACTCAAGCTGAAAGGAAATTTTCATCTCCCTATGGCATGCACAGATAGAACTGTGATTCTCACTGAATATTTGTTGTGCTGCTTTATCTGGAAGGGTGTGGATGGGTAGTAAAACAATGTTCCAAAATTAAAAGCTTGGAAGACCTTAAACTGACCTCTTAAGTCCACATAATAACAAAGCAACATTGAAGGCCTGCCCTCACAAACTCGGAACACACAGTGCCAAATAATCGTGTACAGTATAGTGAAGCCAAAATATTGAACCTTATTTTAGCTCTGTTCTGACAGATGCACCAGAGCCTTGGGCTCAGGAGCTGCATGTGTTTTTCTGCTCATGAGCAACATTTAGCTCAAGCTTGTGAAAAACCCCTAATCCTGTGTGTCCACAAGTGGAGGTCCCCTTGCTGCAGGGCAGCCGGATGCTGAGGACGTGGGGAGTGCAGACTCTTGTACAGCTGGGGTAGGAGGTCCACAGTGCATCGCCCTTCGGGGTTTCTCTTTCCTCACTTGGGAAAGGATGGCAGGAATTAGATACAACGGAGTAGCGATGGAGTAGAAGTGGCAGTCCAAGGAAAACCTGTGCTCTTCTGGTGAAGGCTGACAAAAGATCCCTGCCCCTCTGCTGGCGTTCCTTGTCTACAGCAAGCCTGGGTGGACTCCCATCACTTAAAGTGACTGGGCATACATCAGCTGTGAATCTTGATGCAAGATTATATGCAGTGAAGTAGAAAATAGGAGCCTATGTTAGACCTAGGGACAAAGATCAATGAGGATTTAATTCCAGTTCCCTTAAGACATAGGTCCTTCTTAACCCAGCCTTGGGACTGGGTATCATGGTACAGAGCTGTGAGATTTAAGGCTGCTCTCAGCACATCTGTAACAGCTAGAAATTCCTCTTCGGGACTGAGACACTCTGATGGGTGGCTGTGACCATTTCCTGAGCTGAGGGGTATGTCCCAAGGAATGGCTCTGATTGCCTGAATCCACTCTCACCTCTCTCAGATGGAGAGGTGACTTAAATGCTGCTGGACTAGGTTTATCTGCAGAGAGCTCCGAGTGCCATCTCTCCGCTGTTTTCCGTTAGGATAGTTGACTTGAGATAAGTCGTTATAGGAAAGTGTTAACTGCAAAAACATGTTTATACTGACATAGATGTGTCTGTTTAGGGTTGTAATGAAGGAGCTATTCCTACTCAAAAAAGCTCTTATATTAGGAAGTTTGTCTTCTGACTGATGTGGATAAAAGTACAATGGAAATGCTTGGCTACTCTGTAATTTATGCAGCATGCATAAGGCTTTTATTGTAAAATATTACTTTTCTTCCTATAATAAAATGGCTAAAAAAAGTTAAGTCAGCAGATAAAATAGAAGTGCTGCAAATGAACTGTTTAGTCTTTTGCCATGTCAGTCCAAGTAGAATTTTCTGCTTTACATTTTGTAATTGGGTTGTTGTTTATTTAGTTGCAGTTTTTTTCAGTTTGGAGTGAAGAACAACAATGTTTTGATCTTAGTTTGAAATGGAGAAAAGAATATTAATACTCTGAACCTTCTAAGTAATCAAATGGGGATTACTGAGTGAAAAAATGCATGCATGTTTA
The DNA here is from genome assembly GCF_964289735.1 of Phaethon aethereus. Taxonomy (NCBI): domain Eukaryota; kingdom Metazoa; phylum Chordata; class Aves; order Phaethontiformes; family Phaethontidae; genus Phaethon; species Phaethon aethereus. The sequence continues at coordinate 18,574,157 of NC_138577.1, forward strand.
GAAATTGGATGTCAGAAATTAGTTTAGGGTTTTATATTTCAATTAAAAATTGTCACAATGACAGATGACAAATATAGTATAGAGGACTCCAGTATATCTGCTGCAATTACTTCAGGATACTTTGGTACTGGAAATTTATCAAGAAGCTTGTGGGACAGAGCAAGAAGAAGGTCTGCATTCCTTTTGGAGGGAATATGGATGCTAATGTCTGGTGGAATTTTCATCCAGAGACGCTTGTAGTCATCAGCTTTGTCAGGATCTCTTTTTTATCTCACTAGCAGGAACTGTGACTAACAGTGTGTACAGTTGCTAACAACATTGTGATGGCAGAACTAGATGCCGTCAGTATTATCTCCTATAATACAGATATTTCTTAAGCTGTGGGTGCAATGGGTGGTGTGTGATCTGTGAAGAATGAGAAGAACAGAAAGGGATGTTGATTTTTTTTTCAACTGAGGCAGAGAGACATCTCCTCCCAGACCTTCCACTCTGTCTCTGTGACTGTTTTCTCTAGCTTTTTGGCACAGCCTTGTCCAGGCAACAGAACCATTTGCACCATGAAGAACTGAAAGTACTTGGCGTTATCACAGTGTTTTATGGATGCAAAAATCACTGCCACTTTGTCTGGGTACAGCACACAACCTCTCAAAGGTAGTCCCAGATAAAGTGAACTGATGAGAAGCTGAGAGTTCAGCTGTTCCCATGCCCATCTGAAATTCCAGGAATGTTATATCAGGATTACAAGCTTCAGATTCTGCTGCACCTTGCTTGAGAGGGCAGCAGCTATAGGGTACATTGCAGAATTTGATAAATATATACAGAATAAAGAATACACTGAGTACAGATGGTGTATGGCTTTCTCTTTTCATGTTCTTGTGAAGGGTTAACGTGCAATGCTGGGAGATTTCAGACCTAGGGCATTACATAAAATAGTTGACAATGAATGTTAATACTTGTCTTTTCTGCTCTGGTCAGTTGTCCTTAAAGTAACTCCTGCAGATTCCATCTGGCCATCCTTATGTGACATTGAAAAAGTCAGCATTGTAAACTTCATCTGACTGTTAATTTATTATTTTTTTTCCTCCTGTCCAGGCAGATGGAATAGTAAGAAGTTTCCCTTTGCTGCCAAGAAAAAAGAGAGATGATGATACCAAGTTCAGGTGCTTTCCTCTCTTCCATTTATTTTGCATTGCAATGGTGTTAAGGAGGGAAGAGTAAATGTGTATTTTCTCTGCTACAGTTTTCCTGTGTGTGCAAGAATGAGGGCAAATAATAAAAAAGTGGTGGGGTTTTTTTGTATCAGGAGGGATGTATTAATAGGAATTTCATGTGTAAGATGTGAAGTTGTTTGTTCTATTCTTGTTGCTTATGAGCCTTCAGATGGACAATTGTGTTAGAGATAGATCTCAACGTGCTTGTTCCTTCCTTCTTGTAGGAAGGTGGGTTAAGTGATGAGTTTGACATTCCCTCCAATTCTGCCCTTTCTATGATTTTTAGCTTGCATTTAGGTATGTCTACCTAGTCTGTATAAGTGGGAGGGCACTTAATTTATGGTAGGATAATCCTCAGTTGCTTATGATTTTTTGAGGTGGCAAGGCAGCTATCTACCATAATGTATAGTGCTGCATATCTCAGAGAGCAGCCATCATGCATCCGTTTACAAGCTCAAGAGCTGACTGTTATTTGCAAAGATGAAAGCCATGGACTGAAGAATACTGTGCAGGACATACAAGGAGTTAAACACATATGCTGGTAGATGCTTGCTGGACACACATGGAAATGCTGGTAGACTTTGAAAAGTTTGGATTTTGTATAAAGCCTCAACTTTGCTGTAAAAAAACTAAGGCAAGAATAGTCTAAGATTTTTGCAAAAGGACAGTCATTTTAGCATTTTATAGTGAATTAGGTACTTCCAAATTTATGTATGCCCATATATATCAACTCTCAACTCTGTTCTGTGGCTTATTATGTGACAACTATAGATGGAAACCCAACATAACCAGCTTCCTAGCTATGCCCTTTGTATCCCAACAAATAATGGAGTAGTGGTGGCAAAGATAAGTCATCAGAAACTGCATGTGTTCAGGAAATCATAGTAGCTGCCACTGCTTCTTGAGAACCAGTATAGTCAGTTGCAGCTCACAGGAGCCATGACTTAATATCAAACACCTCTCCAGAAAATGTATTTCTGAAATCTAGGTTTAATGTAACCCAAAATATTGGTGATTTGACTTGACTAATGAGAGTTATTTGGTTTGTTCTTTATGGCCTTGATAATAACTATATTATGCTGTATTGAATCTACCATTGCTTTTTCAGTTAAACTGTAATTTAAAAAAATGCCCTCATTGTCTGGTAGATGACTTAACAAGCCCCTTTATTATATTTTTTCAAGGAAATAGTTTCTCAACAATTTTTCAGTCCACCTGGAGTAGAACCACGTAATTTCCTAAAGGTACCCACTGACCTGTGGTTTGATTTTTAGTAATCATTCCTACCACAACTATATTGGAATCAATATCTCTATTTATCACGTTAGCAGGACTATAAGAAATGCAGGCAAATATGTATGAGTAAAATGTAAAATCTGAAAACCAACATACATTCAGTTGTATCTGAATAGATTTGGAAAAGGCCAGAATGCTCTGGTGTTCATAAGCATTCCTATCCCAGTTCCTCGAGACTTTTGCAAGATGTTCCCAAAGCCTTCCAGTGATGGAAATTCCAGACCTTTTCATGACATTATGCTCCATGCTTATATTAGAAAGTTTGTATAATATCTGACTTAGCTGTCTTTGAATCCTGTCCTTAGTAAACTTGGGGACCAACACGTCTGCCTTTTTGCAATGTCTCCTTTCAAACATCTTATCACTGAAAACAATTATTCTAGTGTTTTCTTCTATGTCCTGTTTTCTTGACCCCATCAGAATTTTCTATATATCTTTTTTGAAGTATGTGGCCTAGGGCTGGACACTAAACCATGGAATGGTTACTTTATCTATCCTGCATGTAACACTCCTGTTTATACGCTTCAGTATGTCTTCTTTTTTTTTTGCAAGAGGACGACAACACTGATTCATATTTAGCTTTGTTCTGTTTTTTCTCTTTTTTTTTTTTTCCCAGACTGCTATGTCTTCATTCACTTTTAGTCTTCTGTTGGAGATGGCTGCTTCTGCTGAAATGCCATATCTAGCATTTGACCTAAACAAATTGCATCTTTTTTCTTTTCCTGCCTATTTCTACAGTTCATCAGAATCTTTTAAATTCTTAAAACTGTAGTGTCCAAAGCATTTGCAATCTTTCCCTGCTTGTTATTATCTGACAGTATAATAAAGATATTCTCTGAGTCATCATCAGTGTCTTTGATTAAAATATCTATCAAGGTCCAAGAAAGCCCAAAATAGAACATAAACTTTCACAAAAAATTATTTGTAGCTTATCTTTGAGGACACTTCTTAGCTAGGTTTACCAAAAACTTGCATTAGTTTCATTTATACTGTGCTCCCGTATTTTATGGGAGAATATCAGGTCATCCAGTGTCGAACTCCTGACTGAAGTCACAAACTCTATTTCCCCACTATAAAAAATAATATTAGAGTGTGTTGACATGAGTTGCTTAGCTGTTACTGCTATTTTGTAAGTACCTAGAAATTATGTAAATATGTCATTGCATGGCCTTTTTCAGTTTTTTTTTCCTTACAAAAGACTGAATCTAAAATTCCTATTTTCTTACTAAAATACAGGAATTATTTTTTGTCCTTTTTTTTGCCTCTTGGTTCTACTACATTTTATTTTTTAATGCAGTCACCATCTTGTGGAATTTCCAAGCCTTCCTTATGCAGGCATTCTGAAGAGATGACTGAAATGGTCCTGCCTGGCCTTGAAATACAGTGATCGGGGATATATGTTCCTGGGATATATATTCCTGAGATAATCCCTGTTCACTCCAGACTGAAACATGTTTTGACTCCAGATAAGATTAAGTATACTTAGATTGTCTCCAATGGTTGTTCATCTTAGACAGGCTTGAAAGCAGTCAGTGAAGATCCTACTATATTCCTAGTTGACCAGTCCCAGTAGTTAACTATAATTCCAGATGGATATTTTTCCTAATGTTTATCCAGATCTCTATTATTTGAAATTAAGTGTTTTGTCCTTGCATGGCATGGGGGACAATCAAACTCTTTATTTCACTTTCCTTCATGTTAACTCTATTGTTATGCTCCACCTCAGTCTTTTCTAAACTAGAGAAACCTGAATCCCTCTTTTCATGTCCTGTGTTTCAAGCCTCTTAATTGTTGCTGATCTTTACATTCTCTTCCACTTGTCTAACAGATGGTCCCCAAAAGTCGATGGGGCACTCCAGCTGAAATTATCCATTGCTGTTTGTAAGTAGAACAAAACAAACAAACAAAAAATTCTGGACTATGCACCTTTAGACTACCCTTTGCTTACATTGTAGACTGACAATTAGGTCTTTGGAACCTGACTGCAGGCTTGCATACACTTAAAAAGTGCATTACAAAGTTTTCCCTTAGCCCTATTTTATTCGTCTATGTTAAGAGTTCAATAGAGGCAAAAGCTCTTCATCAGATGTGCTTAATTCAAAGGAATGAAAAAAAGAAAAATCAAGAAATAACAAAACCAAAATCCTAATTATAAACTCTGCAAAGACAACTTGGCTAAATTTAATTTGTTCTTCCCTGGTGCACTCACACAAGGGCCAGCTGGCTCAGGGCTCTTCAGAATTTAATTTGCTTCACCTAACATAAAGGGAAATTCTCTCTGTGTGGAATTTGACTTCCCCAACACTACAAGCAGAACCTTATTCCCCTACTAGAATTAGGCACAAGTGCTTTCCAGATTGCAGTCTGGATTACAAGCTGTCCCTCCCTTCTGGATGACAAGGTTCACCACGGTTTCACAGATAACAGATAGAGCTGAGAAAGAGCAAAGTTTCCAATGTTAGATAAAAAGGACGAGTGCATAAGGTGGACACAAACACAAAGCAGTGTTGGATACACAGGCAGCAGAGGTTAGCTGCTTATTCCAGGGATGTTCCTACAGCCAACTTTAGTGTGCTATTATGGGCCATCACCTGCCCTGCCCATGCCTAAAGCTAGACCTGTTTCAAATTAAGTCAATGGGAATTCTGCTCAGTGCTTCCCCATGGGCTCTATGCTGAAGCTTAGACATTTGTGTGATTCTCCAAACCTATCCATCCTGGTCTGAGCCATGACTCTGTCTTGGTAAGTCGTCTGACAGAAATGCAATTTGCAGGACTCTAGCTACAGGTAAAAAAAAGTAACTTTATACGTAATGGTTTAATCAATAGTTGGAAGTCTCCTAGCCCATGATTTGTGATCCTTTCCTCCTTCTCACTCTCTTTGTGTGAAGACAAGAGATTTGACTATCCATGATAAGGTGTCTTGCACATAAGTTGCCAAAAGTTAATTAGCAGGACTGTCTCTGATTGAACATGTGAATCTGGCAGTGACAGATAATATCCTCAGCAGCCCTGTCCAGCTGTGCCAGATATGAGGTATGAGGTCCCCCAAGTGAGAGCACTTAATTTCTATCTTCAGCAGCACTAACAAATAGGAAATGTGAGAAAAAAACTTGTAGGGGGAATTTAGTCACTTTGGCCCCTGCACCTCACTAAGCCCAGATTTCAGGTAAGAGAGATGCTGAATCCAGGGGGATCATGTTTCACAAATATGTTGTAAAATATATGTGGCAAGGGAGTGGAGGAGGTCATGGTGCAGCAGTCTAGGTACCCATCCTACCCAGATTTTAACAAGAGGCCTTCAACAAATTCAAGCTGCAGATAATGAAGTTTCTTTATACAGAGATTATGCAGGAAGTGTAAACTTGTACCGTGGGCACCCAGATCACGTTGAAGGATGGTCTCCTGGCAGCAGTCTCTGCTTAGCAAGCATCTAGAACATGAGAGACTATAGTCACTTCTCCTCCTGCTGTGCTGTATGGGGCTATTCTCCTCTAGCATGGTAGCCTTTCTCCCACCACCACCATGGATGCACATGAGGGGCCCTGGATCTTGTGCTGTGTGACAGGATTTGGTTTGCCTCTGCATAACTCTGATGAATGGTGTCTGAAATCCACCTGGTGCCAGTATCAGAGCCTTATAATGTTTTGAGCATAGCAGAAGAGCTTAATGTCCTCCTGCAAAAGTTCAAACCTGCTCTTTTCCCTCAGAGACAACTGCCAGAGCTCTTGTAAAATGGACTGTGGGTAGTCAAGCTGTTGATTATGCTCAATTCAACACACAAAGTGATTGAATATTCCTGATAACTATAGTTAAACTGGATGTTGGAATGAACATAATTTTGTGGATATGTACCTTTTACTTTTATGACCAGTTGGTATTATTATGCATATGTGAAATATAGGTCAGCTAATTAAACTGAGAGTGCAGTAGCAGAACAGAATAGTGGTCTACTTAGCTTAGTATCCTCACTCTTGAAGTGGTCAGTAGCAAAAGGCTAGGGAAAACTGTAAGAAACTGGATAACTTGTAAATTATTCTTCCTTTTGTGATTCTCTCAGGCTCCAGAAATCAGTATATTAAAAAATTCCTGGAGGTTGCATCTGTTCTGTTGTGGTTATGTACTCATAAACTCCTGAAGTCAATTCACATATTTCTCAAATCCAGAATTTGTCTGCACTGCATCATCAGTGACATCTCATGGCAATGAATGAATTAATAATAATAAAAATTAATTAATTCTGTGCCATTTGAAAATTATTCCACAATCTCATTTTGTTTTAAACCCATTACCGTATAATTTCATAGTGGGAAGCTGCTTTTCAAAGTTAAGTGTCAGTGACATTTGCAGTTTGACAGCTAGACCATAACAACTCAGTCATGTCTTTTGCTATGAAGAGCAAGAGCTAAAAGCCTACTTAGCCTTTGTGTAGAAGTTACTTGTAAGCTGTCCTGTACACATCACTCGTTACCCATGCAAAGCCTTGCTTTTCTGCTAAAAAAAAAGTGCCAATTTCACCTCAAGGAAAGTCCTAAGTATGATCTAACTAGATATAAAAGCACTGGGAAATTGGCATTTTAAGAAGTTCACTGGCTTGAAAGCCTGCTAGGCTTATAGTGCTGACTTTGGCAAGTTTACCTTGCTGTCAGGGTACCTATTGTTCCAAGGTAAAAGCAATGAATAATTTGTACTGGTTAACGGGAAAGGAGAAAATAGATGCACCATCATCAACCAGCATCAGAAGCCTTCGTACATGAGCACAAGCAGGCTCTAAGTTGAGTTTTGAAGATTTCAAGTCCTCACAGGTGACTGGTCCTGAAGTGTAATAATGAGATAACCTTTGGCTGCTCACCATGCAAATTTGACTGACCAGGGGTAATATGGGAGGATGTGGGTAGGAAGGAAGCAAGAGACCTGCCATTGTCATGCTGAATGAGTCTGAAATCTCCTGATTCTAATTGGTTTGTTAGAATTATTATCTAAGCAAACTTTAAAGAGTGAGTGTATACTATATTTTAAAACAAAAATTAGAAACTTTATAGCACAGGAAGTTAGCGACCCAACTTTATGTTGGGTTGAAGTAACATTTTTATAAAGAGGGGATAGCCAGTTTTCACAACCGACCTTTTGAGCCATGAACCAGAATCTTTGTCTGGCTGAGAGCCTCATCACCTTTGCCATGGAAGAAGAGAGCTAAGGAGGTGGAGAGCTCCAGGAACAGCAGGACATGATAACAGCTCTATTGCTGCATTGCATGTGAGTGAGTCACATCATAACAATATCAGTCTGAGCAGTTTTGCTACTTTACTTTATGCCATAGCTGGAGATTTGGACTACCTGACAGCTTCTTCTCTGGTACAACTTCACTGGGACACTTGGCTCAAGTGACACAGGTTGACCATATCTGCTTAGGGGAGAGCTGCTTGTAGATAAGCTATTAGCAGAAAGCTGAGTGCACTTACATCACAGAGGTGAAATCAATTGTACTGCAAAAGGAATAATGTGAATAACCTTCATGTAGCAGTACAATGGTCAGGGCACTGATGCAGGCTAAGTTCAACACAAGCTTCATTCAACACTGTTTGTTTCAAAACCCCTGGTTTTGAAAAACATACACCTGCATTTTTGAAATGGCACATATGAATGTCATTATTTTACCTCTTCTATCTGAAGGCACAACTAACTGAAGAGTAATAACTCATCTCTGTTACATATCAGACATTTTTTCTTAAAGAATAAATTTCTTTAATGCTACATAGATCTCATATCCTCACATACCTATAAAATATTTGTGCTTGTGCATGTGTGGCTGCAAGTGTATTTACATTTTCTGAGTAGATTAATGCATCTTCCATGCAATGGGAAAGAGCATTCTGTAAAGGATAGGACACTATTTAGTGAATGCATTATTTTCAGGCAGAATTTACATCTGGAGCTCAGCAGCTGGAAACTGCACATCATAAATAATGTCTTTCTTCTGATGAAATATAATACCATCATTCCTTTCCATAACATCTTGGCATTGTTCTAATTTTAGTCAAAAATGTTTCCACTGTTTACCAGAGTCGAAAGTTCAGTTAGCTATAGAATTTCATTACCATAATTTGCAAATTGCTGTTGTTGGTTATTTGAATTATAAATTATTCAGGATATAGAACTACTTACTATTATGGAACAGTCCTTTTCTGACATCTAATTACAGTTTATCAGCCAAACCAATGAACTGATGGCCCTGGTCAGCACAGTAGGATGATAAAACCCAGCTTTGAAGTATATAATCCTCTTATTAGTTATATAAGACAGGCTAGCAGGAAATTTCCCAAATGAGATCTTAAACTGTGTTGCTCTCCAGTCATTCAAAACCATCCTAGAATCCCAGTAATCACATTTCAAGCCTACCTTTGGGTTGAAAGGAATATTGTAATTTTTGGCATCTTTTATTAATTAGAAATAATCTCATCGTTTCTGCTACCTCTCATTTTTCAGTCAATCGTATATTTCTTTATTTGCTGCCAATTCTATCGACAACCGCTTTTTAATAATTCTTTGCAAACATGTTGGGGCTTAAAGAGTTAGTTTCTTTTCTTCTCCTGGACACTGTTTTCAGTGGGAAGAGGGACTGAGAAAGGATTAGGAATACACCCACCAGCAGCTTTGTTCCTTCTTTAATTTTTTGAACTTACTTCAAAGCCAGTAGCTCTATGGCAGTGTAGATTGAGCACTGAGTGTGCTCTTAGTTTACAGAGAGCTGTTGGATTTAGAGGTTAGAGAACTCCATTCTCTCATTTAATGTCCTAAATCTGCAACATATTTTAATTCACAGAAGGGTCATGATGATTTAGCTGATAATGATTTCTATTAATTCCACATGCTGTACCAATTAAAATCTGGGCATGCAAATTAAAATGTTTATTCTGGATGAATGGAAGATAGGGGAGGTTATAAGCCCTAAATGCTTCTTTGAAACGTGGCTCTACTTGAACAGAAAAAGACACTTTAAACACTATATTCTGGGTGTCTGTGGGTATTGTGTCTCAATCATTCCTTATCAAGTGTGCACAGGTTATAATAAACAAGGTTTTTATTTCCTTAGCTGCCAACCTTGACAAGCTGATGCAGTCAGTCGGAGTCAGGCTGGGGTCTTTCCATTACACATTACATGACCAGTAAGAGAGATTCTGCTGGTCAAAATCTGTCCTCAGCTGCACTCTGGCAATCCTGTTACCTCCATAGCATGTCCTCAGTGACACCAGAGCAAATCCCTCCTGTGCAAGGGAGCTTTTCAGCTCTGGGGGAGATGAGGGAAGGGTATTAGAGGTAGCAAAGAGCTCCAAGGAGGCAACTGGTGCATTTTCCCCTTGCAAAGCTTGTTGTTTATCTGTTTGTTTCTGTAAAACATACATTTTTGTTGAAAAAGAAAAATACATAGACTATTCCTACTGTACATCATAACTGATTAACATTTAGTGAACATTTTTGAAGATGAACTGAATGGGCCAGAATACAAGTTCATCCCTTGGTTTCTCTCTTTAAGCAATGTTCTTTGTATTTCCATTGTGTTAGTAAATGAAAAATTATTTTTAGAAAAAAGAAAAAAAATCAGTAATTTAAGATCAGATTTCAATATGAGGTATTCCAGTTACTTTCTGGAATGCAATATACATTTCCCAATTAGCTTCTTTTATGTAAACAAATAACTTTTGTAGCAACAGCTTTGTATCCTGTATTTTTGACAAGTACTGGTTTCTTAGTACATCCAGCACATTCATTTACTCCCTTTATATCCATGTATAAATAGATATACTGCTTATTTTTAGGCATCTATAGAATATTTTGAGGGAAAATGTTGATACAAGTAGCAGATTATTAACAATACTCTCGCACTGTTTGTGAATTGCACTGGGTAGTTATTCTGTTAAGTAGGACTAAGCTGCATCTGTAACTTTGTCTGCAGTTGGCTCCATATGATAAAATTTATGTCCTAAAAAGCTTTTTACATGTGAGATTAGGTGGCAAAAGATGTAGTAACCACTATTCCTTCTGATATTTAACACTGCATGAAGATTTTTCACAACTATCAGTAGTCCAAATATACAAGATCATAAGCTGTGATAAGCATGCATACAAGGCAAAGAAACTGAACAATTTTATTTGAAAAACATTGGCAAATCATTTTTGTTAGCAGATGAAATAACTGTGATTATGAATATAAAGTATGTGATTGACAGATTCAAGAGAATTCCTTTGAGTGTCACAGAATGGTGGTGCTTACAGAATAAATGAAATGCATTTTAAATCATATAAATAAGCAGGTTCATTGTTCAGGCTTTAGGAACTAGAAATTTAGTTTCTCAAAGTGATGTCGTATCAAAATCTAGGTTAGGATTTGTATTTTAACAAAGGTGCAGTTTATATGTAGCATCTAACCTTTTCTGGTGAAATTGCATTATGGAATTCATTACTCCTAAAGCAAATTGCTGTCTTTAGTATATTTCAGTTTATGAATTGATTGAAATATTGCAGTGCCGTCATACTTTTAAAAGCAGGGGGGTTATGTCATAATTTGGGGCAGGGGAGGGAAGGGAGAAAAAAAGAAAAAAGAATTGTTAGGCGATCTTCAGCAAAGGAATAGTGTTGGAAATACCTTACACAGGTAGATATCAGTGTTTAAGGAAAAATATGAATAGCTTTAAACAAATCTTATAGTTGCATTTCGTTTGAGAGTTGCCTTTAGATATATTGCATTGTAAAAAAGCCAAACATGTATGTTTATCTTAAAAGACAGGCATAGACCTTGGTGATGGGCAAGTTAGTAGAATTTACTTTCCAAAGGGGATGTTGCTTCTATAAAATTTTTTTGTTCAGTAGAAATGCAGCTGTAGGAGAAGAAGGAATTTTTCTTGAAGTAAATAAACTGTTCTTTTAAATAATGGAAATTAAAGAGAAGTTTGCTTTAAAGAAAATCTCATTGGATATTCTCTGGGGTCATGAAACATCAGCAAATCCAGCAGACTTACAGAATCTTCTATTGTTCATGGATAGGGTGTCATAAAAATACTAGCCATCACTTGCACTCAACTGGGGACATTTGTATGTCACATCTTTAGTAATTTGTATGTCAAAAATTGCCTGATTTTTATCACTGTATCTATGCTAATAAGTGTTTCATGGCTGAAAAAAGCCATTGTCAGATCTCTGCGTTAATAATATATTGACAGGATTGTTATCTGATAATAATTTTAATGATTTTTGCTTTACTGTATCTAATGCTTGTTGGCCACTGTTTGACAACTTCCAAAAAATACTTCGTCATCTCAAAGTCCTGTGTTTGCAAATAGTTTTGAACTTGGCATTGATTACAGCTATATGGAACAAAGCCTTTGAGCACTAGAATTCAGTTTGGTAAGATTTTTGGCTTTGAAAAATGGTTTTGTATGGTTAAAGACAAAAAATCCAGTGGAATTGTTACAAAATAAAATAAAGAGGATCTTATGACTCTGAAACCTGAAGTTTCTTCAGTAATACTTTTGACATACAAACCACTTAGTACTCACAGACTTTGTAAATCAAGACTCAAAATTTTGAATCAAAAAAATTAATTCTGCTGTAAGAAATGATGATTAGTATAAGCCCATGAGGTAGGTAAAGTGATAATATTGGTTGCAACAAAAGAAGGACCGTTTTACTAGCACAAAAGGGGACTGATAAAATTCCTCAGTGTGTTTGAGATTTGTTCCAGAATTCACTGAATCTAATACCTTCATTGTTGTACAAGCTGGCATATGCTAATAAAATTTGCAGATGACACATTGTTGGCAAGCATTATCAGTTCGTGGAAGGATTTGAATAGCGTGTGCTCTTAAGAAGAAATTAAGAGATATTGTGCATTTAAATATTAATTAAAACTTTTGTTTTTAAGAGTGGAGACCATGGGTTGAAAATGGTTGAGGAAGGAACATCAAGGTTAATATCAATCCTATTATGGTAATCAGGGTAATACAGATCTGTAAAGGACACCTCTGATTCCAGAAAAAAAACCCCAAGGTGTTTCAAGAAGACATCAGAAGATATTTGTGTGTATCTTTCTGCAAGGCACAAGTGAAATCTCACACATGATCCAACATGCAGTTCTGATCACCAAGGTATAAGGAGGATGCCATGTGTTCAGAGAAGAGCTTCCAGAAAAATTAGGAGGAAGTGGTTTTCTTCCTGTAGCCAAAAGAAGAGGCAAACTGAAAGAGGCTAGAACTGTTATCAACAAACTTAGCAGGAGCGTAAACAATGGGGAAGGAATGGTCTTTGAAAGAAAATACTGAAACAACAAATAGACATTAACTGGTCATGAATAATCTTGAAAATTCAAAGATTTTTAATTGCTAAAGTTTGGAATGTGCTCTAGTGCATTCACAGATTGAACTTTAATTCTTTATGAATGAAAGAATGTTAAGTAGTTGCCTGAAAACAGAAGGCGTAAGTGAACCAGAAGTCCTTTCAGTCAAACATCCTACAGTGTTGTTGGCCCCTATATATTCAACCTGAACAGTCCTGCTACTGAATGTAAACATCAAACAAGGTTAAAATAGCTGTCTACACTTCTGTACAGTGATTTGTATTCATCCTTTAATATCCCTTCATAACTTAACGGTTACTTCTAGTTTCTTGATATCATTCCAGTGGTTGCACTTCAGTAACCGTGTGATAATCTTGGATTCTGAAGGGCTGTGTGAGAATGGAGAAATCAATAGGAAGGTTTTGTTGTTCATAGGTTTTAGGGGTTTTTTCCCTCTTTGTCTGTCCTTGTTCTACTTCTACATGTCTGTCTAGAGGGAGACTGAGTTAAATGGCTTTGCATTCAGTAGTATGCTCACATAAGAGCATTCAAGCCTAAAATTTATGTATAAATAAAACATACTAAAAGTTTCATTGTATTTTAGTTCCAGAAAAGTAGTATGTCTGCTCCTCTCTTGAGGAGCTAGTCTGGATCTGCATGATCGAGAATAGCTGAAGTTATTTCCTTCAAGTTTATTTGGCACAGATTCATTCAAAGGAAGTAAGCTGTCTTACATCTTGTCTTTCGGCTGGAGACAGCGCCATTGCTTGTGCTACCTTGCGTTTTCAAACAGTTTAACCTGCATGAAGAAACATGGTCTGGCCTCAGCCAGCAGAACATACTTTGGAAGACAAAGCAACCCCCACCCCAACCTGAAAGAAATACCAAGAGACGCCCCTTTATCTGTCTTTGCATTTGCACATAGTTGCATCTACATGCTACTTGACAGTAGTCAAGATGCTAAAGGCATCTATACACTTTAACAGGGCTTTGAACAGAAACAGTTCGATTTGCAGCATGTCTTCCTTGCCTCACCTTATTATCCGTGATTCAGAAGCATGAACAGATTTTTCTTTGGCAAAGTTAGCACTTCCGGAAATCATAAAGATTCATGATATTACTGTTGGTGACAGCTCTTCCTCCTGGCAGAAACTTTATGAAAGAGAGAAAGAATGTCATATTGATGATAGTCAACAGTATTCAACATTTATCTGGAAAGATGTTTTAAAAATATTTCTCCTTTTATGAGACTATTCATAAAAGTAAAAATCCATTGCTGTCATGGTCTTGTTTATAGATACTGCCATAAAAACTAAGCTTCTAACTCTTGGAGCAAGGGTGCTGATCATTTTGTGTAATGACATTCATGCCAGTTCTGGAATTTAAATATTAAAGAGGAAAGAGGAATTACAAAAGAGCATAAGGATATGCTAATTCTTTTTTTTTTCCCCTTCCGCATTTAGAAGCTTAGCAGGATAACTCTGATTAAACACTTGGAAAAAGAAAAATGGGTGTGTCTGGATGCAAAATGGCCATATGTTTGCCATGCATCACTTCAAAGACCTTTTAAATTGGGAACTTTTTTTTCCTCCTCACGTGCGTATTCACACACCAGGCTGAAAGCTATGTGCTCAGAGGCCTTACCATAGCTGACTTACACTGAAAACAACAACAAAACCTATCAACAAACCTCAAAAGGACAGATGCATTTTGGAAGAACAATTGAAATACATTATTTGTGCTTGCAATTACTAGAGATGGTGTGTAACAGTGAGAGAGTAGTAATAGCCAGTATTTTCCAAAGTAGGACGAGTATTCAGGTATAAAGACATACCTTTTTAAAGGTATACCTTCAAATACTGCTCCCTGACTTGCTTTTCCTGGCGGCTAATTTAGGGGAGGATTGGGAAGGAGTTTTGTCGTCTGGACTCCATGCAGTCCCCAGTCATCTCCTAAGGTGAGCTCACCAGAAGTCAGTAGAAGCAGAGCTAAATCCAGGAACTTATTTAAAAGTATACCTTGGACATTCTCCTTTATTAAAAGGAAAACACATACTTAATGACATAAGCAGAACGAAGCTTTTCTGCTGTGTTTGCAGGTTACTTCTCCAGGGGTCCCATAAGACAAAGCTTCTGGGCTCTGTAGACCAGAGCCTGGTGTGGAACAGATGCTGGCAGCCTGCTGGCGCACGCCCGGCCCCGTGGGCTGGTTCTGCCCCCTCTCCCGCTAAAAGCCTTGGCTCACAGCCACGGCTGCCGTGCTGCACGTTGTCTAACGCCCGATTTCTCCAATCTAATTCTCTTTGCTGTCAGTAGTGATGTGTGACTATCTTTCAGCTGGCTCAGAATCCAGACAAAATTGAGATGGTCATTATTTTAAGAGCTTCAGTGCTGATATGCAGCTACTTTCCTTATTCCCTATGCATTTGTTCTGAACTCCTAGTATATTTTCCAAACTCTTTCCTCCTTTGTTCCTTTCTCCAACTGTCATCCTACAACATAAATGACTTTCTCTAATACCCACTTTCCTCTGATGATATAATAACATGACACACAGTGCCTGAGACTAAAAGTGGTAAAGAACTAAACACTTGGATTAGGCTCGTGCATCATAGTTAATAAAAAAAAAAGTCTAAGGAAGTAAGAAAAAAAAGCAGGGTGCTTAATATAGGAGGAAACATCACTTAAAGGCAGCTGTAGAAACTGGAACTTAAAATCAGGTACAATATCCATCGAAGAGTGTCACAATCAGCCAAGTAGCTGATATAAGATTTAAGAAATGTAAACAACTGAAAAATCCCAACCGTTTTCTTTCCCTGTTGTTGACATATCTAATAAATCCTTTTCTGTTGAGAAGGATCTTTTTTTTTTTTTAATACTGATTGTTGCTTCTTATTATTTTAATGTGCTCAGAATTTTATTAAGCAGTTTTGAGAAAATGTCTTCAAGAAAACGTCTCTGCCCTGATCGGTAGGTCTGCTTCTGATACATTTATCACAGTAACATGACAGGAGCATGGGACTGCTTTCCATCTCCTTTCACCTCTCCATGTCCTTGGCCTTGTAAAGGGCCTGACCACCTCCACTTGAACCTGGTGAAGATTTACTTGTGTCCATAGCTCCCTGCACTGGACTTTTCTGCAACGCAGTAAGACTCTGTCCCTTTCTCTTCACATGGTTGCTTCCCTTGCAGAGATTAGCACCAGCTGGGCCAGTTTCACCACAAAGAAGTTTCTGTACTCTTACAAGTGAAATAAAATCAGCACCTGGAGCTCAAGTTCTGTGTGATGATTCCCCTAACCTGAAATTACTGTTCTTAATACAGTGCTTGGCATTAAATTATTGCACATTGACTCGATCTGTGTGCCTTAATATCTAAATTTTGTCCCTTATCTAGATGAAATTTATTGCAAATGCTACTGACTCCCGGTAAATATCAACGCTCTTGAGGCCTTATTAAAATAAAATAATTTACTAATGCTGTGTAGGAGAGGAAGAAGAGAAAAGTGGGAATTAAACTGTGTTGGTGTGGCACTAGAAAGGTTTTAAAAGGCAGTTATCAGATTCAGACCCTGCACCATGTGGATACCGTGTTGTCTGAATGTAGTATGCAAGAACAAGAAGCTGCAGGTGCATACCCCTGTGGTTCTTGAAAATAACACTCTTATGGATCTTTCTTATATCATTTAGGGGACATGATTTCTGGCTGCAGCTGTAGACTCTCAGTGTTTTGGCAGAGATTGCTTGTGCTTGTCACAACCCTCTGTTGCTGTCGTCATCATCCGAGAAATTCTACTCTCTGCCAAAGCTGGTGCTTTCTAACGACCTGCCGCAGACTAACATTAAACGTTGAAATCGTGCTTGCTGATTTAGATTGTTCTGGGTTTTTTATGTTATATAAGTGCATATGCATTATCCCTTAATGAGTCAGGTTATTTAAATTTCAGATCAGATTGTGGATGTAGCGAGTGTGATGGTTCTATATTCCTCTACCATCTGCCACGGAGGAGCTCCTTAAAGTTGCAGCCTCAGTTCAAAGACCAGCTTGGTCCTATAATCTCTCTGTTGCTGTTTCTAAGCAATGCCTAGAAACAAGCTTCTCATCCACTGAAAACAATTTTTTGAATGAAACTTTCATAGCGACAGTGGAGACGCTAAGGCTACGTGGAGTATTCAGAGGCTACTGTGTAGGTATTACAAACGTGATGTGTGCCTCTGGTTCAGGCCTGGGATGTTTCCTGCAGGAGCTCACTTCATGAGGTATTAATTTAGTGCAGATCCCTGGTGCTGAAGTAAGGCAGGTGACTGGTCTTAAGTTGCACTCTCAGAGGGAAGGGAGGCATCTGATCTTACTGTTTTTCTTCCTTTTGGTGACCTTCACCAAAAGAGAACACCTGAAAGAGAACACTTTCATATGTTGCTAAGTCTTTGGCTTCTTTCATTCTTTGGAGTATTTTCTTCTCTTCAAAATGAATTTTGTAAGTAACAGTAACTTCCCATCAAAAAGTTGTTTTCTGCTGCACAAGTAGGATATAATTCAATATATGTCATTAACCACAGTTGTGATTTCAATGCTGGTATTGAAAAATAATAACATTTTAAGTGAATTTTTTTCACTTCTCTGTTCAATTTCAAAATACGGTCTCTAGCACATGTATCTTTTCCATTAGTACACTTGCAGTTCTTGAAATTACTAGATAAAAAATATGTGCTAGATTATAGGCTTGCACAGTGAATGTGACAAAGCACGTACCTGAGAATTTTTTTGAAGTGTCAGACTGTGTATAAACACTGACAAAAATCACTGAAAAAGAAGATTGTTAGAATACTCTAAAGACAAGGCTTTCCTATTTCAACCTGCTACTTAGCAGTGAGATTAAACAAAATAATCCCATCGTAACATAATACTGTTGTATTTATGTCGTAAATTACTGTCGTAATATATTACTGTTGTAATACCTAATCTTCTGTTAGTTCTCTGCTCTCTGAGTGTCGAACGTATTGTCTACAATTATATACAGTTATTTCTAAAATCTTTGTTCTCTTGTCACAGTCCAACATGACACACAACCCCCGCTGTGCTTTGGACAGGACCTTGAACAGCCTGGCTTAATGGAGAGGAAACGGTGTCATTGCTGTGTGCAGTGAAAGAAGGGCGATGTCAATTCCTAGGAAAGATGATTTGTAAATTGTAAAGGATATGGCACAAATATACAACAGCAGATGAAGGAAAACTCTAGGAATAGATTAAAACATTGGAGGGGGAAGGCAAAACACGTGTATGCGCGTTGTATGATTCATAGAAGGTTGAGAAAGGAGAGAGAGGTTATTGAAACCCTGCCTGCAGGTTTGGGGTGAATATTGCCTGCCAGTTCCCCTGGGCACTGTAAAATTGCAGATTTTAAATGCCTCATAAAGGTGTCATTGCTCCCAGTTCTACCTGCTGTGGCAGACATCTGCACTTTGGGAATCTGCCTTCCTAATACGAAAGGCAGCCAACAGTTCTATGAAGAGCCAGCTCACCTACCCCGCTGCAGTCCAAATGCATTTAGGTCAATGTTACACAGGGGTTGTTTTTTATAGTTTAAAGAAACAATATGGATGCTCACACAAATTACTATGGTGCTATATACCCAGCATCATCCAGGTCTGCTCTAGATCCCTTGCCAAAGCAAAAACCTGGCAGTTCTCACTGCTCACCAAGCAACATGAGAACTCTTAAGGGCATAAAGCAATGCCTTCCCCCCTGCCCTGCTCCCAACACTAATATGTTGTGTCTGCAAAATTTCTGCAGCTTGAGATAGAAATAGAAATCTTCATCTCAAGAATGCAGATACTGTGTCATGTATATCATCAAAATATTTTCCAAATTCCTTTTTAAAACTTCCAGCGCCTCTGGAGGAAGACGCACTGTCCCTTTTTAAAGAACAGGGAGATGGAGGTACTGGAAGAATGAATTCAGTCCTACTGGGAGAAATTATTTTTAAGCCATGGCAGTTTCTTGTTTGTTCAGCCAGATTTCCCTTCAGCAACTACCTCATGTAGTGTTCTCATTCCTGTTTAATTCTCTTAACTTCATTGAACTGACACAGCTGTAGAAAAAAGCTGTGGCCTCTCTTCCTCCTGTGTGCCATCAGCAGAACTCTTTATTGAGGTCACTTCCACCACAAGGCAGGCATGGGAGCTGCACTACTGTCCTCAAGGGACTATTTGGGTGGCAGATTATCTCTTGCAGACCCATGTTGCTCAACAAGGGCAAAGCCCAGCTTGACTTTCAGATTCTAGCTTGAGTTTGCAGGATTAATTTTTAGGACTAGTGAAAAAGGGCCCTATTTTATTTTATTCATAAATTGAACAAAACAATTGAACAAAACATTGAGGGATGTATGCAGAAGACCACAGTGGTAAACTAATTCTCATTTTTCAGAGCAGGTTTATGATAACCAGGTGAATGTTTTCATGATAACTAGGTACATGCTTATTTCTTTCTATTAAGAAAGGCAGCGATAAAGATAAAAGATAAAGTGTTACATGAGAGCTAACATAGAAACAATTTGTCTGAAGTCAGACAGTGAGTGGAACAAAACCCACAGAAGTACATAATGTAGTGAAGCTAACTTACCCGGCTTCTACTCATCTTCATGAGCATGCATCTTCAACAGAAATATGGTGACCCTGTTCTGTTCGTTTGGTGAAAATGAAAGCCAAAACGAGGCAATGAGTGCGCAGATAAGTAAATGAAGGGAAAAGGGGGCAACAGGCAAAGCTACTGGAAAGCAGAAGATATTCATACCTGAAGGTGTATTTCATCATCCTATTCAGGTAAGTTTTGAGTTAGATATTTTTTATGTAAGCTAAACCAGTTTGTTCTTGAGGAGCTCTTTAAACAGAGGTACAACTTACGGCTATGTTGTCATTACTTGTCATCACTGTGGTAGTACGTGGGCTTAAGACCCTAACCTAGCCGGACAATTGGGCACAGACCCTGCTGCTCCCCAGCAGCAGTCCTCTGCCCGCCTGGCAGCACAGCCTTGTCCATTGCCTGTGCACAGGAGCCCGAGGCTCCTCTCCATCACGTGTCCTGCTTTGCAGTTATTTTGCTATGCTTTCTTTCTTTTCCCTATCATTGTGTATTCCTCCTCTCTCTTTCTATCTTCAGGTAAAATTCAATTCTCAGTGGTGGTAACTATTTATTTATTTTGCCACACTGCAAGTTCTTAAATGGCTAATTAAAAATAAGCAAATAAGATCTCGAAAGAATTTTTAATTGAGTGTTAACAGTTCCTTGAAAATTCATTACACAGCTGAGGAGCAGGGGCTATTGTGCACCTTTTGTAACTGTACTGCTATTTCACAAGACATCTCTGGTTGCAGTGATGAAGCTGGCTTTGAGGATGCCCATGTCCTTTTCCTCTTTTCCATCCCACCTCCTTTCCCCCCTCTTTGCCTTTTCCTTAGTTGTGTTGTTATGGGTATTTGTGGGGCTACAGTGTTATCAGTGGGGCTAATGTTATCAGTGACATGAAGTTGTTGAAAAAAGACACCCAACAGTATCAGCATCAGCAAAATTCAGAGGATAACAAACAATGATGCAGGGGAAAAAGCAGGGGATGGGAAGCTAAAACTGGACTGGCCATCAAAGGAGGGTTGTCTTACAAGTACATTCTGTATTACCTAAGCGGACTCTGTGTGCTTGGACCTGGATCACAGATTCACTGTCAATCTTACGCTCTGCAGTGGAGTCGTATGGGCATGTGAGACCCGTCTCAGCTTTGGCAGCAATCAGCTTGCTTCCTTCTGAGGGTGAGGGGAGACTCCTGTCGCGCAAACGCACGGTGGGTCCTGCTGGAGGTGAGTGGGGAAAGGTCGAGACCCTGCTCCCCTCCTATGCTCCTGGAGATGGAGCACTTGTTTATGCCTTAGCTACTCACAAACCCTTTCCAAGCTCCTCCTCGGATAAAGCCTATTCATGCCGTCCCCAGGAAAAGATGTCAGCTTAGTCAGGCTGCAGTTTTCAAAAAAGTCTAAGTTATCTGGGCACCCAGTTTGTTTGAAATTAAATGTACATGTCCAAATTTAAACGCCTTTGAAAAGTCCCAGCTAGAGTCTGCTTAGTGGTAGAAAATGAACAGACTGATAAAGCAACCTTGGCCACAACACTGAAAAATGACTCAGTGCTGTAATTCAGCTTACAGCCTCCATTACATCTAACAGTATTTATTCATTACTTGTCCTAAAATCTTTTTTTTTTTCTTCCTTCCACTTGCTTATCAGGGACAGATTTGTTTCAGATCTAGTGGAGAGAACATTTCTTTCAAGGACATTCTGGAGGAGTTGTTTGTACAAGGCTGATCAAAAATTGCAGAACTGAATAAAAAAAAGACAAAATAATGCACTGAAATATGGAAAATAATAATGCCAAGCTTTTCACAATAACAAACCAAACAGTAAATAAGACATGCAACCATTTATTCAAAAAATCATTTCTTTAGTGCATGGGGTGCTTTTCAACACTGGGGACTAACTTATTCTGAACCACGATAGTTGAGAAGCAGCAATCTTTGCCGTGAGTGAAAAAGGTGTTATTACACATGTTCTAGGTAGTTAATTCATATGACTGTCTGGTGTGTCCCCAGTTCACAACACTGTGCAGTATGCAGACAGCTGAGCTAGTCCCAAATGCGCTAGCCTTCCTGTCAGAAGTGGGGTAGCTGGAGGTCCATGCAGCTGCATTTGTTCTAATTTTCCCTTTTCAGTCATCTGCAATGCAGACGTGCTTTAGGAATCATGGAACAAAATGTTCTACCTCCTCGCATCCATGTTACATCATCAGAGAAAATCTTTACAAATATTCTGTGAACTGAGCTCATGCCATTTGCTAACAAATCTCTGGCGCTTTGCTCCAGTGAACAGCTTTTTGTTGCAAAACCAAACACTAGAAGATGAGCTTTTCAAAAATAAAGAAATGCCAAACTGTGTGTTAGATAAGTATCACATTATACTCTGCATGGCAATGAAAATCATTGAGTATGCAAATGTACCAACATAATCTAGGTCTTCTCATCCTCTAGTCCAGTATTTGTGTTTTTTTAAGACTATCTTACAATTTTAAAAACATCTGAGTAACAACTTCACAAAAACATTAAATAGCATATCATTCTTCAACTAAAATATTCTTGTAGGCTGCACATTTCTGTTAGACTCAGTTGTGTAGGAGGCTGTAAATTTCATATGGGTGTGTTTGATTTAATTAGTTGCCTTGATATATGCACTTGTGTCTTCTCTGAATGTCAGGCCAGAACATCAGCTGGTCTAAAACTGTAGTCTTCTATTCCATCCAAAGGAAGTGCTTGAGTTTGCATCCTCTGAGGAAAAGGAGCTCTGTCTGCCTTAGCAGTACCTATATAGAAATCCAGAACCCAAACTTGAATGGTTGATGAAAATTCGAGTACGAAAAGAAATCATGTTTTATACACAGTCTGAGTGTCTTCACTTGATCATGTAGTTGGTGACTTCATGCTTCTTGTAATCTACCCCGGGCTAAAAAGGAAAGCCATTTTATGGAAGCTGTAAATTCAACTGTCAGCCCTTTAAGATCTGATTTCTTAGTTTCTTTTTGCTTTTTTATGATTTCCTGAGGCCTCCTGAAAACTTCTTTTGCTGTACCCACAGTCTTGTTTTGCATTTTCTCATAAAAAGGGCTCATAAGCTTATTTTGCTCAAAAAAAGGGGCCGAATAACTAGTGTGCAAATTTAAAGTACTCAGTGAGACTTTTAAAAAGCAATTTTATCATCTCTTGTTGTTACCAGAAGAAAAATTATAAGACTTCCCTAGGTACCTAGTAAGTCATGTTACACTTAAAATTTGTCTCTCTCTGAACCTACCTTACGGTAGGTGTTTGTGTATGCATCACCATGGTATCCACCAGAACTTCACCTACAGCGCGCTTAACTGTAATATGGAAGTACTGAACACAGCATTGGACTTACCGCGTACTAGATCATTGAACATGCACAGACTGACTTTACGTAAAATGAATCAAACAAGCCAGGGATACGTTGGGTTTACTCCACCTGCTCTGCGCAGCAAACTGAAAAACTTTGTCTGTCGCACGGGCGCAGGCTGGCACGCGGGCAAGCTGCGCCCACCCAGCTCTGCCCGGGTGCAGCTTTGGTTTCTGGCTTTGCAATGAAGAGAACCTGATGTGGGCTGCGTTCGGCTTGTCTCCAAGATACTTCACCCACAGACTAAAGAAAAGACATTTCTCAATTCTTAAATTTATTTCCCCTGCGCTGAAAGAGTAGCCCAGTTTGTCCTGCTCAGGGTACATGAGGTGCTCGGTTGAGGCTGCCTCTGATCGGGGCAGGGACCAGTAAGTTTTAGTAAGTATTACATGGGTGAATTTTTATGAATTTACTGTGTTAAATAGAAATCCTTGATAGGGCCATTTAGAAAATATGATGTGATACACTTATATATGTACGTTGCTTTCCTTCATTAGCCAAACTATTAACACATCTTTCTCTTAATAAAAGAAAAAGTTATCATCTAGAAGTGGTATAAAGCAAATCCATATGGACCTTTAAGAATAATGTCTGCAATAAATGAATGCCCTTTCACTGGATTACAGTTATTCAAATCACAGTTAGAAAGGTAATACTCCTAAGCATTACTTGTGCCATAGGACTTTCCATCAGGGGATTTCCTTTGACTTTGCGCCTTCTCATCTTGAACTAACACTACCTACGCTTTGCTGTCTGTGTCAGTATATCAGCAACTAATCACAGTTTCTGATAAGGCATTTATTGATGATTATCTACAAAAATTACAATTGTGCATTCTCACCATTCAAATTTCTGCATCATTACAGATCAGCAAGCTCAAAAATGTTGAAATAATTCTCTGCAAGACTGCAGAGCCGAGGGTGATTTACAAGACTAATAGCAATATTTAGCAAGATGGATATTTTCCTGTAGTCAGTAAGCAAATTACTCTTCCTTTCATGTCTGCTGCATTTGATCTTTACAATATTTACATTTACAATGTTTACATTAATATTTATTATATGCTTCTGATTCACATGAAGATCATGAAGATGTAAATTTTATGCAGTTATGTGTTGTTAATGCATTTTGGCTATGGCAAGCTCTTGGTTTTCTTAGGGGTAACTGAGGCTGAGTTTGTAGGGTCTGCAGACAGCCGTGGTAGTGGTCACTGGTTTTTAACACTGACATGTGTGCAGAATGGGATTTTCTCACTCCTCTTTGTATATATGCAAATACACATTATAAAACATGAGACTACCTATTTGTTCCTTGTTTGATCTAACTGTTTGTCCTAGTAATTTAGACCTGGAGGTTATTTTTAAGTAAACACTCCATTATGGTGTCCTGGAGGCAGTGCAAGCTCAAGCACTTGAGCTAAGCAGTATTATTTTCTGTGTGAGACCTCCTTGCATTCCTATGCAAGCTGTCACAGTGTTTTTTCAATATGTTTCCTGGAAGATGGATCACCGAGATTATTCGCGGCGCCAGCCTGGTTGTCACTGCACAACGACACATGGTGTTCTCCAGGGTCCGCTCTGGCTACCGCTGGTGTGTGAAGCTCCAGTTGGCATGGCAGAGGCTTCCCTAATTGCTTACAGGTGCTGTGCGAAGCCATCCTTACTGAGGCCTGTCAAAACTGAGCTATTCACGGCTGACACGTCCTTCCTGGGCCTGTGGCTGAATTTTTCTGTGTGTGGGTTTTTTTGTGTGTGTGCGTTTTCATCTCACTTGCAGCCCGTATTTGTATGCGTTCTTCCCTCGACATGGCCTCAAAGAAGGAAAAGGCAGCTGCTTCGAGACGGAGCATGATCTGTTCATGAGTCTATGGCATGCAAGAACAAGAAGCAGAGCAATTCTTCTCTCAGTATATATGCTCCAGATTGCCAGTATAGCATAATTCTCTGTTTATTTGGATTATGACAAATTACATTTCATGCAAATGTTGAAATGTTCCCAGGTCACAAATGATTATACGACTTGCTATGCAGAACCTTTAAACTTCTGGTTCACTGCATGACTAAACTCAATATTTTAGTGGACCTACTTTTCTTGTTTATTTCTCTTAGTCAATAATTAAGTTCTCATTTTGGAATGAATGAATGTTAAAGTGGAAGTTGAAATTCTGTGTAGAAAAAATGTGAGATAATGCATTTAAGGAAAACATCTAAACTTTACATTAAAAATAACAGGAACTATGTGAATAACAGGGGCTGCACCTGGGTCAGGGCAACCTCTGGTATCAACACAGGCTGGAGCATGAAGGGAGTCCTGCCTGCCCAGAAGGACTTGGGGGTACTGGTGGGTGAAAAGCTGGACGTGAGCTGGCAATGTGCGCTCACAGCCCAGAAGGCCAACCGTATCCTGGGCTGCATCCAAAGCAGCGTGGCCAGCAGGTCGAGGGAGGTGATTCTGCCCCTCTACTGCACTCTAGTGAGACCCCACATGGAGTCCTGTGTCCAGCTCTGGAGCCCTCAGCACAGGAAAGACATGGACTTGCTGGAGCGGGTCCAGGGGAGGCCACAACAATGGTCAGAGGGATGGAACACCTCTGCTGTGAGGACAGGCTGAGAGAGTTGGCGTTGTTCATCCTGGAGAAGAGAAGGCTCCAGGGAGACCTTGTTGCAGCCTGCCAGTACTTAAAGGGGGCTTATCAGAAAGATGGGGACAGACTTGTTAGCAGGGCCTGTTGCAATAGGACAAGGGGTGTTGGTTTTAAACTGACAGAGGGTAGATTTAGACTAGATATAAGGAAGAAATTTTTCACAGTGAGGGTGGTGAAACACTGGCACAGGTTGCCCAGAGAGGTGGTAGATGCCCCATCCCTGGAACCAATGAAGATCAAGTTGGATGGGGCCCTGAGCAACCCGATCTAGTTGAAGATGTCCATGCTTATTGCAGGGGTGTTGGAGTAGGTGACATTTGAAGCTCCTTTCCAGCCCAAAGTATTCCACGATGCTATGATTTTATGATTTTATGATTCTATGAA
This sequence comes from Phaethon aethereus, assembly GCF_964289735.1. NCBI lineage: Eukaryota > Metazoa > Chordata > Aves > Phaethontiformes > Phaethontidae > Phaethon > Phaethon aethereus. The sequence goes on from NC_138577.1 coordinate 18,600,024, forward strand.
TATTAATATTCAGAAATAATATTTTGGGATTACAGGAGTTCTGGAGGAGCATGAACTCATTACCCAATAAAACTTAACACCCCTGCACTCCCAAAATATGTTATAAATGGGAAGGAAAAAAAAAGAATATAAACCAGAAAATATAACTTTATTAGCCTATAAATTTATTGTATGTCTGAATCTTGAACAAAGTGTGCAACTCTGATCTTGCCAACTTAGAAAGATGTCATAGAATAGGAAAAGATTTAGTGAAGAACAATAAGGATGAACAAGTTATGGAGTGGTGCTACATATGTGGTAAGCAGAAAAGGGCACTTTTGGAATGGTGGACATCATGGACCTTAGATATCAACAGGTTTTCTCACCCATTTCACCCATGGGGTTGCAGATTTCTCTTATTTACTCCTTTCTGCTCTTCTTGTGTTGTTTAATTGACCACATTCACCCAAGACATCCTTACGCCATGCCAGAAATACGCGGTTTCTCAGGGCTAAATTAGCCACAGGAGAAAGACTCCTGCCCAGAGTAGAAATAATAAATTAATAAAAATGAGTTAATTAAAGTTTAGATGAAGGTAACATAGGGAGTTTGTAGAATTTTTTTCATGATGTTTACTATTTGCATGAAACTTTTGCATTTAATTTCACATGTATTTAATTTTCTGCCCTGTAAAAAGAGGACAATGAAGAAGAATTAAGGATAGTTTCCACATTTTCATTCAATTTTTTAAGAAGTCTTATTATTTTTTCCTGTGTGCATCACTGGATTAAATAGTTCCATGGAACACAGAAAAAGGCACTATTCAGTCAACATAAGGAATAATCTTTCTACAAACCAATTGCACTCAACTAATTTACATAAAGGTAAAAGAGCACTATTTCTGTATTAAGGAGATGGAAATAATCTTCCCTTTGAGAATCTAATTAAATCATAAGATACCTCAATCTTCATCGACATCAGTTGATATGTCAAATATTCCTAAAAAGTAATAAAGCTCCACCACAGTGTCTTAGCTCTGGAATGTGACAATCCCCCCTGTATATATTTAGATACAAACGTAGAGGAGAAAGCTATAACAATGAAGAAGCACCAATGTTAAGACATCGCCACTCCTGGGGGTAACAAAGTGTGCGAGCGAAGGGAAAAGCTTGTGTATCCTTCCTTGGTGGAGTTCTGCCTCGATGCAGTCAGGAAGACAGACTCTGTGGTACAGAGACAGGTTCTGGCTGTATATGGCTGATTTCCTGTACTCAGGAGGCATCTCTCCTTCTATACATTAGTGTAATTCCTGTGCCAGCCACTTTCCATCACCCAGTATGCTGTAAGGATGGAGATACTCCCTAAAAATGCTGGATAGCATCTGATTCAAATCCTCCATGGACCCAGAATGTCTCGTTTTAGATATTTACAGCAAGGCAAAGCTGATCTCTAGGAAGTAGAATTTCTTCTGCATGCAGCAGAACTAAAAATTAAAAAACCTCTTTCTTTGTGTAGACGTTGTGTGAAGCAGGTGCACCATTTTTTCCCCCACTTTTAATTAAAAACATGCTATGTTGAGTAAAAGGTTTGAATGAAGACATCAGAGAACAACAGTAAACATTTTTGTTCAAATACTCATTTTCATATAAAACTCATAAAAATTTACCTCTATTTTTCACAAGAGTAAGTTCCAGAATGAAACTGCAAGGATTATTTTATTCAGTTTTGGGGGAAAATACTGACTATTTTTGTATAATATGTCTTCATTCTAACCTTGACTGTTACATATAGGTGGATAAGCAGAGAAAGAGTTCTCTGAAATGTGTGAGTGTTAAAAATGACTGCCATTTCAAAGTCATTCTCTCTATATATTGCTATCCATGGATTCTAAAAATAAGCTTTAATCTCTCTCTCTGATTTTCCTATAGACTGCTAAGCAGCCAGCATGTTGTCAAAGCTTCAAAACCTGCAGACAGTCTTCTGGTTCTCTGGCATGCCAGTAAAGAAGAAAGTAAATCTCTGAATACTAAGTTGACGCTTTCATCAAATACTTTTTTATGGTAATGTTCAGATAAACAATCTTTTCTAATAAGTCATCATCTTTCATCTTCAGACTACTATGGAGCTCATTATGTACAAATTCTATTGAACTGCATTAATGTGAACTCCCAGTTACCTTGCTGCTGGTGCCATCAGCTTGTCTAGTACTGAAAAAAAAATCCATCTGTCAGATCAAGTGATATTCCCCTTTGTGACAAAGCTGATTGGGTTTGCTGTTGTTATTTATAAATCACGTGGAGTGTCAGGAGTTTCATGGGCCTTTTGTTTTTGGGAAAGGAAGAGTGGGCAAATTGGGCACTTCACTTAGTTGTTTTTGCAAACATTCTTCAGTGAGCTGTTGCTAGCAACTTCATTCCAATGTGCTTTTAACACCGTTTATACAGTTACAGATGACAAAGCAGAAGAAAGACCATGGGAAATAACAGAAAAATTGATTTAAGAAGCTTTGACCAATGCATGATATTTGTGAGATCTAGATGTGAAAAATGCATTTAATTTTTGTAGCCAATGTTTATGACTACCTTGTTAGATTTCTAATGACATGAACGAGACTTAAGGAATAACAGAAGAAAATATTTTTTAAATATCTGTTTTCTTCTCCCATGTCTTACTTTCATCTTTCCCATTTCTGATACCAGTCTGTTTTGATTAGTTTCAATGGCATGTAATATGTAATAATTGACACACATAAAATGCGTTATATAACTATTTGTTGTAGAGTTCATGAAATTGCATATGAAATATCCAATTTGTTAGTGAATATTTATCTCTGCCTCAGCTGCAGCATTTATTATCTCATTCTTCAATTTGAACTGTGACACACAGGCTTTTGCTAAATAGATAAATTAAGTTTCTGAGTGTTCAGTAGTATTGACTAAGCCATTTGGATGGCAGGAAATCCATTACAGCATGACAAACAAATGCTGGGATGCCAAAAAATGAATGAGAGGAACATTTAGGATGAGAAAAAAACTCAGTGTTTCTCGGACTGTGCCCTATTTTAGTCTACTAATATAAAGAGTGGGAGTAGGACTAGAGCTTATTTTGTGCAGAAAAATGCAACAATGCTGTGTGGGCCATCTGCTAAATTTTGTTGATTTAGAACAACAATAAAAAATATGGACTTTCTAATGTGCAGATTTTGATTCACCGACTCTGCCTTTTAAAGTTATATGCGCTTTTTAGAGATGGAGGAAATACTTCAGTAGTGCTTATAGACCTCTGGACTTGAGCCTTGAAGGCACTTTATCCCCTGTACTGAAAATACACAGATGTAGTGAAAGGCCTGATAAGCAACTGTGAGCGCGCCTGTCCCCTTATAAACTTGTTCAGCTCATCCACTCATTAGTGCTATTCAAGTCTGAGACTCCGTTATTGAAAACACTTAATTTCTAATTACAGGTACAGCTGCCAGTTTTCTGGTCTTTCAACGTACTGTAAGCTTAATGTAATTATAACTTGTTGGTGGATAAAAGTCCTGAATGACACACTTTTCTTATATCAGCTGCTAGGATAGCCCACAACCACCAAATAATAATGATGTGCTTAGAACAAGAAGATTATTATTTATATAGAAAAATCAGATTCCCAGAAGTAAAGAAACGCCAGATTTACTATAGTCCATACAAACCTACCTCCCGTCACTGGCCATCTGTTTCAGCTGTTGTGCAAAACAAGCAGAGCCCAACTTGCAAAGTGAAACAAAAGAACTTAAATTGCCACTATTTTAACATAATTTGTTCAGATTTGTGTGTTTTTTCTAAGGGAAAAAGGGGTAATGGTTTTAAATTGAAAGAGGGCAGATTTAGACTAGATCTAATGAAGAAATTTTTCACAGTGAGGGTGGTGAAACACTGGCCCAGGTTGCCCAGAGAGGTGGTAGATGCCCCATCCCTGGAAACATTCCAAGTCAGGTTGGATGGGGCTCTGAGCAACCTGCTCTAGTTGAAGATGTCCCTGCTCATTGCAACAGGGTTGGACTGGATGACCTTTGAAGGTCCTTTCCAACCCAAACTGTCCTATGATTCCATGAATCATACATTTAATGTTAAGCACAGTTAAGAATAACTATATGGTGGATCTAGCGGTTGCTGTGACTCCTGAAACTTTAATATGTACCCATTGCACTTGAACTATGGGATGGACCTCATAGCCTTGTAGACTTATTTTGGTCTCCCTGCTGCCAGAGCTGTTTCTGCAGCTATTGTAAGTGCAAAGTCTCAACTATTTTGAGTGTCTGTTTCGAGTGGCCTTACCTCAGCAAAATCTTCCAAGAATCGCAAGCAACAGAAGGAAAACACCATTTACCCCTCCCATTAAATCATCCTGCAAAATTTGAGTGAAATTGCATAGCATAAATTTAAAAGACAAGTCGCCAGCTGATAATTGCTACCTGCTGATTTTTAAAGGTTGGCAAAAACATCTGCCTTAGGTAAAGTTTCAAAGTAAAGTTTCCTGAAGAATCTTCTGCAGTGGAAAATATCAGATAATCAAAACATGCTCCCAAGTCTATTTACAGTAAAAGGAAATGATTAATAATTATGACCAAATTGAGAAAATGGTATCCGGTATCCAAATGTGGAGGGCTCAATTTAAATTCAGTAAACTGAGGGCTGGTATTGTCAACCTTTGAACCAGATAATGTTTTTAAGTTCTTTGTAGTTTAAAATAGTTCTTTGTGTGTTTGTGTTCTTATTCCTAGCATTATCAGGCTGGATGAGGCTCTGAGCAACCTGATCTAGTTGAAGATGTCTCTGCTCACTGCAGGGGTATTGGACTAGATGACCTTAACAGGTCCCTTCCAACCCAAAGATTCTATGATTCAATGATTCTATTCTGTTGTAATGGTGGTACAGAGGATTAAATGGCAGAGTTGAGCCGGAGCCATCATTTTTGATAATCCTTTCAGCCTCTGCATCCACCCATGTAAAATTTAGGAAATGTCACTGCCCTTTGTTTGACAGCATGTGTGGACCTTGATATGGATCAGGACTCCATTGTGTTGAGCAGTATACAAACACACAGCACCAAAAAGTAGCTGCACTGTAGAGACTTTCTGCTTTAACTGTATGTTTTGTTTGTCTCTGTAATAACTGAGTGCCTTCCAGTAGTGCACTGAGCAATGCGACTACCATCTGGCATGTGTTTGTTTGCTCACTCTCCCCCCGGGGGGAGAAGTGTGTGCAGGGGACTGTTATGTTTCAGAATTTTTATACATAGATACTGACACGTGCTGCTGTATGTGCTTATGCTAGAAATGACGAGGTCAAAAAATATGCCTTGCACTTGAAGTGAAAAACGGTGATGTTTAGGATGTTAGCTATGTGTGTAGGGTCTTGAGAAAGATCTCCCTGTTGCATAAGAATATATTGCATTTTTAATTTAATGCAGCATTTTCCCTTCTTGCATAGCCTCTACTCACCCTCTGTTGTTAGGAAGGAGTTGCCAGGGGCTTCCATCCTTTTCTCCAGATGGTGTTGGGAGCTGAAGGCAAGAAATGGGAAAAGTTAAATTTAAACGTGTTCATGCTCACAGAAATGAAATCTGTTCTTCCTGAGAAATAGGAAAAGTCATGACACAACAAATTCTCCACTCATTCACATCCTGTGCAATCCTATCTGATAAAAGATTAAATACGTGCAGCATTTGGTCATTATAAATGCATTAGTGCTTCCAAAACTTGGAATCAAATATCACAGAATCATAGAATCATAGAATGGTTTGGGTTGGCAGGGACCTTAAAGATCATCTAGTTCCAACCCACCTGCCATGGGCATGGACACCTTCCACTAGACCATATTGCTCAAAGCCCCATCCAATCTGGGCTTGAACACTTCCAGGGATGGGGCATCCACAACTTCTCTGGGCAACCTGTTCCAGTGTTTCACCACCCTCAGTGTGAAAGATTTCTTCCTTAAATCTAATGTAAATCTACTCTCTTTTAGTTTAAAGCCATTGCCCTTTGTCCTATCACTACACGCCCTTGTAAAAAGTCCCTCTCAAGCTTTCTTGTAGCTCTCTTCAGGTACTGGAAGGCTGCTTCAAGGTTTCCCTGGAGCCTTCTCTTCTCCAGGCTGAACAACCCCAACCCTCTCAGCTTGTCCTCATAGGAGAAGTGTTCCAGCCCTCTGATTGTCTTCATGGCTCCTCTCAACTCGCTCCAACAGGTCCATGTCCTTCTTACGTTGGGGTCTCCAGAGCTGGATGCAATACTCTATGTGGGGTCACATGAGAGTCTAGTAAAAGGGGAGAATCACTTCCCTCGATCTGCTGGCCATGCTTCTTTTGATTTTTATGAATTACACAAACTGGTCCTTAATTCCAAGTTAATCCCATAAAATTACCTTTAGTTTAATTATTAAACACAGAAGCACCTTCTTAGGTGGATGGCTTCTTAGTTCTGATATGGAAGTCAAGTTATTTTTAATTGTGCATGAAGACTGTATTTCATAACACTGTTTTTAAGTATTGTTATTTTCTCTGTGTCCTCTAATTCAGGTGGTTATGCCAGAGCATCTGAGCATCCCTCTAAATTTCTTTTTGTTCTATTGTATTTACCTGCTATGGATTTTTTGTAAATAAGTTTTGTCATGTGTATTTTGCCTCATGTTCTTATCAGGGCTAAAAAATTCTGCTCCTCATCCTCTGATTCACCTGGGTGTGTTAGGGAATCTCAGTCCAGGGCTTAACTAGACTAATGCCCCTTTCACATGGTAAACGCCAAAGGCATGCCTTTATATGCACTGGTAGAATCAGCTCTTTGCCTGTAACTTCAGTTTCAGTGTTTGAAGCTGCTTGTTCCTCTTCTAGTAAGGGAAAAATATCGGGAACAGTGTCCTCTGTGTGCTGCAGTTTTGCAATAAGAACCTACATACTTTGGAAACTACCTGTTGAATCTGTAAGCCTCAGGTACAAGCCTGTATATCAGTTGTGAAAGTCTGCAAAGTAGAGGTCTGCACTGAGGTCCCATCATCTGTTCTTTGTTACTGAGTCCTGATCCATCATCTCCTGCATAAGAGTATTGCACAGATACTGGGGTCTTTAATTTCCTCAACTGTTGGCTACCAGCCATATTCTTTGGTTCTTTTATACCAAAAAAACATTTAAAAGACATTGCTTGTGTGCTTTTGGGTATACAAAGATTCAGCACAAGAGTGTATTTAGTTTGTTTGTGCACATCATATAGACTCATGGGTGCTTCTTCAGGATGTGGGACTTCAAAGCTTAAATAAGACCTATCTAGGAACCAGGCTTCTCACCTCCTGGTAAAGTGTTCTCTTTATTACATATATTGACTGAGAAATCATAGAATCATAGAATCTTTGCATTAGAAAGGACCTCTAAAGGTCATCTAGTCCAACCCCATTGCAATCAGCATGGACATCTTCAACTAGATCAGGTTGCTCAGAGCCCTGTCCAACCTGACCTGGAATGCTTCCAGGGATGGAGCATCTACCACCTCTCTGGGCAACCTGTGCCAGTGCTTCACCACCCTCATTGTGAAAAATTTCTTCCTTAGATCTAGTCTAAATCTGACCTCTTTTAGTTTAAAACTATTACCTTTTGTCCTATCGCAACAGGCCCTGCTAACAAGCCTGTCCCCATCTTTCTTATAAGCCCCCTTTAAGTACTGAAAGGCTGCAACAAGGTCTCCCTTGAGCTTTCTCTTCTCTAGGATGAACAACGCCAACTCTCTCAGCCTGTCCTCACAAGAGAGGTGTTCCATCCCTCTGATGATTGTTGTGGCCTCCTCTGGACCCACTCCAACAGCTCCATGTCTTTCCTGTGCTGAGGGATCCAGAGCTGGATGCAGGACTCCAGGCGGGGTCTCACCAGAGTGGAGTAGAGGGGCAGAATCACCTCTCTCAACCTGCTGGCCATGTTGCTTTGGATGCAGCCCAGGATACAGTTGGCCTTCTGGGCTGTGAGCGCACATTGCCAGCTTTTCATCCATCAGTACCCCCAAGTCCTTCTGGGCAGGACTACTCTTGATCCTTTCATTTTCCCCCAGCCTGTACTGATAGTGGGGGTTGCCCTGACCCAGGTGCAGGACCCTGCACTTGGCCTTGTTGAACCTCATGAGGTTCACAGGGACCCATTCCTCAGGCTTGTCCCTGTCCCACTGGATGGCATCTCCTCCCTCAGGCGTGTCAACCGCACCACTCCAAGCTTGCTGAGGGTGCAGTTGATTCCTCTATGTCATAGATGAAGATATTAAACGGTACTAGTCCCAGCACAGACCCCTGAGGGACAGCACTCATCACCGATCTCCATCTGGAGATTGAGCCATTAACCACTACTCTCTGGGTGCGACCATCCAACCAATTTCTCATCCACCCAACAGTCCACCCATCAAATCCATATCTAACCAATGTAGAGAAAGGATGTGGGGGACCGTGTGAAAGGCCTTTCAGAATTCCAAATAAATGACATTTGTAGCTCTTCCATTGTCCAGTGATGTGGTCACTCCATCAGAGAAGGCCACTAGGTTGGTCAGGCAGGACTTGCCCTTGATGAAGTTATGCTGGCTGTCTTGAATCACCTCCCTGCCCTCCATGTGCCCAAAATGGGCTTCTGGATCCAGCTATGCTGCAACACAAGTGCATGTCAATATATGTATTCATATCACTTTTTGAGCACACTTAGAAGGGTAAGGTGAAGCCATGGGGAAAGTTACTGAGTGTTATTATATTTGGAAGTAGACATCTGAAATTACCTTGGAAGTCATGGCTTAGAATTGCCCATTTCTCTTCAGTGGCTCTGATGACAGCCAAGTGAAATAGTTCAGGTCTTACTTATGGATGAGGAGAACCTCACCTTCAGTTTCTGGCTTTGGAAAGGCCGTAGATGTGAGAGATATCAACACACCTGTTTTGTCCACTCAGCTCAGAAAGGTTTCATAGTTGTGGCACTTCTGTGTTAGGAAAGTCTGGCAGACCCTCACTACCCGAGCAATTAGATGCGGGAGAGAATTGATTTCTAGTCCTGAAATCTATAGGTTCATTGAGACACCTATTCCAAGAAAAACTGGGTAATTCAGTGACAGTCACAGTACGTCTGGTCTTAAATTGGTGTGCAACAGAACCAGGGTGGAGGAGAATGGTGGTTTAGAGACAGAGATTTCAGCCAGAGGAAAAAGTGAAGATTATAAGGTAATTTAATTCTAAGTTGGGGTCACCTGAAGTTTATGGAAAGTGGCAGAGGGTGCTGAGAGAGATGACAAAATGCTGAACTGCTTACCCTGTTTCAGTGTTTCATGATCTGCACCAGTGATTCTGAGACTCCCATTTCCTAGCACACTCTGATGTCTTCCAGGAGCAGTGTTCCTCAACTGTTGCTCATCATTTTGAAAACGAATTTATTAGTTTTTAAAAATTTTACATAATTCCGTGTGTTTATAATTTTATATACACATTTCTAAAATGCTACAGAGGAATTTTCATCTGGTTCTTTAGATGTATCCTATCTGGGCATTGCTAATTCACAATAGAGATGGGACATCTTTATTCAAACAAAAGCATCATCAAAATCATGGAATAACACTGCCAGCTATGCCATTTCCAGCATAAAACATGGTTTTCTTTTGAAATTAATGAAAGCCTTTCCTAATACGATTACACTTGTGGGAACATTTGTCAGACCCAATGCAAGCCAATTAGGAATTTCTTTATGATGATTCATTACAGTTAATTCTAAACCAGCTAGAAATATTACCAAATAATTCCATTTAAATTGTTATCTGCTACTGTCAGTCTAGGTCTTTCACAGATGAATTTACTAGAATAAAAAGCTGACAGCACTTTTTTAAACTGAACTACAGAAGTCAGGGTTATAGTCTGTAATTTCCAATGTCCTCCAATACCCTTAATATCTGCTGGATGAAAACTATTACTTAATTCATTTGGCGCTTTTATTCGCTTTTGCCCTTGAAGGTCATAAATGGGCCTTGAGTTCTTTTAAGCTAGACAAGATAAAACTGAATATCTAGTATAGGAAAGCTTGAGAAAGTGTATGTGAGTTTTATATATATAAAAAAAAAATGTTCCCAGTTTGTTAAAAATACTTGAATGTCTTATACATGAAGTATATACATGTCTTATATACATGAAGGAAGGATGTGACTAGGGAAGTCACATCCTGAGGTAGAAGCCGTGTTGTGTTCAATACTTACAGTAATGGCTAGATAAATTACCACTCTTTTCCACTTTTTGAGGAATGCCTAGTAACTCAGGAGGAAATTATCAGCCAGGATGGCCTTTAAATGACTTTGAAAGTGCTGTTAAGCCTCATATGCTCTACAGAATGCAATCTTTCCTAATAGTGACTCTCCTCAGCTTTTACAACTGAATTGAGTGTATTTAATATATTTTTTCTTTTCTATCTTTCTGCTGAACTCTACCAACATGCCTTAGGTTACCTATGTGTGTGTTCCCCTGAGAGGCTTGATGCTGTGAGTAGGGGAAGACTACTAAATATCGGTAGGATCAGGACTGTCACTGTCACAGGACACCACTTAGTTGTGGTCTTTTTCTTTTGGGACAGGTATGTGCTGCAGACTGCCTATTACAGACCAACTCCCCTATCCAGCTCCTTTAGCAGGTGCTGATGAGTGTCTTCCATTTCTTCATAGATGAATCTTCTGCATTGGCCAAAATTATGCATTTTGTCCACTCTGCTGTCAGCTTTTCTGATTGGAAACCACTCTCCATTTCCCTTTTTTGAAGTCAAGGCAATGTAAAGCAAGAAATGAAAGAGTGACACCAGACATAGAGTAAGGCCAAGTGTTAAGGCAAACGAGTCAGCAGAAACTACTGTTCCTCCTTCTTCTGTTACTTCTATCCCTTTCCCCCCACATCCCTCATTTCTCAGCTAAACAATGGATGGACATGAGCCCAAGCCACCAGGTGGGATCTGAGCTGGCCTGTGTCCAGAAGATGGTATAGCCAAGTTTGTAGGCAGACTTGATTTTTAACATTTGCCAAATTTGCCTGAATTGTTGCTGGTATAGGTCTGATGAAGGGAAGAAAAGAGAAGAGAAAGACTGTGTTTTCTCCCATATTGTTTATGCATTTTAGCTATTGGAATAAAATAAATGGACACAAATTTTCAGACTCTCTGAGCCCTTGTATTTTCTGTACTGCTTTGTGTGCTATCTTCATAAAGGTTGCATTTGTTGCTGTTTGGTGGCCCAAACTAACAGGAGTCTTGAAGTCTGTACTTAAGGATTCATTTTAGGACATGTGGATTTGTTAGGCTGAGGAGGGAATTGAATTTTCCTTTCTGCTTTAAAAAGAACAACATATAAATGGTACACACTATCACACTTGTTTAGAAGTCCAGACTGACATCTAGTTTTTTTTTTTTAAAGACTAAACTGAAACGTGCAGGAGTGAATGGGGAATGACCAATGCTTGCTTGAAAAGTGAGCCCCGTCAGATCCCACTAATAAGCCTGGTAGAATGTCTGAAGAAGGTGAGCAGAACACTGCAAAGGCTTGATGGCACGTTGTCTCTCATACAAAGGGCCTGCAGTCATCTGGAGGTGATTCTGTACCCCCATGCTAGAATACTGTGTGCCCGCCTTCCTCATCTCTTCCCTGTATCTGGAGTCCATCTCCTTGAGGACAGTATCAATGCAGAGAAGCTGCAATACCGCACTCCTTACCAGAACAGACTGGATACAAAAAGGTAGTGATTGTGCAGGTAGCAGTCAGGGGCAGGAAAGGCAACTAGTGAGCAGATACTTGTGAATGCTCAAAAGAGGCAAGACAGACCTGGAATAACATCTCTGTGCTTATACTTTTGCTATCATGGTAATTTGAAACTCTCTATTTAGTGTTGCCAACCGCTCCAACTAATTAAGGAGTTAGTTCTTACTGTTCTTTTTCATAGGATTGGTTAGGCTAATTTTCAGCTACCTATAAACAAGAAATAATTCATAATTCTACAGAGACATGTCTTTTACTGCTTGAGTAGTTGCTTGACAACTTGTTAAGTGGGAGCTGAGTAATTGCAAGCTGAGAAAATCCTGTGGTGGCACCAGAAAATTATATGATTTAAAAGAAGCTTGTGATAAGCCAAGAAAAAGAAAGCAATAGGTTTAATACCCTTCAAGCACAGTTGCAATGAAAAATTCTGCTCACTGTGCTGGTCCAAGGGGTTTAGAGTAGAGTTCTTGCAGTGTGAGTTGGAAGCTGACACTTCAGATATAGCTGACTAATTCCAGTTACCAAAGATTAAAATAGCCATAACCAAAACCAGAGATAATTATTTAAGCTAGAGAGATAGTCTCTGGTTTATATTTTACTGCACTTAAGTATGGCTCGGCCTTCAGATCTCTGAAATGGGTGATTCATTTCTACTGTGTCTTAGTAGAAAGTCTCTATTACTAAAACATTAAAAGAAACTAATTTAAAGCATGTATAAATGTACTTATAAATGCATATAAATGCAAAAGTTAAAATTCAGTTTCTGGAAAGTAATTCTGTACTTAAGGAGTAAGAGCTACCAGGTGGCAGAATATGTAGTATAGTATTTCTGTAAAGCAGCATGTAATTCTACTTTAGGTATAGTCTTGACTGCAAGTAGTATATTATTAAACTACTGGATATCAGAAGCTCATTTTTCATAAAGAAAGTATTGGGAAAATATCCAAAATTATTTTCTTATGGGCTCAGCCAAGTCCTTCTACACTGAATAAAGATTCACTTTCTTCTGGAGATAAAAGTAAATTAGATTCCCAGAGTTGTTTCATGTTGGAACAATTATTGCCAGAGCCTGCCATAAACATTTTTGTACCTGGAATGGTTTCACAGAGGTAATTGCTCTTTTTATGTTCTAATTCATGTTTGACTAGCAGAGTATTAACAGCTGACTATCTTTTGGTGTTGACAGATGAATTTGCTGAACTATCCACCAGTTTATTCTCCAAGTGGTTACTAACAGAATGTACTTAGATACTTCTGACGATAATTATAAAGTAGGAGTTGATCGCTATTTATACAGTTTTAATACAGCCAAATACACTAGCTGCAAAATGAAATGTATATCTATGATAGGGAGATTTGTGTATTCTATATCAGGCGTGTGCTGTTTACAACTAATTTGTTGAATGCAAGAATCAATATTTAATCAGAACCTCCAACAGCCTATCTGCAAGTTTCAGAAACCATGATCCAGTTTCAGAAAATGCAATTTGAGGCCCTCTGACACTTCAGAAAACAGGAAATACTGTACACAACCTAGGCTATCAAATGTGAAAAACAGAAAGTCTGATTAGTTAGGTGCACTGCTGGAGTGCTGACTTGAATAATGCATCCAGCTGCTTTTTACTCTTTCCAAGGAAATGGGAGAAATACCTAATCTGACTGGATCCCATTTTTAGATCTCAAGTATCTGTGTGCTGGATCAGCATCCCACAGTCTATCTCCAGTAAAAGGCAGCATTTAGCTGCCTGGGGAAAGTGTCCCAGAAAGAGGGGAGCTCCAAATTAGCTCCTAGCTTGGCTGTTGGCTTCTCCTCTCCATATTGCTGACACCCCTTCCTGTGTCAATATCCCATGCCACGCATCTGACAATGTAGACGTAGGGTGTAGGTGTCTTTTACTTCTCACATCTGTAAAACTGTGCATAATAACTCCCTGCAGGCTGTTTTTCTTGCTCGGTAGCTCAAGCAGTGCCAGTTCCTACACCCTGTCATTCCCCGGTGCAGGAAAGGGAGACCCTTATTTCTCCAGTGCTGCTGAAAACCTTCTTGCTGAGAGGAGCACTTGCAGGGCAGCAATTGAAATTCCTCAGCTGTTGTGCTGGGTCTGCACTGAAGGCTGAGCTGTGTTGGTTTCATCAAGAACTGCGTCACACTCATAAGGAGTCAGCAATGTTTTCTGCTACGTGGGACATGTCAGAGATTTGTGCTTTGATTGGATTAATGCCTCGCTGACGGTTACAGCATACAGGCAGCCCTAATTCTTCCAAAATCTCTAGAAGCATCTTCTGAAAAAAAAACAGTTAGGAATTGGACCAAGTGAGACACAGATCTTAAAATGCTAGGTGAGAGAAAGGTCAGAGTAGTCTGAAACCTGAATGATTAATATTTAACATCCAGCTGTCATCTCTGTTGTGATGCTACTTGTCAGTAAGGAAGGTTGTTTTGAGACATCTACGCTTTACAGAGGATGTATTTACTCATATGCAGCAGATAGAAATGGGTACTGATTGTTGGGGATTTTTTGTTTTTGTTTTTTTTAAGTGGATTTGCAAAACTTGTGGGGAATGAGGGATGATCCTTTTGCTGTGGCCCTGCACAGGACACGAGAGCTGGGCATGCCTGTTGCACTGGATGCACCCATGCTGGGGTGGAGGGAGGTGAGAGTGAGTGTTAGCAGTGGAGAATGAAATAGGGACATGGCAAGGGGAACAAGAATGAAGTGAGAGCTCAAATGCTGAAGGAGAGAGGCAAAGAACAGCCAGAGTAGGGAAAGGGACCAAGATGTGAGAGATGAACACAAGTAACCAGGCCAGTTGGTTAGAATTAGAGGGTGAATTCCACTGTGAGATTTTAAAACAAATTTCAAAGTCAAGTTACCATGCCAAGATGTGGAAAGCTGACAAACAGGTCTCTGTCACTTCAAGCAGCGGGTTATGTCCTCTTGTCTCTCTCCTTCTCCCCACGGATTCCTTGTCCACCTCTGCCATCTGCTACTTCTACTCATGACTGCTCTGATGTTCGCTGGCTCCCTCTGTGTCTGCTCACAAATATGGCAGAAAAATAATCTAGAAAAATACAGGGTAGTCTTCTGCTGAGATAAGTTCTACTAGTTCTGCTGCAGAGAGCTTCAGTCAGTGCCTTAGCTAGGTCAAGGGAGGAAATAATCTAGAATGGAGATGAGGAGTGAGAGAGTGAAGAAATAGGAAGGGATGGGATTGGCATGGCATGGCATGGCATGGCATGGGGTGGGGTGGGAGCAACACTTCCCTCCTTCCGGTGACAGTGAGCTACGTGGTAGACTCAGCTACTCATAGAGATGCAGCCTGAATCAATTCATGCTCCAAAATAATTTGTAGGAAAAGTGGGTCTCATATTTTTCTATTCAAGATTAAACATGAAAACAATCTGAAAGCACATCAGCAGAAATCACAGACCTTGACACTGCTGTAGTGTTTGCAAATGCAGAATCTGTTGTGGGGAAAGTGTGCTTTCTTGTGAGATAGTGCTGGTAGCTGTTCAGGAGAATTCAAAAAGGCAAGGCATTAATGATGTGAAAGGTGTAATTCCATTTTTCTCTTAATTTTCATCCCTGCAATTCTTGCCACCACTAAACTCAGTGAATGATTTTGTGCTTGTTAAGATGAAATCATTTGCAGCATGCTTTCTCCTAGAAATTATAAGTACGCAGGTCTGTATGAGAGCTTTGCCAGACATGTATGACAGCCTATTCTGTTTTGCTGAGCTTGGAGCAAATCAGTTTTCTACGTGTGATTTACAAGTTTGAATTACTTGAGTTTCTCCTTAGGATTTGGGTTCAAAGCTTTCCTGGTTTCAATCATAAACAATAAATTGGCTCCTGCTCATTCAAACCCCAAGACAAATCTCTCAAATGTGTTTTCGGTTTTCAGTGAATCTTCACTAAATGTGCTGAATGTTAAGCCTGTTGCTTGTCTGCAATTAGGAGAGCTATCAGTGAAGCATAAATCAAGTTACCACATATTACCAAACTGAAGTTGATTTGTCAGTGCTATACTAATATAAGGGAAAAAAATAAAACAATTCATTTGTATCTGCATATCTGTGCAATACCCATCAGATAATTCCAGAGCATAACAACTCTTCTGTTTGGGAGTAGGACTGTCTAGGACATTATATTCTGAGCAATTTATACACAAATTAACTGAAGACTTGCCACAGAAAGACTGTTTGCTTCTATTGTGGTACCTTGGCAATGGGGTGCATGCCTACTGGAACTGAATCTAAGCGAGTCAGTAAAAGGTTGTGTTTATGATGGCACTGGGTAGGCCGGAACAGCTGTAGATAATGAGGAGAGTTCTTCATGCGTGGGATCAGGCAGACAAGAACTTCTAAAACACATGAGCTTAGGCGCATGAATTACTTCAGCATGTGTGGCTTGCCCTGTTTCTTTTCTTACCCTTGAGCATACCTTGCATTCACCTGTGAATCTCTGCTTTTTCCAAACTTTTCTATCTTCTGGTAAAAAACAACAACAACCCCTCAATCACTGTTGCCAGCTCAAGGGGAAAAAAATCAATGATTAAGATGGGCTATAGACAGGTGGATTGTACATGTCTGTAGAAATAGCCTCACATGATGATGAGTTTTAATTGATTATTGCTGGTGATTAATTGTCAGTATATTCCTGCTTGTTCAATATTACTTCCTCTTCTTCCATTTCTGTTCATGTAGTTGAGGTTTGAGCTTTTTCTTCACTGTTCTATTTTGGTGAATTAAAGCAAGAATACCCATCACCTTCCCTGGAGAACATCACCTTAAAGTGACTGAACAGAGCATGGAAAAATAATAGTTGAGTAACTAGTGATTTCAGTTGAGAAAAAAGCAGAAAATTCCTATCAGAACATAGAGAATCACTGCCTTTTGTGTTTAAATCTGCTTTCCACAATGACAGAAAATTCCCTCTGAAACTAAGGAAGCTGCCTTTTCTTTTTCTAGTACAAGGGAATTGATTTTTTCCATCTGTTATGGTGACTTTTTGCTCAGTGTGCTGAGGCATATCTCAGTGTATCATCAGTTGTCAAGTCAGTTTGTTAGACTCTGTGCCAGCTCCTGCTAGTGTAAATCTGAAGTAACACCAGCGAAATTAACTATCATCTTATGAAGTTTGAACAGAAGTGCAAATATTTTCAAGATCTGCACTTTGTACAACCAAATCATCATTAAGTTGGAGGCTCTGTAGCATTGATATGTTAGGAAAAAACAGAGCTCTCAGAGACATTGTGAGATTTATGCTCCTGATAGCAAAGCATAGGTGAGGTTATTTGTGTATGGAATAACATTTTCTGGCCTTATAAGTTTCTACACTTATGTCAAAGAAAAGCAGTGTCAGATAAAACATGAAAACCTAAGATAAGTGCCTCTCATGCAATTGTTCTTTCAGCTGTGTCACTGTAACAAATGCAGTATTAAGGGACAAACCCAAATGTTTCCTCAATGTCCTAAAAGTGATCTTTAACAGTAGAACTGGATGATTTTGTGTTACAGAAACCAAAGAGGAGCCTGGGTCCAGTGTTTCTATAGGAGGGAGATACAGTGCTCATCTGTCCTGATTTTGTAATATGTACAAGTCTTTTGAGGTAATGTCTAAGAAATAGTCGAGCCCGTTCTGCCACTGGAGAAGAATTCCTACAGCTTTCTACCAGTTTCATCTTATACTACTTTCCCAGTAAGTTTCTCTAGAATTAAATAGACTGTGAAATAGAGTCTAAAAAACTGTAAAAAGACTACCAGTTTTCAGTTAAGTTTTAGAATTCCTGGTGTGATATTCAAAGAAACCAAGTCGGGTATCTTTTTAAATACAGTTTGCCATGGCATGGGTTTTCTACAGTGACATGAGGGTTATACCATAGCTTAGGAACCAGACCTTCCTGTGCTTATCGGTGCAGGGAATGAGGGCACATGAAGTCAATGTCTCTAACTGTTTGTTTTCTCCTTGTCTTCTCTTGAAACAATAAGGACGCTAACAAAGAATAAGTGTTCCCAATGACACAACTTTTTCACTGACATACTCTTGGGGAATTGTATCATCTTAAAGCTGGAATTGTCATGACACACTACTCACTCCTCTTTGAGTAAGGAATTTACATTGTAGTATGAGAACATGGTGTTGTTCTTCACATAAACAGGATAGGTAACAGCAGCCCACCTCCAGTTAAAGGACATCCACCTGTTATTGTCAGAAGACTGGTAGGGAGGAGGTTTTGCTTCAAATTAGAATGAAGAGTCAAATCTGGGTCTTGAACATCCTGGGAATGACTGTCTAAGAATTCTGCTCTGCATCCCAAAATTTGTAAAAGTTATTTATAGTTGTTTTTAATTTTAAGGTCCATTATTCTAAGAACACTAAAGGGGGTGCTGGTCATTTTGTATATGCATCTCTGACAGTCTTCAAATGGTTTGTTTCTATAAACCGCAGCATATTTGCTGTAACAGAATTCATTACTGCATTGAAAAATAATTAAATATTTCTCCCAAATTATCAAAGGAAAAAAACCCCTAACCTCCTGAAACATGTAACTTTCACCCACCCCCCAAAGGCAACCAACATAGTTTAAAATTAAGAATGAGATTGGCTAAATGTCTTGGATATGATCAACCTCTATCTGATCCACTTTCTCCAGAGTAATTTTTACTGTAAACTAATCTGTAGTCAGTTCTTCAACGTTATCAAAATCACTAATGTACCTTTTCCAGCAGCATTGTTGTCAAAGATTTTGCTGATGCTGATGCTTCTCAGGGCATCCAGTGACTCACTGTCTAAGATGTTCTGATAAGTGAACACACCATACCTGAAAACCCTCCCTGTACGCAAACTCAGTCCAGCTCCCATACTGGACCTTGACACATGGTGTGTGTTGAACACATGTATATTTCGTTAGGGCAGAGGTTATAGTAGACTAGACAGGGGTATGTCAAATTTTGCCATTTTTTCTTCATTGCTGGCTTTAAGTTTGGTGAAACCATGGGGTTGAAAAACACAGCCTCTTTGCATCTAGCTCCTCTCTATCATATTCAGAATTTTAAAAATGTGTCCTATCATTTAAATATTTATCTTCAAAAGGGATTTCTTAATTTACCACTTATTTTGAATCTATTTGTAGCTAATATTCATCCTCAGTTTTCTCATGATCAGTATAAACCTATCTCTCTTGAGTCAGTCTGTTAATCTGAAAGGCTTGTGTTTTTTCCTCTGCATTTTATTCCACTTTGCTTTTTTTCCAGTCAGTTTACAAGCAAGTATCTCTAAACCATTAGTCTGAGCAACTTGTCTGAACCAAGGGGACATGGTAGCCTTTATCTATAAAAATATGGCACATATACTCTCACCTATGTTGCTAAATTAATCTCACAAAGACTATTTCTGCAATAAGACTTTAGCCAGTAGCAAGAGTAGCAGCATGTGACTTGAAAGAGATTGCATATCTCATACTATAAAATACACTTTAGATAAAGTATCTTAGCTGATGGCACTTTGATGTGGAAATCTGTACTGTTACATCACAGACTACTACACGCACTCCTGAGATTATTATTTTTGAATTAAAACTGTGAAAGAAAGCCTAATGAGGTTAAGCTTTATAGCTCAGCTTCCTAGAAAATGAAAGATTATTTCTGGACTTCTGTCTATTTTATTGAGAACTTAACCACTGAGGTTTCCAGAGAACACTGACGCTTTTTAATTCAGTACAAATTGCAGAATTTACCTAGGTATTAAAGGCCAAGAATAACAAACAAAACCTTTAATCTTTGTTCAGGAGAAACAAGTAACAAATATGGCAAGGAACTTAACTGCAGCACGAGTCACTCTGACTGATGACATAAAGCGTGAAGGGCTGATCTTTAACCGGTTTAGTGTGAAGTGTTTGGAACTATATTTTAGACTAGCTAATAACTGTTCCAGTGTATTCCTGTTTGGTTTTAAATGTAAAAAGCTACTGGGCTAGAAGGAATGTTTGCTGTTATTAAGGTTGAGGGGGAATGGGGTAGAAAATCGAAGTACTGGCTGAGATTATTTTAGTACCATTTTTTGTAATTGGAAAGTACAAATTCAACAATCTGCGTGTGAGAAAAGATTGATTTCAATTTGTTTCATCTTTCCAAAATGTATTGGGGGAAAAAGTTTCAAAATTGGTGATACTTTCTCTTTCAATATTTTGAAGACAAAAATAGTTTGAAATAGTGATGTTATTTCATAACATAAACTGAAATAAATAACATTTAAAAGTTCAAAACTGTGATAACCCAAACCAATCACTGGGCATGGCTTTCTGTTGCTATTATTGAAATTTTAAGTGTTCCCCACTTCAAACAGAGAAAATGTGCAAAATCTCAATTCATCCTCTGGAGTAAAAACCTAACCTCTGATTAGTTAGGGTATATATATGTTCTTTGAATGAAGAAACTATTAAAAATGTTATTCTTCATCTCAAAATAATATTGAGGTTATATGTCAGATAGTTCATTATCTTCTAGCAATAAGGAATATTGATTAGAAAAACAAGCAAAGATTAGAGGAAAATAGGTTAATAAGAGGACATTCTATTAATAGTTAAGTAGCAATAATTTTAGAAATAAAATTATCCTTAGATTTTTTAAAAACTATACTGATATTCAAGACCACTAAGAGAGTGTCTTTTCCTAAAACATTCCATTTTTCTTTTCTTAATGCATCACTGTGTTTACAGTTCTCATCCCTTGGATGCACAGGGTAGTACGAATTAATTTTTTTCCTGAGGCATCAAAATGCTATTAAACACAACAAAAGTAGGAAGTATCTAATTTCCATGAACAGACTCAGGAATGCAGATATTGCCTCACTATTTGCTGGAATATATTCTTTGCCCTCTTTATTTAGTATTGAATGAGAAATAGAAAAATACCCTGTTGCCTGAACAAAATGCTGGGAACATAACTAGTTCTGTTCAACAGACACATGTTAATACTTATCTTTATTTTCCTTCTAATTTTCATGAACAACTATCAAAATTCTAAGGCAAAATATGTAGCATGTATATGCTAGTATAATTTAGTATATAATACCCCATACGTATTTGCTAGCACTGTGTAATTTAAGCTGGCTAAAATTACATCCCAGAACATTGTTTGAAACAAGAAAGTAAAACCAGCAAGTAGGCTGTGCACAAAGAGGTGACATAAAAAGATGTTGCTACTGAGTTTGGATTGGTGTTGTGGTACATTACTGAAGTAGAGCTGTCTCTTGACAGATACTCATACTTAGTTATATATGTACTGGAGTACGCAACACACAAATGTGGAGTGCCTGTTTCTTATTTAACAGAGCAGATTGAAAAAGCCTGGCAAAATTAAAAAGCAATATATGTTAAATATAGGATGGAATATGCTATAGAATATAATTTGCACATAAGTATAGTATAGAACATGGGATTTCAAATCAGAAGGCAACTGGATATGGCAATAATGTTTATGGTATATGTACCTTTGGATTTGGGATAATAATCATCCTAAGAAGAAGATGATAGATGTAGAGGAAATAGTACTAAGTGGTTAATTTCACAAACACTGGAAAGAGCTTGAAAGTCTGTTTGAATCAGAAGCCACCATTGAATTTAAATCTGGGATGTTACTCTTTACATACTTATCTAAATATGTGTGTGTATGTACATGTGTGTATATTCAGTTATGTAGACATGCACACACAGTTCAAAAGCTGATGCAACTACTGAACATTGGTGACATTTTCTGATGTTGAGATGGTTTTTCATGATATACGCATTTGACCACAGCTTTTGCTGGAAAAACAGTAAGGAAGAAGAAGAAAAATTGTGGCTTTCGAAAGAAAATAAAGGCCAGACATGATCTTGCAATATTCATCAAAAGACTAAAATAGTTCCAAATGGACAGTCCAAAACTTCTGATCATCCAGAGGCGCTGAATGTTCATAAATGATAGCTGAAATTTGGAAAAGATGACATTAATTGCCCTGCAGGCTGTCTCTTTGCCATTTTAATGCATTTTACCAATTTGCTGTCATTTTTAATATTGATTTACAAGAGATACTTTTACACTTAAGCTCCTAATTTTCAGAGCCTCTCAACAATCACCATATACTATTGAGTTAGTTCAGTTGTTACCACTCCTCAGGTGAGAGTGAAGCATGCCATATACCTTTATTTATCTTTGCTTATCTTCAATTAACATTGAGCATATACTTACTGTGTTTTCCTTCTTCACTCATTTATGTGCCACTATTTACACACATTGTGTTATTGTATAAAGTATGAAATATGTTTTTGTACACATTCAAGTCTCTGTCTTGTAGGAAATTTACAAAATATTAATGCATGGGAATACTTAGGAGACAGCATAAATTTAACTTGGTTTTACAGCTAAACTAGCCAGCTACAAATCAACCATTGAACATTTTGTCCAGCACTATCTGGGGCCAAATGTATGCAGTATTTCTTGACTAGAAGCTATATATGCTATTATGGTACCATTCACTCTGCAGAAATTATTCTGACACTAGTTAAGAATCACTATGTATAACTCTAAGTACTAATCTACAAAATTCGTATAATGCAAGATCTTAGTTATGATAAAATTTGGATGACTAATTTATAGTCATCTCTAGCTTCACAGTCGGATCAGGTTTACACATCTGATGTCTCTTTGTCCTATACACAGAGTGGATGAGGGAAAGGCTGAAGTACTTAATGCCTTCTTTGCCTCAGTCTTTAATAGTCAGACCAGGTATCCTCAGGGTATTCAGCCCCCTGGGCTGGAAGACAGGGATGGAGAGCAGAACAAACTCCCCGTAATCCAGGAAGAAACAGTTAGCAACCTGCTACACCACCTGGATGCTCACAAGTCTATGGAGCTGGATGGGACCCAGCCAAGAGTGGGGGTGCTGGTTGACAGCCGGCTGAACATGAGCCGGCAGTGTGCCCAGGTGGCCAAGGTGACCAACAGCGTCCTGGCCTGTATCAGGAATAGTGTGGCCAGTAGGAGTAGGGAAGTGATCGTGCCCCTGTACTCGGCACTGGTGAGGCCGCACCTCGAATCCTGTGTTCAGTTTTGGGCCCCTCACTACAAGAAGGACATTGAGGTGCTGGAGCGTGTCCAGAGAAGGGCAGCAAAGCTGGTGAGGGGTCTGGAGCACAAGTCTAATGAGGAGCAGCTGAGGGAACTGGGCTTGTTCATTCTGGAGAAGAGGAGGCTGAGGAGAGACCTTATCGCTCTCTACAACTACCTGAAAGGGGGTTGTGGCAACGAGGGTGTTGGTCTCTTCTCCCAAGTAAGTAGCGATAGGACAAGAGGAAATGTCCTTAAGTTGCGCCAGGGGAGGTTTAGATTGGATATTAGGAAAAATTTCTTCACTGAGAGGGTGGTCAGGCATTGGAACAGGCTGCCCAGGGAGGTGGTGGAGTCGCCATCTCTGGAAGTGTTTAAAAAATGTGTGGATTTGGTGCTTCAGGACATGGTTTAGGGGACATGGTGGCACTGGATTAATGGTTGGACTTGATGATCTTGAAGGTCCTTTCCAACCTAGTGATTCTGTGATTCTGTGATTCAGCTTCCACAGGTTCAACTTCCAACAGAGCTAATTGCCACCGAGTTGTAAAGTGTACTACTTGTTGTAGTGTCTAGCCCAAATCCTATTAAAACCAAAAGGAATAGATTCAGCTGGTCCTAGCTGAGTTACTGGTGTTAATATTACATCAATTTAATGTAACCATGGACACGTCTGTTCTTTAGCACAAGTTATGATTCATATAATCTTCATGATGAACTTTTTGGTGTTGAAGATTTATTGGATAATATCATAGTTTCTGAAATATATAGAGTCTCTCAAAAGACAAAATCCTGTTTAAAGTAATTTTCTGTATAAATGATTATTGACAGAGAATGAAGAGTACATGAGAATAGATCATGGACATCACAGGCTCTCAGGATGGCTAATGCTGGAAGGTAGCTCTGGAGATTTGGCTCAAAGCAGAGTCATCTAGAGCAGGTTGATCAGGGGCCCCTCTAGCTGGGTTTTTGATATATGCAGTGAGAGACTTCACAGCCTCTCTGGGCAATCCTTTCCCATGTTGCTCCCCTCTCACCATCAAAAATTTCTGTTTAAATAGAATTTAATGTAATTCTGTTCATACCCATTGTCTTTCGTCCTGTTGCTGGGCATCACTGAGAAGAGTCTTGGCTCCATCATCACTGAAACGTACTCAGTCTAGACTGTTGAAAGCTTGCCCAGGAGCTTCTGTTAGCCAGTAACATCCATCTTCATTAAACAAGAAATGACTATAAAGCCATATAGTTAATACATCTGCAAAAAAAAAAAAAAGAGCTTACACAGGTATGGCATTTTCACTGACTAGACAAGTTGGATATGAGCCTTTAGCCAGATGTTTTGTTCAGTAATACAGCAACATCTGTCCAAATATGTATTGGGATGTCAACACTGTAACAGCTGAACACCATAAAGTGAAACTGCCTAGGTTTCAGAGTGCCATAAACTGGAGTCCCAACCTAGACACCCCCGCCCCTCCCCAGCTAAACAGCTGAGCTGGGAATTAATTCTTTTTTTCCTACTGCCTCAGTAAGGAAATTCAGACTCTCCTCCCCTCAGTAAATCCCTTCTCCAGCTTCTTGATCGTCTTCTAGCACTGTTTGGATACCTGTTGTGGCAGTACCAGCAGGGAGTGAAAGATGGGACCTATCGGGCCTTTCCCAGCTTGTAGGAGCAGGAAATGGCTGAGCCATTTCTACATTATTTATGCAACATGAATGCAGAGGAAAGACTGAAAGAATAACCCCAGCTTATACAATACCAGCCAGGCAAACCCAGCAGATGTGTGCCTGACACCTGTTTGGTTTTCCCCACAATTTTCTTACTGTTTCTTTAACAATTATAGAGTTATATGAAGTCACCAGATATGACATATGAACCTGAAATTACTTTATGAAGTTTAGCTAAAATAGATGAAGTTCAGTGCTGAGTAGATGGTGATGAAGTCTGGGGAAGGTGCTAGACAGTTTAATGTCAGGCACTCAGACTGATTCTGCATTGCTGGAAGGACTCCCTGCCACATCAGGATGTGCAGCACAAATCTCACACGTGCACACATCCAAGGATAATGTTATTAAGAAAATTTAAACCCAGTGCAAACCACAGATTTTATGTGATTTTGTCCAAAAGAGATAAATGCCTTGGTCTGAAGCTCATTCCTTCTGTCTGCTAAATTATTTTGAGACCACCTTGGACTTTAGGGGTTATTTGGAAAGAGGAGGACACTTTTACATTATGGTAAGTTGGCCATCTTGAGGCAATTGGTCAGCAAAAGTAAATCAGGATTTGAACATTCATTTTTCTACCCTCTTCTTCACAAAGCACCAATATTTTTGAATGAGATTTTAATTTTTACATTTTGATTAATCAAGAACTCCTGTCATCACATGTGGGTAAGACATTTACGTTTCTCATTGGAAGAAGCCAAATATATTTGCAAAATATATTTGGCCACTGCTACCAAAACACTTTACTGTTTCATATTGGCCATTGATGGGATTGCCTCTGCAGCTAAAAATGCGGCTTTACTGTAAAAGCCAGCAGATAATGAAGGAGAAAGAATGGGAGGAGGTGACCTAACTGAAGAAATAAAGCAGGTTATCATTATAAATACATATCTCACTGGCTGGGGAATGAGGCTTTCCTGTTACCTGGGTGTAAGCAGAGGGCATAGGAAGTATACCCTTAAATATAGAATGCACACTATAAAGCCCATGTTCCCTTCTGCCTTTTGTTCCTTTCATTTGATGTGTGGACATACTGATTTGCTTATTGTTTAAATGCAGGCATGCACTGTTGAGGAATTCAGGATATCAAATTTTTTTTATTTTTATATTATATATATATTTTTATATTTATTTATTTATTATTTTTGTTATATTTTTTAAATTTTTATTATTATATTCTTTTTCTGTAGCAAATGAGAGATAGGAGTTACTGCTATAAGAATTAAGGAATTAATAACCCTTTTTATTACTTCTGCCCCTTCTGTTGGCCCTCTTCTTTGATTTTTCATCTCTTTGGTGCCATTTCTTTATATTTCAGAGGGAATTCCAGAGCTGAGTTTTGTCCTGTTGAAAGAAATTTATCTGATGGCTGTTGAGGAATTTAAATGTAGTAAGTTTCTGCAAAGAAATGCCCAATGCTATTATGACTCTATATTTATATCTCTACCTCCACAAAAGCCAGTCCGTATAATATCAGTTAGAAAACCTTTCAGTGCTGCTAAAATTTTCAAGTTAACAACAAAATACTAATAAAAATATCAGTAGATTAAACAAAAATCATTAATTATGAAAATACCCTCTCATATATTACAGCATATTAAAACATAAACCAAAGTTACTTGTAATGTGTGCAATTTTTACTTCTGCTCATCATTTGTGGTTCCACATCACCAGGCAAGATTCATAAAACTTTGAAGAGACACTGTGTTTTATGTGGGCGTAATAGATGCTTTCCATGAGCAGAGCGATCTCACGAATTGCAGACACATGCCTGTTCTCCTTTCCAGCCTCCAGAGTAATGTTTCTTTGGGGACCAGATTTCACAGGGCCTGTTTTGATCCTGTCTTCATGCTATGCTTGTTGATGCCATCTGAGTGAGTAGGGCCAAGAGACTTCTGATGTGTTTAAAATTCTCAACAAAATCGGGAAGACCAAAAATGTATCTTCTAGATACATTTTTCTAAGATAAAAATAAATACATCTCCCTCTATGAATTTTAAAAAGAAAGACATTAATTGATGTCAATGTATTTTGTTTGTTTTGCTGTACTGTAGAACTAAAATATTATTTAGAAAGGTAGTAAGCCTTAACATCTCAATATTTTAAGAAAAAGCTGCATTGTGGAAGAGATGTTAGTGAATACGACTATGATAATTTGTGTTTGTAGTGTTCATGCTTTTACAGCCATACCTTAGACTATAGGTTAGCAATGATTATCTAGTTGAAAGTATTGACATACGTAACACCGTGACAGTTCGGAACACTTGTAAATATGAGTACTTGTAGCTGTGCACAATGCCTACTGGTAGCTTATACCCTCTCTTTCTCTTACACTGTAAAGTTAGCATGGATAAAAACAACTAGAATTATGTCTACAATTGTTCCTTTGAACCAGCTCCTTTTCTGCAAATGATTCTCACAAGATGCTTGCTGCCATCTCAACAGTCACGCTCTTAAACTGTCTGTTGCAAAATAAAGTCAAGCTCAGCCTTTAGAAGGACCACTTTATTTGGCAACACACTTTTTTTTTTTCTTTTGCAAATCTTTCCTTCAATTACTCTGTGAGTCCCATTTCATTTTCTAAGCTTATACATATTTTAAATATTACTCTCATCACATGGATATCTACTGTCAATGGCCATGGTTCACCACACATCAAACAAGCATCAAATTTCCCTCCTCAAGGTCCTGTCCTGTCACTTCAGGGGAAGTAGTGCAGATGTACAGAAATAAGATGCATCAAATGGTCATGGCTGCAGGCAATATGGAAGAGGCCTTAGTGGACCACCATCTGAAGCTGTTTTAATCAGCCACAGCACCTTTGGCTGTAAGGGAGATACGTCATTTTACACTGCCTAGGGATTCACTTCAGAATGAGATGTGGTTGGGGTTTTCCTTTAAAGTGAGTTATTTATCCATCTGTAATATGTCACAACAACCTTATGCAACACTATAAGCTTGGGGAAAGGTAGCCAGAAAGCTGCCCTGCGTAAAAGGACCTGGGGGTGCTGGTTGACAGCCGGCTGAACATGAGCCAGCAGTGTGCCCAGGTGGCCAAGAAGGCAAACAGCGTCCTGGCCTGTATCAGGAATAGTGTGGCCAGCAGGAGTGGGGAAGTGATCGTGCCCCTGTACTCGGCACTGGTGAGGCCGCACCTCGAATCCTGTGTTCAGTTTTGGGCCCCTCACTACAGGAAGGACACTGAGGTGCTTGAGTGTGTCCAGAGAAGGGCAACGAAGCTGGTGAGGGGTCTGGAGCACAAGTCTTATGAGGAGCAGCTGAGGGAACTGGGGTTGCTTAGTCTGGAGAAGAGGAGGCTGAGGGGAGACCTCATCGCTCTCTACAACTGCATGAAAGGGGGTTGTGGCAACGAGGGTGTTGGTCTCTTCTCCCAAGTAACTAGTGATAGGATGAGAGGAAATGGCCTCAAGTTGCACCAGGGGAGGTTTAGACTGGATATTAGGAAAAATTTCTTTACTGAGTGGTCAAGAATTGGAACGGGCTGCCCAGGGAGGTGGTGGAGTCACCATCACTGGAGGTGTTCAAAAAAACGTGTAGACGTGGCACTTTGGGACATGGTGGCATTGGGTTGACAGTTGGATTTGATGATCTTAGAGGTCCTTTCCAACTGTAATGATTAGATTATTCTATGTATAACTGTGCAACCACCAGGTAATTAATATATATAAAGTGACTAGGAAGAGGAATACCTTTCTGTTTAACTTCGGGTTTTTTTCCTTTCCTCAGATGACTTTCTAGTTTACAGACAGACATGTAACATTGGACTTTATCTCTCTTTCTCCTCAGTATCTCTACACCATACAAAGCAATGCCATGCACAGACATTTGACCTAGCTGTGAGCAAAATTTCTTGGGTGCTGGCAGCAACATGACCATATTCTGATGCATGAGCTGAGTCTCCTCTGGGTGGAAAATTAGCCCTCTAGGATTGCTCCACTAAATCACCAATGTGGGTCCAAGGACTGAGGCTAGCTACTGTACAGCTCTGTCATACTTTTGACCTATGTTCAGATCAAGAACTTCAAAATTATGAGAAGCATCTGCTTATTCTTTGTATGTCTTGGGGACAGTAAGAGAAACTGATGTGACTAAAGCTTTAGATTCATGTGAAATAATTAAAAAATCTTTTGAAAAACTAGAAACATTGCAGTCTCTTTTTTTCTTTTTTGTATCACAGCGGTAGTGAACTATTGCTGGTGAAATTTCAGACTGACATTTATTTAATACAACAACAATTCATAGGGAACATCTGGTCTCTTTTCTTCCTGTCTGTCTGAGCTTTGCCTTGGTGGGTGGTAAAAAAGTACAAGGGAAAATAAAGCATACCATCTGCCTCCTTTTGTGTTTGCCCATAATATGTTTTCACGTTATTTATTCACTAAGCACAGTCAAGAGCTTCAGTGCAGTAAAAAATATATTGCAAGATAGATTTGACTTATGGCACAGCTTCTATAAACATAGTCCTATAAACTGCGGAGTAGCCTTGATGCACCGGGCAGCATGGTCTGGACGGCTTTCAGTCTGGTTGCGAACCTACTTGGGGAGTTATGTGGAGTAACTCTATGCCATTATGAAAATGGAAGGGACATCCAGTGTGATTCTGTAAGGATTGCTCTGACTCTGCTGCCATTCAGCATTTATGTTAATGGCCACTTGCTAATAGGGAGTGAAAAGAGCCAGGAAGTATCTACTCGTGTGTTAGCTGAAAGGTTTTGAAATTACATGATGTGGAGAAATTTGAGAAATAGTCTGAAAAAGATAAATTAGCATTTGACGTGGACAAACGTTGAGTCCTGGCCTTGGCAGGGATAAACAGGTATGCAGCGGTAGGACGTACTATTGGCACTGTAGCTGCCTATGGGTTCAGAGGGCTCTGGATTGTAAACGGAACATGAGGCAGCACTGATATCTTACAAGCAAACATGATCCTGGAAAACAGAATGAAGAATAATTTGAGATAAGCAACGTACACTTGTCCTATGCAAAATGAGTAAAGCATTAGTCTAGAGTCAGTTGCCTCATTCTGAGGGAGCCTTGGACCACCTGAAAACATTTAAGTAGGATACAACTTCTAGGCATTCAGAAAATATTTCCTAGAGAAAAGACCTGAAAATTCAAGATTGTTTAGAGTAAAGAAGAAATGGTGGAGGTGTATGTGAAAGGATTGTCAATTTTGTAAGACATATAGTAGAATTTTGTTGCAGCAATGAAGACTCAGACCAGGTGTAAGGAAATACTTCATAACCAGAAAGAAGACCAACCTCTGTATAGGCTCTCTGGGGAGAGTGACAGAGCTTTATCCATGCAAGTTTTCACAGCTATGATAGAGAAATGTTGAGAGATATATTTGTATGGCTGGTCTTACCTTGCCTGTATGAATGAACCAAATACTATCTTCTACGGATCCTTCTAGATTCACATTTCTGGATCTTGACAGCAAATTAGCCTTCAGGCATAATTCAAGAATTGTTCCTTTTTTAAATAAACATAGTTAAAATTAGAGTAAATATAAAGGCATAGAGAGCTACTTTAACATTTTTGTTGCTTTGTTTTCCCTCCATTAACCGTTTTACTGTTAAGCTACTAGTTTACTAAAACAATTTTACTGTTACTAAACTGTTCTGCGTCAGACTGTAAATGGCTTACAGTCCTGGCACTTGGCCATCAACTTACTATATTTATGTTCATTTTGACCTGTAAGACAATTATTTTTCCCAGAAAAATAAGGCTGAGAAGATTGTGGTTCAAACTAACACACAGAAGCCAAGATAGTCTTTGTAGTAAATTTTAGGCACTTGAAAATTATAGAAGAGAACTGGTGACCCTTTTAGGAGTTTGGAAAAAGAGCTAAGACAAGCCTTTAATGCATACATTTCTTCAGTGAACATTTTCCAAGAAAAGAATAATAATCATAATAAAGTAATGCAACTTTATAACCTAGTTATCAATAAAACATATATGTATATTAAGATGAATCAGCCACGCTCAGTTATTTAATATTAATCAGAAAGATAGAGCATTATTTTATTCTACCTAAGAATTTTGAAAAATTCTAGATCCCAGAATTATAGCAATTTCTTTAGATGTCTCCTTTTTCTGCTATGAGTGTAGCGACTCTGCAGATTTTGCCAAATGTCCTGAAACTCACATGAATAATTCCCTTGCAGGAATTGAGCTATGAGTTTTGTGACTGGAAGAGATGGCATCATTCAATTATGCAGCTGAAGTACTTCCTTAGTAGGTTGGGAAGGCTCACCAGCCCTGGAACAGCTAACTTTATTAAATCAGTTTTTATGTATTTGTGTGGGTGGGTCAAATAATGCTCTGGTGTACAATGTGGAATGTTGTATTGGGTCTGGCTGAGATGGAGTTTATTTTCCCCATAGCAGCCCTCATGGTGCTGTGTTTTCTATTGGTAGCTAGAAAGGTGTTGGTAACACACCAGTGTTTTGGCTACTGCTGGGCACTGCTGGAACAGCATCACAGAATCACTAAGGTTGGAAAAATCCTTTAAGATCATCAAATCCAACCACCAAGCCAACACCACAATGCCCACTAAACCATGTCCCAAAGTGCCACGTCTACACATTTTTTGAATACCTCCAGAGATGGTGACTCCACCACCTCGCTGGGCAGCCTGTTCCAATGCTTGACCACTCTCTCAGTAAAGAAATTTTTCCTAATATCCAATCTAAACCTCCCCTGGTGCAACTTGAGGCCATTTCCTCTCGTTCTGTCACTAGTTACTTGAGAGAAGAGACCAACACCAACCTCACCACAACCCCCTTTCAGGTAACTGTAGAAAGCGATAAGGTCTCCCCTCAGCCTCCTCTTCTCCAGACCGAACAACCCCTGTTCCTTCAGCCGCTCCTCGTAAGACTTGTGCTCCAGAGCCCTCACCAGCTTTGTTGCCCTTCTCTGGACATGCTCCAGCAACTCAACATCCTTCTTGTAGTTCTTGGGGCCCCAGGATTCAAGGTGCGGTCTCACCAGTGCCTCCATCCTCCTGCTGGCCACATTATTTCTGATAGAGGCCAGGACGCTGTTGGCCTTCTTGGCCACCTGGGCACACTGCCAGCTCATGTTCAGCCGGCTGTCAACCAGCACCCCCAGGTCCCTTTCTACCGGGCTGCTCTCCAGCCACTCCTCCCCAAGCCTGTAGCGTTGCATGGGGTTGTTGTGACCCAAGTGCAGGACCTGGCACTTGACCTTATTAAACCTCATACAGTTGACCTCTGCTCATCGATCCAGCCTGTCCAAATCCCTCTGCAGAGCCCTCCTACCCTCCAGCGGATCAACACTCCTGCCCGACTTAGTGTCATCTGCAAACTTACTGAGGGAGTACTCGATCCCCTCATCCAGATCATCTTTATATCAATAAAGATATTAAACAAGACCAGCCCCAAAACAAGCCCTGGAGAACACCGCTTGTAACCGGCTGCCAACTGGATTTAACTACATTCGCCACAACTCTCTGGGCTTGGCCAACCAGGCAGTTCTTTATGAGTGCACCTGTCACAGCCACAAGCCACCAGTTGCTCCAGCAGAATGCTATTGGAGATGGTGTCAAAGGCTTTACTAAAGTCCAGGTAGACAACATCCGCAGCCATTCCCTCATAAAGGAAATCCCTTTCCCCTCATCAAGGCTGTCTCTCCAATATTCCCCCCCGCCAGTAGGCTGGGGGTGGGCAATATCCTGGGAAGGGACACAGCCAGGAAAGCTGACCCAAACTGGCCAAAGGGATATTTCCCTACCATATGATGTCTGCTCAGCAATAAAAGCAAAGAGAAGGGAAGAGGACGAGGAGCATTCATTATTAGAATGTTTGTCTTCTGGAGCAACCGCTATGCATTTTGAAGCCCTGCTTTCTTGGGAAGTGGCTGGACATTGCCTGCTGATGGGAAGCAGAGAATAAATCTTTTGTTTCCCTTTGCTTCTGTGCATGGCCTTTGCTTTTGCTTTATTAAGCTGCCTTTATCCTGACCCACGAGTTTTTTTCCATCTTATTTTCTCCCCCTCCCTGTCCTGCTGGGCAGGGGAGTGATAGGGCAGATTGGTGGGCACCTGGCATCCAGCCAAGTTCAACCCACCACAAATGTAAATGGCAACAATAAATTAGAGAATTCCTGGGCTATTTAAATTCCTCAATATAAACATTTAGCTGGGAAAGTTCTTCGAGCTATGAAATAATTCTGATGCATGTTCAAAATCATAACAGAGTCTGGGACTTTTAAAAATTTTTACCTTTTTTTTTGCTTGCAGCTACATTTACTGTTTGAAATGAGTTCTTTCAGTAAATATGTCAAATTTTATTTTTCCTTAAACTGACCTGATTTTTAATAGAACTAAAAATTGCATTGCTTTCCAAGTTGGTAATACAAATCTGAGTCAGAAGGTGCAGGTAGGAATATTGAGGTAGTTTTATAAGTGCTTTTAAATACTCCTTTTCACCCTTCACTTATTATGGTCCTATTCATTTTTTTTCTAAAAAATAAATTATTCAACTTAGTTTGGCTTAATATTATCGCAATAGCATGTTATATGTTGAAAGGTGTCTTCTACAAACACATCTGATAAACTTGCTGCTTGGATCAGAAGGGGTTTTTTTGGTTTTGGAAAACAATATAACTCAAATAAACTGCATTAATGCAATGACAGGATTTCTAGAGACATAACTATACTTATTAATTTTCCCTGTTAAAAAATGTATTGAATAAATATTTAACTTTTCATACTATGGTTTACAAATTTTTTTTCATTAAAAGACCATTGCAGTGATGCATTTCCCCCCTTCCAGCTCTGTTGCACCTGAAACTCTCAAAAAGCCTTGGCCTTGGAACAAAGAGTTTGGCGGTTGAGAGCCCCCTGACCGTGCCAAGCACTCTTGCCTAGCTAAGGTAGGGAATCGTATTGACCATCTCAGGACTATCAGTTGCGGGAGTAACTAATCCTCCCTTGAGAGCCCTGCAACATCTTTCGTCTAATTGTGACTTGGGCAGAGCAGCACCAGCATCGCTGGAATTTCGAGAATTCCAGCAATTACCAGCAAATGATTGTGGCAAGGATGGAAATTTACTGATGCCTGAAGTCGATCATCTCCCGACCCTGTAAAGAGCAGTTCTCTGTGAGACGCTTTGAGCTCTCCTGGACTGCAGCAGCCACTCACCAGCTTCTCCCTCTGCGTGGGACGCCTCTCAGAGCTCACGAACTCTCAAGTTTGCGAAGTTTGGAAGACCGTCGCCAAAAACCGACAACAGATCTGGGCTGAAACCCCAACGTTACTTGAGGCTCAACCCTCACCCATTGAGAAATGCAGAGGCGTTTGATGTGAGTATTTCACTGCACTCAAGGGGAATTTTTAACCAACACAACTTTGTGTATATTTCTTCACATGTCTCTATGTTTATATCTGTGTGTGTGCAATTAGTGAACCTTGTTTTTAGCTAAGTTGTTGTATTATTAAGCTTTATTAGAAAATTGTAGAATTTAGTGTAATAAAATAGTGTTACAAAATAGTGTTAGCAAATTTTAAATTGCTACTATTCCACAGTAGGTTGCTGCCATTCTAAAGTTATTCAAAACACAAAAATCATACTTTCAACCATCACACCAAGATGCCTGCACTTAATTCCTTTAGTCATAAACCGTTGACCAAGTCTGAGACTCAGAGTGGATTCATCTGCACCCAGACTCCTCTCTGAGAAGGACTGTAGGGAGTAAGGGGGTCCACTTTGAACCTCCTGACTCAACAGGAGGGTCTCCGTCATCTTCTTTCCCTAATTCATATGTAAATCATACCAATCCAATTCTGGCTTGTTTTCCCTGACCTTCTGTAAATCATTTTTCTCCATCCACATACAAATCATTCCAACCCAATTCTGGTTTGATTTCTATCTGTATGTTTTTCCATAAGTAATAGAGTGGACCTTGCCATCGAATTCTGTTAAGTCATGCTTTTTACAAATATATATTAAGATCGTTTGCTTTCCAATGTCTTTGTCAGTGATTCTTTAAGCAGCTGAAACGACTCATTCACGACAAATTGGCATAGTCAGCAGGATGGCAAGTAATATCACTGATTACTTACAAAAGCATGGAATAAACCTGAGTCCCAAATTCTCGGAAGAATGGGCTCATGATAATTGGCATGATTGTGAAGCTGTGGAAAAACAGCTAGAGGTGGCCAGCGGCCATAAGGGGGATAGAAAAGGAGAAGGAATTATTTGTCAAATATTAGGCTCTTGCCTTGAAGCTGCTTATCTGTATAAGAAGAATAAAAATAAAAGGGAGCAATACCTAAAGGAAGAAATAGAAGGCAGAAAAGCAGCTGAGTTAATACTGTCTTTGAAAATTGAGGACCTGCAGAAACAGTTACCGGAAAAAAAGGAGAAAAAACAGAAGTTGGAGAACAACTCTGAAATGACACTTATACAGGCTCCCCACCCCACTGACATTGTGCAGATTAAGAAATTAATTGTATCCCCTGAAAAGTGCGAAGGGAACACACGGGGTGACTCTGATCATACCAAACCAGAGAAAAATGATTCTTTAAATCCTTCAGATTCCCCTCTCCGTGAAGTCAGGCCCATTATAAAAACAGAGGAAACCACTGGACCTCAGGGTGGAGCAGGAGGTCATACCTCAAGAACGACCCCATTTGATCCAATTCAAATAGTTAATTTACAAGAATGCTATGGCCGTAAGCCAGGCGAGACTGGAGTTGAGTATTTATGGTGAGTGTGTCTAACTGGGGGAGATAGAATCTTAATAAACAGTGATGAAGCCAATAGATTTTGGGGTCCTGGTGTCTTTCTAAATGCTGGCCCTGAACCCCCAAATGATTCCCACTCTTTAACAAGCAGAGTGGCATACTGGGCTGGTGGAATAGATATACCGGAGAGAGGAGAGCCTCTTTTAATACCCATTAAATCTTTAAATGATATCTCCACAGCAATTACAAAGGCTGCCTGTATCCAGGCTATGAATGAACATGGCCCTCACAATGTTCCTATATCTGCAGTTGTAAATCATGAAATATTAAAACCGCTAATAAAGAGAGCCCCCACTGTACTCAAGACTTACCTCCTTGCAAAATGAGATGAAATTAGAAGAGATACAGATTTCAATGCCCTATTGGACAAAAGGAATATTGTTGATGAACAGGAAGAATTACTGCACAGAAGTCTCTCAACCTGGGAAACACTAATGCATGATATCATAAATCATGGGCGAGAAATGGGATGGGATGATTTATCTAACAAAACCAGAACTACAGGTCATAAAGATAAACAGCTTAAACAAACAGCTCAAAATAGCTCCCAAGAATCAGAGCCCATTGATCATAAGCCCAGAACTCAGAGTTGGAGAGAACTGTATAAACAAACATTAGCATTAGGCATTCCAAGTGCTGCAATTCAAAGACGATCCTGTAGCACTATCCAGAGTCTAATTCAGGCATTCCAGAGACATGGTCAGAGAGGAAACACTCTTAACACTGAGACGCCAACACCAGCTCTGACAGAGAATGATGACCCCTCCCTTCCCCAAAACTTGACCTCAAAAAACGAATAGTGCCTGGATGAAAACTGGGTCTGTCTGTCAAGCAAGTGGAATCATATCAATGCATAAATAACAATGGCCCATATATTTTGAACCCAGCTGGTTCTTTACAACAATTAATAAACGGTAGCACAAATTTCAGTATTAACACTAAAGGATGCTGAGAAGCTGGGTATACAACCTGGACGGCAAAGAGTTAAAATCACTGGGGTAAATGGAGCAAGTGCTGTTTGCCAAACTGCCAAGGTCAATTTACAGCTTCTGGTGAGAAGCATATGTCATCTGTTTGCTTTGTAGTTAACATCACAATGAAAATATTTTGTGATGTTTTGAACATAGGAACCTGGCATCTGCCGGGCGGCAGCCTGTGATCCTTTGCTTCAAAAATCAGCCCTAACCCTGATAAAATTCAGGAGGCTACAGTGCGGGTAGTCCGCTCAGCACCTGCATTCTCTTATTCAAAAATTCCTAATGTCCTGCAGTATCCAATTTCTGCTGCAGGATGAAGTGGAATTTCTGAGCTAATAGCAGATTTGGAAGGATGACAAATCACCTCCAGAACCCACTCCCAATATAATTCACCTGGCTGGCCAGTCAGAAAACCAGATGGGAGGTGGCAATTAACTAGTGATTAACAGCACTTAAATGTTAAAGCAGCCCCATTAACAGCTGCAGTACCTAATATTGCAACTCTAACAGCCACACTTCAAGCAGCCGCACACCCATGGATGGCAGCGCTAGATATAAAAGGTATGTTCTTTATGGTTCCCTTAGGAGAAACGGATAAAGAGAAATTTGCTCGTGCCTGGGAAGGTGTACAATACAGGCTCCCACATGGATGTAAACATTCACCCACGGTTGCTCATGCTGCGCTTGCTGAACTTTTACAGTCTCAGTCCCTCAGGATGTGACACTGTACCAATATATAGATGATACTCTAATCAGAGGGACCTCCCCTGAAAAGGTGGGGGAGGCAGCAACAGCAGTGTGGCAAGCACTATACCAAGCAGAAGTTGAAGTCCCACCTGAAAAATGTCAGGCACCAAGCAGAGAAGTAAAATTTTTAGGTACTTTGTGGATTGCAGGTAGTGCAGCAATTCCACCAGACACCATAAATAAAACAGAGCAATTGCAGATGCTCCAATCTCAAAGAATTGCAACATCTTATGGGTACTCTAGGATATTGGGAAAACATGTACCTGGATTTTCTATCATTTCTCATTCACTGTACTCACTTTTACAAAAGGGAAAACTATGGAAATGGGACCCAGAATATGAAGCAGCAATTACAACCTTAATACAGGAATTAAAAACATACCAGTCACTGGGATCAGTACACCCCCACGATCCTATTATAGCAGAATGGGGATGTGCTGAACATGGTGCTTACCATAATCTATTCCAAACTGCCCCGACACACCGGAGACCTGCATTATTCAGCTCAGCTGCATTTGAAGAGACAGAACAAGAGATATTCCAAATCAGAAAAGGGACTTTTGTCTTTAGTCCAAGCAGTCAAACGAGTTGAGAAAATACATCACGGACAACCCGTTCAGACTAGAGGGACGTTTAACCTGTTAGAAACAGTCCTTAAGGGAACTCCTCCCCCAGAAGGAATTGCACAGAAACCTGCAGTTCCTACTTGACAGGAGTAGCAGATGAAATGCAGTTAACCAAAGGACATACTAAAGCTTCCAAATTAGATGCCTACAAATGCAGACCCACTAGCATTGCAACAACCTTCAAAACCCTCACCAATTGTAGATGCACCTACTCTCACCAAGGGAACACCTGCAGAAAACATTTGGTCCACTGATGCCTCAGCGAAAAGGATAAATGGTAAATGGCAATACAGGGCTGCTGCATTAGAAATTGCCCCTGGCAAACAAATAACAGAAAAAGGTGAAGGCACTGCACAAGAGGGAGGATTAAGGGCAGTTATTCTAGCAGCACAAAACGGAGCAAAAGTCATATATGTAGACTCCTGCGCCATGTGGGCTGGTGTCATACAATGGCTCTGTCAGTGGGAATCTGAATCAATCAGAACTGGGAAGTGAATCGATCTCCAGTCTGGAGAACTCCAGACTGGCAATTATTATTAGGTATAGCCAGGAAAACTCCATTCAAGACGGGATAGGTGAAAGCTCATGCTAAGGGTAAGTCAGCCATAAGATGGAACCAAAAGGTGAATGAGTTAACAAAGATTAGAAAAATCACCTTAGATCCTGAGTAGTATCGATTTGGAGAATGCTTACATCAAAACCTAGGCCACCCAGGTAAAGAAGCACTTTTCTTAGCTGCATAAAGCAAAGGCTGGCCTATAAACAGAAAAACTTGTGAAACTATCTTTACAGAATGTCCCCAGTGTAGGTTAAAGCTACAAGCAGATCACCCTGCTGGGGCACGACTTCTACACATCAATGAAGGGAAAACTTTATGGTCTATATGGCAAATTGGTCACACTGGACCACTCAAATCCTCTGCGGGATACCAATATATCCTCACAGGAGTAGAAGCAATCTCCAGCTTGCTTATGGCAGCTAAGTGTCGTAAAGCCGATGGACAAAATACAATACGAGGACTACAGCCTACCTACCCCGGATGTCATGCGAAGGGATAACGGCTCGCACTTCTCATGCAAACAGGTACAAGAATGGGCAAAACAAGAAGGAATTCAATGGTTACTCCACACTCCACATTACCCTCAACCAAATGGGATGGTAGAAAGAGCCAATGGCTTCTTGAAAAAGAGCCTTGAGCCACACAAGGCCCAGTGGCATACTCCACTTTCCACAGTGCTTCATCAATTAAGTAATCTCACCCGGAGTCCTGTGAGCCGAGCTTTCTTTTCAAAGGCTGAGCCTAGTGCTCCACCTACTGAGCACAGAAAGTGTCCAACAACACTACAACCAGGACAACCTGTAATGGTTAACCTACCATCCATCAGCACTGTGCCCATGACTTTAATTAAATCTCGTGGCTTGTGTGCCTGGGAAGTTACTGACAGTAATGGTGCAAAACACAGAATCGGTGCTTGATGGATTTTTCCTGCATCATAAAAAGGGGTAACCCGTTCGGCCTTCCCCACCAAAACGTTCTCTTTCTTTTCTTTTACAGGAAAAAATGAATCTACACTGATGGCAACAACAACAGCAGAATGCCCTCAACCCAGCCTTGCTTTCCCTCTTATTCAGAATAAGTATTATCCTTCCAATTTGGGCACAGAATCTTTGGGACCATGCACTACTAAATTATACTGGACATGTTAAAGTTCAATCAAAAAATAAGGCAAATTTGAACCTTGCTACTTTAGTCATGCATAGAAACGAGGCCTATCTAAAGAGTGACTGGAGATGGGAGACAATATATAACCAAAATATTAATAACTCTCATAACAACAGTTATATTTTTCAAATATTATCACTTAAGACCACACTAGGGGAAGAAATAAAAATTAGGTGTCAGACAATCAACGAATCTACCCACAAAAACCCCACCAAAATTAAAATACATTATACCAATTTTCTGAACAAAAAGACAATGAGAAATCTTGCTATAAGATACCAGAATGAGATTGCTGGTACAATTTCACTTTTATACAACCTGTTCTTACACTCTGGGGTAAAGGTGTTGCAGAACTATTGTTTGATTTCATGATTATCAAACAGAAAATGTGGAATTCATGTATGAAGGGGTGGCCATGAGTTGATGCATACATACATTTTGATATACCTACACCCAATCTAAATTTATTAACAGTGGTACTACACAACAATGTCACATTCCACAGACAAGAGTAGATCATTAAAGATGAAAATGAAAACCAACTAATTCTATCTTTAAAGGGAACCAAAGGAGACACCATTTTGATAGGATGCTGGATCGAAAACTGCTCTAAATGCATGACAACTTTGCACATTATCGTAAACTGTTGAGGTAAAACAGCACAGACATGACTATATTTTCAAACACAAATGCTGGTACGCTTTTGCTATACCACATTCAGCACTCATATTGTGCCATTGGACAGACCCCCAGCTCTTGTTCCAGCCTAGGTTTTACAGACCCCAACTCTCATTCCAGCATAGGTTTTCAATTCAAGATTGATATCGAACAATCGTATTCACCAACTCAGCCTCCTCTCAAATTGTCTCCTCACATTTATAACACTGGTCCCTATATAATTAAAAGTACAGGGCAACAGCAAGTGTTATTCAACCCATCATGGTCTCTCAAATGAGTGGAACTGTCAACGCAGGTTGATACTACTGCAACTAAAGCTACCTGCTCACCATTCCTGAATACATCTTATACAGGATGGTTAGCATGGTTGCATGGACAAAACCTCACCTCTCCAAAATGATCAAGGAGAGGTGTGACAGGTATCTTGGGAACAGGACTGGGAGTATTGAACAACATATACACTGAAGTCCTAATTAACAAATTAACTGCTGCTACTGATGACCTAAACAAATTAGAACACTCACTAAAATCATCTTTATCATCACTGGGAGCGAATCAAAGGCTCTTATCAATCATTCCACCTCACTGGGAATGAATAGAAGAGAATGACCATCAATTAATTATAAACTCCCTTGGAGCAACCCAAGGTAATACTTTTTTTGCCTTGAGCTGTTTCCAAGCACAATTATGGATACAGTCTTTAGTAACATTAGAGGAGGAACCTTACGCACTGAAATTCGAAAGATAATCCGTGATAGTTAAACAAAATTTGAAAAGGAATTACAATCTTGGTGTCATCTAGTTAATTTCACCTATGACTCCACCATCAGGAAAGCCACAGCTTTTGTTTTGACAATACGCAATGCTTTGGTATACACCATATACCCAGTCATTGCACTGGGATTGAATTACCATGGAACCGTACTCTATCTGTTAGGACATAGAATATGGGACTGACAAAATGGAAACAAATGTCAAAATGCCAGCGTTGATGCATGTGTTGTAAGGGAACAACTGGGATTTATCTGTGAAAGTAATACCACCAAGGCTCAAGACATTTGTCTTGATGCCAGGCAAATAGTTTGTTATTTTGAATTACACCCCAATGAAATCCCTGAAACTGTGCTATATATATTGGAAATGGATATGTTTGTATACGAGCACTTTGTGATTCTGTATTTGCAGGTGAAACCATTGTAAAGACAAGTAACCATTCAGACATTTGTGTTCGTAACTTTACCAGAATTATGCGATGAGACTTTAATTATTCAGCTCCTGTTACATGTTATCAATTGTTACAATTTAACTATACATTCTATCAAGCTTTCTGCCTATCCCCGTTGGAATGAATCTCATGTTTGTGAGAAGGCTGTTACAACACTATGACCTATGTCAGTTGCTAGAACGCATCCGAAACAGTGGACACAAAACTCTAATCACCATTCATCATGATATGGAGATACACCATATCTTCGAAAAAGTGAAGTGAGATGGGGAATATCACTGGTAGGACACTGTAAATGGATAGTCTTCAATAGCAACTAGACCCCTGCACTGGATGCCACACTCCGTCATAATTCTATTGACTCTTGTTATGCTATGTTCATTGTCAAACATTTTCCTGTACATTGAAACTTGGCACACATAAGATTTTGCTATTATGAGAACCTCCTCATGTGAATATAGTTGTTTAATACCTAACATGAACATTTCTTTCTAATTACAATTGGAATATGACATTGCTCTATTTATAGGCACAGAGGCAAGAGACGAACATGCTGCCACTCTGTGAGAAAGAGATGGATTGACTTTAGTCACAGGGTGGACTGTGGTGATGCGTTCTCCCCCCACCTCCCTTGCTCCTGGAACACTTGGCAAGTTTTGCCCTTGGTGAAAGGAGTTTGGCGGTTGAGAGCCCCCTGACCGTGCCAAGCACTCTTGCCTAGCTAAGGTAGGGAATCGTATTGACCATCTCAGGACTATCAGTTGCGGGAGTAACTAATCCTCCCTTGAGAGCCCTGCAACATCTTTCGTCTAATTGTGACTTGGGCAGAGCAGCACCAGCGTCGCTGGAATTTCGAGAATTCCAGCAATTACCAGCAAATGATTGTGGCAAGGATGGAAACTTACTGATGCCTGAAGTCGATCATCTCCCGACCCTGTAAAGAGCAGTTCTCTGTGAGACGCTTTGAGCTCTCCTGGACTGCAGCAGCCACTCACCAGCTTCTCCCTCTGCGTGGGACGCCTCTCAGAGCTCACGAACTCTCAAGTTTGCAAAGTTTGGAAGACCGTCACCGAAAACCGACAACAGATCTGGGCTGAAACCCCAACGTTACTTGAGGCTCAACCCTCACCCATTGAGAAATGCAGAGGCGTTTGATGTGAGTATTTCACTGCACTCAAGGGGAATTTTTAACCAACACAACTTTGTGTATATTTCTTCACATGTCTCTATGTCTATATCTGTGTGTGTGCAACTAGTGAACCTTGTTTTTAACTAAGTTGTTGTGTTATTAAGCTTTATTAGAAAATTGTAGAATTTAGTGTAATAAAATAGTGTTACAAAATAGTGTTAGCAAATTTTAAATTGCTACTATTCCACAGTAGGTTGCTGCCATTCTAAAGTTATTCAAAACACAAAACCATCACACCAAGATGCCTGCACTTAATTCCTTTAGTCATAAACCGTTGACCAAGTCTGAGACTCAGAGTGGATTCATCTGCACCCAGACTCCTCTCTGAGAAGGACTGTAGGGAGTAAGGGGGTCCACTTTGAACCTCCTGACTCAACAGGAGGGTCTCCGTCATCTTCTTTCCCTAATTCATATGTAAATCATACCAATCCAATTCTGGCTTGTTTTCCCTGACCTTCTGTAAATCATTTTTCCCCATCCACATACAAATCATTCCAACCCAATTCTGGTTTGATTTCTATCTGTATGTTTTTCCATAAGTAATAGAGTGGACCTTGCCATCGAATTCTGTTAAGTCATGCTTTTTACAAATATATATTAAGATCGTTTGCTTTCCAATGTCTTTGTCAGTGATTCTTTAAGCAGCCAAAGCAACTCATTCAGACAAATCAAAATGTTAATTCATAGTGTTAGACCAAGTCTAACTTGCATATGGTTTTTTTGGAGGCCTAGCTAAACTCATGTAATGTTGTATGTATTCATATCTGCAG
Source organism: Phaethon aethereus (assembly GCF_964289735.1). Taxonomy (NCBI): domain Eukaryota; kingdom Metazoa; phylum Chordata; class Aves; order Phaethontiformes; family Phaethontidae; genus Phaethon; species Phaethon aethereus. Next base: position 18,643,312 of record NC_138577.1, read on the forward strand.
AGAGAAAGATGTCAGGCTGTAAAAACATTAATTATTTTGATAAATTTATTATCATATGAATTTATCACAGAAGTAGCTTTGTTTTCTTTATAGAGAACATTTCTTACAAATGACACGTCTTATAAAGCCCAGGATGTTCATAAGAGTGTCTCTAACCAACACAAGACATTAAGTTTATCACTATGTTCCTCTAGAGGAAGGGCAATTTTTGAAACACTTCTAGAATGTGTTGATTAAGAATTGATGTGTTGTTACTCTGACATTTATTTCATTCCAGTTCAGAATGAAAAATAAAAATATTGAAGCTCTTGTAGAAACTATGTATTTGCAGTTATCAAAATGAAACACTTTGGATTACAAAATTATATATGCTGAATATATTTCATTTAATGATAATGTAATTTCAAAAATTTTGCTGATGACCTCTCTCCTCTTAGCCTTTCTTCTAAGTGTACTGCTCTGGTTAATGTTCCTGGGGGCATGAGGTGTGGATGGAGCATTAGGAACAGGGGATCCTGAAGTGAGTCCTGTCATTCTTAGTGACTTTCCAACTTCTGAAAAGGAAAGACAAATCCCTTAAGTACAGCAATCCTGAATACATTGTTCATTTGCAAATTTATGTGGTGGCAGTGAAAAATAAAAATCTTTTTTCTATTTGACAACACTTCATATCAATCAATTTTTATTTTGAGTTCTGTCTCTGAAAGGAAAACAACTGGGGTTTTAATTTTGCTCTTATATAAATTTAAGTCTCCAGCCATATTACTCCAAGGCTGCTGGAACCAATATTTCATAACAATACAACCAGTTCAAAACATAAGATTTAAATTCATTTTAATCAAAATTTAAGTAGAATTAAAGACATGGATCTTTTATTTCATTCCTGTTTCTATGATTTTTCTGTCAAATACCAAATGACAATCTAACCAAATCAGATGACTCTTTTGAGTTCGGATGAGTGCCTTTTTTTTCAGTACAGTATAGAACAGATATTGTTCACTTCACTGAAAAATTTACAAGAGAAAACTCTGCCTTGTCCTAAAGACATCAATTTTGAAGCTGTGATTTGTATCTATGTGTTGATTTTAATATAGATTTATAAGATAAATTAATGTTCAACTGCAGAAGATATTGACCATTCTGCAAAGACTTTTTATATATTTAATTTCTGGGTTTCCTTGAGTTTTTATATGTAGGTCCAAGTGAGGAACAACAAGTTAACTCATATACATCTGAAAAAATTCTGTATGTAATTTCTGTTTTGTATATATTTTAGGTTTATTCAGGAGACCCATCCAGTGAATTTTTTTAATTAGTTGTGTTCACAGGGATTTTTTATGTGATTGACTAAGCATGAAACTCATGGCACTATTAAAGACCAAAGACAAACCTTTGTAGAAGGCAACACGAGGGAAGAAAATCCAACAGAATTCATAGTGATCCAGTGAGCTGTGGAGCATGAGGGGAATTGAGAAAAAGCTCTGGCACCAGGTAAAGGGATATATGATTTTTCAGTGTTTTATAGGTAAAATGAAATGGTACCCTTATGTAAATGATAAACGGGTACAAATTAAATATCTTGGGGCATGCTCACAGACAATGTCAGCCTCAGAACCATCTCTGCTTTCCAGCTTGCCTGGTCAAGTTGTGTGAACATCTGCTACCTGTAATTTTCACAGTTGTTTCCTTTCATTTGCATCAGTTCTACATTGCTGCTGTTAACTAAGCACATGGCAGAGGAAGCTGAGATGCAACACTGTAGAAATGGAAAAAATAAAACTGAGCAAGAATTTTCTGTGAATAAAAATTTATAGGAATATTCAAAAACCCTAAATTCTTGTTGGTTTCATAAGGTGTCTCGTATTGGAGACATAAGGCTTCATTTTCTAGAGGTGAGGTTCACATGAAGGACTGAATTTAAGACTGAATAATAAGCTCCTAATAGTATAGAAGCTGGACTGAAAAATCTCCTTGGCTTTCTCATTCCTGAGAAACAGTAACAATTTATGCAGAATTAATAGAACAGGAGAAGATGGGAGTACAGCTACATTTATTCCTGTTCCTTTCTGTGATTATAGTATCGCCCAAGATATCATTACAAGGAAGGGGCAATTTACCTGCAAAACATTGATGTTTAATTTTCTTTCGCTATATGCAATTGCATATGTATACAGAGAAACAGGCAGTGTAGTAAATTACTGTATGGCTGAATAACAACATTTTGGTATCAGAATTTTGAAGATTTCTAAGAAACTGTATCCTCAAATTATGTAGAACAGTGTTTGATCTCTTATAACAATACCTTGGATACAATATATGTTGGTATACATGATGAGGGGAGCACAGGAATAGAGCATTCACTTAATTTTCACTTAGGTATTTTTTGGAAATAATCCCCCAAAACATGAAGGACTAAAGAAATTTCACTTGCCAGATTTAATGTGTCCAGGAAGTTTTATTCACTATATTCTTTCATTTAAATAACAGTATAAGTCTGTCTTTTTAGGGACTTAGAAGGGTATACAAGGTGAAACTTAAACCATCAGAGAAAATCTGCCAGATGAAGTGGTAAAGAAGTTGCACAAATGATGAATTCTGAGGGCAAAATGATTTTTTGCAGGCAAGTTTCTTTGTGGTAGACAGAAGAAATTTTTTAAAAGTCTACTTTATTCCAATGACAGAATTAATTTCCTCAAGTCTATTTTCCTCCTGTCAACAAAAAATAATTTTGTTAAGCTTCTTACTTCCTTCAGTGGATAAAATATATTCCAGTGCAGTGTTGTCAACCAAATGTTGCTGTCATTTTACCAGGAGAAAGAAACAAGAAGAATATTATTTTCTTAATATAATTGAGACTTACATTTATTTTGGGATTATAAAAAAAAGGAACATTTTTAGATGTCACCCTGAAATTCAGCAAACCTTTCTCAGCTGACACACAAACCTGTTGTGAGTTATATAAAATTATATATCTCTCTCTAAAATATCTTGTCTGTAGTACTTCAAAATGGGTACCTCATCTCTCATGAAAACAAAATGGTGTAGCACACAGCTGATGAATATTTTTGGAGTTGCTTTTCTGATGGAAACCTGTAAATCATCCTGAATTACATGCTGAGGTAGTGATAGAAGAAAAAACCAAGTATTCTGACTTGAAAGATTTTATTAAAATTAGTAAGTTTTGACCCCTCTTGGAACTTTCCATGGCTCTTGAAACATCTTCTGAAAAATTCAGGAGGCATATTTGTGTTGGAGGCTTTAAACTGTACTTATCCTGTTCACATTCCGCTGTCTTGGGATACTGGGAAGCTGGAGGACAGGTAATGCTACCTAATGATGTGTAAACTTACCTGAATTATGTTAAAAACCTGTTAGAAAGTTGTTTTCAAGCTAAAATTAAATCCTGGGTCATAGCTCAGGTCTCCAATTCTACCTTCAGACATACCTATGACTGAGTTCTGCTCTGTTTGAGAAGAGGACAACTAGTTTTTTTCCTGGAAATGAGCATGGCTGTAAATGAGAATTGTACATTGATATTCATCTTTTGAATTGTGTAATCCTGTCACAAAGTGTCTCTCTTCTGTAATTTGGTACATGGTGTGTGTTTCCATCATAAGGGACTCAAAGGAATCCTTCAACTATTTAGTTACAGTAATACTTTTCTGTTTTTTCTTTTTCTTTTTTTTTTTTTACTAGCCTGAACAATGAGCTAAAATGCAGTTGTTCTTTCCGTTTGTTTTCCGGTTGTTTCTCTAAGCAGAGGGATTAATGATGAATGGAAATATATACATTCTGATTTCTCCAAGCACAGTAGACATCACTCAGCAGGAGGGAATTATCCAAGCATTGTACAAGGTCTCCCTCTAAATACCAGTTTAAGTCCTTTGCCCTTCAAGTGAGTTAGCTCTTTTTTGCTTTCTTTGGTTTTCTTTGGATCATGCTACAATGACATTAATAGATGGATGTTGGCTTCTGCTTTCCAATTTTTTGTAGTTTCCCAATATGTGTATAAATATATACATAGAAATTAATCTATAATCAAAGCCATATTCTGTCCATTTTTTGTTCACCTGGCCTACATGAAATCGAAAGGATCTCAACACTTGTATGGAGGTGGTGATTTCCATGCTTGGGTGATGATTTCCTGCTGTATGATGCTCACTACAGTAATTCTGCTATTTCTTCATTTTCACTGACTGGAGTCTATCCTGCCAAATAATTTTGCTGTTAGTTCCACTGACAGGTCCTTTTAAGTTGCTACTACTCAGGATAGATTATGGACTCAGGAATTCACATAAAAACTCTTAGTTTTGTATGTGTGTGTTAAATTTATCTTCACAATTTAACAGGAGAAAAAGAAAACTGCACTGCATTGAAATAGCCTTTCTTTTCTGCTCCTCTCACCTTCTGACAAATCCCAGTAATTTCACAGCGGAGAGTCAGATAAGCTCAAACTCAAGTAAAGATTTCTACTAAAGACTGCTATACATCTCAAATTACTTACAAATAATTTAAAGCTTGTAATGAGTTTATATTTGGCTTAAATAACAAAAGAAAAAGAAAATGTCTGTAACATTTAAAAGTACCTTTTTATCTCTACTGCGTGTATGTTCATAGATTGGGAATATGATCTGTTTACAATAAAAGAAGAAGAAAAAGATATGTCTGAAACTTAATCTATACAGCTCAATTCACCTCATCTATCCCAAAGCATTTCATATATTATATGCATATTAACAACAAATGTCAGCAGTTATAATAAAATATTTGAGCAACCTCTACCATAAAGAGGTCCTGAGTGGTTTTGACGATTCTGGTAGCCCTGGGACAGCTCTAGTACCACTGGAGAGTGCAGCAAGCCCGTAATGCCAACTATGGCATGTGCAACTCTACATCTCCCTCTCAGTTCCTGTGCTTTTCCTTGATTCAGCCAGGACTACAATATACATGCTAAAATACTAGGGCTGCTTACATGCTTTAGCCATATAAAACCAAACGTATCACATTTTACAATATATCCTGTCTTCCCTTTACTGTTGCAAATCTCAGAGGCTGTAGTGGATATGCATCTAGCTGCAAGGTCCTCAGCAAAAGGGTTCCGCTGGACCTCCACCGTACCTTCATTGCTGTATCTTGCCCAGGCTTGGTGCTTTGCTGTTTCTACTTGGCTTCTGCAAGCATTTATGCATGTGAATAACTCTCACAGAGAGAAGTCATTGGTTCTTGAAGAATCAGGCTGTGACTTCATGAGCTCCTTTCTAAGAAGGAGAGGTACAAGGCAGAGCTGATCCTGCCTGGGGCTGCTGGCAAATATAGCACTGCAAACATGCGTATGTATGACAAACAGAATACTGAGGCAAAATGAGGGCAAAAAGATTGTGCAAGCAGCTTTAATTGAGGTGAAAGCAATTCTCCAAGTTTAAATCATTTGTCTAGCATCTTTGTTCCACAATTTAATATTCCCAACAATAATATACTGCAATAGAAGTCAGATAGTGCCAGGCTTAGAAGCAAAAATGGACCTGATTAAAAAGACTATCAAACACAAAGAGGGACATTTGTGAAATGTGAATTATTGACTCTTATCTACTTACTATTTATTATCTTTTTATGTCTTTATTCTATTTCATCTCTTCACAAAGCATAATTAAAAATGGCATTTCTATGCCTGTAATTATGAGGAAAAAATATGCAAAAATAATTCCGTTAGAAGTAAACAACAATAGTTCTGTCCTTAGGATTTCAGCTCTTAAAGACCATCAGTAGAGATAAAATTTAAAAGGCTGCAGAAATTGGAGCTTACATTTACATAGTTTCATTCTTCTAGGTTGTGAGTGACTGTATATCAAAGGAGAGGGAAAGTGGAGGGGAGAGATGGAATTTCTGCTGCACCAGGCTTTTACAAATCTGCCTTTATTGTCTGAGCAGCAACAGCTCAGTTTTTATAGGGTTCTTAGTAGAGATAGTTGGCAATTATTTCACATTTTGGAAATTTTTTTATCAGAAAAGAAACTGGTCAAAACAAAAATATTTTCTAGAAAGTCACCAGTTCTGGTAAATTCCTTGCTAGTCATTTTGTACATTGGGAAATATTTTGAAAATGTCAGAATGTGCTTGCTGCCTTCTTACAAATGAAATTAGAGTCCAATAATCTTTTTTACATAATTGACATTATAGCTGAGTTGGGCAGTTGACAAGCCTGAGGGATAGGATGTCATCCAGAGGGACCTGGACAAGCTTGAGGAATGGGCCCATGTGGACCTCATGAGGTTCAACAAGGCGAAGTGCAGGGTCCTGCACCTGGGTCAAGGCAACCCCCGTACCAGTACAGGCTGGGGGATGAAGGGATCAAGAGAAGGCCTGCCCAGAAGAACTTGGGGGTATTGGTGGATGAAAAGCTGGACATGAGCCAGCAATGTGTGCTTACAGCCCAGAAGGCCAACTGTATCCTGGGCTGCATCCACAGCAGCATGGCCAGAAGGTCGAGGGAGGGGATTCTGCCCCTCTGCTCCCCTCCGGAGAGACCTCACCTGGAGTCCTGCGTCTAGCTCTGGAGCTCTCAGCACAGGAAAGACATGAACTTGTTGGAGTGGGTCCAGATGAGGCCACAAAAATGATCAGAGAGATGGAACACCTTTCCTGTGAGGACAGGCTGAGAGAGTTGGGGTGGCTCAGCCTGGAGAAGACAAGGCTCCAGGGAGACCTTATCTCAGCCTTCCAGTCCTTAAAGGGGGCTTGTAAGAAAGATGAGGACAGACTTGTTAGCAGGGCCTGTTGTGATAAGACAAGGGGTGATGGTTTTAAACTGACAGAGGGTAGATTTACACTGGCTCTAAGGAAGAAATTTTTCACAGTGAGGGTGGTGAAACACTGTTGCAGGTTTCACAGAGAGGTGGTAGATGCCGCATCCCTGGAAACATTGGAGATCAGGTTGGATGAGGATCTGAGGAACCTAATTGCAGGGGGCTTGGACTAGATGGCCTTTAAAGGTCCAGCCCAAAGATTCTACGATTCTACAATATTTCTGCTTCTGTTATAGAACAGAAACATGGAAAAAAATGATAGCAAAAAAAAAAAAAGAGTTTATTTTATATTTCATGTTATGATTATGTCATGTTATGGTTTATGCTTTTGAGATTTTCATAGAATAATAGAATGATAGAATTGTAGACATGTAGGTCCATAAACCACATGTTATCTGACAAGTTATCACAGCAAGATTTTAAACTAATTCTCTATAGCTGTAAATACTGCATTGGATGAAAAAGGGTGAAAAGTTGGGATATTTAGCTAAATTGTCTTCTTGGAATGGACTTTCCTCAGTTTGCTCTGTTTGGTGGTTGAGATTTTCCACTGGCATAAACCAGTGTGGTCTGGTGGTTTTGAGGTACTTGTTCACATAAACTATGGATTTGGTGTTATGGTGAATTCAGAACCGGTGTTCAGTTTGATGCAGAGTTTAACACAAGATACCAATTAATACTTTAGTTTATTTGGTAGTATGCAGTAAGGCCACAGTGTGTATTTGCCAGCTCTTCAAAACACATATGAAAATTCACTTTTATTTCAATAGGAAGGTGTCAGTTTTCACAGAAGTGGGAAGGGACTCTTGAATATGGTACAGTTAAAATTCTGCATAAAACTTTGAAATCTTTGAAATCCTTGAAATCCAGTTTTAACAAAAAAAGTCCCAACAAACCTGACTAAAAAGCGATTCTGAGTAAATAATAGTAGGCTTTAACATTTGTTTCCTTTTTTTTAGGGTAGTGTAAACTGAAACAGAATCACACACTAGGCAACAATTACATTTCTCTCAAGTGTGTGAAATGACAGCTTCATCTGAGGTAATCACATTTCCTAAATATACTGTGGGATAATTATCTTTCCTAAATATTTCCTGTGAGAATGTGGAATCCTTGCCAATTTTAATGACATTGTTCAACTGGCAAGTCATAAAAGTGATTGTATGCCTTCAACCAAATTAGTCGCATTCCCCAAACCTTTATAATAATGACATTGAATAAAAAAGATGGTGTTTCTATTTTGTCAAATTTTTGGCAAGGACACACATGTTCATGATGCTTCATATTAGGACAGAAGATTTTTTTTTTTATCTTCACTTTTGTTTTTTAAAGGATACAAAGTAGAAAGAAAAGCAATTAAGGAGAATACAACCGCAGTAGAGTAAAAAAATATATTTCAATGGCAAACAAAAATAATGTCATACCTTTAGGATATGAAAACAAAACCTCCATTTATAGGGATGGGAACTTAGTCCAATAGCTGTACAGCTAAAAATCTTTTCTGATTTTAGTAAATAAACAAATAGTTCTACAAGAAAAGTCTATGTTAGTGCAAAGTGATTTAGCTCCTCTCTCTTAGGCTCCCAGCAGTTATTTAATGACGTGACTGAGATTCCTAGATTCCCTAGTCATTTAGAGGCAATGTTCATGAAGATTTTCATGCTAATGTTAAATTCTCAGCATGATTATAGGCTCCCTAACCAATACAATATTGTTAGGACACTGGTAGATTGTAAATAAACCTTTCTCAAGGTTTAGGCATGCTTTGTAGAACTGAAGATAGTTGTAGAACCATTATATTATTCGGGTTGAAATGGACCTCTGAAGACCATCTTGTTCTCCCTCTTCTTCAGAGCAGGGCCAATTTTGTAGATGTATCCAGCTTTTAGATTAGATTTTTAGGGCCTTGACAACTGAATTTTGAATTTTTACAAAGATGGAAATTCCACAACCCTGAGTCCTTTTTTCCCCATCTTCTTCTTTTTTTTTTTTTTTTAATTTAAAGACTTACTTATTCATCTACGAAATACAAATGGGAAAAGAAACACCATTACTGAAACAATCACTGTATGACATAGCAGGCTTAGGTTCCTCCACTGAAAGGAAGTCTTACAAGAGTACCACCGTCTACAGAATATTATACAATCCTGGAGGACAAGGAGGCAGGGTGGTGGGAGAAGACAAACTCTAGAAGATGTTTAGCTCCAAACATGTTTGTTGAAGCTGTTCTGTTTTCTGTGGAATAAAAAAATGCCACAGAAACAGAGTCTGAAGATAGGATAGAGGCTTCTTCTTTCTCATAGTACGTAAGATATGCCTTTGTGCAGAAAAAGAAATTTAAGTATTAGTATGTGTAAGTATTAGCATGTATGCTATATGTTTGTATAAGGATAACTGTAATTAAGGTTCCTTATACCATATGCTCTTCTTAATGGACACTTATTTTAAGCAAAGTTGGGTGAGGTCTGGAAGGAAGGGCTGAAAGGGCAATTGTAAGTGATAGGAGAAGTAGGTTTCAGTTTAAACCGGCAAAGGTGCAGTTTTTCTCCAACTTTTACTGTTCAACTTGAATAAAAGGTTCTTTGCAGCAGGGAAGTTAGTACCTCTTTATTTGGCTGAGCTCAGCCAGCTGTGCTTTAAGACTACCAAATAGGTTCTGCAGGAAAGAAAAGTCAACATATGGTTAGTTTATGCCTTCCTACAGAGTGTAGAGATGAGCGAGGTCCTAACTGCTGAGCAGTCATAAAATCAAAATGACTTAGAATAACATTCATTTTGCATTTACCCTGAAAAAGAGCTGGGGGTCCCTATGAAAAAGTAGGTGCATATCACTCAGGCAGCAGCTGAGCTTTGAGGATCTGAAAGCTTCTAGCTTGTTCAATAGGTGTATAAGGTGCTCTCAATCTAACAAAAAATAAATTAAACTTCTGTTTTTGATACTGAATAAAAGATTAAAGACACTCCTAGAGTATGTCAGTGTGGAAATATCAAGGCAATATTAGCTGTGGATAAGCAGCTATGTCTGTGTTTGGTTTGGTGTATACTTGCCGTTGTCAAACTGCAAAAAGGATACTCATAAGTATCAAATGTTTCGGGAACAGCAAGAAAAATGATCTAAGGTGTTAAAACCAGTTTTTTTGTAACACAGTAGAGAAATTTAGTCTAGTCATCAAAAGGAAACTAATCGGGTGATCTTATTATTGCTATGTGGAAAACAACTTTCTAGCAGTAGACAGGTCTGTATTTTATCAGAAGAAAAGGCTTAATGGACACTGAAGTTGGATTTATAATAGAAATAAGGTGCCTTCTTTTTTAAAAATAAGGATAATGTATAATTAAAATAACTTCCCTAGGAATGTTGGATTTTCAGTCATTCGAGGTCTTTAAATCAAGATTGGATAATTTTTATTTTAATTAGGCAATTACTCATGTAGAAGTACAGATTTCACAAAGAAATTACAGCACAATGTCCTTTGCTGATTCTGTAAAGAAGGAGAGACTATACAAATGGATGTAGTCTTTTCTGTTTTCAAAGAAACTGTTGATCTAGCTGACTTATTTGCACCAGTCTTCACCAAAAAACATGGAGAAACATGTATCTCTAATCCATATTTTTTGGTTGACCCAAATACTAGCATTGAACAACAAAGATGTCAAAGTAAGAGAAGGTGGGTGAATTAGCAAAACAAAGAACGAAAAATTTACTGACTGGACGGTGCAAATGGCTTTCCAAATGACCTCTATGATTAAAAAATCACTTTTCACTATATTAATGTCCTGTTTTACCATAGGGCCACTTAGTCTTCCGCTCCCACAGTTCTTTTATCTTAATTGAGCTTAAATGGCTTGTAAACTGGTAACTGTATCCTTTTTTTTTTTTTTAATAATGTCATATGCTATTAATTATATAACCTTAGACCAAAAGCTAATCACTGAAACAGTCACTAGTCAAAGGGTACCGAGCTTGTCACTGTCATTAATACCAGGAATAAAACACAGGTTTGGTCATTCCCAAGATAGGTTCCCTCCCAAGTTCAAAACTGCAGGCACAAGTCAAATTCAGAAAAAAAGAACCCAAGAAAGAAAATTAGTTATCAAATTTCTGCTTAACACAAGTGCTAAGTTTCACTCCATGAACTAAACAGCATTTTAAAATGCATAAAAAAAAAGAAGGGATAGATATAATCCATCAATGGTATCTAATGCCATAACAGCTAGTTATTCAAAGTTGTAATCAGAACATTCACCTACAGGAAATCACAAATCATATCTACTTATCACTCTAGCATTATAATGTACTCTCAAATCCTTTTATCTTTAATAGAACTGTAATCTTCAAAGAACCAAGGTACAGTTTATAAAAATTAGGCCTATATAATTCCTATAATAGTTTCGTGGGATTACTAATTTACATAATTTTGAGCAGGAAATGCAACAGCAATTCTTGATCTGAGATATTTAAATGGTGATAAGCATACTTCATATGATTCCAGCCCTTTAGAAATCTGTAACTAAAGAGATTAGAGGTAGTTTCAAGTATGTGAAAAATTAAGACTGAGATGCTCTGTGAAGCGATGTAACAAGTTTTATAGAACAATTAGAAAGTCCATTAGTACTTTCAGTTAGTAAGTGGTGATTTTTCTACTCCTTCAATGACTAATATTTGCTACTGTTCATGAAGCTGCTGTCCAAGATATATTTTGCTACTACTTCTCTTGCCTTCATGGATGCATCTTGCAGTATTGTATTTGTATACGTCCCATTTCCTTCCATTAAAGGCATTTTCATAATTTTACTACTGCTAATTATACCAATATAGAAGCTCTTACTTTTATGTAGTTGCTTGAACATTACTATAGCATACATAAAGAATCATGAAACTAGACTTACAAAAAGAGTTAATTATACTAAAGAAATTAATTCTAAAGGAGATATACTCAACTGCATTCTTTATCTTATTACCTGTGAAGCTTAAAAAGCAGGAGAAATGTGTTTCTACACTGTAGCTGATCACTTACAGTCCATGCTGTATGCAACATAAAACAATGTACCTCCAAATATCTCACTCCAACTGGAACAGTATTTTATTCCTAAAATATTACTAAAATCAATATATTCTGTGAACTGATTCACGTAGAGGTGGCCACTGAGTATCTTGTCAATGTACAATGCACATTTCTCATTCTTACAGTTACTTCAAATATTTTAATAACTGCCTGACTGGCCCTATGAAGGAGAGTGTGTAAATGACATGGTGAAAATGTATTACCTTGCAAGATCAGGTATTACAAGCCTGGTAGAGTGGCAGTATTTCCCATCTTTTACCTACTTTAATGTTGCGCAAGATGAAACTGCAGCGACGAATGTGACCATTGATCGTTAATCTCTGCCTTGATCTTTAAAGGAGAAAATAATGGCTTTTATTTTTCTAAATACAAGTTTTTATCTCTAGAGCTTTGGGTGATTCACTGGAGTTGCACCCAACCCAAGACCATGCTAACCCCACAAATTAAACTTTTCAGCCATTGCTTTAGCATTAAGAAGGTGTAAAAGAATTTTTTCTTTTTTTTTTTTTTTTACTTCATAGGGCATATTTAAGAAGAAAAGACTATTGTGACTATATTAGTTAACTCATGAGCATACTGTGTTTAACTCCCTCCCTGGCCCATATATAGAGTAGATATTTAAAAACTGTCATCTGAGTGTGGCTTAATTAAGATCTTTCTCACAATCCATTCTAGAAGGGCTGGATTGTGGCTAAGATCACTCTATCTTTGGTTTCTTATTAAACCACCCTGAGCTGAGTGTATTCTTCTTAGAATGGATGAACTAGCTTTTGCCTTGTTTTGCTTATAAAACACATATAGAGGGGCTAGGTGGACAATTATTAGGGGCAAGAAGGGGCTCTAGATACTGAAAAATACTTATATATTCCGCATGTTGCAGAAGAGGGACATATACTAACAACAGATCTCACAGTTCAGATTAAAAGTATGGTAGAGTAGCAATAAGAGCTCATATTACAAGGATGATTTAAAATAGTGTCATCAACATGAGAACAGTTGTAAAGTATTATGCATTAAAATCTTGAATGTAGTGTGCGCTGTGATCCATGTGATCCTTTTGTACCATGCCTAATGTATTATTTATTCAATGTGAACAGAACTTGCACAGGATATGAAGTAAGAATGGGCACAGCTCTGAAAAATGTGCAATCTTCTTGACAGAAATTGCACATTCATTAGGTCTTATAATTTGCAAAAGCAAATCACAGGGGAAGAGTTGCAATTATACCCCTATAGTCAGTGGGGATGGGAGGAGCACTATGATCCATACTTCCAAAACATGGTGCAGCCACCTTTCCTCCTTTCTTCTCCAACATTGAATCATAGAATAATAAATCAACCATAGAACCATAGAACCATAGAGCCATAGAATCATAGAATAGTTTGGGTTGGAAGGGACCTTTAAAGGTCATCTAGTCTAAGCTCCCTGCAATCAGAGCCCTGTCCAACCTGATCTCCAATGTTTCCAGGGACGCGGCATCTATCACCTCTCTATGAAGCCTGCAACAGTGTTTCACCACCCTCACTGTGAAAAATTTCTTCCTTAGAGCCAGTGTAAATCTACCCTCTGTCAGTTTAAAACCATCACCCCTTGTCTTATCACAACAGGCCCTGCTAACAAGTCTGTCCTCATCTTTCTTACAAGCCCCCTTTAAGGACTGGAAGGCTGAGATAAGGTCTCCCTGGAGCCTTGTCTTCTCCAGGCTGAGCCACCCCAACTCTCTCAGCCTGTCCTCACAGGAAAGGTGTTCCATCCTTCTGATCATTTTTGTGGCCTCCTCTGGACCTGCTCCAGCAGGTCCATGTCTTTCCTGTGCTGAGAGGTCCAGAGCTGGCTGAAGGACTCCAGGTGGAGTCTGACCAGAGCAAAGTAGAGGGGCAGAATCCCCTCCCTCAACTTTCTGGCCACACTGGTTTGGATGCAGCACAGGGTACGGTTGGCCTTCTGGTATGTGAATGCACATTGCTGGCTCATGTCCAGCTTTTCATCCACCAGTACCCCCAAGTCCTTCTGGGCTACTCTCAATCCCTTCATCTCCCAGCCTGTACTGATACCAGCAGTTTGCCTGGTCCCCCAGCAAACCACTAGACCACTATCCTCTGGATGAGACCATCCAACCAATTCCTCACACGCCTAACAGTCAACCCATCAAATCCATATGTAACCAATATAGAGAGAAGGATGTTGTGGGGGACCGTGTCAAAGGCCTTTCAGAAGTCCAGATAGATGACATCGGTAGCTTTTCTCTTGTCCACTGATGTAGTCACTCCATGAGAGAAGGCCACTAGGTTGGTCAGGCAGGACTTGCCTTGGTGAAACCATGCTGGCTGTCTTGAATCACCTCCCGTTCCTCCTTGTGCCTTAGCATAGCTTCTGGGAGGATCTGTTCCATGATCTTCCCAGGCACAGAGGAGAGGCTGACAGAGTGATAGGTCCCAGGGTCCTCCTTGCTACCGTGTTTAAAAAATGGGTGCAATGTTACCCTTTTTCCAATCTCCAGGGACTTCACCTGATTTCCATGACTTTTCAAATATCATGGAGAGTGGCTTGGCAACTGCACCAGCCAAGTCCCTCAGGACTCTGGGATGCATCTTGCCAGATCCCATAGACTTCTGAATGTTCAGGTTCCTCAAGTGGTCTCAAACCTGATCTTCTCTTACAGTGGGAGGGACTTTGCTCCTCATGTCCCTGTCTCGCAGTCCATCCCCTCAAGATGTGTAGGAAGAGACACTGCCAGTGAAGACTGAGGCAAAGAAGTCATTGAGTACTTCAGCCTTCTCCTCATCCGTTGTTGCCAGTTTGCCAGTCTTGCTCATCTGGGGGGTAAGCTTTCTTTGACCTTCGTTTTCTGGCTGTCATACCTGTAGAGTATGTCTCTGACATATCTGTAAGTCCTTCTTATTATTCTTTGCATCCCTTGCCAAGTTCAGCTCCAGCTGTACCTCGGCCTTCCTGACCCCATCCCTACACAACCGTGATCCCTTACTCTTCCCCGGATACCTGTCCCTGCTTCCACTGCCTGTGCATTTCCTTCCTACCCCTGAGTTTACCCATCAGGTCTCCACTCAGCCATGCTGGCCTCTTGCCTTCCTTTCCTGATTTCTTGCACCTGGGGATGAAGAGCTCTTGTGCTCTGTGGAAAGTGTCCTTAAAAGTCTGCTAGCTCTGTTCTGCTCCTTTGTCCCTGAGGGCAGTTTCCCAAGGGGTCCTATTGACCTGAAGCCCTGAAGAGCTGGCAGTTTGCTTTCATAAAATTCAGGGTCCTGACTTTACTCTTTGCCTGCCTCATATCCCTCAGGACTGCCAAGTCCACCAGTGCATGATCACTGCACGCCAGGATGCCTCCAGTCTTGACATCACCAATTAGCTCACTTGTATTGGTGACCAACAGGTCCAGTATGGCATCCCCTCTGGTAGGGCTGTCTATTACCTGGTTTAAGAAGTTATCGTCAATGTACTCCAGGAGTCTCCTGGATCGCCTACAATTCACCGTGCTACTTTTCCAGCAGATGTTGTGGTGGTTGAAGTCCCCCAGCAGTATGAGAGCCTTCAGGTGTGATGTCTCTTGTAGCTGGAGTAAGAAGGCTTCATCACTAGACTCCCCTTGATCGAGTGACCTGTAGTAGACACCAATGATAATGTTCCCTTTGTAGCCCCTGTCTCTGATTCCTACCCATAAGCTTTCAACCTGCTCGTGGCTACTCTTCAGAGACAGCTCTTATGTTCAATCCATTTCCTGACATAGAGGGCAACACTTCCACCCCTTCTTCCTCACCTGTCCTTTCTGAACATCCTGTAGCCATTGATAGCCATAGTCCAGTCATGGGATTTGTCTCACCAAATTTCAGTAATGGCAACCAGGTCATAGCCTTCTAATAGCACAGTAGCTTGTTCACGGTAACTAGTCCTGTTCATTGCCCATGCTGTGTGCATTGGTGTAGGGGCACTTCAGCTGGGCTGTCGGCCGTGTCACCCTCTTAGGGGTAATCCTTTGAGGTATTTCACTGGTGTTTTCCTTTTGGCTCCTATTAACTCAGGAGCCCCTGGTTCCTCTCTGTAAGACTTCAGGTGTGCTGCAGTGTAGTCAGGGTAGACATCTCCCTGCACTCCAGTGTCCTTACAGTTACGTTTGTGGATATACAGCCCTTTTTTTGAGTAATACCAGTAGCAACACCACCACTAGCTGCTAGAATAGCTCCAGCATGGTGACACCCTTTTTGCCCAACACAACTTAGAGATTAAGTTTTTGCTAGTTAACACAACAAAAACTTACAGATAGCAACAATCTAGCAAGATGTGCCAGAAATAGGTGCCTGCTCATGCCACTAACAAATGATACAGCTACCTCTATTTGGTCATTTCAGCAGTTAAATCATCTCCTTGTGTGTACAAGAGTAATGAGAACAGTTTCCTGGCTAAAAACTGAGCAGCAGGGATACCTAGAGGAAAATGGGTCTTTGCTATCTACTCTTTATTCTCTCTAGTGAAGTTATGCGCGAACAAAAGGGGAGGTTGAACTGACTGCAGGGAATGGGTTAAGAAAAGCAACTACCTGTACACACATATGTATTTCTGTTACAGGGAAACATGGGTCTCGCAGTGATGAGGACAAACAGCATCAAGCCTGTTACAGAGAATACTGTACAGTAAGACTTATATGAGTTAGGAAGATGAAGCAGAGGTGTAATTATTGGAAAAGAAAATAAATAACATATAATGAATTAAATTATAAATGAGCTGAAGAGGTAATGAAGTTTGAGTTTTGCAATGGAATGAAATTAAAATGCATCTTCTATAAGAATTTGAACAATGACAGTACAAGCAAGGCATCAGGGAGTCCTAATCCTGTTAAATCTAATCACCACAGTGTCTGTTTCTGCATATACAATGAGTTTGCACACAGGAGAGTAAATTAAAGCACATTAAAATAAATTAAAGCACAATATACTTCCCTCCGGAAAACACAATGGGACAAATTCTTCCCTTTTAAAATGCATAGAATCACAATTTCTAATATGTTCATATCATTAAGACTTAAGTGTTACGATACACAGGGTATAATGATCTTCTTGATCTACTTTCAACACTTTCTGTGTAAATTTCAACAAGTCACTTGAAGTTTCTGTGCCATGATTACCTACTTATTCCTTGCTAGTAGTACTCCCCTTCTCACAGCTAAAAGAAAAAAAAATTTTTTAGCCAGCTAAAAGTGAAAAGAAAAAAATTAATACAATACTAGAATAATCTCCATTATCATCACAGGGGTCGCTTTAATGTCATAGTATGTATGATGACTGCACTAAGGATCCTAATTTTTTCTTAACTCCTTTTCTTTCTTATCTCAATTTTCAGTTTCTTTCCCAGTCTGGTAATGGAAAAGGAAAAAGAAAGGTATCATCCAGACCTAAATGGGCTACTCAGAAGAAATAATGTTCTCTATGATTATTGAAGCATGTGTGACATAAGAGAGGAGAAAACTATAAAGAGAAAGAGAATGGAGAGGAAGCTAGAGGAGGATGGAGAGTTCAATGAAGCTGCAGCTTTTTTTAATCTTTGTAAATTTTCCCAGTGGTCACTTGTGAGACAATGACCAAGTCTCTGATCTTGGACATATGAACTGATGAATATCTTAAAAGTGATTTTAAACCCTTTCTATCATCTCTGAGCCATTAATCTGGTTTATTTTATCTTCTTCAGTAAGAATGTGTTGGTTCCCAGAGACAATGTGCTTAGTACAGCTATATTTAGTGTACCTTAATCCTGCATGCACTTAGGGCACAGCTCCATTGAACTGAAAATCTTAGAATCATGGAATAGTTTGGGTTGGTAGGGACCTTTGAAGGTCATCTAGCCCAACCCTCTTGCAATGAGCTTGAGCTAACCACTTAGCTTGGCATCATCTGCAAACTTGCTGAGGGTGCACTCAATTCCTCCATCTGTATCATTGATGAAGATACTAAACAGTACTGGTCTCACTATGGGTCCCTGAGGGACACCATTCATCACCAATCTCCATCTGGACATTGAGCAGTTGGCCACTACCCTTTGGGTGTGACATCCAACCAATTCCTCATCCAGCGAACAGTCCACCCATCAAATCCATATCTCACCCATTTAGAGAGAAGGGGGACCTTGTCAAAGGAAGAAATTTTTCACAATGAGGGTGGTGAAACACTGGCACACATTGCCCAGAGAGATGGTAGATGCTCCATCCCTGGAAATATTCAAGGTCAGGCTGGACGGTGCTCTGAGCAACCTGATCTAGTTGAAGATGTCCCTGCTGATTGCAGGGGGCTTGGACTAGATGAGCTTTGAAATTCCCTTCCGACCCAAACTGTTCTATGATTCTATGATTCTAAATGTAAAACGATAGTGCATATAAGCAGGGTATCAGGGCATGTCTGTGAACACCATGTTATACTTATCAAAGACAGATAACACTAGACACATCTGATAACTTTGATAAAATACAACCGTGTTAGACAAGGGAAATGCAGTCGATGTAATCTATCCAGATTTCAATGAGGCATTTGATGTGACAATCATTATTTAAGAGGGAGAAGATAGGGATTAGTGCATGAATTGTACGGAAGATAAGGGAAAGGTTAGAGTGAAAGAACAACTGATTGTGCTGGAAGTGAAAGAAAGAGGTTACTAGTGAAACATGGGAATGGCTCATGGGACTGAGCTTGTCTGTCATGTACATTTTTTTAACTGCTTGAAAAGTAAAAATGTGCAAATACAGATTATCAATATTTACAGAGGTTTAGGAGGATTCCTATCCTAAGGAAAAAAGGCAAAAAGAAAAAGAAGAAGAAAGATGTCAATATCATCGTAATTTTAAATGTCCCTGAAAGACTTTGCAGATTTTAGTAATAGAAATAGGATTCAGTTTTAAAGTACAAAGCAAAAGACTTTAGGAATTAATGGAATTTCTGTGATAAACTTAATGATTTCATCTGCAACTGGCAAGGGGAATAGCTCTGTGAGCTAGTTAAGAGCAAAGGAGGTGTGTTTTACCTAACTGTAGCCATCTACAGACCAGCGAGGAGAGATCAGTACCCCAGAGGATGATTCATGCAACCTTAATATATATGTCTAAGATATATGGGAACTATGATAATGTTCCTGCAGAAAGGGATTAGTGGCTCAGGACATGCCACATCCTGTGTTGCGGCTGCCATCAAGGTCTGCCCAGGGGAAGGCATGGAGGAAAACGGGCACTCTGGAAAGTATGAGCTATCAGCAAAGACTGAGTGAGTTAGGAGTGTTAAGAGTAAGGACATCAGGATCAAGGGTGGAAGGTTCTTCTATAAGAGGCTGCTGAAACTAGTCAGGGAGCAGTCTTGAGGAGACTGGAAATTTCTGTGACAAAAATCAGCAATTTTCTGCCAGAAATTATGTATCGGTTCTAAAACTGTTATTCTTGTGGCTCTCTTGAGGCCACTTTTCAGTGATTCTTAACGTTGGTCTCTAAAACCTTTCTGAGATAAAAGCAGGAACACTAACTGTGACTCTCAAGTTAGAAGTCCATACGAAACAGCAGTGCCTCCGTACAATAGCCTAGGAAGATGAGAAACAGGTTTGGCATCTGAGCATCCATTTGAGAGTTTATTGTGTTTCAGAAGGACCACACTGACAGAAGGTGGAAGGAAAAGAGGCAGTGAGACTCCATTTAGATTGAAATGGCAAAAAGTCTCCCACCACATAGCAGGATGAGACTACATGAGAGACAAGAGCATTGCAGAATATTTGCAACTTGTTTTGTAACTCTTGTCTTTTTTCTTTAGAGTAAATGCATGCACAGACTAAAATCCTTCATTAAATTTTATTCCTAAATTTCCTGCTGTTGACGTGCAGAAACAAACTTCACAACTCAAAAGAGTTATAAAGCAGGTATGTTTATTACAGCGCCAGGTGCAAGGGGTATCTCTCCTCCTAACTTGCACACCGTTTCGGCGAGCAGGCAAATATTTATTTCACAAAAGCATACATATTCGTATGATTACCCAATACAAAACATACATATGAAGTGAGGTGGAGTAGTTCCAAAGGTTTGCAGTCAGTAGTTTATGTTATCAATGATCTGTCTCTGGTGGTCGTTTACTTCTTCAGGGGTCTTTTCTTCTTCTTTTGTCTTTTAGATGAACTTTAGTCATTTACACATGCTCTCTTCTTACTTGATGATTTCAACGGTTGTTAAGAAGTTCTCAACGGTTCTGTGATAAAACTATCATTGTAGTTCCTGTTACCACTTCCTTTGTTTAGCAAGTCAGTCCTTGACAAATATCAATATCTAAGTGTTTAAAAGCAGGTAGTTATGTCTCTATATCACTGTATTTCTCCAGAAGGTGTTAAGTCATAATATCCCCTTGTAGATGAAGTCTGTGGGATTCCAATTTCAGAGGAATTCCCTGAGTACTTACTGGGTCAGTTTGTAATATTACCCAGATAGTGTTCATAATTAATACATTACTAGAGTGATGGATTGTAATTATAGTTTTCCTTAATTAATTTCCTACTTGTATGAATGCTATTGGAACATACTACTGATGTCATGTAATCCCAGTGTTGGATTCACAGAAGATCTCTCCAGTGGCTTCAATCAGTCCTTCCAAGGGACACAAACCATAATGAGCCGTGAAACTACTTCTGCAACATGAATCTAAGAGGGAAAAGGTGGTCCTGCCTTCCATCGGAACGAGGTTCTGCTAGCGCACTAGGGTCCTACCCAGGAAAAACTGCTGCTTGTTTTAAACAACGAGATTGTAGCAATTATTTGCTGTATCCTGGTTATTGATTCTAGTTCAGTCGTGAACCAGAAGCTGCAGAAGGAAAATGTGAATTCTGTTAAATATAGTTGTGAAAACCGTCACAGTTTTAGATAAGATACCTGGTGAAAAATGAGGATGACTCTCCACACCATGAGGTTTAGAAACTGTGCAATGTACAAGTCAGTAGTATCAGGGTGTGCGTGTCAGCATTTTGGATGCCCTCAGGAACAAGCTGTGATAAATGATTTAGTCCCAAACAGGATTCCAATTTAAGTTTACAATTTATTAAACGAATAGAGGCAAGCAAACAGCGCTGGGTGCGCCGGGAGTCTCCGCTCCACCAAGATGCACACCTTCACTTCTTACAATTCCTTCCTTTATACTTTTCTAGGCTTCGTTTCTCGTCTTTCTCCGCCTTTTTCTTGGAAGATGACTCTTTCTCTAAGTACGTCACCACTTCCCCGGTCTGCGCATGCTTCATCTTTTTCTAGGTGGTCGTCCGGTGGTCGTTGGGAGGAAGATGCTCCTCTTCGTCAGTGCACTCTACATGACCTCTCTGTTTGCACAGGCGCTCCGTTATTCTGCTTATATTATGCTACCTCATTTGGCTATACATTTTCTCGACATTTCTGCGGTTATCTACAACGCTGGTTTGCACTAGTATATCAGGAACTAACTTACATATCAGGAGGCTACATAAGCTACACATATCAAGGGAGTTACCCAAACTATACTTCTCAGGAAGTTACATAAAGACTACCACTCCCCTGTTTATGGTCATGCCCTACATATATTCCTTTATTTCAATATAAATGACATTTGCTTCAAGCTTATATTCACTAGATTTTCTTTACACGAATCACTCATTCCTCACAAAGCTAATGCAATTTGCCGCCAGCAGCAGGCGTGACCGTGAAGTTCCCCGTACCTGCGCGGAGCTCCCGTACAAGTGCCGCCAGCGCGGTGTGCGGCCGGCGCCGTGCTCCGGGCGGCTGAGACAGCCACTGGTGGGGGTCCGAGCAGACCAGAGCCGATCAGCGCCTTTCTATCCCAGGAGGTGCAACGAGGCACATCCAAAAATAAGGTTTAAGTGCTCGATTCAGTTCAGCTTTTCTGTTAAGTGCCATAAATACTGAGGAGAATTTAACTTGTCTGTGTGAGACTGATTGTTATTAAAGGTGCTAACAGTACCACTAATCACCTTGCCAACAGCTGTATGCAATTCCCATTCAGGATGGCACTCCGCTCTTGTAACAGCAGGATTATTCTGTTGGGTTGTTTACTGTTGATTTTTTTCTCCATCAATACTCTTTAAACAGGTGGCCAATGTGAATGCAAACCTACTAGAAATGTTGCACGCATGTATGACACCAATTCTTAGTTAGTGTAATCCTGAATTTTAACCACTCTGTAAGCCTGCAGAATAAATTCATATGAGAAGCTGGCTGGGCAGTTTGAATTTGCTGGGGCTAAGTCTGTGCACCTCTGGTTTTAAAACCTCATCACAGAAGTCTTTCTGGTATCAGACTTTTTGAAAGTGTTTGTCACTTACTGGTAGATCATATTTTTAAAAAGAAGCCAGCAACTCCCACAGGAGATGTTCATTTGCCTTCTGATTTATTTGACTCAAGAGATGAATCTTCAGCTCCCCAATTTTTCAATTTTAATTGCATTTTTATAGATTCCATAGCGATAGCACTTACAGACTTCACTTAACAAATATATTCAAGAAGCATTTTCATGTCACTTCACATTTCCATTTGTTTCCATTTCCATCTCACTTAAATCTTTTTCTTTAGACCACTTGTATTTAATGGGATTGTAACAATAAAATAGTTTTGCTTTGGGAATGTAAATGATATATGAAACCTCTGTGAGCTTAATCTCTTAAAAATACAGCTTTTGATAGCAGGAAATTGAATGTTGAATGTTAAGGTTTGTGATTTACCGTGCATTCTGGCTCCATGTGAAGCAAAATTGAACAGGTCATTTTCCTTTTCCTTATTCTTGTTTAAAATGCAGTTTACTTAATATAAATGGTCATTTGAATGCATGTTGGGAAGTGATAATTTTTGCCTCAATTGCATGCTATTTGGAATTTAAAAGATTACTAAATAAAGAACTTTAATCCCTCCATTTCCATTCTTTTCTTATTGACAGAGAAGAAATATGTTCTCTCCTTTAAATGTTTCAGAAAAATGAATCTGAAGTATTTTGCTATCTTGAAGCCTCTTTTTATGACAGTCACAACTGGTAATATTTATCAAGAGTGTAGTATTTTTTATGTCCATTTTATATAACTCCATTTTTAAAAACACTTTATAGATCCATTATATAACAGAGCAACATGCTGCTCCAGTAATTTATGTTACAGGGATAAAAACCAAAGAGTTTTAAAAGTGTCCTGAAAAAACTGGAGACAGTTTTAACCAACTGCAATGTGAAGTTCTGTGCTTTTGCTGAATAGTTATTTTTTGAAAGATGCGGATTAAGCATCATTAAAGCATCTTCTCATTTATAGTATTACATGTCTCAGCAAATGCATCTGTTCTCCAGGCCCTCTGTGCACAGCCATAGCCAGAAAAAAAACAAACTGATCTGAAAGCAGAGATAGAGGGTATCCATGATCAGAGAAAGAAATAGTAAGGGACTCTGGAAGAAGAAAAAGTTTGTGCTTAGTGGGCTTGGTACATCCTGAACCTGTATTATCTGCCCAAAAGAATCAGTGATGTGACTTTTTCTTTAGATAAGAAAGATCTGAAGATGGCTTTTTTTATCCAGAACTGCACTGAGGGAGCCATCTTCACTAGCTTTGTGAAGTATTCAAATGATGTTTGTTGTGCTTGGTGTTTCTTTTTAGTCTAGCCATCTCTTTTAAATAAGATTTATTTTTGTAGATGAAAGTTCTCAGTAACTAAGGAGAGGTTTGGCAGGTAAAGACATCATTTGCACTCCAAAACACCATTTGCACATGTGCTACTTAGGTGTGTTGTAAAAATCAGAGTAAAAATATTTGCAAAATCCAAGAACACAAGGAAAAGACATGTTCGGAAAGGGCAGCAAATGTCAGTATATGTTTATGAGACAGCATACATACACTGATGATCCATTTGAATATTAAACAAAATCAGAACCTTGAAAATTCCATTATTCTTTTTAAATTCTGGGAAACAGAAAATAGTGTTGAACGTGCCTAGAACTGACTACTCCTATGTGTACATTATCTTCCCCAAAGACCTTACTTCACCCTTCCCTGTGACACGTCTCCATCTCTCCCTCTTTCCCTTCCCTGTCTTTCCATGATTTGACCACCTGAAACCACTGTTCAGGGCAGAGAAAGGGCAGAGATGAACAGAATAATCTGACGTTCAGCCCAGGCCAGGCATGCTCAGCTGGGCTTCCTCACCCCACAGTCTGCTGTGAAGTCTCTGTCCCTTGACTTTCAGATCCCTTTTTTTATTAATGGCCCCTTTTTGGTCACTAAAGAAGATTGCACTTCTGCTTCTCACATCTGTGGCATGCTTTTTACAACTTGGCTCGTTACAGGATGGGGCAGAGGTTATCTGAAATTTTCTTTCCTCTGAATAAAACCGTGTACCTGCTAATGTCCTACTGAGGAGATGAGTCCATTTTCCTAACATATAGTTACTATTGAAAAAGGTCCATGTGTCTTAACATGTTTGATGATGTTGCATAACTTGCACTTTGCCGACAGTTACCTTACAGGAGGGCACTATATGGTAGATGGAGATTTTACATCTGTGAATAAATGATATTAAATATGTTTATAAACATAATATAAATGGGTAACTAGAATGAAGTGACAGATCACCAAAGAAGAATCGTCATAATACAAGAGGGTCATTTTTCTACGTTCTTAGCTGCAGATGACAAACACCTTCAGGGAATTTCTTTTTCATTTTAAGACCCAATATTAATGAAAAAGTGATTCTGCTTTTTTTTCTGTCCTTACCCTCTCTTTCCTCCAATTTAGGTCCACTTCTGCTACATTAAAGATTCTTAGGCAAAGCTAGCAGGTCTTTTTACTTGAGAGGAAATATTATCAAATATTATATATTAAATATAAATTACTTAATATTATTAATATATTTATTATTTTTATATTAAATATTATAGAAATATTATTAATTTACTTTAGAAGAAATATCAATACAGTATCTTTAAACTGGTTAAAAAATGTGGCTTGGCTCAGTTCTTCCTGAGCATTTAATAGACCATGTGTGAGCATTATCTTGTGGTATTCCTAACAAGCTCTCTGCAGTCTGCACAGCTGAGGCAGCTGTTTCCAACTTCTTTCTCTTTCAGAACACATCTTCGTATGGGCGGCAGGAGGAAAATGATAAAATTTGGCTCAGGCCTGCATGATTACAGCTCACCATCAGTGCAGTCTCTGCTTATATTTTATGGCATAAATAGTTCTCACAAAACCTTGTGAAGCAGATTTGCCTGGCTAGTACCGCTTTGCCAGACTACATGCGAGGTGTTTTACATCCGCTGCTATCACGTTGTCGATAACCCCAGCTTGCTGAAACGAGACCTTGTCTGATCCGGAGGTACTGGACTTCTGCAAATTCAGAGTGTAGAGAACCTAAATATACTGTGCAAAACTGTGGGAATTCACCCTGCCTATCTTTCGGCGTTAAAGGGGGGAGGCTGCGCTTTTTAAGCTCCCCAGGAAGAAGAAAACTTGTTCAGAAAGGGTTGCAGTGTGCTTATGCTACTAACATCTCGCCCATATGCCTATGGCCCAGGACTGGTCTGCCAAGTTCTCTAACACTAGTCAGCGTGAAGACTACCCCTTAAATAGCCCTTTTTGCTGTCGAATTTTTAGAGGAGGAAAGCACTGCATGCCCATGAGCAGTAGCACGTTCCCGTGTGGGATGCAGCAGACATTACATCTAGTAATTATTTTCTTGCTCCTTGTGTAAAGTATTCATAACCTGTGCCCTTTCACTGCTAATGGTTAAACCAAACCACTGGTGTAGAAATAGCTGTAATTGCCTAGATGTCTTGGTAGAAGACTCTTGATTCAAATCAAATCTCATGTGCCTGAAAATGTCTGTCTTGGCTTTTTAACACAATCGTCTGCACTAATGTGATAGAAATCCCATTATTATATAGCATTGAAGTCTAAGGTGGTTTTGGCGGAGGTATGACAGAAAATGTAGGTAAGTATGTAAGCCAAAATCTGCTGAGCTACACAGTTTGCCATAGCAAGTCTCTACTGTATTCCGCTATGGATATTTAATTCATCAATGCCTCCCTACTCCCTAATGAATCATTTAATTGGCCACAATAAATGGCTGTTTAAAAGCTGCTATTTATGGCGGTATAGTATTTAACTCAGCTTCTTTGTCAAACTAAGCACCTATGGCTGTTTCAGATCTCTCTAGTCACTGGTCTGGTTTGAACGCCTTAATTGTCTACTTTTACTGTGGTTTAGGCTAATGTTTGTTGCTATACTTATAAATATAGTTAATGGCATAAGAACCCTGATGAAAACGTTAGTATTCATTTAGAATAGCCAGTCCACACAAATAAATTCAGGTGTGAATGTAAAAGAGATACTTAATTCACAACTGGATATATACATTTTCCACTAACACCACCAAGAAATTATTGTGTCATTTATTACTGCAATGAGCGTGCAGCTGGGGAGGGGGAAGGAAAAGATTGGCAACTTATTGTCAGAACCTCAGTCCTAAAAAACCATCTGGAATCCACAGCCCTAGGTTACCATCCATTAGGTCTCTAAAGCTCTGTTTTACTTATTACGACAATTAAATACCTAATATTTTGTTGCTGAATAACTCAGCAGAAACAGTATCTTGACAAAATGTGGGTTACTATTAGGTTGTAACATGACAATATGTATGACAATAGGTTACTAACATTTATGCTGGGAAAATTTGAATTAGTTGTATGTTCCATTATTTTTGTACTTAATATGTAAACAACTTATGATGACCTATGAAGGTGAAAATAATTACATGCTTGCTGAGTCACTAGTATATTTGTAACAACTTCTGAGTTCAACAGGAGTCAGGAATGCTGTAATGACCTATAGGTTGTCAACACTGAAGTATGTGAGCAAGCCAGTTGCAACTTATAAAAGATGGAGGAAAAAAGATGAACTTGCATTAAGTCACCCCTGTAACATTTTCTTCCATATGTGAAGTAGCTTCAGTTTATTTCCAGAATAAATCAGTGTAACCAGTCTGAGCCCCCTCTCATTGTTAAGAAGTGACCAGACAGAATTTAGTGGTGTTACACCAACCTATATAATTTTCCTAAGTGTCCATACATCAACCGATGTAAAGGACTGACCTATTACCAACTGTTGGTTGTGTAACTGTCCCTACTAAATATGAACTAGCTTCGATACTGGCTGTGGTATTCTGCTAGGACTCATTATCAAATACAGAAAATAGAGCAAATATAATCCCATGCACTACAAGGTTCTGAAACAGAAACAGTAGCACTTTTTGTGAGATACACATATATATATAGTGCTAGGGTTTATGTTTTGACTGTGATTGTCAGTTGATCCTGTCGTATTATAGCACAGTAGTTGCAGTAGTGGCACTGCTGGTAACAGACACAGGCTTTGTACTGAG
Source organism: Phaethon aethereus (assembly GCF_964289735.1). Taxonomy (NCBI): domain Eukaryota; kingdom Metazoa; phylum Chordata; class Aves; order Phaethontiformes; family Phaethontidae; genus Phaethon; species Phaethon aethereus. The sequence goes on from NC_138577.1 coordinate 18,670,594, forward strand.
TCTGCAAGGCCTCAGCACTGAGGTTTGTGTTGCTTGCTTCATCTGAACTTGTCTTGACTTGCCTGGAACTTTGTTTATACTTGATTTAACTGTAACAGTAATCTGTCTAATGGCTATGTCTAATTTATTTTACTTTTCTTCATATGGTGTAACCACGTTTCCACATAGATAGTATTAAACAACATATTCTGCATAGAGTAAGAGATTTATGAGCCTTTATAAAGATACACTGTGGAGAAATACAGGTCTGGTATGGCAGATGAGGCCTTGAGAAGTGGAGGTAGAGGATGCAACACACAGGCATGGGGCACAAACTGGCACTGAAGACCTCTTGGCTATCACATCTCACCAGTGGTCAAGAATGCAGCCCTGGAGCTGGGCAGAATATGTTTAGGAGAAAGAGCACAAAGAATGAATACGAGCAGCTACATAAAACCCACCACAGATATATAAATTGGAAGTAACATGGACTTGCAGACCAGTGAAGAAAGAGCTAGCTGTAAAAAGCACATTAGCAGAGATAAGAATTACCCCAGGTAGATCATAGACTGAGGAAGAGAAGACCATCAATATCAACAGCACATGCCTCCTAGAAAAGGACACAGAATGGTGATGATACATTGTACACTCCATCACTACCACCAAATGGATGCTATCAACATTACAACATTGGGACTCCAAAAGGCAATGAAAGGGCATGTGTAACACAAAAGAAAGGCATAGGTACCAGGAAGTAGTTCTGTGTATTGTGTATATGAATTTTAATTTTGTTGTTATTATTTTGAAACTTATTTTCTGTAACAGTTTTCTGTATTTTTCCATTAAAAAATAGAACTTCAGTAATAATTCAACAAGAATATAGTATTTATTTTTCACTTTCATTTATTGATTAAAAATGTATTATCACTATATTCCTTCAACTGCTTATTCATTTAGTTAATTTAACTGCATGATTCAATTCCTTTTATTTTAAACTAGCTTCGATTTTACTCTTTTTTGCATATACTAATGTGCATTTTATTCAGTGTTATTAAAACTGTTGAAATATTCAACACTGAACTCACTCTCCATATCACACTGTAATCTATTAGTAACTCTAGTAGAGAGAGGAAATGAGTCATAAGTGAATCTACTCTTTTTATTCATGTATTAAATAAAAACTTGCAGAAAGTTCAAATTCATATCCATCAAGCTAAGTAGCAGCATCTGAAATGTGTGACTATGAAAAACCAGGAGTCAAATAACTAAGAAGAGCAGGTTTATAAAAATTTCATAGGATATCCATAAAAGTAAAATTTATTCTCAAGTTTAAAGACATTTAAGAAGGAGTCTTATAACAAAAAACAAGGTTAAGCAACAGTAGCAATTATGTGCCCACCTCCTGATGGATTTTTGGTTGTGATGAGAGCCTGAAGGCCAGATTTATTAAGGTATTTAGGTACGTAAGCAGCAATTAGGTAATGAGATTTTTCAAAGGTGCCTTGGTAACAAAGATTGGACTGACAAAGAGGACTTCCAAAACTCGCTGCTACATAAAAGATCAAAGTCTGCACTACTCATATTCCCTACTTCTCAGTTATTAAACAACTCTTAAGAGCTTAAATCTCTCACTACTTTCTTTAGTGAAACACCTTGTGTGGCTAAATAACTACTCACAAGTAATTAAATACTATTTTGACCAAGGAGAGGGACTAAGGATATATATTCAAAGCAACACCCTTCTCTGAGAGTTGGCAGAGGTATCATTACCTCCTTGCTGGAATGAATGTCTAGTTAATCTAGGTAACCCTTATGTGCAGGTAACCTTTATTGGCAGGTAACCATCTGTCAGCTTGTCATCAGGGTCAGACTGTGAGAAACCCTGCCTGTGAGAAACCTTGTAGCTAAGGTGGTTGGAACCAACATTAGAAAAGATCAACATACAGTTAGGGTATGAGGGCTGACACTTTTCAGTTACATATTTTAGTTATCTTTTTATTTTAGCAAACAACAAGATGAATTTCTATCAGTGTGATTAAAAGAAATTGGAGAGACATTTAATTCCCTACAGTATCTGTATTGGAATGTATACAATAAAGCTTAGCTGAGACCTGTTGTATTGGCATTACTCAAAACACTTTATAGTTGTTAATATACAGGGATCATGCTATTAGTTTTTGATCCATTTTTGAGCCTGGACAACATAAAACACAGCTTTGTGTATGTTTAGATCATGTGGCTTCAGATTAACTTAGCAGAATTTGTTCCATCATTATGGTTGTCAGAGGCCTTATGTTTGCCATTTTGCAAATTGTCTAAAATGCCTTTTTGCATTAAAGTGCATTTAATCATCCAAGCCAGCTGCAGGAGAGTGAGGCGAGATCTATATTGTGAACTGAATGAAGGCTCAGCAAACATTCACCTGGATAGTACAAGTAGGACCAGGCTACTGAGTTCAGAAAATTATATCATGTCATTTCGAGTACCTTAATCCATTTACTCCTTTAGCTTCCATTACGCGTTGTGTCATACTGAGACTGGAGACCAAACCTACTTTCAATTTTCTTTGATCTCATTGAGATACGCTCAGTAACATTCAGTATAATTTAATAATGTCTTCCTTAATTTCATTTCTTTAAACTTATCCAAAACTTCGTACTTACGAAGTAACAACAATGTCAAACTTTGGACAATGTCAGGCTAAATGCCATAGATTCTACGTCTGAGCAGGTGGCAAGGAAACTTTTGCTTGCAACTATTTATCCTGATTAAGTCTCACTTTATGTAGGGAGTGAGTAGTTTTCCCTTCTGAAGGAGGGATAAATACATATATGTTTCTCAAATTTTTGCTAGCTTTGGAGAGGTTCTGGTTACATATTAAATTTTTCATTTTAGTAGCTGTTGAATTTGAGAAGAAGCCAGACTTGAAAAGGTGATGGACCTAGTACACTACACGCTTTGATGATGAATTAATCAGATTGACGCAGGACATTTCATTTTGTGAGTTAAGTAGCAGAGAAAAGAAATCTCCTATGTACCCATTTGCTAGGTGTGCACTGTTTGGAGTAATTAGAAAGAGAAAAGCAACTGATAAACCATTTTGAGGCAATTCCAAATAACTTGTTCAAGGTTATGCAAATGAAATAATGGGAAATCACTGAAATATGGTACTCAGTGCAGTAAAAATCTGATTTTGACTTCCACAAAAGCTGGTGGGTGATTGACTTCAACAGGCTGTAGATTTTTCTAGAGAAAAAGTATAACTTATTGTAACATATTGATAGTATTTACAGTACGTATAACTTAGTAATGACAAGAAGTGACACCATTTTGGAGACTCTGGACATACTCCTTTTCCACATTTTATTATTAATATCTACCATTTGGTGCAATCTTAAACTTCGAAATGAAAACGATGTGTTTTCAGAAGTATCATTATGAGACACAAGAGTAATTAATAAAAATGGGTTTGCCATGATGTTAGAGGAATAGAGGCAAAGGAACAATGCTGATTCTTTCTTAAGTTTTACGGAAGATTTTTAACAAGGTACTCCTAGAAAAGTAGCTGTTAGTGACATCATTTCCCTTCATGGAAAAGGAATCAACTAAGTTCCTTTTTAGAAATTAAGTTTTTTTTTTTTTCCCCCACATGTCATAATATCTAACACTGAAATGAATTAATAGAAAGACCTGTAATAGGCCACTAGTTTTTAAAGTATTTTATCAGCTGCCTTCCATCCAACTAGTAATGTGGAAACTGAGCATTTTTGTAACTTTTAAAAGCACTCTGAACACCAGATAAGAAGATAAACATATCTTAAAATCACCTAGAAGCTTATTTAATCTTAGCAAACTCAGACACAAAGTTCTTCTAATGCATGCCTCAGCTGATTTATCTGTAAGATGTTTACTCATCAGACAGAAAATGTCAAGATCTATTGGGCAGAAGGCAAGCTTTGCAAAAGTGGTATTTTAAATGTGTATCGGGAAATACCTTTACGTGTGTCATAAGTTGGGCATCTGACAACAGAGGCATATCTGTAGTTGTAAAAATCATAACAAGTATTAATTTGAGAACAATTCTCAATGAGAATCTGAAAAACATAGTCTGAAAAGAACCTCTGTCTCCTACTCAAAGGGAAGATAATTCCAAAATTAGAGAAGTTGCCTTGTCGCCTTCTTCAACTTACTTTTGAAAATCTCAAAGGATGGAGATTCCAGAGTCTCCCTGGGAAATTTGTCCAGTGCTTAACAAAACCCACTGTGAAATTCTTCCCTTTCAGTTGAATTCTTTTTGCTGTGGCTTGTGACCTCTGCCTGCTGCTTGCCCTTTTGCTCTGCAACCCTGAGACAAGCCCGCCTTTGTCTTCTCTACAATCTCCCACCAGGTCGTGGAAGGCTGCAATGAGGTTCCCTCTCCAGCTCCCCCTGTATCTCCTTGTGTGTCACCTGATGTATTTTTTCCATTTTGCATAACATCAAAGAAAAATATATGTATGATCAGGGCAAAGACAGTAGCGAGCTTAATGGGAGAATACCAGCATTACTACATCACTGAATCTTATGAATACAATTTTCAGTGACTTATCTGTCTCTTAATTTCAATATATAATCTATTTCTACTGGTATCAGAAATAGGCATTTAACACAAGTTTCTTGTAAATGGTAGCAAAGTTATGTCTTAATAGACATCTGATGAAGTACCATTATTAAGTGTAAAGGAGTAGTTTTTCTAAAATGTGGTTTGCAGTTCTTAAAAATGTAGTTTGTAGCAGGGGGGTATGTCATTTTTATGAAGTTTGAGTTTTCACAGATTTAAAGATAGATTAGATTTGTTTCTGCTAAGCATTACCAGGTAATTCAAAGACACATATTAATTAATCTCATTCTACAATGTCTAGTCATGCTTGTTAGCAAGAAGAAAAAGGTTTTTTTTTTAACATGCAAATTCCATGACTCCTCTGAAATCCATTTGTAAATTAATATTTTTCATTCAGACAAATTGCTTAAGGCTAAATTAAATAATACCAAAGATGAGGAGTATCCTAACCCAACAAAGTCATGCACCCAATTAAAAATAGATATAGACCCAAAGAGTGACCTATTGGATCTCAACATAAATTTACATTGTTTTCCTACATGTTTATTACATCTATATACCCTGATGCATTTGTAGCAAACAATACTGATCAGTTAGGAAGAACAGATGCAACAGCTCAGTTGACTGTAGCTGTTTTTACCAGCTGAAGCACTGCACATTTAATCATATATTTACACTTCCAAAATCTTGCAGAGAGTTTTACTAACAGACCTTCTCATCCTCCCCTAAGAACAGTGGCTGGTGTTACATGTTCACAGAATAAAGTCTCCTACCTCTGGAGGAATACACCTCTCAGGCTAATGACAGGATAGGTGCAGAAGTAACTACCCTTTAGGATTATGTTTTTAATGTGAAGAAAGCACATGCAACTGATATATGATACATGAGACATGGAGAATTACTATTCTGAAGCCCACACTAAGCACACCTTTAAAATACAATGAAGGTTCCTTGAGCTGTATTTTAAGCTTTTCAGCAATTAGATCTCAATACTATTTGAAGATACTCATCACTTCTCTGTTTTTGTGATCATCTTGCACCTTCTGCACCAGACACGTTATGACACAAACATCAGTAGAGGTAGAACTAGGACTTCGCCTCTTCTACAAGATGGAACAAGAAAAACGCCCAAGCTCATAGTCTTTTACCACAAGCCAGCTTGCCTGGCTCCAAAGCCAGGTGCCAAAAATAAAACATTGGTAGGTTTCAGATTTCGGAAGTAATAGATGCCTTTCCCCCACGCCACCGTGTTTTCACTTTAAATTTCCTTCCTGCTGTTGAATCACACCTGCTTGTAGCAAGAAAACACAGCGACTGCTCGGCAGCTTACTAGTGTAAACCAATGAACATTCTGTATGGTTTGCCTGATGCACAGAAAATACAGCCTACTAAAACGACCAGATGTACAAGCAGGGACTTTCAATTGAGCTGATAAGATTTATAACTTCATTTCTGCAGATACTTGATTTAATCTCTACTGACAGCTGATACATAAATAACGGGTTCAGCTGACACTGATTCTTGCTCTAAAGCAGTGAAAAGATAAGGTCTGAACCTAAACTCATAACCGTGCAAGCTGTTTCTTTGTGTTTTCATTGTATCACCTCAACAATTATATTGCATTATTTTGATAACGTACATATGAGTTTGATACATGATAATGTAACACAACCCCTCCTCACCCCACAATGCATAATTTTAGGTCAAAAATTAAATACAGAATTTTTAACATTGTAAAAATAAAACTGCTGTTTTTGAAACCTTTTTTTTTCTTTTTTTTTTTTTTTAGGAATGTGTTTTATGACTTTTCTGCTATATATTTTCATAATCTACAGAAGCTCAACACTTGTTTTCCAGCTGAATGCACTAACCATCAGGCTGCAGAGACAGCATGGTTTCTTTTGCTCTCCTTCTCTCTGTTCCTGTGAATTTTGAATTATCCTTTTTTCAGGATAGCACAATTTTGAGTGAGTAAGTGTCCTGCCCAGAGCAGCCAGTCACTTAGGTGTAGGGCACTCCTTGACCACATCAGAGCAGTGGGTTTATCCTTCCTCTGTCTTTTCCTCTCCAGCTAATTCCTCTATCTGTTTAGTTGTAGTGTTGAAAGGCAGGCAGCCTCCTTTATTAGGATTTTAAAAGAAAGCAGATTTGGCCTGTTCTTCAAAAGAATGGCTCGAGGTTACAGCTTTAGCTCACAGCTGCAGGCTGGGAGTTCCAAACAGATCCCAAACAGTCCCAGCACCTACCAGTAGCTCTGGCTCAAGCATCCCAGCTCCACTGAGACACAGGATTTCACAGCACCCTTTCCTCCGTGTTTCTCCTTTGTCAGCACGGGCTCCCTTCCTGCCCAATAGCTCCTTCCTGAGGTGCCAAACTTTCCTGGGCCCTGAGATGGGAAAACACCCCAAGGGTGAAGTAATGAAGAAACTAAAACAGAGGTTTTATTTTTGCATCACAGAATGAAATCTCTCTTTAAGTGGCAGTGGTAATCTGTTACCTGTAGGAGTACTTGGAGTAACAGTACATATGTCAAAACCTCTGTGTGATGACCATAGTTGCGGAGCACTAATGGTGATGAATGTGGAAAACTTTTTATTTGTATTTATTATGATTATGAGTACATTAGTTGCAAACTTAATTAAAAACTGGATTACTCAACTCATACTCTCAAACCAGTTTTGTGTTGTTTTACATGTTATCCATGAAATTTTCACCGTTCCTAAGCAGTTGTAAGTAGCATTTCCTTTTCCAGTTCTAACTTGCAGACTGACCATGAAAAATCTACATTAATTTAGATTTTAGCAGATATTTATAATAAATTTCATTTTAATAACATTCTTTCACTTTGTCTTTATTTTTGTTAGTTTCTGAAACATCATTGCTCCTTTTTTCCTAAGCTTCAGTCACAGTGAGGACTTCAGTCCTAAATTTCCTATATGATCAACCAATTACAGTCTTGTACCCTTTATAGAATACATAGCAGGTGTACTTGGGAGAAAATACCTAGAAATGAATTTATTAGATACTTCAGGCTCAAATGACAAGTAATATACTGATAGTTTAAGAAATATTTTTTTGAAGACACCTTTTACAAAGGAAGAACATTATTCACTGTTCATCTGTGTGTGTCTGGAGAAAAGGACATTGCAATCCCTCACAGATTGTCAAGAACAAAAAGTAAATTTTAAGCAGTAAACCAGCCGCACTTCTGGCTAGTGAGGGACAGATAAAAAAGGATTTTCACAGCAATGATTTATACAGATTGTGTTCATCTTAGCTGAATGCTGAGGTCTGATCAAAATTAGTCCTGCACTTGCTGCTGGACATAAAATTTTGTTCTTTTTACTTTGTTTTTTACATGGGTGCTCTGTCTCCTTCTGGTGGATGATAGCCTATAAAATACAGCTGGTGAGTAGGCCTAAGAGGGGGCTCCTGAATCAACAGTGGAAGACTGTGGTTCAGGCTAGCATGCTTTTTTTGTCCTTAGGCATATATATTTTCAGTTGCTAAAGCTGAGAAATTTCAGGGTAAGAGGTATAGGCACTAGGAAGACAAGGATCAGCCTTACTACATGGAAGCTGATAAATCAATGGTCATCTGTTTTCTAGGTTGTTCACTACTTTCTACTAACTTGTGCCAGGCCAGTTAAAATATGCTTGGGGAGTGGGGGAGTGACCATAAAGCAAAACCTTTTGTATTTGAAGCTCATAGCGATCTTAAGTGGGTTGCAACTCAAAGAAATTATATTAATTTTTCAGCTTTCCATGTCCAGCCAACTGAAAAAATGATGCTCTGGAACCCTTCAGTCCCAATCTACTCTGCAAACACCACATGCAGAGAAAAAGAAATCAATTCCACTTCAAAGAACACCTAGTCTGACTGTTTTCTATTTCCTGCTACTAGTATCTATATTTAAAGAAAAAAAATCAACACCTGTAGTAAATGAAAGGCATGCAAACAATAACAAAGGAAATAGAAATTCCTAAAATATAAAAAAACCTGTCACCCAAATGCCTTACCTAACTGTCCAAAAGCCATGGACAAATATTAATAGGCTATTGTTATTTCATTCTTTTGAAAAATAACTAATGTTGATCTGTTAGTGAGTGGTTTGTTCTGTGACTCCTAGGTAAAGAAAGGAGGTTCCCATTCCAGTGGTTATGGCAAAAATTGTGCTAAGACTGTGACTAACGACTAGATTTCTGCTTCTTGTGTGATGGCTTCAGGGAGCTGTAGAAGGACCACTGCTGATCCTAGCACCATCTTTATTAAATGGGCTCGGTTCTGGGACCAGTCTTGTTCAATATCTTTATTGATGATCTGGATGAGGGAATTGAGTGCTCCCTCAGTAAGTTTGCAGATGACACCAAGCTGAGTGGGAGTGTTGATCTGCTGGAGGGTAGGAGGGCTCTGCAGAGGGATCTGGACAGGCTGGATCGATGGGCAGAGGCCAACTGTATGAGGTTTAATAAGGCCAAGTGCAGGGTCCTGCACTTTGGCCACAACAACCCCATGCAATGCTACAGGCTTGGGGAGGAGTGGCTGGAGAGCAGCCCGGCGGAAAGGGATCTGGGGGTGCTGGTTGACAGCCGGCTGAATATGAGCCGGCAGTGTGCCCAGGTGGCCAAGAAGGCCAACAGCGTCCTGGCCTGTATCAGGAATAGTGTGGCCAGCAGGAGTAGGGAAGTGATTGTGCCCCTGTACTCGGCACTGGTGAGGCCGCACCTTGAATACTGTGTTCAGTTTTGGGCCCCTCACTACAAGAAGGATGTTGAGGTGCTGGAGCGTGTCCACAGAAGGGCAATGAAGCTGGTGAGGGGTCTGGAGCACAAGTCTTATGAGGAGCGGCTGAGGGAACTGGGGTTGTTTAGTCTGGAGAAGAGGAGGCTGAGGGGAGACCTTCTTGCTCTCTACAACTACCTGAAAGGGGGTTGTGGCGATGAGGGTGTTGGTCTCTTCTCCCAAGTAACTAGTGATAGGACAAGAGGAAATGGCCTCAAGTTGCGCCAGGGGAGGTTTAGATTGGATATTAGGAAAAATTTCTTCACTGAGAGGGTGGTCAGGCATTGGAACAGGCTGCCCAGGGAGGTGGTGGAGTTGCCATCTCTGGAAGTGTTCAAAAAATGTGTGGATGTGGCGCTTCAGGACATGGTTTAGGGGACATGGTGGTTCTGGATTAATGGTTGGACTTGATGATCTTAAAGGTCCTTTCCAACCTAGTGATTCTGTGATTCTGTGAAATGTGCGTTAAATGGATCTGGCATGCTTCATGATGCTGGGTTGAAGACAATATTGCTTGACGACATTTTTTCAGACCTCTCTGTATGTTGTTCATCTCATCACTGCCAATTTTAATGTCAGGATATTTCCTAATTAACTTAAATATTCAGCAAAATATATTGAATTGTAGTATACTGAATATGTGCATATAAATATTTTTCTTAATAAAGGACATAGATTCTGCTACTGTTACATAATTTATGTATTAATAATGTTAATGAAAAGATGGAAGTAAAGGAAAGAGTGTTGGAAGAAGTTCTAATATATGCATGTATCTTTTCTTGGCAAGCTTTGACAAAATATCTTTACAAAGGATGGTAATGATTTTGCAATAGTTATATGCATAAGCTCTTCGGGGACTTTGGTTCTGGATTGCTCCACACCAACATAAATATTATTATGGGCACAAATGGTCACCACGAAGCTCTCTACAAGAAAAGAGATGCATCAGATAAGGATGCATAAGTTTTCCACATTTCTCAACTTTCTTGACACTTCCTTGCAACGTCTACGAGCAGCAAATGTACAGTAGGTGTTCATTATCATAGGGGAGCATACAGCAACTGATCATAAAAGATCAGAGGATCTAAAGTAAAATACACTTTGTAGTAGCTTTATTCATGTTTTCTTTTTCTAGAACTAAAGAGCAGCTGTTCCAATTAAAGTGATTTTTTTTCCCGTTTTTGTTGTTACAGCTTTTGATTTTTTCTGGAAACAAAGAGATACTCACAAATTATATGAAGTGCAATCAACAGAAATGTTGAACTGAGTTTAGAAAATATTGTAGATATTTCAGTCTTCTGAGTAAAAAATGACCATTTTGTAGGTCCTCTTGCCACGGAATGGAACTTGTTCTGTTATTCTGTCCTTTTTTCTGCATTGTGTGACCTTCAGTCTGCAAAATAAGATGTCCCCTCTTTTCCCATTTTGTAAATGAATAAAACAAGTCTTCCATGCCTTCCAAGAAGTTTTCCAAGATCTTAACTTCCAGATTGATGGAAAAAAGATGTAAAAAATATTTAAACAACTTTAAAAATACAACAGGCTGCCTCTGTGTAAGGCAGAAAATAGATGGCTAGAGTTATGGATTCAGAAGCCAAAAGGACTATTAGAAGTCTTTCTGTAAATCACAGGTAGTTAATAATTAACACACTTCTGTTTTGAGCCCAGTAACTTGCATATTCATGTAAAGTATAAAGGTTTTTTGGCTGAAAAGTTACCCTTTTTTTTCACTGGTTGCTCTAACGATTGTTCATCTGCTCTCTTAAAAGTGTGAGTCTTATTTTCTCTTTTAATTTCTTGGACCAATTTTAGCTTACCTGAGACCTGCAGTTACATGAGACTGAAGATGTTATTTCATCCTCTTGAAGGTAACTGCATTTTCTAATGCAGAATTTCTATAGGCAGAATTTAAACTATTTTTAATGTTATATTTTTCCTAAACTATGACAAAAATGTTTTCTAGCATAGACTTCTGATCTCTGACAAATTCCATTTGAAATATTCTGATTATTTTCTTTTATTTACAATTCCTTTCTAAGATCTGTAAGTTAGCTGGCTCTTCATTACATTTTTAGTTGTGATATTATCTTGTCACATACAAAGTCTTCATGTATGTACATAGTTATCTTTATTAACTTGATTTCCTGTCTCTTTAGAGGATTAGTTTTCTTTGTAAAAAAAATAATTTTAATTGACATTAGCTACATTCTTCACCTTTAATTCTTTATTAGATGAATCCTACCAGCTTTGTCATTTATGTTGCCTGTGATAAATTTAACTTAACTGGCCTACAGGATCATTCTGTTGCCCTATAGTAAAACAGTCATTGTTCCAATCTTCTGGCATTTCCACTACTAAAAAAAAAAAAATAATACGAGCAACTTAGTGCTGTCTTCAATACTATTAGAATGTCTAGCCTCAAATTATCTGGACCTAGTAATTTTAAAAGCTTAGTCCCTATTAATGCAGTTTAGCATACTCCCCAGTCAAAGAAGGGCTAGAAGGTAATTCTTCAGGAACAGCTTCAATTTGATTAGTATTTTCAAGAAAAAGTATGTAGAAATATCTACTCATTTTTTAACCACCAAGCACAAATAATGACTTCACAGATCAATGATAGCCTCTTACAACAGCACTGGAATTGCCTGTTCAAGAATCTTGGCAACACACACAGTATAATCCTAAATTCTTTGGAGCATGAAAAGGCTTGATCTTTGCAAGCTTCCCCATTAGGAGTCTGAATGCTGTGAGTGTGAAGAGGTGACGTTTATAACTCTGTGTAGCTGGCTATTGATTATTGCTGTATTTATGAATTCATACAGGAACAGATGTTAGTTGTCTTTTTTTGTTTAATCTTACAGATGTGCTGAAATTGCCTTTGGAGATTTGGGTGAATATACAGAGACATGGTATTACCAGAAATTGAAGCCCTGTGAAAACAAAACAAGATTTTTACTCTCAGAGAATCATAGAAGAATCTGGGGCAATACTCTGATCAATCTGAGCTCATCACTACAGGAGCTTGTAGGAAGTTTGTTCTGTTGTGCAAAGCCAAGGTCTTACCTAATTTGAGATCTGCTTACAGGTCTAGTTCACATCAGCGCGCTCATGAAACCAAAAATTGTAAAAAAATATGTTCTGTTTTTTACACACATTTATTTCTATCTCTACACATACGCACTGAGAAAGACAATTTTATAAGTATTCTCCATCTAAAAAAGTCTTTACACCTGGAACTCTGTAAGAGTGCTCTTATACAGCATTCACTACGTTTCCCATAGCCTCCCATCAGCGTGCAAACACATACAAACCACACACTTTCAGACAGTGTCTGAGGGTTTTTTTAATCATCTCTAAACAGTGCATTTTTATATGCCACTAATTGTACCTAGCCTCTTGTAGTTACTCAATGATCCAAGGCCTGTTTGGAAGAACACACATATGCACATGAGCACACATGTACACAAATACTTGTAACGGTATGTGGCTGGTAGGCAAGGTTGTTGACATTCTTTAATCAAGAGATTTAAATGCCTTATGCTGACTTTTGAGTTTTACTGGTTGTCTAAGGTGTAGTCAAAGCTTCAGTGGTGTTTTAAGGGCTGTGATCACTCAGTTGCTGAACTGGGCTTCATTGCCCTTTGGTGGTAGCCTGAGTGTATATATTAGCTGATTGCAATGTCTAATCACAAAATTGCAGGAATCTGTGGGTATGGTTAAAGGTGTTGGTGGAAGAGGCATATGGTTTCTGAGACCAGGATCTGAAAAGTTAAGTTTCTTCCTGAACGTGTTCTAAGACAGAGAAAAGTTTAGGTCTCAAACAGTACAGTCTAGTGTCTTGTGCTGAGTTTCTGGGTGGCCACTCATGCAAGGTTTCTCATTTAAAGTCTACAACATCACTAGGCACCCTGGTGCTTCAAAGTCATCCCTATTTACTACCTGACTGCACAGTTTCAGAGCAGCACAACCTTCATGTCTGCTTCATGACTGTATTGAGGTTTTTGGAAATGCTTTCAGCACTGTTCCTGAACATAGGTAACACACTTACATATGCACCCTCAGCATCTTACATTTCTTGATGTTTGCAGAACCATTCATTTGCACATGTTTTATATTGGCATGAAGTTGTGAGACAGTGACAAGCAAGGCTGTGTAGAGGAACACAGGATTTCACCACAGATAGCTTGACTTGAGAGAACAAATACAGTGGGAAACAGCACACACATCACATACCCCAAAATTTACTGAGATGTAGGTTCACTGGACTGCCTGACAGACAGATTCCATCTTGACATCAAGACAATCCCCAGACAGCTCCAGCTTAACAGGTCTACAACCTCTAAACCTGATCCATTATACCACAGACCTTCAGCAGAAGGAAGCTCTGCGTAGTAACCGTATTATACTCCAGAGAGGGCATAACACTCCTGGAAACCTTCTCCAATCACTTGGCCATCATGGACAATTCTCTTTACCCACTGCAGAGTCAGGAAGATGAAGTATGGAAGGACTCATCCCCCAAAGACCATATTATGAGTAATAACCTGAAAAGTGAAAGGAGCTGCAAAATACACAAGGATCAGTATCTTGACTATATCATGTAGATGACAACGTTGTATCTTATATCAAGGAAAAGAACATTTGGACATCTCAAGAGAAATAAAGCAACACAAACCAAATGATTAGGAGCTCAAATTCAAATGTTTTGAATTACGCTTACATCCGTTTCAGAAGCACATAGCCGGGTACAGAAAAAAGAGTTACACTAATTAAGCTTCGTCAGCTGTGACTTGCTGGTGCAAACTTGCTATCTTTATTTTCAAAGTCCAATCCTGAATTTTGTGACTGTGGTATGTGCATAGTTTGTGGACAATGTTAGGATTATTGCTGGAGTTTTCTTGATGTCCAAGAGAGCTGAGGTTGCAAAGCAAAACTCTCAGGAGTCCTGCATTTTTGAAGCAGTTGAGGGAGGAAAATGTTCCATCTTGCTGCTTGTATGCTTATTTGTGCTCCAGTCAACTTCATATTCCTAACTTTTGTATTTTTTTTTCACGTATTAAAAACAAATACTCCCAAGAGACCATCAGGTCTCTTGACATGAATATTCAGACTGCTCTCTCATTTTCAGTATACGTCATTGTGTAAGCTTACACATGAATACAGATTTCTGGCATAATGAAACTAATACCTGTATGTATTTTCTACTGAAAAAATAAAAGCAGAAGAAAATAAAATAATATTAATTCTGAATATCAGTAGCTGTACTGTTATGGAACTTGTGGGTAAAGAAAACAAACATTTCCATCTCAAATGTCTGCCTTCTTACTAAGTAGAACAGATGGACTGAAAGACTATTTTGGATATGTGATGCTTCCTTGTAGTGTCTAAGATTTCATTCTGTGTCACTCTGGGTTTGGTCAAGTCAGTCGTATTGTTTAAGGAAAACTTACTCTTTCTCATTCCACATTGTAAGATTTGTACACTTAAGTTGGAAGGAAAGCTGTTCAAGGTAAAACCCATTTTCACATATGCCTTAAAGGAGAAAAGCAGTACATAAACTCCAATTCTTCTCTATCTGGTTGCCTTACTTTATTTTTCCTTTGGTTAGTTGATGGGCAATTAATTCTCCAAGACCAGAGAATTTTTAGAGCCAAACATCAAGGAACTTCAAGCAGAATTTTTACTTAAGTGTTTAAACTCTTATTAAACTTGACAAATTTGTCAGAATAAGGCCACCACCAAAAGGAGCAAATCCACTAGCAGTTAAAATTATTTATATCCAGTATTTTTGTGTGAAAGGTAAATTTTGATTAGAATGCTGTACCCAGGAATACAGCCAACGAGATAAGGGCATTTTTTCAGATGTGAATCTGGTCTGACTTTACGCATCAGCCAGCACAACGAAGAGTTTCTTGTTAATAAAAGACTGAGACCCAAGGCCCGTATCTGTTTTGACCTGTGGAGCTTTCTAGGGCTCGCTCTTCCTCTGAAATCTCCAGGGAGACAACTTGTTCATAACAGTAAGGACCATTTATTGTGCTGGGTGCAAAGCTCATTTTCAGTGCAGAAGGAATGATTCTTATGTTAAATAAAACTTATTCCTGGGCAAGGAACCTCAGTAAATGTTGGCATCTATTCAGCCTTCTGGAAATAATGTTTTGGCTCCTGGCACTAGGCTGATTTTAAACTAAGTAAGATGGACAGACAAAGCTTCATCTCACTTAATGCCCTCGTCTTAAATCTGCTTGGGTTATCAAGAGATTTAAAGGCTCTGATACAGAATTTGGACTGGGAAAATGTCAATGCCATGTGGCTAAACAGAAGTGTTCTTTCTTGAATTAGATAAAAGAAAGCAAGAAAAAAGGAGACTAGCTGAGATGCTCATTTTAATCAGATGGAGAAAGCCCATCTATCCAACTGTATTTCAGGAAATACATACAAATCAATTCAAAAGAGTAAGTAAGAGCAATAAAGGAGAGAGCTTCATACAAAGCTTTGAGAGATTTGGGCTGGGTCACAAGGATCATTTGTGAAGTCTGTCGTCATACTTCACCATTATCTTATGAAAGTATCCTTAGGAATAACAAGTCAAATTCAGGTCTTGCTTGTGCTTCACATAGGTTGATCATCTCCTATCTGAGATGGAGACTGAACTGAGACCCAGAGATGTGTGTGTGCTCCCTCACGGCCCCAGAGATAAATATTTAACATCCTTTGCCCTCAGAATTAATTCTCTCTTACCTGGACCACTGGATTCAACAAAGATGAAGATTTCCTTTTATTTCTGCACAATATTTCATACACCAACAAAATATATAGTGAAGATAATTTTTTCCCTCATTCTGTTGCTCAAAGCAACCATGAGATTTATAACTATCCAATCACTATATTTCTAAGTATTTGATACAAAAAGCATTTCTTACAAAAGAAATTCCTTAAATATTAATACTGATTTAATTCATCACACTGAAAGTAACGAAACCACATCTCTACCAGTGGTTCCTTCAGTCCTATGAAAGTCAAAACTATTGTGGAAAAAAGCGCTAGGTTTCTGTAGGAAAGTGAAAAGTGATCTGAGTCAGAACTGTGCAGTTTTTAAATGCAGAAAGTTACTGCTAGGCCATTGACACTTAACTTTGGCTGACATGCAACAGGTAAGGATCTGACCTTTAAGGCCCAGAACAGTTCCACTCACAATGAAGCCAAGGATCCTTTGTTCCTGTCATATGTTTTCGTGCAATTCATCATGCCACATCCAGAAGGATCTTTCTTTTCAATAGTTGTCAGCACTTTCTGAAAACTTGCCAGTTATTCTCTTAAAAGTTACAGGGGAGAGAAAAACAAAAAGCAGATTTATAGTCTGCAGCTTATTTCTTCCACCAAATCCCATATATTTACCCTACACTTAATGAGTGCTCACCAGAGCACTTTGATTTTGCTAACATGTTGGAAAGATCATAAGTATGCATAAAAGATCCCATTTCATATTTCACAGAACAGTTAGATAATGTATCCCATTTCTCTTCTAGGAAGGCTGACTGAACGTGTCAAACTTGGTGCTAAAAAAGTGGTAACTTTGAAAATTTAGGTTCCTATTTCTTTGAGGCACAATGTACTTTTGAGTGTTTAAGCTCACGTGCCCTGTCTGTACTCACAGAGTAGTTCCAGGCAGGGAGGTATCACGCCTGAGCCAGGATGGGGAATAGAAGCAACTTAAAATGGACTTTACCTGCTACCTAGTCTGAAAAAACCATGCTTCAACTGTGTGATGGCTGCTAATTAGTACATCTACTGCAGTGTACTAAAACGGCTTGGCTTCTGGGTTTGAAAACACCATACTTTGTAGACACATTATCTAATGAAAAGATAAGTTAAAGATCTCAGTGCTTCATTGTGCATGTGTCTGATAAGATGAATATTTAACTGATACAGTTTTTCCATGATGACCAATGAAGCTCATGGAAAGCCATTTTTGCAGGTTCATGATAAAGACATTAAGCATTCTTACTTCATTACTCACAAAGAAGTTATCATACACATTCAAATTCAGATAGTTTTCCTGGGATAGGAAGTTCCAGAAAAGACATTTATAATATGAAATGCTTTATGAGATGATAATGAAATATTTTTATGAAATGCTTTAAATGCTTCTTCTGCCTATTGTTTAATTAGGATTAAAACACTAGAAGTATATGTAAGTGGATCCTACCCAAACCCCTAAAGTTTGACAACCCTTCTGTGGTCCTACATCACATGTCCACAAAATGTCTTTGCGTATGTAGGAGAAAGCATAGCTGTATAGTCAAATACTGTCATTTTTAAGGATACAACAGATAGCTTTTGCTGTGCAACCCCTGCTTGCATCCCTGATGGGCATAGTTATTCATCATCCGTGGCCACAAGGCATGCTCTCAACTCTCAGGTTTGCCAGGACTCAACTGCAAGCTCATAAACAAAGTTCTGCTTAAATTCTAAAAGAGCAAATGAACACAATTAAATTAAACTCTAAGCAAAATTGTTCTCATTCTCATCTGAGGTTGCACCTTACTACTTCTGTTTCTGACATAAAGGTTTAAAGACTAGAAAGCCTGTCTGTTGTTGCAGCTCTACCACTGATTCAACAGTAGGTATTATTCAACGTAACTACAATAGATCAGGATTTAATTTAAATGTAAATACTCAAATGAAAACTAGCAATGAGGTGACTACTCATAATGATGAGAAAGATAGTTAAAATTAACATTTTGCTGTTACAAGAAGAGCAATGCAGTGACATATATCAGGTATCTGGGGTTACGGCTAGGCATTTACATTAATTTTGCCTTAATCTTCTGTTTGAATTCAGATAACCCGAGCTATGAATGTGGCTTTGGAAAGTAAATGCCTCTGCCACCTAGCCTGTCATGTTGGATTCCTGTCTAGAGTATAGCTATGTTTTATTTTTCTATCAGTAAGCACTGGAAAATGAAGTGCAAGAACAGATAAGAAGTGCCTCTTGTCAAACCCCAAAGCTAATTTCTTGAACAACACCCTGGTAGCAGTACAGGTTTTAATTGATACACCTTCTCTCTGCTTCTCTGACGTCTTTTCCATTTCTGTGTAATGCTTGCATGAGCATTCGTGCAGTTATGGGGTGAACTGGACTGAGGAGCTGATCCAGATGCAAGGTAACCATGAACATTCATCATCTAGCTTAAACAGTACGATTATTAAATACTCAAATTAAGTAAATAGTCAAATTGCTACATTAAATACTCAAATAGTTCTTGTGTGTAAGTCACAAATCAGGAGGATGTGATCAAAACATGCTATGTTACAGGCATAAATTCCAGCAAGAGAAAATCACATGCGCATCCTTCGCCTGTGCAAATATCCACTACTTTGTCCTGTTTAACTATGCCTGAATTCCCAATGAAAGTTCACTCTAACAAAACTCATGCAGCAGGAATAATGTCCTAGCTCAGAGAGGCATCTAAACCTTCCCAGGCGCAACTTGAGGCCATTTCCTCTCATTCTATTGCTGGTTCCTTGAGAGAAGAGACCAACACCCACCACCCTACAACCCCCTTTCAGGTAATTGTAGAGAGCGATAAGGTCTCCCCTCAGCCTCCTCTTCTCCAGACTCAACAAGCCCAGTTTCCTCAGCCGCTCCTCATAAGACTTGTTCTCCAGAGCCCTCATCAGCTTTGTTGCCCTTCTCTGGACACGCTCCAGCCCCTCAGTGTCCTTCTTGTAGTGAGGGACCCAAACCTGAACACAGGATTCGAGATGCGGCCTCACCAGTGCCGAGTACAGGGGCACGATCACTTCCCTACTCCTGCTGGCCACACTGTTTCTGATACAGGCCAGGATGCTGTTGGCCTTCATGGCCACCTGGGCACAGTGCTGGCTCATATTCAGCCGGCTGTCAACCAGCACCCCCAGGTCCTTTTCCACCAGGCAGTTCTCCAGACACTCTTCCCCAAGACTGCAGCATTGCAAGGGGTCGTTGTGTTGCAGGACCCAGCACTTGGCCTTATTAAACCTCATACAGCTGACCTCAGCCCATCAATCCAGCCTGTTCAGATCCCTCTGCAGAGCCCTCCTACCCTCCAGCAGATCAACACTCCCACTCAACTTGGTGTCATCTGCAAACTTACTGAGGGAGCACTCGATCCCCTCATTCAGATCATTGATAAAGATATTAAGCAAGACGAGCTCAAAAACTGAGCCCTGGGGAACACACTTGTGACTGGCCACCAACTGGATTTAACTCTGGTCACCAATGAACGTATATGGCTTAAAAAATAGCTCTGGAAACAATAAACAGTATTTTTCTTTCTGAGAATATCTCGTCATATTTACCGGGGCCCAATGCTAACATTTTCACACATTTGCAGCACCTGGCTTTAATCAGCTGGCTGAAGACTTGATCCATGGACATAAGGACTTGTGGTTCCATGTACATAATGGCTTAAATGCTTGTGGTGAAAAATCTGCCTTTCATTAAAGTCCTTGTAATGAGGATGGGTAAGTTGGTGGGCCTAAGCAGTTTCTAGTTCCCAATTAAGTCACCCTGTGAGACTGCCCTTGTGCTGCTTTGTTAGATGGCTCACAAACAGCACAACACCTTTGGAAGAAGGGGCAGGCAACTCAAAAGGAGTACAAGGATCTTGTTAGGTCAAGCAGAGACAAAATTAGAAAGGCAAAAGCCCAGCTAGAACTCAATCTGGCCACAGTCGAAAAGGATAACAAAAGATGCTTTTCCAAACATATCAACAACAAAAAGAGAGCCAAGGAGAAGCTCCATCCCTTATTGGATACGGGAGGGAACATTGTCACCAACGATGAGGAAAAGGCTGAGGTACTGAATGCCTTCTTTGCTTCACTCTGTAACAGCCAGACCCGGTATCCTCAGGGTATTCGGCTCCCTGAGCTGGAAGACGGGGATGGAGAGCAGAATAAACCCCCCATAATCCAGCAGGGAACAGTTAAGGACCTGCTATGTCATCTGGATACCCACAAGTCTATGGGGCCTGATGGGATCCATCCAGGGGTACTATCATGGTTTAGCCCCAGACAGCAACTAAGCACGACACAGCTGCTCGCTCACTCCCCCTCCCCCAGTGGGACGGGGCAGAGAATTGGGAAAAAAACTCATGAGTTGAGATAAACACAGTTTAATAGGACAGAAAGAGAGAAGGAAACAACGATAACCACAACAATAATACCGACAAAGCAATGTACAAAAAGAAGTGCTGCCCAATACAGCAACTGCTCATCACCTGGTGATTGATAGCCCGTCCCTGAGCAGTGATTCCTGCCCCCCAGGTGACTTGTTTATGTACTGGGCATGACGTCGTATGTTAGGTAATATCTCTTTGGCCAGCCTGGGTCAGCTGTCCTGGCTGTGTCCCCTCCCAGCTCCCCGTGCATCCCCAGCCTCCTTGCTGGCAGGCCAGCACGAGAAGCTGGACTGTCCTTGACTGCTCAGCAACAACCCAAAATATCAGCACGTTATCAACAGTTTTTCATCCCAAACCAGAAACATAGTCTCACACTGGCTTCTGTGAAGAAAACCAGCTCTATCCTGGCTGAAACCAGGACAGTATCCACCCCTTATTCCATACCATTTACGTCATGCCCAGGTCCTACACTGTTCAATATATTCCAATTATTCATTATTACTCTTCCTGTCTTTTAATATATGCACACAGATACCATTCTCTTAGTCCATGGGCCATCACGTTAAAATGTCTGTGGAGTTCATTCGGTCCGTGACTCTGGGCTTCATGCATGATAGCAGTCTCTCAGAGCAGGGGAGACGGTATGTGGTGTTCCATTGTCATCTGGCACAGTCCATGTCCATGATCTGCAGGTCAAAGATGTCGATCTTGAGGAAGTTGCTGGGCGCAAGCTGCTGAAGCCAGTTCTGGTTCCATCACTGCTGCACGTTGCTCGGTTTCAGTAAAGCTCATTCCTCATCAATCTGGGTGATTCTTACTGTAATACCATTGATATGGTAGATAGATAGCAACCATAATAGTAATGTCATACCGTATTGTGTAGCAATTAATACAATTCAAATCATTGACTTTTTCCACACAAAATCAAATCTCCTTGAGGTACATATCACACTTCCCCATCCTTCCACATTACCCATCAAGTGCACCCAGGTCCCTGGGCAAAGGCAATCCCACGAATGGGTTTGCCTTTGCCTGAGGCAGGAGTAACCCAGACTGTCTTCCCCAGCATATTTTTTATGTGCATCACAAGGACTTTATCCCCTTCTACAGTACGTAAAAGTTTTGATTGGGCAGGGCCGGCTCCATTAGTAGATCCCCTAATGTTGACTAACCAGGTGGCTTTTGCTAAATGTTTATCCCAATGTTTGAATGTCCCATCACCCATTGCTCTCAGGGTAGTCTTTAACAGTCCGTTGTATCGTACAATTTTTCCGGAAGATGGTGCATGATAGGGGATGTGATACACCCACTCAATGCTGTGCTCTTTGGCCCAGGTGTCTATGAGGTTGTTTTGGAAATGAGTCCCATTGTCCGACTCAATTCTTTCGGGGGTGCCATGTCGCCATAAGACTTGGTTTTCAAGGCCCAGGATAGTGTTCCAGGCGGTGGCATGGGGCACAGGGTATGTTTCCAGCCATCCGGTGGTTGCTTCCACCATGGTAAGCACATAGCGCTTGGTGAGTTTGTGGAAGTGTGATGCAGTCAATCTGCCAGGCTTCCCCATATTTATATTTCAACCATCGTCCCTCATACCAGAGGGGCTTTAACTGCTTGGTTTGTTTGATCGCAGCACACGTCTCACATTCATGGATAACCTGTGCAATAGAGTCCACGGTCAGGTCCACCCCTCGATCCCGAGCCCATCTGTATGTTGCATCTCTTCCCTGATGGCGTGAGGTGTCATGGACCCACCGAGCTATAAATAGTTCACCCCTATGTTGCCAGTCCAGATCCACCTGAGCCACTTCAATCTTAGCAGCCTGATCCACCTGATGGTTGTTTTGATGTTCTTCAGTGGCCTGACTCTTGGATACGTGAGCATCTACGTGACGTACTTTTATGACCAGATTCTCTAATCAGGCAGAGATATCTTGCCACAATTCAGCAGCCCAGATGGGCTTGCCTCTGCGTTGCCAGTTGCTCTGCTTCCCTTGCTGTAGCCACCCCCATAGAGTATTTGCCACCATCCATGAGTCAGTATAAAGATAGAGTATTGGCCATTTTTCTCGTTCAGCAATATCTAAAGCCAGCTGGATGGCTTTCACCTCCGCAGACTGACTTGATTCACCTTGTCCTTCAGCAGCTTCTGCGACTCATCATATAGGGCTCCATACAGCAGCTTTCAATCTTCGATGTTTGCCTACAATATGACAGGACCCATCAGTAAATAGGGCATATTGCCTTTCGTTCTCCGGCAGTTTATTATATGGTGGAGCCTCTTCAGCACGCGCCACCTCCTCTTCTGGTGATATTCCAAAACCTTTGTCTTCTGGCCAGCCCGTGATCAATTCCAAGATTCCCGGGTGACTGGGGTTTCCTATTCGAGCCCGCTGTGTAATAAGTGCAACCCACTTACTCCACGTAGCATCAGTCGCATGATGTGTAGAGGGGACCCTCCCTTCGAACATCCAGCCCAGCACTGGCAGTCGGGGTGCCAGGAGGAGCTGTGCTTCTCAATCTCTTCTGAGGCAGCTCGAACTCCTTCATATGCTGCCAGTATCTCCTTTTCAGTTGGAGTATAGCGGGACTCAGATCCCCCATATCCTCGACTCCAAAACCCTAGAGGTCGACCTCGAGTCTCTCCTGGTGCCTTCTGCCAGAGACTCCAGGTAGGGCCATTCTCCCCGGCTGCCGTGTAGAGCACATTTTTAACATCTTGTCCTGCCTGGACTGGCCCGAGGGCTACGGCATGAACTATCTCCTGTTTGATTTTTTCGAAGGCTTGTCGTTGCTCAGGGCTCCATTTAAAATCATTCTTCTTCCAGGTCACTTGATAAAGAGGGCTTACAATCAGACTGTAATTTGGAATATGCATTCTCCAGAAACCCACAACGCCCAGAAATGCTTGTGTTTCTTTTTTGCTAGTTGGTGGAGACATAGCTGTTATTTTGTTGATCACATCCGTTGGGATCTGTCAACATCCATCTTGCCATTTTATTCCTAAAAACTGGATCTCCTGTGCAGATCATTTGACCTTACTTTATTTTATGGCAAAACCAGCTTTCAGAAGGATTTGAATAATTTTCTTCCCTTTCTGCTGTGTTGCCCCATACGATGATGTCATCAATGTATTGCAGATGCTCTGGAGCTTCATCCTGTTCCAGTGCAGTCTGGATCAGCCCATGGCAAATAGTAGGGCTGTGTTTCCACCCCTGGGGAAGTCTATTCCAGGTGTATTGGACACCCCTCCAAGTGAAAGCAAACTGTGGCCTGCATTCTGCTGCCAAAGGGATTGAGAAAAATGCGTTAGCAATATCAATGGTGCCGTACCACTTGGCTGCCTTTGACTCCAGTTCATATTGAAGTTCTAGCATGTCCGGCACAGCAACACTCAGTGGTGGCGTGACTTCATTCAGGCCACGATAGTCTACTGTCATCTCCACTCTCCATTAGACTTTCGCACTGGCCATATGGGGCTGTCAAAGGATGAGCGAGTCTTGCTGATCACTCCTTGGCTCTCCAGCTGACAAATCAGCTCATGGATGGAGATCAGGGAGTCTCTGTTGGTGCTATATTGCCACCGGTGCACTGTTGTGGTAGCGATCGGCACCTGTTGTTCTTCGACCATCAGCAACCCCACCACAGAAGGGTCCTCTGAGAGACCAGGCAAGGTGGACAGCTGTTTAATTTCTTCCGTCTCCAAGGCAGCTGTACCAAAAGCCCACCGGTACCCTTTTGGGTCCTTGAAATACCCTCTCCTGAGGTAGTCTATGCCCAGGATGCATGGAGCCTCTGGGCCAATAACAATGGGGTGCTTCTGCCACTCATTCCCAGTTAGGCCCACTTTGACCTCCAGCACAGTCAGCTGTTGGGATCCCCCCATCACTCTGGAAATACAGATGGGTTCTGCCCCTATATGGCTTGATGGGATTAGGGTACACTGTGTACCAGTGTCCACTAAAGCCTTATATTCCTGTGGGTCTGATGTGCCAGGCCATCTAATCCACACAGTCCAATAAACTCAGTTGTCCCTCTCCTCCGCCTGGCTGGAGGCAGGGCCCCTCTAGTCCTGGTCATAGTACTCGTTACCCACTTCTTGTAAATAGGAATCAGAAGTCCCTTCAAGAGGATCAGAGGTGAGATCAGCTCTTCTATTCTTTCTGGGAAGCTGCCCACTGGAAAGTGGAGCGATGATTTTTCTGGAGGAACCCGAACGCCCCTTTGTAATTGTTTTTCCTTGCAGCTTGCGTACTCGTGCCTCTAGGGTCGAGGTAGGTTTTCCATCCCACCTCCTCATGTCCTCTGCATGGTCACGCAAGTGAAACCACAGGGTGGCTCACGGTGTGTATCCTCTCTTTTGAGCAGAAGAACGCTCACTCCTAATAGCTGAGATACCTGAGGGTAGGGCATATCCTCTTTGAATTGCCGGAACTCCCGGGACAGTTTCTCTACAGCAGAGACGCAGGCCCGTAGGGAGGAAGAGAGACTTTCTTTGTGTTGCCAGAGTTGACCAGCCAATTCATCCACCGTTGGTCTCTCTCTGTCTTTCCAGGCCATTACTGCTAATGAGTTGGCATATGATGATGGTGCACTCCGTACAAACTTCCGCCACATAGGTCGCGTGCAATTGACTTCATCTGGATCTTTGGATGATTGTCCATTGTCCAAGTCACCATAAATCACTTCCAGCACAGCTAGCTCCCTCAGGTACTCGATACCTTTCTCCATGGTGGTCCACTTGCCTGGGTGACATAGAACATCTTCCTTGAAGGGATACCTTTCCTTCACACCCGACAGGAGTCGTCTCCAGAGGCTGAGGACTCGTGCACCTTTTCCCATTGCTTTGTCAATGCCCCCTTCTCTAGAAAGGGATCCCAGCTGCCTGGCTTCCCTACCGTCTAATTCCAGGCTACTGGCCCCATTATCCCAACATCGGAGCAGCCAGGTGACAATGTGCTCACCCGGACGACGGCTGAAATCCTTTCGCATATCTCGCAATTCACTCAGGGATAGAGATCGGGTAGTTACCGTCTCTTTTATGAGTTCTTCCTCTTCCTCCTCTTCAAGTGATGACTTGCTCTCTTCCCTCTTCCGTACTTGTGATGGCCCTGCTTCAGAGCACTCTGCCTCCTCACTCTCTTCCGCTGGCTCCTTCTTAGCAGAATCTTCCTCCTCCCTTACTAAGTGGCTGAGGGAACTGGGGTTGTTTAGTTTGGAGAAGAGGAGGCTGAGGGGAGACCTTATCGCTCTCTACAACTACCTGAAAGGGGGTTGTGGCGATGAGGGTGTTGGTCTCTTCTCCCAAGTAACTAGTGATAGGACAAGAAGAAATGGCCTCAAGTTGCGCCAGGGGAGGTTTAGATTGGATATTAGGAAAAATTTCTTCACTGAGAGGGTGGTCAGGCATTGGAACAGGCTGCCCAGGGAGGTGGTGGAGTCGCCATCCCTGGAAGTGTTCAAAAAACGTGTGGATGTGGCGCTTCAGGACATGGTTTAGGGGACATGGTGGTTCTGGATTAATGGTTGGACTTGATGATCTTAAAGGTCCTTTCCAACCTAGTGATTCTGTGATTCTGTGATTCTGTGATTCTGTGACTTCCGCTTCCAAGATTTCTTCTTTTGTACAGGGGCAACTGATACCGGGATGGGCTGGTTCTCTGGTTCAGCTGCAACAGTCTGAGTAGTTACAGTGCCCGCCGTGGTGGTTGGAGTAGTCACAGTGCCCGCCACAGGGATTGGAGTAGTGACAGTGCCTGCCACATTGCCATCAGACCCAGAGAGCCTCTCTCCCCTTTGCATAGTGTTAAATAGAGCTCAGTAGGCATGGGCCAGGCCCCAGCACATTGCAATGATTTGTGTCTCCTTGGAGCTGCCAGGCTGACAGCATCCTTCTTCCAAATATTCTGCTGGTTTATCAGGATTCTGCACTTGTTTGGGAGTGAAGTTCCAAGGAGGTGCCCACCGCCTCAGGCATTTGCCCATGCTGCTCCACACACCCTGCCATTCATAACTATCCAGCCTTGGGGCAGATCTCCGGGTGATATTCCTAAATTGCTTACTAACCTTAGACAAAACCAAAACAATGTTCCCCAGAAGTAGCAATAGAGGTATTTTACCTACCCAAGGGTGTTCAAAATACTGAAAAATTATTGTGATGAAGGAGGAAATGTAATGACAGAGGGTAGCAAAGGTACCATTCTGCATTTCCTCCATAGAAAGCCTTTCAGAGGCAGAAGCATAATTGCTAATCGTCTCCACAAGACAGTAGCCAAAATACATTAGCAGCTTTAGTACAGAGCTCAGATGACACCACGTTAAGCTCAAGGTCAGTGTCCTAAAAACAAATCTCGCAGGCGAGACATTACTGACCATTGCAGAGTACAGCAGCCCGCAGAAACCAACACCGATCCTTAACATGTACGGCAAAGACGAGAGCATCATGCAAATCAAATAAACTGATATCGTGACCTGCAACCGTTATTATCTCAAGCCTTGTGCCCCACGTTGGGTGCCAAAAAGGACTGTCGTGGTTTAGCCCCAGCCGGCAACTAAGCACCACACAGCCGCTCACTCACTCCCCCTCCCCAGTGGGACGGGGCAGAGAATTGGAAGAAAACCTCATGGGTTGAGATAAACACGGTTTAATAGGACAGAAAGAGAGAAGGAAACAACAATGATAACACCAACAAAGGAATGTACAAGAACAAGTGATGCCCAATACAGCGATTGCTCACCACCCGGCGATCGACAGACCGTCCCCGAGCAGCGATTTCCACCCCCCGGCCAACTCCAGTTTATGTACTGGGCATGACATCGTATGGCGGGGAATATCTCTTTGGCCAGCCTGGGCCAGCTGTCCTGGCTGTGTCCCCTCACAGCTCCCCGGGCACCCCCAGCCTGCTCGCTGGCAGGGCAGCACGAGAAGCTGGACTGTCCTTGGCTGCTCAGCAACAACCCAAAACATCAGCACGTTATTAACAGTTTCTCATCCCAGATCCAAAACACTGTCTCACACTAGCTTCTGTGAAGAAAACCAGCTCTATCTTGGCTGAAACCAGGACAGGTACTGATGGAGCTGGCGGAGGAGCTTGCCAAGGCACTCTCCATCATTTCTCAACAGTCCTGGGTAACAGGGGAGATCCCAGGAAGCTGGAGGCTGTCCAACCCAGGAACTACAGGCCTGTCAGCCTGACCTCGGTACTGGGGAAGATCATGGAGAGGTTCATCTTGAAAAGTGCTCACAGGGTTTGTGCAGGACAACCAAGTGATCAGGGCCCGTCAGCATGAGTTCATGAAAGGCAGGTCCTGCTTGACCATCCTGATCTCCTTCTATGACCAGGTGACCTGCCTAGTGAATGAGGGAAAGGCTGTGCATGTTGTCGACCTGGACTTTAGTAAAGCCTTTGACAGCATCTCCCACAGCATTCTCCTGGAGAAACTGATGGCTTGTGGTTTACACAGGTGTACTGTTTGCTGGGTAAAGAACTGGCTGGATGGCTGAGCCCAGAGAGTTTTGGTGAATGGTGATAAACCCAACTGGTGGCCAGTCACAAGTGGTGTTCCCCAGGGCTTGGTTCTGGGGCCGGTCTTGTTCAATACCTTTATTGATGATCTGGATGAAGGGATCGAGTGCTCCCTCAGTAAGTTTGCAGATGACACCAAGTTGGGCAGGTATGTTGATCTCCTGGAGGGTAGGAAGGCTCTGCAGAGGGTTCTGGATGATCTGCAGGATTGATGGGCCAAGATCAACTGTATGAGGTTCAATAAGGCCAAGTGCAGGGTCCTGCACTTGGGTCACAACAACCTCATGCAATGCTACAGGCTTGGAGAGGAGTGCCTGGAGAGCTGCCCGGCGGAAAGGGACCTGGGGGTGCTCGTTGACAGCTGGCTGAACATGAGCCAGCAGTGTGCCCAGGTGGCCAAGAAGACCAACAGCGTCCTGGCCTGTATCAGAAGTAGTGTGGCCAGCAGGAGTAGGGAAGTGATTGTGCCCCTGTACTCGGCACTGGTGAGGCCGCACCTCGAATCCTGTGTTCAGGTTTGGGCCCCTCACTCCAAGAAGGATGCTGAGGGGCTGGAGTGTGTTCAGGGAAGGGCAACGAAGCTGGTGAGGGGTCTGGAGAACAAGTCTTATGAGGAGCGGCTCAGGGAACTGGGGTTGTTGAGTCTGGAGAAGAGGAGGCTGAGGGGAGACCTTCTTGCTCTCTACAACTACCTGAAAGGGGGTTGTGGTGAGGTGGGTGTTGGTCTCTTTTCCCAAGTAAATGGCCTCAGGTTGTGCCAGGAGAGGTTTAGACCAGATATTAGGAAAAATTTCTTTATTGAGAGCATGGTCAAGAATTGGAACAGGTTGGCTGGGGAGGTGATGGAATCACCATCACTGGAAGTGTTAAAAAAATGTGTAGACATGACCCTTCAGGATATGTTTTAGTGGGCATGGTGGTGTCGGGTTGATGGTTGGACTTGATGATCTTAAAGGTCTTTTCCAATTTTAATGATTCTGTGATTCAGTGATATATTTGTGTCAACACTAATTATTAACTTTGATATATTTTGACACACATACTGCATATGTAGGGTACATGCAAGAACACAACATACAAACGATATGATTAGAAAATGGATAATACATTAAACTTGAGGTTCTGTCAGGATTCATGTGGCTTCTGTATTGCTGAAATATTTACCAGTGTGGTTTTCTTAGCTCCCATCCACAGGAAAGTTGGTCTAAGGGACTGGGAACAAAAAGTATAGAAATACACTCTCAGATCATAGCAGCACTATGTGGAGATTAAGATAAATGTTGAAAACTTTCCCCTTCAAAGATCCTTTCCTTTTTAATTGCTATTACACCTTTGATAAAGCTAAAAGGGAATAAGAATTACTGGAAATAGTTATATGAATGAACTTTAGCTATGAATGAACAGCACAAAGACTCTTTCTTCCCCTTTTGTAGGCCACAAAATGGTGAGACTATGGCATTCAAACCAAGTTAAAATAATGGTGCTAATTTTAATCCTCGTAGTTAACATAATTATCCCAGTTTAAGAAGCATGGCTCTAAACCCAGACTGGGTATAGGAATGTGTACCCATGGTCCCCAGAGGCTGTGTCACACTGAAGCTACACCGTCTCTGCGCTATAAATGCTAAACCCACCTCATTCTTGCCACAGTTACGCATCTATTTTGATGTGTTGACATACCCTTAATACAGATAGGTTCCCTGTAGGAACAAGTGGAAAGCATTGCCACACTAGTTTCGCCATGGGCCTGGGTACCTCACCGAACAGTCAAGTGGAAGAGCAGCCGGAGCGGGTATGCGATGCCAGGGCCATGGGAGTCAGCCAGGGAGTCTGAGCCACCACAGCCTGTGGCAAGGTATGACCTGTGAAAGAGTGTAACAGAACTGAGACCAGGCCATGCTAACAGGGAACCACATAATGCCCCAGATTAGGGTCCCTGAGGCCACATAAGGGTGGAGTTGTGTTTGTTTTAACAACAACCTTGGAAAAAAAGATGTATTTGTCCTACTAGCTGTGTTTGTGTAAAGGCTTCTTTTACACTGTAACTTATACTTGCACACACTCCAGAAAAGACAGGTAGGTTAGAAATAACCTAATATTTTCAAGCCTCCCACAGGGTTTATGGGGCTGCTGCATGCATTAACAGTCATAAGAGCACGAAATAGTAAGCACCTCAAGCATTTCAAATAAGATATACTTACCACTGTATGAAAAAACATGTAAACTCATCTAGGGATTTCACCATCTGAAAAAAGTCAGCGGATTGTCAAAAGAGCAATGACTCAGAAGTCCCCCTAATATTGCTAGATGACCTGGCAAGGTTTACTGAAATCTCAATTACCAGAAGTCATTCAAGCACTCTCTAGTAATAAATATATCCTCCGTGACCTAGTGGGTGGTATTGAGCAGCAGGAAATTGGGGGAAACAGACAAACCTACATTAGATTCCAATTACTTAAAATTTGATAAATAATCCATGGAAAAAATTACTATTTCCAGATGACTGCCCTTGAACTTCATGAATAAAGATAAATATTAAGCATCCTCATTGATACACAGTAAATGAAAGTGCAGCTGAAAAACAATCACCTATTCAATGTCTTAATAACCCTATGGGTTCAGATATTTCTTATCACCATGGTTTGAACAGGTATAAGGTTTTGCTTCCTTCTCGGTCATTATGGCCTCATTCCAACATTTTAATGTTTAAATCGGTTTTTATCTTTCTGTTCAAGAGACCCAGTTAGTTAATGGTTGAATAGTAATTCTAATAGAAGTGTTGAACACAATAGATGATGATCATTATCATTTAAAATAATTCCATAAATGTTTTATCACCATTGTGTAATAATGTAACTTTAGAGTGTATTTTGGCAAAGCTTGTGCTCCCCATCCATGGGCAGGCCCAACCCTGGCCTCAAAGCAAGAATCTCATTAAGAAAATCACTTAAATGTTTTATCTGGCAGTTAATATATGAAATCTAAGAGTGGTCATCATTGACTTACTAGAGTAACAAATATAATAGCATAAATCTGATAAGACAGTGAAATTTATGGGGTCAATACATGTGGATAAAAGAGCACAGGATGAATCTAAATTCATTACTCACTGGGGATCTGTGGGAAGAAGGAAGATCCTTGGCGGGAAGTGTTTGAACCGGGCAGCAGCCAACACCAACATCCTCTTGGAGAGCTACAGACCATTTCAGAATGGTATATTTTTATGGTAGATTTTTAGCAGTGATCTCATGGCTGTACAGTCATGGGGACAGGAGACACAAGGTAGATAACCTCACCAGGGAAGGTGGCCAGCCTAAGGATGAGCATCCTGGCAGACCTTATGCATCCCTGTACAGAGCAACCTCATCTGCACTGACTAATGAGAACAGTCTCTGACCTGTTCAATTCACCAAGACTATTAAGCAAAGTGGATAAGTGGAGGCCAGAGCTTGAACCCTGCATCCTGCCTAATCATCCTACAAGTGCAACTGTGCTGACACAAGTTAAGTTTCAGTGCACTCATCAGGAATTTACACCATTGGCTCTGGATGGAGTCTGCTTTTCCACAGTGTCACTGAAAGATTTCATACAGAAGATATAAGATGTATTTAATATAAAGGTATAAGAATATCTTTAAGATGTTCTTAAAAAACTGGGGACTTGTATTCTGTGCTGTTAATGACCTCAGTGTCAAATAGTCCATACCAGAACTTCTCAAATATGTCAGTAGCTCTACAAGTTTTCCCAGCTTAGCAGAACTAAAACACAACTAGCAAAGTACAGAATTTAAAATTGGGTACCTATTGCTAAGTTCTCAAGTACAAGGACAGGGAGCATTTGTGCCGACCCCATGGTACAGTGAGGCTTTCCAAGGCATTCAGCACATCAGGAGCAGCTGGACGACAGACTCTGGTGATGGCATTCCCTGAGGCTCAGCTATTTCAAGCCGCTGGAGATGCTTCTGGCTTCAACTTTTGCAAGAAAAACAGACAACTCAGACCTCTCTCTGTTCTTCTGTTATTATTGTACTGAGAGAAGATCATAAAATCATTTAGGTTGGAAAAGACCTTCAAGATTTTCAAGTCTAACTATTAGCGTAACACTGCCAAGTCCATGACTGAACCATGTCCCGAAGTGCCACATCTACACAACATTTAAATACCTCCAGGGATAGTGACTTGACCAGTTCCCTGGGCGACATGTTCTAATGATTGACAACCCTTTTAATGAAGAAATTTTTCCTAATATCCAACCTAAACCTCCCCTGGCACAACTGGAGGCTGTTCCCTCTTGTTCTATCGCTAGTTACTTGGGAGAAGAGACTGGCACTCACCTCCTTTCAGGTAGATGTGAAGAGCAATAAGGTCTCCCCTCAGCCTTCTTTTCTTCAGGCTCAACAACCCCAGTTCCCTCAGATGCTTCTCATAAGACTTGTACTCTAGTCCCCTTCAACAGCTTTGTTGCCCTTCTCTGGACACGCTCTAGTCACTCAATGTCCTTCTTGTAGTGAGGGGCCCAAAACTGAACACAGGATTCAAGGTGCAGCCTCACCAGTGCTGAGTATGGGGGAAAGATCACGTCCCTACTCCTGCTGGCCACGCTATTTCTGATATAGGCCAGGATGCCGTTGGCCTTCTTGGTCACTTGGGCTCACTACCAGCTCATCTTCAGCTGGCTGTCTACCAACACCCACAGGCCTTTTTCCTCTAGGCCACTCTCCAGCCACTCTTCCCCAAGCCTGTAGCATTGCATGGGGTTGTTGTAAACAGAGTGCTGGACCCGGCACTTGGTCTTGTTGAAGCTCATACAGTTGGCCTCAGTCCACTGATCCAGTCTGTCCTCATCCCTCTGTGGAGCCTTCTGGACATGAAGCAGATACTCTGCCCAATTTGGTGTCATCTGCAAACTTACTGAGGGAGCACTCGGTCCCCTCATCCAGATCATCAATAAAGATATTGAACAAGACCGGCATTAAAACCAAGCCCTGGGGAACACCGCTTGTGACCAGCCACCAGCTGGATTTATCTCCATTTACCACAATTCTTTGAGTCAAGCCATTTAACCAGTTTTTTACGCAGTGAAGAGTACACTTGTCCGAGTCATGAGCAGCCAGTTTCTCCAGGAGAATGTTGTGGCAAATGGTATCAAAGACTTTACTTTGTTGTCTAGATAGACAACATCCACAGCTTTTCCCTCATCCACTAAGCAAGTCACCTTGTCTTAGAAGCAGACGAGGTTGGCCAAGCAGGACCTGCCTTTCATGAATCCATGCTGGCTGGGCCTGATCCCTTGGTTGTCCTGTATGTGCTACATGATGGCACTCAAGATGATCTGCTCCATAACCTTCTCCAGCACAGAAGTCAGGCTGACAGGCTGGTAGCTCCTGGGATTCTCCTTCTGGCCCTTCTTGTAGACGAGTGTCACATTTGTTAACTTCCAGTCAACTGGGACCTTCCATGCTAGCCAGAACTGCTGATAAATGACTGAAAGATGTTGCCCTTTTTCCCATTGTTCTCTGTGTAGAAAGAAAGACTTTTGCTTTCATTATCACAGGGGGCTGTGCTGTTCTTTGCCAGCACAGAAATATGTACAGTGTCTGCTTTTAGGAAGATGTGTCAGTTACAGGCAATAAATTAGAAGATCTTTCAGTTTTCTTTTATATCAGCAACTCTTCAGTGGACCTCCTGTTAGGTAACCGTGGTGCTAGCAAGGCTTATTATCAGTTTTTGACAGAAAAGAGAAGAAGAGAAAGTTAGGAGACAGGGACACATGCTGGGGCAGTGGCAGGGTCTGCATTATTATTTTCTGCCAGGCTCTTGAATCACTTGGCATAGCTGGGCCTTGCAATATATATTTACATTCAGTCTTACTATGAGCAGCTTAAAGTCATGCATGTGGTTTGTTGTCAAACTTCAAAATTAAAGACTTACTTTATGAAACTAGATATAACAGCCACAGCGAGCTGTTGAGTACTACCTAGTCAGTAAAATCAGGGAAATTTTATAAATGTCTTGAACAAATACTTCATTTAATTCCAGGTGATTGAGTCTCATGCATGAACTAATCACTGATTTATAGTAGGATTAGGTTTTGTGAGGATTTCTCAGTATCCCAGGATATTTCAGATGAGACCTGCATAAACCATCTTCACCATCTTTCGTATTTTTCTGCCCCCAAATAATCTTGGTATGAGTTCATTAAACATCTCTTTGTTATACTTTAGAAAACACCACACAGATGTGTTTAAGTCCAGCCAGGGCTGACAGCTGTCTCCCAGAGAGGCAATAAAGGCTACGATTACACTGTCCAACTATTAATAATTTTTTGCTGTGTCTTATTCTCAATAGCAGTTTGGGCAATTACAATCTGCTTTCCCTTCAGTACTGGAACAGCAGGTTTCATTTTTCCTTTTTTAAGCTGAGCTGCATGCTGTGACTGGACTCTGCACAGGCAGAGCTGCCTGCATAATTTTCCCTTAGGGAATACACCCCAAGCCTCCCAAGACTTTGGAATCAAGAAATCTAGAGATTTTTCAGAACTCACTTTAGAATAACTAACTCCTTAAATAGAGAAGATCAGTGTTAAACAGAAGACAATTAAAGGCTTTATTGCAGGGTTAGCTCCCTTCCTTCAGAGCAACTGGTAGTTCAGCAAAATCAGTACAGTCCCCTATGAACACGTTGAGATTTTCCCTTCCCATCTTCTCTGGCACTCGGCTACGCAACTGTGTGTTGCTGCGAACCTCCCAGCCTTTGACCCAAGGGCTGAGCGGCGGCGCGGGAAGCATCCCCCTCTCTGCCTGCCCTGCCAGGCAGACGGAGAGCACACACAGCAAACGTGGTCACTTCCCCACATGCAAACTGTTGGCTTTCTCTTGCTTTCTATTTTGTCAGCTGCTCCAGAAAGTGCATCAGGATGAGACAAATCTTTCCCAGGTTTATACGCAATCTGCAAATCATATAATTGCATCTGAAAACAAACAAACATTAAATGCCTTGGAGGGTTTTCTTTCTTGATTAACCCTCCCTTAGCCACAGGGAGAAGTGTTTCTTATTTACCTCCTATATGCAAAAACATGAAAATTATTTATGCCAGTGCCCGAGGGCCAATGCCTAGTTCTCCATTTAAATATATGTGACTGTTTTAACAAGAATGGTGGTAGATAAACCATTGTACAGCAGTGCTTCTGGGCATCATTTTATCTTGCATTTTATGCTAGAGCATGAACAACGCCTTGTACTGGTTTTGTCGATTGAGTTCAAACAGCACACAATTTTCTCCCCCCGGTCTCTTTCTTTCTCATTTTATATTCTCTCTCATGTCCAATCTGCAAAACCACTATCTCTCCCTATAAACATCAGACCAGATGAAGCAAATTCCCTTGCTTGTCAGATTTAATTACTTTGTCAAAGGAAAATTCTGGATCTTTCTGAATGTTCTGCCTCAAACCCTGGAATAATGTGTTCCCTTGGTCGGAAACTCTCCTCAATTTTTACATTCTTCTTGTACTGTCTCAATAAGCACACATCTTAGAGGATTGTTTGGTTGTGGTTTTTTGCCTACTCTGGGAAATGCAACAGGAAATGCAACACGATTCATAGTTTTGTCAAAGGTCCGTATTCACGTAACTGCTCAAAGGCCTATAAATTATATCAGTTTACAAGGGGAGTTTGATTGGAATCAAAGCTATCAAATTGCTGAACTATAGGAAAATTGGTTTAGGAAAAGTTCCTTTTACCATCGTAGTCTGCTGTTATGTAACAGTCTCTGTGTTCCCTAAAAAATAATCAAGTTATAAAGAGCCTTTTTGTCTGACAGAAGTTATGGTCAAGTTTTAACTTCCTTAATTTATTATTTCATCTTGGTTAAAGATTTCTGGGTACAAGGTCCAGAATTTGTTACAGAAGTTATAAATGCTGACCTCAATCCACCCTTGCCTCTGGTGGTTCTCGTATCTGCCTCCCTGACCAGGGGCACAGATACTAATGTTGAAAATGTATTAAAATATGCTTCCACAAAGGTTTTGGTTAATTGGCCAGATTTTTCTAAGAGCAATAGCAAGCACACTGGGCTGAACTCTGAGTGCTTGACCTATGAATGATAAAAAGATCCCAGCAACCAAAATAGGCAAGTTATTAAGATGGGATCACAGAATCCCAAGATATTTTTAGCAACTGCCAGTTTTTCCTGTCCAAAACTTGAAGCCATAAGCTTCAGATCTCTCCTACTGTGTCCTATGGCACCATATTATTGTCTCCGGGATTATCTCATGTTTTGTTCAAAGGTGGTTTTATTTGTTTGTCTGTCTTTTTCTGATGTCTCCTTCAACTCACGGTAGTCTCATACATAAAATGAATCAAGGCAATCTGGAGAGGAAATGCATCAACTTAGACTGTTTGCCTTTGTTTCACACCATACGCTGTCACACTGTTTTCTTTCAATCTGAAAAACATGGTTCTGGAAAAAAAAATGGTTTTGCTTTGTGTTTATTTTTTTGCTTTGTGTTTACACTGTATTAATGTCAGCTCTGGTGCGGACTTCCAGCCCTCTACCTGAGATATCCTTATGTTAAGAAGGACAGTAACATTCCACCCAGAAAAATCAGACCTGAAACCTGTATCTTTGTTTGATGGGAACATCTGGAATAAGATTCATGTCAACTAACATGAAATGTCTAAAGATGCCTAAACCTGTGCAGCTGGTTTTAGCTCCTTCCCTCATCAACAGAGAAAAGCACTCACATCCAAGCAGTGATTCATCCTATCTATTTTAGGCATTTACTTTAGGAAGACTCTGGAGATGTTTATTTTTCTTGGTTAAGAGAGGTTTCTCAGTTCTGTTAAATTAAAGATTATCAAGGCCATCAGGAGTTACATTTTTAATTGGCATGAAGTACACTACATAAGGTAAGGTAAACTTGTATGAAATTCTAGAAGGTGATTAGATGTATTTCTTTGAATAACACTGGAATGAATTATTTCTTGATCTGGTAATAATAGGACACACAAAACCAACCAGTATTGAGATTGTCTTCTGATTTCTAATTTCACACCTGATACCTGATGTGCTCCTTTATATGAAACCTGAAACACTTCCTACACCTTATCATTATCATGTCATATGAAATGATAATTCCTATGACAAGAAAATGACCCTTTAAAAAGATTTTTTGTGATTTGAATTCATGCTTCTTTTAAATCTAGTAGTGTGCTGAATCGTAAAGCAGACACAGCAAATACTTATTGATTCACCTTTAAGGAGAAGCTGGGGTGTCCTTCAAGCAGCAGCACCTTTCTCACCTTCTGTTCTGCAATACGAGAAGCCACATAAAGGGGAATGTAAGTGAAACTGCCTGGAAGAAAAGTAACAAATAAAAACAACCTAATGTATCACATCTGTCTTATGAGTATTAGGAGGGCACAAGGCTGCCTATTAAGCTGCTCCTGAGTGCTGCTTGTTGGGCAGGAGGACAGAAGCTGGTGTGAAGGGGTTTGGTGCTGGGAAGAGCTGAATCCACTCTGAGCCTGCCTGAGCTGCAGGAACAAGTACGCCTGCAAAGCACCCCAAAACTCACCTTTCCCTTGTGACCCAGATGGAACTGTGCAGTTTCAGGCAATCAAGGAAACCAGGGAAAGGTACTGGGCCAGCATCCAAGGAAAAGGAACAGACAGCAGGCAGAGGACATTTGTTTTAAAACTTTCAGTATAAAGGTTTTCAGCAGGAAGACTCATCTTTCTCTATTTAATAAATGACTTTTTTCTAGTATATACTAGGAAATATACCAGAAAATATACTAGGAACGTCTGCCTCCAAGAGAGTGAGAGAAATTGGTGTTTTCAATGTGCTCAGTTAAAGGGAAATTTGTAGGCAAATAAATTAGGGACTTATCACAGAGAAAAATTTTCCCTAAAATCCTCAGTTATAGTGACATTAACTTAATTTGATTGTAATAACAAGATGCCTGGTCCTTATATAAGAACTATTTATAAATGGTAGCTCAAGATATTTTCAAGATATCAGTTGGACCGATTAGAGCATTTGTGTCTTATCTGAAAAGAAACCCACTGAATGTTCCTGAATATTGTCATGGAATGAATAAAACAAGCAATAGCCTGTTCTTAATTTAAAAGGTCCTTCATAATATCCCAGTCAAATACTTAGTGCACTTTTTCCAGTCTTGAAATTTTTACCAAGGGATAGTCTTCTTTCTTGTTCTATGTGTTATTATATAAAAATATAGATTTGAGGCAAAGACAGTGAAGTCTCCTTAAACTATGTGCTATTTTGATCTCAGATAACCCTAAAGCTGGTGTGCACACAGCAACTCAAGTTTGCATACATAAAAATAAACTTTCTTTAATACATTGAAGGCAGCAGTAATTTTTACTTTACGTTATTTGCATGTACTTTCTGCTTTGCTATTAAGCCTGTGCTGAGCTGGAGTTCACTTTGCTTTCATTGCTTTTTTCTTCTAATTTTATCTCCACTTCTGTAATGTAAAAGAGATCCAGCAGGATAAAGTATAAGCAAAGCAAAGAGCCTCCTTTTTTGCAGTGTTTTGCAAAGGAATAATGTGTAGCAACTGACTGTGCCCATATTACATGAGAGCTGGAAACCACCTTGGAAAAGCTTGCCTGTGCCAAAAAAATCCCAGGTGGAGTTTTTGGGTGAAAACTGCTGGAACAAAATATCCCGACACTCTAAATTACCCATATAGAAAAACAAACAAATGAACAATGGCATTTTAGTTTAGTTTAGGAAGAATCGTTCATACTGAAGCATAACGTCTCTGACTTTCCAACTGGTGTTCTCCGTGGCCAGTTATAAAATTAAAGAAAGAAAGAGGAAAAATGGACTAAGAAGATCACCTATTTTAACTCCAGGTTACATCAGCTGTACCTAACCAGTCCTGACAGATGTTTCTCTAACTTGTCCTTAAAATCCTCCAGTGACAGAAATTCTAAAGCCTCCCAAAGCAGTCTCATACATATGAATGTATTATGATAGAAGCTAAATAGAAAATTGAAAAGTTTAATCAGAGATTACATTTAAGGCTGTAAAGGAAAACATGTATATAGTTTTGAAACTGTCTGGCTATCATCCAGGCTGGCTTGAGAGAATCACAAGAAGATGTAAAACTGCAGTGCACTCAAGGTCAAGGCCAGTACCCAGTGGGATACATCCATTTACTCAAAAGGATGATGAATCAAGTGCTGATTGCAAATACAATACAGAATTACAAATTACTGGCAAAGGTACAGCATTAAATCCATGCAGCACCTGGTGAGCACACATGTATGTGCAGATTCACGAAGTAAAATGTACCCTAGTTCTCATCTATTGAGTGGGAGGAGACCTGACATCTGAAAAAGAAGGAAGAGACTGAACATAACCCAGTAATGTGAAATAGCTGATTAAGAACTCACACCACAGTTTACTTTGCAGTAATGGTTTCATGCATCTATAACTATAAAATGTATATGATAGTTCAACACATTATTCTTCATTACGCTTAAGACTTTGAGGAAAATATAGAAGAAGGCCTTATTTTTTTAAATTTCTTTTTCTTTTTCTAACCAGGATTTCCCCAGGGTCCACCCACTGACAGTCACAGGAGAGTCTTACACTGAGAATCACATGAAAAAAACAGACATTGAGCTTTTATAAAAATTAAAAAACAGCCAAGGGATTAAGTGATATCAAAATTTCCCTGAACTAGGTAATAGGTTGGCCTTTGTATAACTAGATTGGCAATTCAATACATTATTGATATTTTTCAGTTCCTCCAGCTGTCCCAGTATGAGCAGAAAACTCTCTGATCTGTGCATTGACTTGCATTGGAGATTAGAAGATCCTTTGAGTCATGAATACGTACTCAGACTTTTGTATCATACATTTCTGCATCTGTTGTGAATTATAGTAAATTTGCCACAAACTACACCCTCTAGAAAATGTTGGCTAAGGGAAAATGTCGGCTCAAATGCAAATAAAGTATGTTAGGAGTGAATAGGAATGTGAACATCAGATATTAACACAAAAAAGTCTATTTACACTGACTATACACAACACCATCCCTGCAAAGGGACCATAACTCTGCAAAAAAATAGTAAAAAAGGTTATATAACATGACCTACAAGATGAGGCAGAAGATGCTGGAGTAGTTTGGGAAGAGAACAGATGACTAAACAAAGGTGAAAATGAAACTAAGGGAATAAATAGTCTACATTTTTGGAAATGGGACTATACTTTTAAATTACATCAAGGGAAGTTTAGTTTTGGGAATTACAAAAGAGCAGGGACCATTAAGTACTATAGAATTGGAAACCAACTGCTTGGCAGACAAAGGCCTGGGAAACATTCCCTCTGGATGTTTTTTAAGACCCCATTAAAACAAACCTCTGTGAGGACCGTTTTAGGAATAGCTAATCTTGACTTGGAGTATGAGACCAGACCAAGACACTTGCAGCTCCATCCCACACTGCTTTCCCAGCTCTATGGCTCTTAGAAAATTGTAGGGATTGAGCTGTGGGAAGGCACTGCTTTGCTAAATGATCCAAAAGGCCTTCCAGCTACAACTCGGACAAAAGCTCTACCTCTCTGCCTTCTCCCAGAGACATGTTTCTAATCCTTTGCTTTGCATTTTCTTGGTTGCTTTTTTATAATTCTTCTTCGATGGTGATTTGCCACTTTTCCTTCTGGGCAACCAGACATACAACTGTGAGCAAATCAGTCCGTTACACTTTGCAATTTGTGGTGTTTTGGGTTTTTTTAAATTTTATCAGAGCTCTTAGGATTAGAAGAATTGGGCCCTGCCCATCTTTGCATAGTCTAGTTTTTGATGCCTGCATATTCATAATTTCTTCAGTGGCTAGATATTGGGTAATTTGTTTCCTTATTTAGTGTGCAATGGTGGTCACATCTTTCAAGAAGGTGGTTTTGCTGACCTAACTTGTAACAATGCTCACTCACACAGGGAGGTACTGATCCAAAAAATGAGATGGAGGTGGGAGAGAGGAGAGAAAAGATGTACAAACCTTACTGAAACAAATGAAAAAATATGAGATCATACAAACAAAGCCACATGATGGTAGCATTTTGCCCACACTTTTCTGACCATTACTGTGCACTAAGAAACTGGAGAAAATGCTAGAAACTAGACAGGAGTGATATTTTTCTTTAAATAAACCCAATTAAAATGTTTCTCTCATGTATATTTTTCATCTCTAGCTACCCTGGAAAGAATGAGTACTCAGTAGAAAACAGATGACACCTTTGCTCAGACATGTTTTGGAGATGTTAGCAAAAGGGAGAAGGAAGTGGTAAATTAAATAAATGAATTAATAAGTTGTGGTGAAATAAGCTGCACTTGAAGCTCAGCTTCTCAGTTTAGCTCAAAGACCTATTATGGGTACATATCTCCAAATAAATAAAAAAATGAAATCATTGTAATGACAAAGGCATAATTTAACACAGATCTTGAATCCACAGCATTACAAATTTCAGTACCATTGCTCAAAAAAGACTTTGTGCTACTCTTTCCAGAACTGAAATCAAAGAGATATCATCCTTCTGTAAGTTCTTAGGACACTGCACAAGGCAGTACAATGGAAGTTTGTGCAGATCTCTTCAGAAGCAGATAATATCACACCACTTTTGTAACTCAGTATCCTCAGCAGACCAAAAAATGAATGGCGGCTTGAAGACTCACTGATTCTAAGGGAAGAAATAATTTATTTCACACTGTCTTTGACAACCAATCACCCTTTTTGGCCAGCCAGAAAGCTGCAGTTTGTGTTCTCTGTACTGCCCTGGGTCTGCAGCCCACGTGCTGAAGAGAGCTTTGCATGAAGTACAGCATTTGCACTGCAGTACATAGTACCCATGCTCAGTACAAATGGTGTGGACCGTTTGCAAGAATATTTCTGCTTTAGCTGTGAAAAATGGAAATGAAAGTTTAATTTGGAAAATAATTTAAAGAAACAATTGTGTTCACATTCAGTATGTACTTTTGACCCTGCTAGATATGTAAAAGCTAGAAGCAATACGGATTGAATTGTAATAAGATTCAGCATGTGGTTCCAGCTCACTGAAAGTCTATTAGTATTCGAAGGGCTTAAAAGACTTCCATAATACGTAACACCAATGTTGCAATGACCTCTGCTCAAACAAAATGTAATAAATTTGGCTTTTCAGCCTACAGTAACTACAAATGTATTTGGAAGGATGCCATTAGTATAACCTTAAACCAAATATTACCACACAGAGCAGATTTTTAAAAGTCAAAAATGTTTGTTTGCACTAGTATAATTGACAAAACTTATAATTTGTTGGTAAAGGCATATGAAATGGAAGCAGAGAGTTTTCTTCATTGCTTTAAATGTCTAGAGCTAATGGGCTTTTCCATTACCAATCTCAGTTGCAAATCCATTTATTGCTTTATAAACTTGCTGGTAGGTTTGACTCAATGCAGGACCACAGTGCAACTGTGCCAATTAAGTTCTA
Organism: Phaethon aethereus; assembly: GCF_964289735.1. NCBI lineage: Eukaryota > Metazoa > Chordata > Aves > Phaethontiformes > Phaethontidae > Phaethon > Phaethon aethereus. Next base: position 18,713,145 of record NC_138577.1, read on the forward strand.
GCCAAGTAAGAGAGAACAAGGTCAGGAGCAAGGCACTATAGGCAAGGCAGAGACTATTCAACGGGAGCGAGGGATCTCTCTGAATGTAGCTTATTATAAAGGCTGTATAGGTTGTGTTAAACATACTCAGTATAAGGTCCTTTTGAAAAATGTATTTTGTGAAATGCGTGAGCTAACATACTTTAACGGATAACCTGTTTCCTTGTCCAGACATAACCTGGTGATGAGCTGTCATATGTACTATATGTTGATAGCCCAGTTCAGTGAGGTAACATAGTTCATTGAATTCAAACTGTTCACTTCAGTGCTTGTGCCACTTCACTAGGAAGAGGTATTAGCTGAACTTCTCTGCAAACGATTTCTTGTTTGCTTTTGTAAAATTTTCGGTGGGGAGGTTAACCAAGTGAATGGATTAATCCATCTAACACAGTTCAAGGAAATATCTTTCACAAGCTGGTAGGCAAGTAAGTCTCAGAGGAGGTGGAGCAGGCCACTGTTAGAATACCAAGTACATTGAATACCCCAAGCACATTGAAGCACAACTAACTTATCCTTCATGAGAATTTGTGAACTGCTCGTGGATTCTGGGTAGAGGAGTTATTTGCTTTTGTAAACCTCATAATTATACTATCTCTTATTTCAAGCCAGGCATTTTTCACTTATGAGATTTGAGTGCTGTGTATGATAATATATTATTAGCAGCCTATTGAAAAGATTTCTGGAAATTGGGTGAGGGTCAGGCATGCAGATTCTCCACTCATAGGGCAGAATGGTCCCACTGTAGCAATCAGAGAATAAGGAGAAACACAAACACACAATTATCCTTTTAGTTCTCTGTTTACTTCAGTAAACTGCTGTAGTCCCAATGGTAACACTGAACACTCAGCAAGAAAATGGGTTGTACAACTGGTCATCTCTTGTCTCTGTGTTTAATGGGGATTTACTTCAAAGCAGAGTGCTGCACCAGCCAGGGGACTTATATTCCCTGCATGGCACTTCAGGGAAGGGAAAACACACCCATTCTGCCTCCTTCTTAGTTTGGACGTTCACAGAGGAGGAGAGCACAGTGCACTGCGACTTTCTAAAATTGAAGGTAATCATTAATCCGTATGCTATTCTCAGTCTATGAACGTATTTGTGTTACCATGTGTTTAAGCAGCATGAATCTTTTCTTACATCTGTGCATTTAATTTCAATTAATTAGAAATAGTGCTAATGCTAGCTGGATTAAGCATGGATTAAATGCATAGTACAACCTCTAGTAAGAAGGCTTGATGTTTTTCAGTGCCATGTTGCACCACCTAATAACTGAGCATTCCCTCTAGGGTCTTTCTGTGACCAGCACATGGTCATACATAGAAGGCCAAAGCACACAGTAAGAATTAAAAGGAAAGCTTTAGACTTAGAAATTGAAACAACCCTACCATATTTTGATTTGTTTTTTTCCTGATAACTACAATCTTCAATTTAGAACAAAAACCCCAACTCATTCCCAGAAACTCTAGAGAAAGGTTAATGAATGTACTTTAAAAAGCATAATAAAGTAAATGAATAAGTGCCCAGTGAGCAAAAAACTAATGTTTCCCTACCGGAGTAACTCTTTTAGGAGAATTTTGCTGTTTAATGATCTTACCTATTTCTATTTCTAGTTTTGCAAGTACTGCTGTTTGGGAGTCTCACAGCATTTAATACTTTACACTGGAGTGCACTGTCCCAGATGTGTCGTTCTATGTGCTAAAATATATTTGCAGCATTGCAGTTTTTTTCTGCTGACTCTTAGTACAATATCAAAGGCAGGTGCATGCAGAAGTTGGATTAAAAAAGTTGTTAACTACCCTATAACTTTTTTAATCATTAATAATTTTTTTTGTTAAGTATACAAACATTTTCAATAATTCTCAGGCCACAGGGATGAAAAATGCAAAGAGTCAAAATTGGAGTTGTTTTACTAAATTTCCATGGAGTGACTTGTTCAAACAAATTTAACTATTTTGTTAATCTTACAGATGAACCAGATGATACTTGGGAAAAGACTACTTGGGTGGCTTATTTGAGGGTTGGATTGTATTGTGAAATCTGCCACATGCTCTCTGGAGCTTTTTTATTAATGCCCTTCACTGTAGGAGATGGGGGAGGATACATGCCTTGTAAACTCTTCTAGAAAGATAGAAGTAATTACTAAGCCAGACCTAGTCCTCAATGCTGTTGCTATTTTAGCTCATCTTCTTTCTTGAAACAGATCATCTGGTATGTAAAAATACGGCTTTAGCCCCAATCACTTTAAGCACTTGCACTGAAACTGTTCACGTTTCTGAGTGCTTCCTGGATAAGGACGTCTAGCTATTAAACTGTTACATCTGTGTTATATTTTAAGCAGAAAAACCTGAGTGTGGCTAAATGAGATGTGAGAGGAATGTCTTCAGTGAAGCTGAAGACCAGCTGAGCTGTTCATGTCTTTCACCATAGACAGTTTTTAAGACTATTTAAAACATCTTAAAAACCAAAAAGACAAAGAACAGATTTTTCACGTAGCCTTTTAGGTATCGTTCTCCTACAAACTCCCTGGTTATTAAAAAATCTTGTCCCTGTGAGAATGAGAACAAACTGAAGGAGTCTTTACCGGTTGTAACCCCTGGAGTGACTGTCCCCGCCTCTCCCCCCCCCCCACAGACACGCTTGGCTCCAGCTCATCCTAATTCTCTTATATGACAAATTCCTAAAGCTTCTCAAAGCCATTGGAAGGGAGAGGTGTAATAAAAACAACAGAGGGGAGGGGAGGTCATTAGGACTTATAACAACAGCGTCACCAAAAGGCTTCTACCACTGCTGAACAGCTGTAAACACGTTCCCAAGGGGAGGTTTGCCAGGCTGCTCTCCTCTCCCCACGGCATGTCTGGAAATAAAGATTAGCTCCACAGTAAGAAGCAGACTAATAGAGGGTGTGTTAGAGGTTTCCCCCTAACACAGGGGGAAACACACTCAAGTCTAGCAAACACCGTAGAAAAACAGGGAAAAAGCCATGATCCCCTCAGCCTGCCCCTGTGCCGGTTTACCTGGCGAGCAGGATTTCTGTGCGTGCGTCGGTCACGCCACCGTGTCAAATCCCTCCTGGGCTGATGTGCTCGGGAGCTGAGTTTCAGTCTCCGTTGCCCGGCACTATAAGGTGCCCGTGCTCTGCGGCGGCGGCACACTGAACAACACAGAAAAGACAGGTCCTGCTGCAACGAGCAGTTTGCTCAGTTCTGTGCTATTAAATCGAGAGGTATGCACAAAAGATACAACTTACCTTGGCTGAAGAGGTACAAAGGCAAATGGCACTCAAAGAAGTGGATTGAAGATGCAACTGGAAGCCAAAAATACCAAGATCAAAAGATGCATCTTTGGAAATAGAGCACTTGGAAATATTTAGAAATATCAGGGTGCATATAGTATAAAATATGTTTTTTCAATGCTTTTAAGTTTTGGAATCTGTTAACTGGATTCAGCATTAGGTAAACGGACATAGATAAATTATTATTTATATCACTAACACCATATAATCATTAAAACCAAATTCGATTTTCAGACTGTAGTAAGGCAAGAGCTTTCTGTTTATCATGTATTCCTAAACAGGAGTAGACATTTCAACAGGCAGAATATTCCTGCAGAAGTAATAAAGTATTTTCTATTCTGTTGACTACTTTGTACATGCTTTCATTGTAGCTTGGTTGACAGACAAGGAGTTTATTCATGAACCAAAAAAACCCCTATTTTGCACATTGAAGACAACCTACCTTATGTGATTTCTGTCAGAGGGATAGACTGCAGTAGCGTAAATATGTTATATATAAAGAATACACAAAAAAGGCAGAACGTATGAAACACATAGTTCGTGTTCATTAAAGAACACTCCTGGGAAGAAAAAACCTATTAATGGCAAAGACTCACAAAAACTCGAGTGGAGGCATAGTTTCCCCATTTCCTAGTCATCCCTCATTTATCTTAGCAGAAGAATGAGTTAACTACATGCACATTATCTCTACCATAATTCTTCATTAATCCAGGTAAGGAAAGAAAAACTTTTCAGATCATTCTCAGGCATTTCACTTTTTATGTTAAAATTACGTTTTAACTTCACCTAGACTCTGCTTAAGGTGGAATTTTATCTTTGGCCTATTGTTGGATAAGACAGAGGTGCAATTTTTAGTGAGATAACCAACACTGAATAATTAAAATCCTAATGAATGTCTTGAAATGAAGTTAAAAAAATAATTTGTCTTATTTTCTGACTTGTAACTGTTCTGTAAACTTCTAATTCCTTTGTTTTTTTGGGACTATATTTGAACAATCATGCGTTCAGCAATGGAATTTGAAAGCTAAGAGTCTTTTTCCTCTTGAAAAGACATCCAAATTATATTCTTACTTTTCATCTGACTCTAATGAACTGTAACTTGGTTTTAGAAGTGTAGTTGAAGCCACTGTTAGAGTTTGTTGTTATAAAACATTGTGAAAATGAATGTGTTCACCCTGTGATGGTACTCTGGGAATCTAGGTAGACAATATCCACTGCTATCCCCGTATCTACAGAGTCAGTCATTTCATCGTAGTCTACCAGGTTGGTCAAGTATGACTTCCCCTTCATGAATCCATGTTAATTACTTCTGATAAATTTATTGTCCTTCATGTGCCTGGCAATGGTTTCCAGGATTAGCTGCTCCATCACCTCCCCAGGAATTCAGGTGAGACTGAGGGGCTTGTAGTTCCTTGGATCCTCCTTCTTGTCCTTTTTGAAGCTAGGGGTGACATTTGCTTTTCCTCCTTTCACTATTCCAATTAATCTTGTTGTCATTAATTGTGAACAGTTTAATGTCGTGATTAGAGTGTTAATGTATAAGAAAATAAGGACGATGACTTTTTTTAATATTCCCAAGACAGATCCCTCAGTTAGAAGTATTTGGACTCTGTCCTGCTTCAGGGAAACGTAATTCTTGCTTAATTCAAAATTATGTAAACAAAGGAGTTATGTTCCTAAGAATCCATCTGAGAAGAGGAAATACGTAAGTGTAGCTCCTTGAATTTTCATGTCGTCATCCCTTTTTCAGTCAATTTAAAAACTGTGTTAGGACCTAGAGCGGTTCTAGTGGACTTAGTTTACTGTTCATGTGGACTTAGAACCGACACCAATTGCTAGAGAGTTAAAGCTATGTAAACTACCCTTGGTCACATCAGTTCTGCTGGTACTAAATGAGGAAAAAGTCTGGAAAGAGAACTAAGGAAAGATCAAGGAAATTCAAAGGAAACATAATCATTAAAAAAACCTGTGACACTTTGTTGGCTACATTTGTTTTCTAGTAAATACTTGCCATATAAATCTCTTTTGTTTTTTATCTGATGTAATGATGGAAGATTTTATAAGTAAGATGAGGAAATAGACATTTCAAAAAAATCTTGCAAACCTTTATACATACACATTAGAAAGGGTATGTGCCCATGTTATGTGGACGTGTCATGAATAGAGCGTTTTATAAAACATCAGGAAGAACTGGATAAAATGAGTCATAAATACCATTAGTAACAAAGTGTTGTTTTATTCAAATGACTTGTATATATATATGGCAGTATGTTCTTTCTCTTACTGAACAAACTGTTCTATCAGGATGGTGGAAAAAAATCTGAAGAAAAATAGCTTGAAATATGTGAGAGTGAAAAGTTGATACAAATTTTTGCAGGAAGGGTAAGACAAAAATCAGGGCTGCAGAAAACAGATGTTAATTAGAACATGTTTTCAAGAATCAACTTAAGTGTTAAGTTTTTCTCAAAACTTAGAAAATGTCCCTGAAAGATGAATGCTGCTCACATGCATAGGAAAGCAAGAAACACAGAGTGTGTTGGACAATGATTTCATCTTCAACAGAGCTTGTCCCTAAAGAATTTGGGGTCTCATTACCGACACTTAGCCCAGCCCATGGGCTACGTCCCCAGAAACTCTGGGAAGGGGAGGCTGATAAGCTGAGCGCTGCGAAGTCGTGGGGGCCATACACTTGCTAGTGGCACTGTGCAAGCACCACCGGCTACCTCACGGACTCCCCCGCCCCAGCCCACGCGCCCCGTCGTTCCTCCACTGCCGCGGGGTGCTGGCCAGCCGCGGGAACCCAGACAGCGTGCACGCTTCGCTCCCTGCGCCCGGCTAGTTATGCCAGCCCACACGGAGGCCATTCGTTCAGAGCTTCTGGGTGTCCGACTCCCTTACACGGCTGGGCTGGCACTGCAGTTGTGTCCTCGCACCCCCAGAGCTGCCTCAAGCCAGCGAGGCCACCCTCGCCCCGACCTCAGATGCTGCAGCACTGTGGCAGAGCCCAAGCTAACAAGCCTAACTGAGCCGTACGTTGTGCTGGGACACGTTACCAGGGAAGTGTGTCTCACGGGTTAGGAACCGGTGCTTCAGAGAGACGAAGGCATTATGCAGCACGCTCTTAGATGCCCATCTGGAGCAAGTCTCCAGACCCCATTCAGTAACAGCTATTGCTTACGTTTCGGCTAGAAGTCTCGCTGCATGTAATGCCTTGCAGGAAGCACTGCTCTGTAGGTATGCTTTTATTGTAACAAGGAGCAACATTCCCCACTATAAAGAATCACTTCACTGATTCAGCTTATGGCTTTCAATAGCTCATTAGCTGCCAGAAGATTGAAACATGGGCTTTAAATAGGTTGGACTATGGTGAAAAAGCAATCACCAAATCAGTCAAGAAAGAAATTAAATGCATGCTCTTACTCCTCTCCTGCAGTTTGCCTTATTTTGAGCACTAGTTAAACAGTGTAATTGAAAGAAACACTTTCATCCAGCAGCATTCAGCAAAATAACACTAAAGAGACACGATCTATTTTTCTGTACATGAATTTGAAATATATACATCTTAAAGAAGATGTTGGCAATGTAAATAATGTGATCACACACAGCAATCGATCTTTAACACTGGATATTTAGAGGTATTAAAACCTGGAAAACTTTCCATGCAAAGCTTATCCATGCAGAACCAACAACCCCCCCCCAAAAAAGGGGTGATGTAAAAATCCAGCAAATAATACATGACCAGGAAATTATCAGGGACTAGTAGAAAATAGAAGAAAACCCAAAGAGTGATGATACAGCTTTTCCATCATTGAAATCTGTAAATTGTCCTGAAGCAAAAGCAATCAGCAATGGTTGGCTCAGTTATGTGATAATAAAACGTAGAGTGCAGGTCCTGCTCAAGCATGTTATGTCACATAGCCAAGGAAGGCAACAGCTTTGAATGCCTGATGAAGCAATAATTTACCTCTAATCCACTTAATTGAAGCCTTCAAATCAGAAAAATTGCCTTTTTTTTGACAACTGTCACTTTAGATCAAGTATTTGCAGCATTGGCACATTAAAATGCATTTTTGCCACAGGGAAGGGGACATGCAAAATGGAAAATTAAAAAAGAATCAGTACTGAAGAGCCTGGCATCCACTAAGAAATAATGCTGCACATGTAGATGGATAATGGCTGATCAGAGACCGTACAAAGAAGTACAAGGATACCATGTAATGAACTGATAATGATTTATGCAGAAGAAAAAGAATATGGACATGGTTTAGGGGATTCATGGTGGCGCTGGATTAATGGTTGGACTTGATGATCTTAAAGGTCCTTTGCAACCTAGTGATTCTGTGATTCTGTGATGTTAAAATTCATTCTGACTTCTGAGCAGTGACTGAATAAGATGCAGCTGGATCCTCTGGAGGACTATAGGTGCCCAGGACCTACATACAGAAGTTGACGGTATTCCCAGCAGCCCTGCTATTAAACCATGAGCCCATCAGATATTAAAGGTGACTATGTTTCTAGACTCTTCTCATAGAATCACAGAATCATTAAGGTTGGAAAAGACCTTTAAGATCATCAAGTCCAACCATCAACCCAACACCACCAAGCCCACCAAAACATATCCTGAAGTGCCACGTCCACACATTTTTTGAACACTTCCAGTGATGGTGACTCCACCACCTCCCTGGGCAGCCTGTTCCAATGCTTGACCACTCTCTCAGCAAAGAAATTTTTCCTAATATTCAGTCTAAACCTCCCCTGGCACAACTTGAGGTCATTTTCTCTTGTCTTATCATTAGTTACTTGAGAGAAGAGACCAACACCCACCTCACCACAACCCCCTTTCAGGTAGTTGTAGAGAGCAAGAAGGTCTCCCCTCAGCCTCCTCTTCTCCAGACTGAACAACCCCGGTTCCCTCAGCTGCTCCTCATAAGACTGGTGCTCCAGACCCCTCACTAGCTTCGTTGCCCTTCTCTGGACATGCTGCAGCCCTTCAGTGTCCTTGTACTGAGGGGCCCAAAACTGAACACAGGATTCGAGGTGTGGCCTCACCAGTGCTGAGCACAGTGGCATGATCACTTCCTTACTTCTGCTGTCCACATCACCTGCAATACAGGCTAGGATGCTGCCGGCCACCCTGGCCACCTGGGCACACTGCTGGCTCATGCCTAGCCGGCTGTCAAGCAGCACCCCAGGTCCTTCCCCCATGAATGAATGAATTCCTGGTGATGGGAAAGCCCTAATATGAAGTGCAACCTAACAGCTGGGCTGTGCATCTAATTCACTCTAAAGCCCTGGGAGGTCTGCAATGTGGTGGCACACCTGGGGTGTGGAAAGGCTCTGCACATGCTTTCAACAGAAATTTTAATCCAGACTGTGCACCTCCTTGGAAAACATCTTATCCAGTAGGCTGTGAGATAAACTCACTGGACCAGTTTCAACTGGAAATGTTAAGAAAATCTCCACACGTAATACCATGGTGATGGAGGCAGTCAGGATATCTCTGTCACATCACTGCCCAGTTAGAGAGTGGTTATTTGAGCTGTAGACCTTTATAACCCAGATGATTTTTTTTATATATTTATCTGGCAAAAATCCCTAGATTTCTGCCAGAAATGAAGTCCTGGCTTTGTTTAGGCACCAGATGAGGGCTCTCAGCTCTGAATCCTGGACAGAGGAAAATGCTTCTCTTTGGCTTAGAAAGAAGTAGATGGCTCAGCATCACTTCCTCTGAGGACAGTTTTGCCCCTCTTGGCTCTCTTTTCTCCTTGAAATTCCGTTTCTGGGTCAGGCCTCCCTCTGTTGAGTCACGAGCCTATTTGTAGGCACCTGACTTGTCACATGCGTTGTACTGGGGAGCCCCATCAAGGTGAATACTGTGAAGGATGGCCTAAAAATTTGGTTGTCTACACTGAGTCTACAGTGTTTGCTTCTTTCTCAGCTAATCAGCAGCATTTTTCAAGAGACGTTGCCAAAATAAGACATCTAAAGCGATTTACATTGGTAATGAAATGAATGCCAATGCATACCACACTTTCTCAGCCTATCCAAGGCATGGTTTCCAACTGTATATGATGATAACGGATATTTTAAAATGTATGTGAAATATTTCTAATAAGGACACAGAATCTGAATTTGACCAATGCACCTCCTGTAAATAGCTTTTCTTTACTTATTTTTATTTATTTGGGTTTTTAAATATTATGTCCAGACTGTTGGGGGAAGGTAATTCCAAAAACAACAGAATCTCTTAAGTAGGCAACGATTAGGAGAGCAGAAGAGACTACAAAGTTGTAGCTGTGTAACAATCACACGTGATTGATAGAAATCAAACATTTGTTTCAAAACCTGTAATTCTAACTGACATACAGAATGTTAGTGTCTGAGTAAGGCACGAAGGCAGTGGAAGTTTCAACAATTCCTCACACAAAATTAATAGGCAACCTTGAATGGACATTAGAAATTAATAAAGAAAATTTTTACTTGTACCTGTAGTTTTGCATTTGTACATGACAAAGCTGCCCAGTCTGTTTTCCTTGTTTAAACTGAGTGAAAAGGGGGGAAAAAAAGCAGCAAACAAAAAGCCTGAATACTGGGAATCAGCTTTATTATTCTCAGTGTGACATTCAGAACTCTAAGCTGTTATTACCGCCCCAAAAGAAACACTGAAAAATAATTTCAAATTTCTCACAAGCTATTTTTTCCCACACTCTTCTTTGTCTGTCTGAAACCAGACAGATTTAAAGGGGTGAGACTCACACAATCTGCACATATGCCTGCATAGAGATGACTATATATTACTGCACAGGCACAAAGGCTTCACAATTTATTTACAGTCGGATGGCACTGAAATTAGATGTCAGTTGCCCAAGCTTTCATGTCATCAGAATGACAGCTGGAGTAAAGGAATTGCTGGTGTTGTTTAATTGTTTACCACAAGAGGCATTTAATAAAAAGAAATGAAGATCCTGTGCTCTTGGCAGTGTCTAAGGGTATTACAAGATTCTCCAAGATTTACATTTACCAATATTTTGTTAATTGTTGTTCTACTTCTGACTTAGCTGGTTGCATCTAATTTCACGGTTGAATTCCTAATATAATTTCTGAGCTTTATTAGTAGTGATCTAGTTATTAAGAGCCATATGGTGAATTAAAAAACCCAATAGCTTGTTAAAAGGGGACCGGATGCACAGTCTATTGAAGTCAATGGAAATTTCCTTTTGACTGTGGACCAAGCCCAAGGGAAGCAGCATCTTGGCCACCAGGAATACTTGTAACTCACTACCTTCTCACTGCTTCCCTCCAGTACTGTCCTGAAAGCAATTTCCTGCCTGTTGTCTTCTACAGTTTTGCCATCTTAGCATTAAAGAAGGCCATTCTGTTTGTCAGTTTATTTATGATTTCACCAAATTTGAAGCAATCACATTTTATTTTAAAATGTTCATTAGCAATTAATTTTTGCCTGTAAAAATCCTCACTGGATCCCACAGGTCTACCTACTGCCAATGCTTTGAATGATTTCTTGTCCTTTAATCAACTGTCTTCCATTAAATCAATACTGCTCCCAATGGCATATATTTCTTTTCTCATAAAGCACATCACGGTTGAAAACCAGCAATATCAAACAGCCATTGTTACTGCAGTGGAAAATAAAGCTCTATTGTAAAAAATAGAAACTTATTATACAAACTAATAATGTGTCAAAATCACCAGAATCTCCCTTAGGATCCCAGTGCAGACATATATCCTTTATTTTTCTGACTTACTTAAATATATAAATTCACCATCCTAGAATAAGATCACATAGCCCCCTTTATAGTAAGAGTTAGATTTTCAGAATAATCCTGGGTAGATTTTCAAAGAAATTTACTTCAATATCCAAAAAAGTCCTTTCTTCTCCCCCACACCATTTTTTTTAAAAGCAGCCACCTCTAGTTTTGATGTACTTGACTACATTTTTTTTCAGTAATTCAGAGCTCATTCAGAGATCATTCAGAGCTCAGCATACTGAGCTTTTTGGAAAATGCTGCTGAGTGTGCAACAGGTAACAGTTCCATAGCTACTTGTTAACATGGTAGTCATTAACAATGATTAAATTGGATCTGTTGGAGTGGGTCCAAAGGAGGCCACAAAAATGATCAGAGGGATGGAACACCTCTCCTGTGAGGACAGGCTGAGGCAGTTGGGGTTCAACCTGGAGAAGAGAAGGCTCCAGGGAGACCTTCTTGCAGCCTTCCAGTCCTTAAAGGGGTCTTATAAGAAAGACGGGACAAACTTTTCACTAGGGCCTGTTGCAGTAGAACACGGGGTAATGGTTTTAAACTAAAAGAGGATCAATTGAGACTAGGTCTAAGGAAGAAATTTTTCACAATGAGGATGATGAAGCACTGCACAGTTTTCCCAGGGAGGTGGTAGATGCCACGTCACTGGAAACATTGGAGATCAGGTTGGATGGGGCTCTGAGCAACCCAATCTAGCTGAAGATGTCCCTGCTGATTTCAGGAGGGTTGTACTAGATGACCGTTGAAGATCCCTTCCAACCCAAATATTATATGATACTAAATTTCATTTGATATTATTTTACATCAACACCATATATGCATTTAGATATGAATTAGAGAAATGGAGACACTGATATGCCTGGCCCCAATTAGTTTTTTATACTTTCTTGGGACTCCATACATTACTGAGGCATGATGCTGGCAAAGACCTGGTTTAAGCTAGCACAGACTATTTTCATGTGAAGATTCATGTAACTAAAATATTATAAAGTGCTTCTTTGGTTAAAGTGGTACAGCATGGCCACATGCAGACATACAAATGGACCAGACAAGCAGGACACTCTGGGCTGCATGCCTCTGCAGTGCAAGTAGGAAATAGTGATGTAGGAAATAAGCATGCAAATGTGTCACGAGTGGACACTAGATGTGAACTGGCACTCTCGCAGCGGTGTCTTTGGGCACACTTCTACTCAATGGTGAAAGATCGTCTCCCATTTTTCACGGAGGAGGTCATTCCTTTGACTTCACCAAAGGGTGAGGTTAAGTTAGCACAGAGCTGCTGACACTACAAATTTGTACCCTGACCACACTGCAGTGACTTGTAGCTGTGGCCACACCCACGTTGCATCGGTGTTATTGAGATAGTCCTCCATCATGGGTTTGCACTGCTATGTGCGTGACAGAGCCGAAGTGCAGACTTGGTCCATGAAACAATGGCTAGTTTGCATCAGTGAGGGCAACACACAGCTTACTGATGCCCTTACTGCATATTTCCATCATCTGCACTTCTGCTTTTCAAACATGCCCTAAAGAATGGCTTCCACCTGAATGTGGCTAGCAAAATGAAGAGTACGGCACTGTGTGAGGCACAGGTAACAGACTTAAGAGAAACAGTCTGGTCTTGGGTAAGGACATTTCCTAGAGTGTCAGTATTTCTGAGGAAAAATCATATGTTAACCATCTTTAACCTAGAAATTTCTGAAATTAATGTAAATTAATTGTAGGAGCCCCCTCCCAAGCCACAGTCACTCAGTGTCTCCATATGTTAGGGGGGAAGGATAGAATGGCCTCTGGAAGAAACACTTGGATTTAGCTCCCTGAGGCACTGGTCTGTCTTTCAAGGAACAGTACAGTTACCTTGCAGGCTCTCAGCTTGTCAATATAGTCCTATAACTTATTTCCTACATGGTGCCTTTAAAATCCATCAAGGAAAATCTGTTACACTTTACAGAAAGGCCTCATAAGAGTCTGAACTCTGCAGCAGCCTGTGTTCTAGTATTAAGGCAGTTATCCCCACTGTGACTGGCTGCTTTTCAAATGGCCACAGCCTATCTTGTCTCTGCAGGAGCAGCATCTCTCTGGGGTCCCTCCACCTTGGCAGCTGCCCAAACCAAGGCAGCTCTCCCGGCATTCCCCTTCAGCTGCTCAGAGATGGATGAGCACGAAAGCATTTGTAAGTCTCAACAGATCACAGGGAGAATGTAAACACACAGAGATGTAACCCAGAGCTATAAAGTTTTCACAGCTTGTAACTAAAAAGTGATGCCCAGAGTCAGAAAATGCCTGTTACTGGGACATTTTGAAATTAAAAATTGATGAAAAATTTAAATTTCCTGTGAGTGAGGTACGGGCAGAGATGTATTTTCTTCCATGGTAGCAATACTAGAACGGCATCTGAAAGTGAAGGTAGATTTGATACATCTGCTCATGTTGAAACAGTCATTAAAGTATCTGCCCCTTTGAGCAGAAAAGGATGTCATTTCAACTCCAGACCCAAGAGAGATCCAGTGTTTGATCACCACCACAGCAAAAAAAGTTCCTTCATATGCTCAAGTGGAATTTCAATTCGTGCTTATTGCTTCTCGTCCTGTCACTGCGCATCACTGAGAAGCGTTCGGCTTCAACTTCTTCACTTCCTCACATCATCAGGCACTTACACATTGACAAGATTTTCCTTGAGCTTTCCCATCTCCAGGATCAGCTCTTTCAGTCTCTCCTGGTACCCTAGATGATCAGAGCCCTCAGTCATCTTAGTGGCTCTTTGCTAGACTCTTTCTAGTATGTCCACATCTTTTCTATACCGAGAACCCAACACTGGGCCCAGCACTCCAGTTTTGTCTCGCCAGTGCTGAGTAGCAGGGATTGATCATCTCGGTTAACCTGCTGGCAAGAGTTCTAATGCATCCCAGGACGTTATTTGCCTTCTTTGCCATAGAGGCTTACTGCTGGCTCATGGCAATCTCATTGTCTAGCAGGACCCCCAGATACGTCTCTGCAAAGCAAATTTCTAGCCAGTTAGCTCCCTGCATTTACTGATGCCAGGGCCTGTTCCTCCCCAGGTGCAGGATTTTGCATTTCCCCTTGTTGAACTCCATGAGTTATCTGTTGGCCCATATCTCCAGCCTGCTAAAATCCCTTTGAATAGTGGCACAACCAACTGGTGTCTCAGACACTCCTTCCAACTTTGTATCATCTGCAAACATCCTGAGTTTGCACTCTGCCTCATCATCCATGTCATTAATGAAGATGTTAAGCAGGATTGGTCCCAGTATTGGAGGGAGGCTGTATCTCACATTCAAGAATGGGAAAGTATTAAATGAATAAAGCAAAATGGTAAAAATCTTTGAGCCTTTGATCAGGTCCTCTACTATATAAATCTTCTTTATATACATGTATCAATGCAGCTGGTGGTGGGGGCAAACAGAATCTTTCAAGACAAGTTTTGATTTCTGTGGCCTGGTGTTCTGCGACTTTGACTTACTCCTACAAATGCACTCCTACATTTGCAGTTTTAGGTAGTATCCTAAACATGCATTAAGCAGTCTGGAACTACTTAACTTCCAAGACCAAACAACAGGAGTATTCATCCCAGTATGACCAAATGTAATACGCCCAAGGATAGAAGACTGAAAAGGCACAAGAGGCCACCCAATCCTTTTTCACCCCAAATATTTTATCTACAGCAACAAGTAATTTGCTATGATGGGAGCAGATCAGTAGATTGAAACAGCTGGTGCTGAGGCCCAGAACTCTGTTTGCAAAGGCAACTGAATCCTTCTGCAGCCAGAACAAACATGGGGGATGATTGGGAGATTTACTTGAAAACCACAACTGCTCTGAACCAAAACACTAACGTAGGCACAGATTAAACCACAGACAGCAGGGACAGAAACAGTTGTACCCTTCCAGAAGATGTAGTAAAAAAAATTAGCCTGAAACCTGTGAGGGAACAAATCTTTTTGTTCTGAAAATCTTTACCTTGTTTATCTCTAGGGATAAGGAAATATTTTCTGAGGGGGTCCAGAGGAATAAAAGTCTAGAGAAATAGATAAGGCTACATGTGTATATATACGTGTACATATAAGTGTGTATTTGTGCAAATGCATAATTTTTGTCTTTTCCCAAAAGTCATGAAATGCAGGTTATGTAAATCCTTTTTTCCTTCTGTATTGTAAAGAAACAAAGTTTAGCATTCACTGAATTAATGATTACTGAACTAGATTCGAAAGAGGAAGGGTATAAAACCAGGCTCACTACAGATGAGCCTAGGGGTAGCATGCAGGTGTTGGGGGTGAAATCGATAGCCCAGCTCAAGTGCATCTACACCAATGCACACAGCATGGGCACCAAACAGGAGGAACTGGAAGCCATTGTGCAGTAGGACAGCTATGACTTAGTCACCATCATAGGCACATGGTGGGATGATTCTCATGACTGGAGTGCTGCAACGGATGGCCATAAGCTCTTCAGAAGGGATGGTCACGGAAGAGGCAGCGGGGTGGCTCTGTATGTTACAGAGTGCTTTGATTGCATACAAATCAACAATTGTGATGGCCAAGTCGAGTACTTACGGGTAAGGATGAGGGGGAAGGCCAATGAGGCAGATATCCTGCTGGAAGTCTGCTGGGGCTTTTTGGGCCCCTCACTACAAGAAGGACATTGAGGTGCTGGAGCGTGTCCAGAGAAGGGCAACGAAGCTGGTGGCAGGGGCCTGGAGCACAAGTCTTACAAGGAGCGGCTGAGGGAACTGGTGTTGTTCAGTCTGGAGAAGAGGAGGCTGAGGGGAGACGTTATCACTCTCTACAGCTACCTGAAAGGAGGTAGTAGCAAGGTAGCTATTGGTCTCTTCTCCCAAGAAACCAGAGATAGGATGAGAGGAAATGGCCTCAAGTTGCACCAGGGGAGGTTTAGATTGAAGGTCTTGAAGGTCTTGAAGGTCTTTTCCAACCTTAATAATTCTGTGATTCTGAGTCTGTCATAGACCACCCAACCAGGATGAAGAGGCAGATGAAGCATTCTATAAGCGACTGGCAGAAGTCTCACAATCACTAGCCCTTGTTCTTGTAGGGGACTTCAATCTACCAGACAGCTGCTCGAAGTATAACACAGCAGAGAGGAAACAGTCTAGGAATTTCCTGGACTGTGTGGAAGATAATTTCCTGACACAGCTCATAAGTGAGCCCACCAGGGGAGGTGCCTTGCTTGACCTGCTGTTTACAAACAGAGAAGGACTGGTGGGAGATGTGGTGGTCGGAGGCTGTCTTGGGCTTAGCGACCATGACATGATAGAATTCTTGATTCTGAGTGAAGTAAGGAGGGGACTCAGCAAAACTGCTACCATGGACTTGCAGAGGGCAGACTTCAGCCTGTTTGGGTCACTGGTTGAGAGAGTCCCTTGGGAGACTGTTCTGAAGGACAAAGGGGTCCCGGAAGGCTGGACAGACTTCAAAAAGGAAATCTTAAAGGTGCAGGAGTGGGCGCTTGTGCGCCCCATGTGCTGTCAGACAAGATGGAGGGGAAGACCACCGGTGTGGCTGAACAAGGAAATTTTGCTGGGACTCAGGGAAAAGAGGAGAGTTTATCACCTCTGGAAGAAGGGGCAGGCAACTCAAGAAGAGTACAAGGATCTCTTTAGGTCATACAGAGAGAAAATCAGAAAGGTAAAAGCACAGCTAGAGCTCAAC
Organism: Phaethon aethereus; assembly: GCF_964289735.1. NCBI lineage: Eukaryota > Metazoa > Chordata > Aves > Phaethontiformes > Phaethontidae > Phaethon > Phaethon aethereus. The sequence goes on from NC_138577.1 coordinate 18,729,938, forward strand.
CTGGAGACAGTTCTAAGGAATAACAAAAAATGCTTTTACAAATATATTAACAACAAAAAGAGATATGGGGGGGAACATTGTCACCAAGTATGAGGAAAAGTCTGAGGCACTTAATGCCTTCTTTGCCCCAGTCTTTAATAGCCAGACCAGGTATCCACAGGGTATTCAGCCCCTGAGCTGGAAGACGGGGATGGAGAGCAGAATAAACTCTGCATAATCCAGCAGGAAACAGTTAAGGACCTGCTATGACATCTGGATACCCATAAGTCTATGAGGCCTGGTGGGATCCACCCAAGAGTACTGATGGAGCTGGCGGAGGAGCTTGCCAAGCCACTCTCCACCATTTATCAGCAGTCCTGGTTAACAGGGGAGGTCCCAGATAGCTGGAGGCTTGTCAGTGTGACACCCATCTACAAGAAGGGCCGGAAGGAGGATCTGGGGAACTACAGGCCTGTCACCTGACCTTATTACCGGGGAAGATCATGGAGCGGTTCATCTTGAAGGGCGCTCACAGGGCATGTGCAGGACAACCAAGGGATCAGGCCCAGCCAGCACGGGTTCATGAAAGGCAGGTCCTGCTTGACCAGCCTGATGTCCTTCTATGACCAAGTGACCTGCCTAGTGGATGAGGGAAAGGCTGTGCGTGTTGTCTACCTGGACTTTAGTAAAGCCTTTGACAGCATGTCCCACAGCATTCTCCTGGAGAAACTGGCAGCTTGTGGCTTAAACAGGTGAACTCTTCACTGGGTGAGGAACTGGCTGGATGGCCAAGGCCAGAGAGTTGTGGTGAATGGTGTTAAATACAGTTGGCAACTCGTCACAAGCGGTGTTCCCCAGGGCTTGGCTCTGGAACCAGTCTTGTTCAATACATTTATTGATGACCTGGATGAGGGGATCGAGTGCTCCCTCAGTAAACTTGCAGATGACACGAAGCTGGGTGGGAGTGTTGATTTGCTGGAGGGTAGGAGGGTTCTGCAGAGGGATCTGGACAGGCTGGATCGATGGGCCAAGGCCAAGAGTATGAGATTCAACAAGGCCAAGTGCCGGGTCCTGCACTTCAGCCACAACAACCCCATGCAACGCTATAGGCTTGTGGAGGAGTGGCTGGAGAGCTGCCTTGCAGAAAGGGACCTGGAGGTACTGGCTGACAGCGGCTGAATATGAGCTGGCAGTGTGCCCAGGTAGCCAAGAAGGCCAACAGCATCCTGGCCTGTATCAGAAATAGAGTGGCCAGCAGGAGTAGCGAAATGATCGTGCCCCTGTACTTGGCATTGGTGAGGCCGCATCTCTAATCCTGTGTTCAGGTTTGGGCCCCTCACTCCAAGAAGGACGTTGAGGTGTTGGAGCACATCCAGAGAAGGGCAACGAAGCTGGTGAGGGGTCTGGAGCACAAGTCTTATGAGGAGCAGCTGAGGGAACTGGGGTTGTTCAGTCTGGAGAAGAGGAGGCTGAGGGGAGACCTTCTTGCTCTCTACAACTACCTGAAAGGGGGTTGTGGTGAGGTGGGTCTTGGTCCCTTCTCTCAAGTAACTAATGATAGGACAAGAGGAAATGGCCTCAAGTTTCACCAGGGGAGGTTTAGACTGGATATTAGGAAAAATTCTTTACTGAGAGAGTGGTCAAGCATTGGCACAGGCTGCCCAGGGAGGTGGTGGAGTCACCATCACCAGAAGTGTTCAAAAAACGTGTAGACATGGCACTTCAGGATGTGGTTTAGAGGGCTTGGTGGTGTTGGGTTTATGGTTGGATTTGATGATCTTAAAGCCCTTTTCCAACCTTAATGATTCTATGATTCTGTGATCTCAAACATGGTTGTTATTTTCTCTGGTTAACAAGGAATCCCTGTAAAAAGTACCTTGGTCTTCAAGCAGGCAAGTTAATTTTGTAGAGAATAAAAATACTACTTCCTAGCTGTGTTTTCTTCTATGCCTTTTGAGCTGATATTGACTGGAATCAGGTATCTAAATCCTGAGGCCCAAGGAGTTTGTTTTACTGTTTCAAGCAGGCTCATGTATTTTGGGAGAAACTTTAAAATATATTCCTTCCACTTAGCATTACTCCATGAAATACAGGGCACAAGCTGCACCCAGCTGACATCAGACTTTGAATTTTTTAACATAAACTGTCTAGTTATATGAGCCTTAGTTTGATTAGGGGTGTACAGCAATGATAATTCTGGCTTCACTTAAGCAGATGTGCTCTAATAGGTACTGGAAAGTTATTTCTTTTATTGCTGTTCATAATGTACACACATGCAGTGAGTTATTCTTCCTTGTAGCGAGTTATATTGGAGTCTGACGACTTCAAATTCAAGTGGCTCACAAAGCCATTTCTTTGTTCCTCAAATTAATCCCTTGTGAGAGACTCCAACTTTACTCTTATTTTGCATTTCTAGGGCTTCATATATAACCATTGCAATAGGCAGAAAAATATTCAGGATTTACGCCACTTAGACTTACTTTGTTTTGGACAACAGCCTGAGTTCAGAGGAGGTGCGTGATAAGGTTTAGAAAGACTTACAGTAAAAGCCACATGCACTGCCTAAGCAGTGTGAACTTGGGAGTCTCTTAAAAGCAAAGATATGGTTTGACTCCTGACTTCGGCAATAGTTTCCAGTCCTGTTACTCTGTCCCCATCTGTAAATTGAGGATTATGATATTTCCTTGTCTCCCAGATTATTCTGAGAACTGGCTAGAAATTGTTAATATCTTTGTTATGTTGACTATTGACAGAAAAATATCAGAAGTGACCTGTAAAACAAAGAGGACATTTACAAAATATAACCTGTCTAGAAAGAACTGTGGGATGAATGTTAGATGGAGTGGGTTCTTTAATCATCAGATATGTGATGCTGTAAAATGTTCTTTCAATAGGAAGAGTTAAGGATAAAATCTCCTAACTAGTAAAGAGATCCAGCAGATCTCATGGGTAATGAAAATCTCTTTCAACTGCTTCTTAGTATGTAAAGAGATGCAAGTAGCTCATCAGCACTCTTCCCCCCAAATTTCTAGGGTTGTGCAATGCATACTTTAGAGTTTTCCATGCATTTAAAAAAAAAAAACCCTGTCTTTCAAGACAGCAGGCTGTATATCCCCGATTGATTTTAAGTTAATTAAATAAGAACGTATTTTCTCAATGTAAAGAAATGTCTTATAGAAGCCACAGTGCACTGTGCATGCTTTTGGCACAGTTCTAAGCTCCCTAAAACAGCAGTTACAAGTGTTGTGAAAAAGAAGGGACTCTAATGTGAATAAAATAAAATTTGTACCACTTCTTGGAGTTTTCTTGGGTGACACAGACTGGAAATTATATCAGACATTATCTGCTTTAATCATATAGAGTTCTTAATAAACTTCCTTCTTCTGTTACTATTTTACAGAGAAAAAAAATTACTAAGAACTGAAAATAAATTCAAGTATCTCATTTCAACTCAGCTCTTTTCAGTTTTAGAAACCCCATATCTAAATGCTGTCTGTCATATCACTAAAGCCAGTGCCCATACTTGTTGCTGTAACAAGACTTTAATGATGCTACAAAAAACTTTGAAGATATGATCCATCTGCAGTTCACAGAGAGGGCAATTAAGAGAAAGGACAGCAATCTTTTCTGAGCTAATCACACCCAACTTCTCAGTTTCCATTACACTAACAGGTCTTCACTGGCGCTGCCTTTTCAACGCTGAACTACTCTGTCACCGATATGAACTGTGCCTGATATGTAATTAATTCACTGCTTGACTTCTATTTCACCTAGAATGAACACCACTATCAGAAACACTGTAAGCTTGTTTTATATCATAATTTCAATTTCTTTACAAAGCTGTATATGATTCTTACAGCAAAGATTTCCAGACCAAATTAAAATAAAGCTTGACCCTTTTTTGGAATCAGACTATGCACATCTTCAAATCACAGATTAGCTCAGGAAATACATTCTGCTGGAAAGTTTGTTCAAATGGTTGGCTGCGAATTCAAATGCAGTCACTAAATTTGCATATAACATTTGTTTCTTGAGCTTGCACTCCAGGGTTCTGCTGATGCAGCTGCCACAAGAATACATGGAGTCTCTAAGCTGCAAGTTCCCTCCTGGACAAAAAACCTGATCAGCAAAACTCTACGGTTAGCAGAGTTGCTCATTTCATTTGTAGGATGAACACTCGGCAGACTCTATAGACTGAAACCACATCTTTCCCACTTAGAGCACTTATCTGGGAAACCACATTTGCATTTCAGTGCAGACATACACAGCATCCACTCATTTGTGTTAGAAAAAAGTGGCACTAGTCATATATTTCCTGTTTCTTCTTTCAGGTTTAGGAACTGATGGTGATCTCATAGTCTTAGTCTAGGAAAAAAACCAGTCTCAGTCTCTATATCAGGATAATCCATAGGACTTGTTTTCATCACATTGCATATGGTAGAAACTAGAGAAGCAAAAGTTGCAAGGCAGATCTCGCATCACGTTTCCTGCACATCATCAGTTAATGCAATTGGCTTTTCTTCTTGAACTTGGGTATAGACTCTGATTGTCTGCACATGGGCCAGCAGAGCTATTAAGTTGTCTATGTTTCAGCACCAGTGCTCTGGCAATGTATTTAAGACTAAGTAGAATCAGTAAACCTGATGGCAATTAACAAAGTTGCCAGATTGACTTTACACTTTAATTAATTACATTGGCTTGCAAATTATCTTTACAGATGTAAGGCTAGCCTTAAAAAAAAATAAATCATTCATTAACTGCTAGAAAAAGATAACTTAATAACTAAAAGCACAGGTTTACAACAAAATAAAGCAATTAAAAGCAATAAAAGGGGACATTATTACTAACTTACACAGTGGAGAAAGAAATTAGTCCAAGGATGACAGGCCAAGGGAGCATGGAAAAAGAAATTTTAAATAGGAGAGTTGCAGTGGCAGATACATACATTAGTATTTTAATATTCAGATTTTCTTAAATTTTTTACTGCTCAGAATAAATGAAACTGACCGTGGTGGATTCTATGAAATGAATAATTCCTATCTGGGGATGGAGAATGTATGGCAGTACTTTGCAATTTTTTATGTCTTAGGATAAATGCAGGTTCCATGCAGTCCAAAATGTAAGAAACTGGGCAAAACCATCATTCTTAGAAAAGTAGTTCCACTCTGAAAAAGTGACTATAAAAACTCAGCTGTGTAAGGATCTGTATCTTATGTGTCTCAATGGCTGTAAATCACATTTGTTCAAAGTACAAGTTGGTTTTTGCTCTTCCAAAAACATGTACAGAAGGCTTCTCTTGGGATAAGAAACTTCTGCTGTGTCCCTTTTGGCTTATGCATCATCCTCAGATGAGTATGATATGAGAGCCAGAAGGAAAGCATCACAAGTTTCTTGTAATTTTCTGGTAAGTTTCTAGCCTTGAATTTTGCAGCATATACCTAAGAATGACTGAAGTCCCCTTCAATGTTGAGCATCTACCATAAAACTTAAGATAATCAATCAACTTGCAGCAGTATGCAGTATACCACTGCTTCATATTGATATTTAATCTCCCAATTAAATAGGTTACTACTAAGAACAATCTGCAACTGCATCGGGTAGCGGTTCCTTTCTGGCGTTCTTAGCCAGCTCCGATGTTGTTAACTACCCCATCCTTCTGGCTGCAAGGTCTGAGGACTGGAAGGAAATGTTTCAAAATGGCATGAGTCCGTCCCCTGAAGTGAAGACAAATCTCAGTAACTAAGACTACTTTGGCCTGTAGAAACTTCTAGGATGCCACTCAGCCAAAGCCAGAGAGGCCTTTCTGCTGCTCAGATTTCAGCCCAAAAGCACTTTTTATCCTCAAAAATGAAACAAAGTTGATAACCAGCTTTTTGAAGCCTAATTGAAGCCACTGCCTGAATGAAGAGCAATGGCTGTAACACAATCCAGGCATGTCTGGAAGAAAGACAGAACCAGCTGAAATTTCCTCATATAACAGCATTTAAAGGTATTAGCTCTCCTTTGTACCTTTAATTTTTCAGTATCATTGGGTCATAAACAATCATTGCACACACACAAAATCAGTTTGATTCGAACAAAATAGTTAATTCCCTTCAATACAGAGTGTACATGTGGGGCCATGTTCAGCTTGTGTACAAACGGTGACAGTGCATACAAAGTAAGTATATCCTGGTTTCCATATTGCACATGAGGATGCTGGGCTATAATACACACAGAAGCATAAGATGCTTATATCAGCTTTAATTTTGCCTGTTGCACTGCTGCCACAAATGAAGACTGAGATTTGGCTGTATAACCACAAGGTTGCTGACAGTTTTTGTTCTGGTTTATAGCAGGAGACAGAAGGGAGTGCAGCCCAGCCTGCTGGCACCATAGTGTCAAGCCCAAGAGATAGTAAAGATACTTGTCAGTCAAGTGAACAGAAGAGGCTTGAGTGCATGCAGAAATAACACTGCCTGAGGCAAGAATTGACGGTTTTACTTAAGCATTTTCCAGCAGGAAGGACACTGTATTACCTGAACCATTTTATTGCCTTTTCCGTTTCTCCTCTCCTTCTCTTTATCCCTTTATTTTAACTAGAGGAGTGATTTCATGAAACTCACTTCCCCTAAAGGTCCTTGTACAAGGGCTGCTCTACAACATCTATGCCATTGAAAAGGCTCCATATTAAGAGCAAAGATGTGGTGGCTGTGACTTGTGATCAGGTTGCTCAGGGCCTTGCCCAGCTGAGTCTTTAACACCTCAAAGGACAGAAATCCTACAGCCTCACTAGGCTCTGTTCCAGTGTTTGTCTACCCTATCAGTAAAAAATGTTTTTCCTTTATATCTACTTGGAACTTCCTGTGTTCCAACTTATGTTCATCACCTCTCAACCTATTGCTGTGCAACAGCAAGAAGAGTCTGGCTCCACCTTGTATCATCTGATCCTCCGATCTGATTCATAGACAAAAATAAGCACTCCCCAACCCCCCCGCCAAGGCTAAACAAGCCCAGCTAGCCCAGCCTCAACTTGCACCTCACTTGCTCCAGCCCCCGGGATATCTCGCTGATCCTTTGCTGGACTTGCTGCGGTTGGTCAATGATCTTCTTGCATTTGGGAGCCCAACACTGGGTGCAATACTACTGATTCAGTCCCGCAAGTGCTGAATTGAGGGGAAGGATCATTTCCCTCAGCCTGCTGGCCACTGCCTCACTAAACATAGCCCGGCATGAACTGCTGCCTTTGCTGCCGGAGCACAACCTTGGTTCATGCACACCTTGTAGTCCACAGGATCCCCAGGTGCGCCAGCTCTTCTGCAAAGCTGTTTTCTACACAGCCATACCACAGCCTGTAATGTTGAATTAGGTTATTCCATGCCAGGTGCGAGACTTTGCACTTGCTGTTATTAATCTTGGCGAGATCAGTGTCAGCCCATTTCTCCAGCCTGTTGAGGGCCCACTGAACACCCAGCGTATTAATTGCACACCCCCCCCCCCATCCTCCCCAGTGAACTGGGAGTGTTGGAAAACTTTCTGAGAGTGCACTTTGTCCCACCATCAGTGTCAATGAAGACGTTAAAGACTATTGGCCTGCATAGTGATCCCAGAGGGATGTTGCTAGTTACTGACTGCCGGCTGGACTGGGCACCGGTCCCACAACCCATGCAATGGGTGTGCACACCATGTAAACAGCCTTAAAATGCAGGTAACCATTGTAAATGGCCTGTATTTGTCCTGGAGATGAAAGTGAAAATTAAAGCTGGACTTGGGAAGACTATAAAAAAGGCTAGTGGATGAACTACTAAATGAATAATCCTGTGTAGAACAGGTGCACCGATGCACCAAAGCTGAAGGGCTGGTACTGCAGGGAAACTGTGGGAGCAGAGCTGAAGAATTTTTGTTCATGGTGCTTGGTAGAACGTGAGATTTCTTTACTCTGGCCCTTAAAGGACTCCCTCTGTCCAGTTCTATGGTGTTAGGGGGTTTTTGTTTCATTCAAGCAACTATTTTCCAGTGCCAAGAGGAAATATAAGAAATAAAGGTAATAATCAAAACTTATGCCCACTGCTTCGTATATGGTATAATCTTAAAAGATAATATAAATGAAATAAATAGTGGTTGCTGAAAAAATCTAAAATAAAATATCTAAAGTTTATACATAATATTTTCATAACTAGTTAACAGTTTAAGATTAGAAAATAGTATTGGCTAAAACATTTCCCTACACCTAAAGTTTGAAAACAATAGTTTCGATTCCCAACATTCTTCTGTTGGCTGAAAAACTGTCCCATCAGCCATGAGAATGGTATTGCACCCACTTAGCAATGGCTGGACATCACAAATGGTTGTAACCAATTTAACATCCAATCTGTATTTTTTAGATTCAAGGTGTAGAAGGCTGGGATGCACTACTGTCTGCATAAAAACCTATGCAAGAGATTTCAATATATGTAAATAACTGAATGTGTTTCAGTTTTATTATATTCTTTATAATTTAGTTTCATTTTTTTCTTTATACATTACTGAATAGCTTTCCATCATTTTGGTCTAAGGACATATCTTCAAAGTGCTAGTACTGATAAACTTCTAACAAATTCACATGACATTTATTCAGGTGTTCCATCACAAAATGCAGTATGTATGAGTGTTCTTAGATGTTAATGGTTAAATGAGTTATGCTTCTTTTCCTCACAATACTCATTTGTTGTAGCGTGGTAAACATAGCCACAAGGTAGTATATTTATTTATCCTAGACTTGCTGTTACTATCTATAATGAGCTCACCTGCCCCCAACTGTAGTGTTAAAACACGAGTTCATATACAAATAGATAGAATTTAATCATGTTCTGGATATTTTCTTCTAGATGGATTTCAAAATAATGCATGCCTCTGTTTACATCTAATGTTTGCAGGACATATTATGAAGCAAACAAGTAACCTTTTCTGATTATAGTCTCTGGCTGCCAAAGACGGGTTTATCATAGTTTTGTGGGGTACTGTCATGATTTGTTGCCTTTCACCACCAGTACAGTGATGTTCTGGCTTCACTCCCAGAAGCCAACAAATGACTTACAGGACATGCAAAAAAAGAAATGGGAGATAAGCCACAGTAAATAACAAAGATAGTGGAATGTGTGGGAAGGTAAGACTTGGTCTAAGTTATAATAAATGTTTGGAAGAAATGTCTTTGGAAATCTTACATTTTGGTGATGTTGTGTCGCAGCCTTGACCAAGTCCTGATCAGTAGTATTTTTTGTGGTTTCCAACTAAGTTATTGGACTGACTCACAATAAACTTGCTTCAGCCTATTATGAAGCGTAATTAGCAATGTTGACAAATCTTGTGCATACTTTCCAATATTCATAAAAGTAACTGTTAGACACAGAGTGCAATGGTATTATATACAAAAAATGCTAAAAGGGTGTGTGGGACCAGTGACAAAAAGTGTCCAGAATACCCACCACTTTTGTGATTTTCTAAATGCTCTCTCTTACACTCTTCTAGCAGGCCCAGCTCCGATATCAACAGAAGCAACCAGCAAAGTGGGCCTGTCAGCTTTCAGTTCTCAAAATAAATGAAATAAATTACCTAAAAGAAGTCTTGTATTTGTGATGGAAACAAGAGACTGATCTATCCTGCCCCTCCTGCTTTATCACTACCCTCATGACAGAGCTGCTTGGCAGCCCTAAATAGGACATGACATGTTGTCATCTTTCCTCCCGTATCCCTTTCATGTCCTTCAGGGAATCTAAACACAAAAGCCTTATTTCAAGGAAGTAAAATTTTTCTGCCTCTGGCACTTCTCTTTGCCTTTCTTCTACTCGTTGTTATTGTCACTTCTGCTCTTTTCACTGCTCTTTGGCAATGACATCAGTATGTCCCATTACTGTTGAGAAGCTCCCCTAAACATCTAAGAAAAAAAGAAAAAAGAACAGGGAACAATCATTCCGCCTGACACAATGTATTTTGTCACCTATCACAGCTGAAATTATGAAAAAGCTGTTCTAGAAGACAGAAGAATTTCTGTATGTTCCAGAAATTCAGTATCTCTGTCTTGTACAGGACTATCAGGTACAGGATAAGAAAGCAAAAAGTGACACAGAAGAGTACAGCAATAAACAGTACATGACCTCATTGACAATCATGGACTTGAAACAGCCAGCGTAACCAGGACCATGACATATGGTGCTCTGTGCTCAGTGCTATCTTCTGTAATAACACTGCCTACACTGTGGCAGTTCACCCCAGATATGTCAGTTTTTGCCATTTATTAACAATTCCAACTCTCTTTTTCTTAGCAAGCTGTAAAATAAATGGCAAAAGACCAGTTAAAAACATGTCTCCTCTTTCACAGAACACTTGACCATCATAGACTTTAGCAAGAAAATACAGGCTATAAAGTATTCATCTTAAAATATAAATCTGAGAGATGTCATATGTGAGACATTTTCATTTAGATTAGTTTAGCTTTCATAGAAACCACAAACACAAATGTAATGGTTACTTATAGAGGATCAAAACCTAAGGCATTTATAAAGTCACAGATCCTTTTTATTTGTATTTGGATTTGTTATTTTGGGAGATTTAAATGTATACAAATAAAACAGCAGAGTAAAAGACACAGTTTCTCACCTTCTGGCTCAGAGGTTATCTTTGATCTAACCATGCAGGAGGTTTAGAGGCATATACTGTCTTCAGTCATGTATACCGTGGTGAAGAAAATAATTATTTTCCACTGTCTAAAAGTGTACTTTCTGATGTTATGTGCCAGTTGATGTAAGATTATCATATGCTCTATAAGGGAATTTATTTTTCTGTGTTCATTAGTTCAGTCAAGATTTTGACTAGGAGTTATGAATTGTGTCCACGTCTTTTTATCTTGCAAAACAGACACAAACAAAAGTAAAAGCCTGTCCCGTCTAGAATCTGATTTGTCTGTTGGAACTGAAGAACAAATTCTTGCTATTGGAGAAAAGAAAGGAGAAGTCCAGTTCTCTTGGATTTTGCCATGGCATTCACCATTTCTGCCCAGGGCACCATTATCTGTGATGCAGTACCAAAGGTCTAAGTAAATCATTAAAATTACTTGAGCCTTTCCTGGAGGAAGGCATTAGCACAATATCAGTTGTGCTAATGTACACCATGACCTTCCTTTATTATTTTATAAAAAATATTTCTTAATCTTCTCTGAATATCAACATACAGGTGCAGTTAAACTGAAATACAGAGGAGATACAGCACTGCCTCCAAATAATGGTACACATTTCTGTTGCCAAGATGACTTAGCACGGGATGAAGACAGATCATAGGCAGAAAGGGTACTGATTGGCTGATTAAAAAAAAGCAAAGTCTGCAATAAAAATATAATATACTTTCTCATAGAGGATTCAGATGTGAATTGATCAGTCCAGGTCATATTTAGGAATACTTATGTTTCTTTGTAACAGCACCTCTAATATTAATATCCATCTTCTCTCCTTACCTAGAAGATTGCCTGTTGTAGTGGACAATGACCTGGCATCAGTCACTGCTTACACTCTCTCTTGGCTGGACTGGAGGAACTGATACAATTGGAAGTAAAGCCTCCAGCACTTAGAAAAAACTAATTAAAATAAAATGCTGTAGGCATCTCCTCAACAATGCAGACTACACCTCTGGTGTAACAAGCACAGCAAACCCATTTTTTATGTTGACTTTCCAGAGAAATAAAAAATCCAATTAAAAAAGAGCCTGATCTAGAACCCCCAAATACCTAACTGTCCACAATGAAAACTGAGATCTGCAGTTATTTGCGCTCTGTTACACAGGAACTTTCTTCAAAACCAGATCTCTCCACTTAAAACCTCTACACTGCAGGGGCAAAACAGGACATAGACTGCACGCATTTTGCTCCCTGAAGAAAAGGTGTAAGTAAATCCATAAGCAATGGTCACACGTAGTGTAGATTTTGGGATGTCAAGTGCAATATGGAACCCATAAAGAGTAGAGTAGTCATTAAATAGAAGACAGGTAAGGTGCTTCACTAATGCTATAGGAACTATTGCCTGTGACTATGTAAACTTTTCAATAACTGTGGAGTCCAGAAGTAGCTGACATTAGAGATGCCTTTTCAGATTGGACCCCAGGTTTGTTGGGAGCCATGGTTTGGTATCAGAGTCCCTGCAGTTACCTGCTGACTTCCCAGAGATGTGGTTCAAGTACCTGCTTCCCTTTCATGCACAGGCTAGTTTGGAATGGTTGTAGCCTTGGCATTTGGCCTTTCCTCTTCCCTTTTGGTCTGCGGTTCTACTCAATCCAAATTTGCCAATGACCTTTCAGCAAAAACTAACTCAGTGCTGCATGCTGTCTTCAAGGCAGAGCATATGGGGAACCATACTGCAAATGTGACAGGTATAACTGGAGAGTGGTAAAAAATATGGTATCTTCTGTAAGCAGGTGAAATAATATCACATATCTGGAAAAGTTTTCAAGGGCAAAGTTTAGTTTCAGTTCAAATGTGCACTTGAGTCTGTCAATTCATAGGCCAAGGATCACCAGAGTCACGGTGTATATCTTAAATCATCTAATGGAGTTGGTAAACGTGATTTTCATTCTCACAACATATATCTTCTTAAACTGTATGTACATACACATAGTAGTATTCTAAAATATACATGGAAGATACACAGGTAGATTTAAAATCAAATCATTTAGTTGGATACTCTGCTTGTCTACTATCACTGTGTTTCTCTTTCTAATGTTCCCATATCTTGACCTGAAAAACTCAGTGCTATCATAAGTTCTTACGTTATTTGAGGTTAAGATATTGCATGTCTTCACAAAGGTGAGGGAAATTTAACCATGGACCACAAATTACACCATCTGCCTGTACGACCCACTACACCAGTCAAGAAGGTAATTCAAATTGCTAAGTATGCAAAGGAGCACTGTGTACTGATTGTTGGCAAAAATGTATAGGTTCAAGATTCACAACATGTATTTCTCAGAAGATGTGGTCTAGGGCAATTTTAACACTCTTACTCTTCCCTGCTTAAAAAAAAGAAGGGAGGGGAAGGGCCAAATCCACTAAACAAATCTGCATATCCAATTCTTATAGTGTGTTCCAGTCTGCAGATAATGCTTGTAGATCAGAGCCATGATTTCTAAACACTTTCTGTTCCTCCCTTGTAACATTATTTTGTGTGAACAGAGGACTTCAGCAGAAATTACTAATGTCACTGTCTATTCCCAGAAGAGCTGAACTGCATGTTTGTTTAAAAATTGAACATCTTATTTTCAAAACAAAACATTTTTCTTCACTGGACAATGTCACCTATAAAGTAAAAAAGAACTCACATAGGTAGAAATACTGAAGTCAGTGTGAGAACTCATGAGTAAATTCTGAAGATGGAAATATTAAACTTAACTCTTAATGACATGCATCAAGATATGAAAGTTTGCTGTTTAAAATAAAATTTACTTTGATTCCAGTTCTGATGCCACTTTTTAAGTTAAAATAAAGGTAAGGTAGGAATTAAGCTGAGGTAGATATAGATATTAGAAATGGACTGATTTAAAAAGATAAACATTGTTGTGTAGGTACCTATTGATATCATATATAGTTATTTAAAATATCACTTAGAAACAAAGGCACTTAGAAACAACCCTTTGTTTCTTTTGGTTCTGTACACAAGCATGTATGAAATAATAAAACTGGAGCAAACAGCAAAGAATACCCTGTGCTGTGGTCAAATGTAGACAAAAGAACTGAATTTTGCTGCTAAACAAGAATTTTCTAGTACAATATTGGTCCCTTTGGAAATAATTTCATTGACTACAATTGGAATGGAGCTATATACCACTGAGAAGAATTCACAATACACTTTAGGGTTCAATTTGAAAATGCAACTACTCATGCTTGCTTAAAATCACAGTTTATCAGTCTAGGATTATAATGATCCTACTGAATTTAATGCAAAGAAACAATCTACTATGAATTTGAACGGACTATGCTTTTTCATTTACAATGACCTGAAATGTAATTAGTGAATACTACTTCCACCTCAATGTTCCCTTGAAATCTCAATTATTATAAACAAGTTCAGAAGTACATCATCTGGGATTGTCACACATAGTAACACAAAGTGAAAATATGATACAATAGTTTTCTTAAGTAACACTAACAACTACTTGGGATTCTCCCTCAGGATATTTAAAATTTTACCTATAAGTAAACTTCAGTTTCAAATATTTGTGCTCAAGAAATATTACAGGTTAGTGGTAATGGCTTGAATGAGAGTTTTGTGGGAAAAATGTTTTTAGCACAATGATTTCTTCTCACCTACAGAGGAAACATAGCTTAGGAATTGCTTCAGTAAATCAGGTAGTATCCTCTAATTTCTAAGCCCTCTTTCTCCTACAGTGCACATAATTACTCAGGCAGTTTTTTCCCCACCTCCCCATATTTAATGCATATGCATTCTGGGTTCAGAACAAAGAAAAGAGACAAGCAAACAGTTATTCTTTCATGGTAAAGCAAAACTTGCTCAGTTATAAAGAGATAGGAACAAAAAAATATTCATGGTTTTATTTTTTATATATTTTCTTCAATTTATTAATAATCTTTTTAATATATTTATTTATGGCTTTGAGCAAAGACAAAAGAAAAAATCTATCTCATCCCTGATCATACAGTTTGTAAGAATCTTATCTATACTCTTCCCAGAAGCAATAAGATCCAACCTTTTTCATTGATACATTTCATCCTGTACAGATGTGAGATTTCATACTTATGGGCTTACTTATGTACAGAGAAAATAGATCAGTCCTGAAACTAGCAATATAGATCAGTCCTGAAACTAGCAATGGACCTTTATATTACAGGAATGTGAGTCATTTGTTTCTTAATCTAAGTATATATACATTCATACATACATATATATACGTATATAATTTTATACCCTGTACCATTATTTTTTTAATTAACATACAAATCCTAGTTATTGTCCACTCTATTACAAAGTCATTAAAAATTATTTATGGTTTCACTGAAAGACCATGTGAATTAATATTTCTTCATAGTGCTTAAAATAAAATAAAAATATATATAAAAATATTTTGCTACTAACCCCATTTCTCCTGTTAAATGTAAACCTTAAACAGTTGAAAGATCAGTGTATGATCTTAATTAACTGACAGAATTTGTTAGCATTAAAATAATATAAGGGGTATTGTACTGATAAATAAATGGTCTTGCAGCGTATCCATAATGTTCCAAACACTTTTAAACAATCACTTCCCCATATACCACTCCGGGCCACTTGAATTAATGGCAGCAGCATGTTAATGGGTTAATTACATTGATTTTTACTGGTGAGTGGGAGTCAGCAAAAAGTGGAACAATTTTTAAAATTTTTATTTGATGTACCACTTTAGTAAAAGGCATAACAGGCAGCATGGGTTCAAGCTCTGTTAGCTTTAGAATATTTACTTGGCTCTCAAGTACATCTGGATTCACTGCATTAGGTAGTTTGTGATGTTATTTAATTTTTCCATGCGTTGTTAAACTCAGCATTAATGGGAAAAAAAGAAGTCCTTTGCATTCACTTCCTTAACATGAGTCAGCTGGGTTTTAAAGAACAGAATATATGCTTGTATCATATCCATAATGCTGATTTTTCAATGAGTTAATTTATGACACATTTAGTTTCAATCTCTATTTAATGTGACAAATCAGGCACAAATGATTATGAAATAATTTTTTGTGGATAAGATAACATGAAGGTTTGAGCAAACAAAACAAAACATTCACAAAACAGTATGCTTTAACCCTGCTTTCTGTCATCATTTCCTTTCTGTTTTGAAGACATGAAAAATAATAAACCTCATACCTATGGGCTATGTTTGACACTACATGCCTTAGGATATACTAACCATTTAGTTACAATATACACAGAGCAAATCGTGCATTTCCAGACAGACTTGATGCTATATTATATTTATTTTTGTAAATTGACACCACAGTCAACTACAAAACTACAGTGAAGACACAGAAAGCACCTGAAAGCCTAAATCAAGCTGTGGTTTACAAATAATCTTTTAAATGAAGAACCTCACTTCTAGACTTAAACCAGAGATTCAAAGTCAGCATTATAGGAATTTTAAGGTAGACACAATTAATGAATGGTTATTATTTTCTAAGATACCATAAAGCTTTTTCCTACAATGGCTGACCAAACCTATTTTTATAATCTTTTTTTTTTTTTTCCAAAGCATGCATGGAATATTCTCAGATGCTATTAAGGGCAAGGAGAAGAAAAGTGATGGTATTGGTGAAGTACAAGCGGTTTGCAGGATCAAGCGTACAATCTTGCATAAAACATTGCATGTGAAAGTAACATTGTAGGTTTTAAGCCATTGCATTACAATTTAACTGTTGTGTTGCACTTAGCTTTAACAAATTTTAAAACTGTAAATTTTGAAGTGAAGAGAGGAACCTAAATTCCTAAACAAAGACCTTGCAATGGTACACCACACAGCAGCTATTTTTGTTTGGGTCTAAAAAGTTATTTACAATGGCAATATTTATAGTCTTTGTAAAAGTCTTTATCAATGTGAAGATCGAAGTCCACCCAGTTTTCTGAAACAACAGATGGGTTGACATGTCGTGAGGTTACAACCTATCCAGAGGAGTACTAGTGCCAGCCTTTCGACTGCAGGTTTTTGCAATTTATTTCTTTTCCAATCTAATTCCCAACAGAAAGTGCTAACATATGAAATGCAATGGGGAATAACAACAAAATTATTCATGAGAAATTAACAATGTGTATGCAATAAATGAAATAACAAAGGTGTCAGGATATCACTCGGTCAGTTCTATGTGTTAATTAGATTCATATTTCTCTTTTTTTTTATATACTTGTTTGAAGTTTGTTATTGTGTTGACAATTTTCCCATGAAAATAGCAAACCTCATACACAGAGAAATCTGTTAGACTGATTTGAAAGTCAATATGTTAAAAATCAGTAGTATTACAGCTGAATTTAGACTTTTTAAATGGTTGTAAGAGAGGAAGACATGAATTTAAACAGGTTTTTTAATTAATTTTTTTATATATATATATTCTCATATATATATATAATTTTTACATTCGTTAAGTAGGGAAAAGCTGTCTAAAGTATTTTTCTCATAGTAGACTGCCGGGGTACATTAGGAAACAGGCTAAAACAGTTCCGGGGACGGTGCTCGGTTCGTTACAAGTCTGCTGCTCACAGCTGCCAGGGATCATAAGTTTGAGGCGAACCGCGGTTTGTCTCCCTCGGGCTCTGTGCTTAAGACTGTGGAAGAATCCTTTTGCAGGGGGGCTGGGGGCGGCGCGGCCCCCCGGTTTGGGGGGATGGCTCCCGAGGACATCTGTCGGAAGAGTGAGACCCGTGGGGGGACGGTGGCCCGGCTGGCCGGGGGCACGCCTGGGATGGGGACGGGCTGTGGGAGGGAGGCGAGGGACTCGCCCACGGTGGGGTGAGGCCTGGCGATCAGGGTGGAGATCTCGTGGGGCAGGGAAGGCTGCGAGGCGGAGAGGGGCCGCACCTCCCGGGTCAGGTTGGTGTTGTGGAGGGCCTGGGTGCTCTTGTGGACCTCGTTCTTCTGTGCGGCCCCGGGGGGCTGCTGGGGCGCCTGCGGCTGCTGCTGCATGAGGGAGAGCTGTGAGGCGGTCGGGGAGGCGTACTGGAAAGTTCGGCCAGCCAGAGGGCTCTGTACGGGCGGGCTGCAGACGGCGGTGGTGTAGGAGCAGGGTGAGAGGATGACGGCCTGCTGGGCCGTCTGCGTGCTGGGTGAGGGGGAGTGGAGGCTTCCATGGGACAGGCTGCTGGCGGTGTACACAGGAGGGGACTGCGTCCTGACGCGTGATGACGAGGCGGAGGTGTTGGAGTTCAGGACGGGCATCTGCTGTAAGTTCACTGGGGCGATGGTCTGCACCATCTCCCTGTCGTGCTTCACGATCTGCTTCAAGATCTCATTCTCCTGGTTGTTGAAAACCCCGGTGTTGAGGTCCTTCTGGAACTTCTGCAGGAGGATTGAGTTCTTCTTCCCTTCACAGAGAGGCACAAGAGTTAGCAAGCCTGACACTCAGGGGCAGGCCCCCGCTCTGACTTGGCATTTCAGCCCCCATCAACAAGGGTTATATGTCATAAAAGCCTCAGCAAACACCGGGCTGAGCCAGGGCCGCAGCTCGGTAGCAAGCCCACTGCTGTAGGAAGTGCCACACCAGGCAACGCCACGGCGACTCGTGCTGGCAGGCAGCTCCCGAGGGCTGGCCTCCACGCACACCCATGGTCCCCTCGCGCTGCACCAGCCCCGTGGGCTTCCATAACACCACAGCGCTCAAAGACTCCTGGACTTCCAGTGCCTCTTCACTTGAGGTGTATTGCTTGCTGTTACTAAAATTATTCTGAAAACGGAACCATGGTAACTTACTGAACAACAGCGTGGAAAAAGCCTTTGGTCTCTGCATGTATAACGACTTTCTCTCTCGTTGCAAAATTGTCCTAATTTCCACTAAACTGTTACATAAGTTATAAGTACACCTTCCATTTAGCACATTCCCTGGAACTAATTATTAGACATTAGTGACCAATGACCACTGGCTTGCAAGAAATCATCTTTTTAAATGTTTGTGAACTATATATGAACTCATGGATAATGTGACACCTGCTTGCACAATAAAGACTGCTGTACACTGTGTACTGATGTCTGCTTGATGGCTCTCAGTGTCTGCAAGATGTAGACACTATTCTGTGTCATCAGATGCACAGGAACACAATTGCACTCAGTTGATCCTATTTTAGATAAAATGGTTCACGTTTTATCTTTTGCCCTGTGTAGATTTCATAACGTAAACACAGCACTTAAGACGGGATTGCTACTCCAAGAGCAGTCTGGGCTTTACTGCTATTATTTATGCACATATTATTTAGAGTTCAACTACATTTCCAGAGAGTCTTGAGACACAAATTGTAAGAGTTTTAAAAGTCTTCATAAGATTAATGCACTGAGTGCTCACAATCTGCAAAATACTAAAGCAGGTCTATTAAATATTAGAAACCTGTACACATGTATTTAATTTCTTTACTCTTGTTATACTAAAGAAAGCATGCTTTCTTCCAGATCACATCTTTAGCTTAGAATAGACAGCACAACGACACTGCCCTGCATTTCATTCTGTATTCACTTTAAAGAAACTGCAGACATAACTGTATTGAGAGAGTGATGTGGGGAAATCCTTACACTGGAGTTTTCTTGTGAAGTTGAGGAAACACCAACAAACAGGATAAATTATTTTTTTATCATACACAGAATAATTAAGGTTGGAAAAGACCTTTAAGATCATCAAGTCCAACCACCAACCCAACACCACCATGTCCACTAAACCATGTCCTGAAGTGCCATGTCCACACATTTTTTGAATATTTCCAGTGATGGTGACTCCACCACCTCCCTGGGCAGCCTGTTCCAATGCCTGACCACCCTCTCAGTGAAGAAATTTTTCCTAATATTCAGTCTAAATATCCCCTGGCACAACTTGAGGCCATTTTCTCTCATCCTATCACTAGTTACTTGAGAGAAGAGACCAACACCCACCTCACCACAACCCTCTTTCAGGTAGTTGTAGAGAGCAATAATGTCTCCCCTCAGCCTCCTCTTCTCCAGACTCAACAACACCAGTGCCCTCAGCTGCTCCCCATAAGACTTGTGCTCCAGACCCCTCACCAGCTTTGTTGCCCTTCTCTGGACACGCTCCAGCCCCTCAGTGTCCTTCTTGGAGTGAGGGGCCCAAAACTGAACACAGTATTCGAGGTGTGGCCTCACCAGTGCCGAGTACAGGGGCACGATCACTTCCCTGCTCCTGCTGGCCACACTATTTCTGATACAGGCCAGGACGCTGTTGGCCTTCTTGGCTACTTGGGCACACTGCCGGCTCATGTTCAGCCGGCTGTCAACCAGCACCCCCAGGTCCTTTCCCGTATTAGAGAGGTCCAGAATGTCTGGATGCACAACAGCAGACTTTGCACACCCTGTTTTGATATTCTGCCATACCCCTCTGCCTTTCATTTGGATATCGTTGGCCTGTTTTTCTGATTGCAAGCAGATCTGAGCAATGCTACTGTGCAGCCATCAATGCTAGCAGTGCCCATGTTGTGAGGAAAATGAAAGCCCTGCTGCGAAGGATTAATTCACTTCAACAAACACGGGTTTTGTGAGCACTGAGAGGCTTCAGCTCTTCCCAGCATTATAGGTGTCATCTGGAAACAATTTAGGCAGGAAAATATCATCTACTCCTCATGAAACAGCATAAAGCCTATAAAGTACTGAGGGCAGCAAAAGAAATATACAGGAGTAATAAATAATACTAATGACAATTAAAGTATACAAAATAATCCTCAGAGGAGTATGAAAGCTTTCTAAAACTCAAAGTTTGTTGTTATTTAAAAGCAAGATTGCAGAATTTCTTGTCTGATCACATGCCTTATTCATAGATCAACAGAACATTTACTGCAGTGTAACAGAAACAAAACTTTTAAGAAGGATTTAATCTGGGTATTTTACCCTGCAACTCAAGGAAAAGAAAAGGTAGAAAGGTTTTAAGAATTCCTAATATGGAAAAAAAAAATACCTATCCTGTCAAGTCTATCAATTGCCACCGTTTCAAAGGCCCTTCTCATCATGGGGTACTCTTCCAGAACCTCATTGAAGTTGTCCACCGAGAGGGAATATAGTCGGCAGTACGTGTCTGCTCGTACACTGGCAGTTCGACGGCCCTTGGTCAAAAGGCAAATCTCTGAGGAGAGAGAAATTCAAAACACATGAAAACAAAGAAGTTAGTGAATTATGTGAAACTTAAAAGCTAGGAAGTGACTCAGTAACATGTAAATAATTCAGTACTCAGCAGCAATTTTTCTATTGCTGTTTACACGAGGTTGCAGGGACAATTCTGAAAGTGTTTGATTCTATTTTTGCTACTCTGAAAAAATAACTAATGTCTAAAAGAACAGGGCTAAAGAGCCCTGCTTATAGGTTTTCTTGGTCTGGAGTCTGACTTTATCAACCCTTTTTAAAAAAATTCTTCAAGTTGCAAGAAATGATGCATCAGCTGTCAAACACAGCTTGCTGACTCAATTAACCCAAGTGATTCTATTTTTTTTTTTTAAATATCCATCTGACAGAAAGGATCAATTCCTTTAAACATTCATCAGTTTTATTAAACTAATTTAATACATGATATAATGATATTTGAACATAAGAGCATGTTCAAGTTTCAAGCATGGAAATGCTTTCTGTTTCCTTGGGTTTTATGTCCTAGGTATTTTGGGAGTGTAAAGTTATGATTTTAGACTTCTGGTTTTTTATTCTGGGCTAAAAAACAGAACCCTTTTAACCTCTGCTTACTCCATCTGTTTCATCTAGTAGCCTTTCTCTGCAAGTGCCTCCAACAGGAATTCATCATTCTGGAACAGAGGAGAGACCAAAGCTATATGCAGAGACCCAAGAAACAGTCCCAAAGTTGTGACTGCTGATTCCTGAACCCACAGAAAGAGGGTTACTGTATAAAGGCCAAAGTCAAAGTCCAAGGCTTGTAACAGCAAATCATATGGGGTAGAATATTTATTGATTTATATTAAAATATAAAACCCTAAAAAGTCAATTGCAAAAATATGTGTTTGTGTTGAACCCATTTTCAAGCTGAGGAGTAAGAACACACTTAGAAATACCAGCAATTCTTGGGCCCAGGCAGGGTGAGAGATAGTTTCCCTACCCAGTTCTAGCAGTCAAGAACAGTGAGTTCGTATTTGTTCATATTTGTTCATAGATAGGAAACTGTCTCTTGCTCTGCTTGTGTGTCTATCACAAATGATCATCCTCAATCTCAATCAAGCTATCACTCTCAAGCGTGGAAAACCAAATATGCTTCATTAACAAAAATAAAGAACTCTGCAGTTTTTATTTCAGACCTATAAAGTGCTAGCATAGTTCTTTCTTTTTTTGTATGTCTTTAACAAAATACATTTTTTATTAATCTAGACTGTAAAGAACCTTGATGGTTTTTTGTCTCATATTCTTATTGAAGAATTTCCACATGCCACCTAACCCTGAAGGCTTCAGGGATAAGATGCTTGAATAATAGTGGATAAATCAAAGTAAATTAACGTGGGACCAGTACTAGCACAGAATGTACTTACACCCCAACAGCTCTGGGGAGAATTTATAGAGTCTAATGGGTATTGTAAGAGTCTTGACCTAATGTCTCTCACAAAACCTGATGGCCATGAAATAATGACAGTTTACTATAAAGAGCCAGCCAGGTCAAACAGAAGTTAGTCCTTTCCTCTTCTATCCCCTAGCTCATGCTGACCCCTTCTCCTTTGATTGAACCCACTGCATTTCACTTAGAAGAGTGGGAAGGACATTTTGCCCAAAGGGAGCAGTTAAATGCAGTGAATGCCAGCTCCATTTCCTAAGATATTCTTTAGATTTCACACAGAATAAAGTTTTACAAAATACGGTTGCATTTAGAGACAACTAGGTGGAAAATCCGTGTGATTAATGATCACCTCTTGATTTTCAACTTTCTTCACATAAAATTGCTGCAAACAATATTACAGACATAAGGAGGTGTCTTCTGCTACACTCAAGAAATAAAAGTATTTGAGTTTGAAAAACATCACATGCCCATAACAAAACAAATGTTGACTATGGATCCCAACCACTCTGAAGAGTGTAAAAAAATGGAGAAAGTACTGCTTTCATAATTATTAATCCAGAACACCATGTTTTAGATTACTTCAGTAAGAAGGATGGGAAGAAACCATAAGACACAATGTTAGATTTCATCACAGGACAATGGAACCATAGAGTTAATGGATATTGTTGCCATAAATATAATTATTTTTCCTATTCTTTCATCTTCTATTGTTCTTGTGAAGTAAGGGGAATGGAAAGAATCACTGAAAACTATACATTGTATTCTGCAAATCCCGATAGCCCACAACTTCTGGTTGAAGCACATCTTTTTGGAAGGTTTTTAATAACCATAATAGAGTCTTCTAGTTAGCTAAGGCAATAAAAGATCAGTCAGCAAAGATATGACACATGTCCCAGCACCTAGAAACTGATCAGGGAGTGCCACTGTGAAGCCTTCCTGCTCAGGGAGCTGGGAAAGTTTTTCATCTTCTCAGCCCCAGTTAAATGGTCTCATTGAAAAGATGAACTATAGCCTTCTGACAGAAAAAGTAACATGTGATGAATACCCATGTAATGTATTTCCAGCACTGTTTCTTGACTGATTATAGTTGTATTATAGTCACTGATAGATCTTCTATATTGCTTCGTTATATGTATCAATAGCATCATTTATACTCTGGCCACAAGAATAATGTGCTTAATTGCATGTGTTCTGCATTTAAGTTCATTTCATCTGTAGCTATTTGTTTGGAACAAACTCTCAAGCATAATAAGATATAATGGATGGACCAGAGAGGAAGAACACAGAATGCCAAAATGTGTTCCCATCAAACACTTGTGTTCCTTTAAATGCTTTTTTAATTTTTTTATTTTTACAAATAAATAAACAATAGATTTCATGAAGGAGACAAAGTCCATCATATATTTAAGAAAAAATCCATCATATATTTAAAATCAGTCTTAATGGCATCAAGTACACCAGGTGCACTCAACAATTATGCTCTCCTTGATGTTCAATTGATTTACACAAACTATTAAATACAAACAATAGCACAGGAGTTTGCAGTGATACACAAAGGGCACAGACTATTTTCAAACAGCTTGGACAAACAAGGTTCTCTATTAGCATAAAAAGAAAGTGGCTGCGCCATATTACTCACTAATATTCCCATCTGTGGCTGGCATGGTGCATTGCCTTCATGCTCGTATTTTCAATGTGTCAAACACTTCTATCTTTCCTTTCCAAACAGAAGAATGTCTTCAATTCCAATTAATAATTATGTATTAGGCTACAATGAACCTGTAATTCAACCCTTATTGCAAGTTTTGCTTTAATTATTTAATCTCTTTGGACAGCTGTTCCCTAGAACATTCTGAAACAAATGTCAATCACTGCACTAATGAAAAATGACTATTTGAAAGCACTAAACAATGCTAAAAACATTAATTTGTTCTTCCAGTCCATATGTAATAAAAATATAATTAATTTGCCTGTGAAAATCACAATTTGTGTTCTGCTAGCATCAGACCTTTCCCACAGAACAATTCAGCTTTTGAAAGAACATGGAAAAAGGCTCAAATACAATGTACTTTTTGTTGTCAAGACATTGACTAAAAAGCACAGTGGTAAAAATTTGAAGATAAGCCTGTTCTGAAGGTTATAATTATAATAATCAAAACTGATCACCAGTGTATCAGTTGCTCACATATATGGGACATGGTTTAGTGGTGGACTTGGCAGTGTTAGGTTAACAGTTGGACTCGCTCTTAAACATCTTTTCCAATCTAAATGATTCAGTGATTCTATGGCACTATTTCAGCAAGAGCATCAGGTTCAGTTTCTGGAACACCATGAATTTCTAAAGAAGCTTGCTCATATTTGTATCTTGTAAAACAGGGGATGTGTAGATTATCGCATTAGACAGAACACTCTGGATAAGAAATTATACACACCTGAAAGACAGCACTAAGGAAGATTGATTTTGGGAAAACCTGAATGAGTTAAGGTAAATTACACGACACATAAGATGACCTTGAAAGAATTAGCATCTGTAGGCCTTTTGTACAGGCAACAGTTTTGGTTCCAACAGATATCAAGTTCATTGTTCTTGTGGACTGTATCGATATGCCACTGTAGGTGATAATTTCCCTCTTCCCATCTTGCTATGTGATTCCTAAACATATTTTTCTTCAGGAAAGTAACTACTGGCGATGTGGGAGCAGTTCACCTCTAGCACCTTTTGTGATGTTGCATTGCTTTCTTAGTCTTTGTTGGATGGGTACATGGACTGGTTGTCCTAGCAATAATTTCCCGTTTCCACTTTATAGAGACCTAGCAAAAACCTTTTTTTACTCCGAGAAGCAGTACAGTTTATCTGACAGTGTGGCACCTACCCATAAACCATCAGTTCATTTTCCATATGAATTATACTCCAGATGTAATCACTTAACTTTCTATGTGACATTAACATTTGACTAGAGATTGAAAAACTTCAAAAATCAAAATAACAATACAAAGTTGCCTTGAAGACAGAACGTGTCCACCAACAGATAAATCATGTTGATAAAGGGAACAGTTATGAGTCCAGTAGTTAGCTGGTTCATTAAAGGACACCAAACTGGTACAAAAATGTATATAGTAATCTGTAGAAAATGAATACAATGAATTAATATCATATGCACAGCTTTGTTTTGCAAGGACAAAAAGACCAGAACTAAAGCAAAAGTTCACCTTACAAGGTGCAAGAATTTTTTTTAGTACTTAAAAAACGAGTTAACTAGTATTTTAGCCATACAGTGCTCTTAATATTAAAATCAAGTAAAAATAATTAGCAGTTTCTATGCATTTCTGAACTACAGCAATTTATTAAATGCTCTGTCCCCTTCCAAAGATGTAACAAGTTTCCTATATGTCAGATTTAACATTATAGGACCCAATGAAGTGTCCTTCCAGATGAGGACAGCTGACTAATGCTTTAGTTCCTCATCAGGAAACTTGTTTCATCTTGTAGTAGCATATACATTCTGTGCAAATGGACAAGCAGCTATTCAGACCATCTGGTTACTTTCAGCAGCAGAATATGGAAAATCAAAGTAATTCAAAGCCGTGGGTCAGTTGGTCTAATGTATTTGGGAATGTTTCATGAGAATGGGACAGTGGATTAGAATACTGTTTATTTTATAGAGAACAACGAGTTACTAAACTGTTATAGACAAAACTTTTTGTTGTATGAAAGCTCTTTCCACCCACCCATCTTGTAAGTCTTCAGAGCAAGTTTCCCAGAACTACCAGGTTTAGGTTATTCTTCTTTTCTAATGTAACTCTTCGTAACAGCAACTCTTTGGCATGGTGCAAAGATCAATAGTTCTTGATTTCCTTCAAGCTACTGAAGCTGTCCACTGATCACAAACTAGCTAACGGGCACTTTCTGGGTGTGGTAGTCACAGGAAGGGACCTTCATTGTGGGGCACTCCACTCTCAGCTATACAACAGGTAATGTGAGTGATGTTTTTTTCTTTAGGAAAGGACTTAAAAGCAATTAAAAATTAAACTTCAAGCAATTAAAAAAAAATCAGTAAGCTTCTAGACACCTCATTCTTTTAGAAATGGGATGTTTACCATTTCCATGTTGACTTAACTATCTCTAATCCAGGAAACAGGGAGAAGCTGTTTTGTACGATAAAAATGTGATTGCTTTAACATGTACTTCTGCAGTTCTATCTCCTTTTGCTTTCTTAAACTTGGGAAAACATCAAATGCACCTGTCTATAATTTTTTCCTAACTCTTAAATGTATTCTTTTTATCTTTCAATATATTATCACTAGAGCACAAAATGGAAAACCCAGGGATATGCTGCTTTTTCTTATAGATACTAAAATGACTAGCACCAGGTCTTATGATTAGTCAGAATGTAGCTTACACCAATTAAATGAGTTTCAGTAATTTATTTTCTGGAAAAAACCCCAAACAAAACCCAAAGAGATTAAATGCTGTGCCACAGAGCTATGCAGATTTTATTTTGCAGTTGTTTTGCAAAACAGTGTTTACATTCACATTAGTCACGACAGTGGAGATAAAAAAAATGGAAATAATAACCCCCAAATACAGATCTATGGAGTGGATGGAAATGAAAAGGCTCAGGTAACATTTAGCTCTGAATTCAGTCCTATATTTAAGAAATATTAAAATGTAGTACTGCTCAACAGGAACATTCCTGTACCATTCCACCAACCGTGTCTGGTGTTATCACCACAATTTTGGTTTTTTTGATAATGGGATGGTATCCATGGCAACATGAATGCTGGCATCAAACCGCAGACACCTCTCTCAAAGGGGAAGAGGGTCTTTGCCCAAGAGATAGCTTTAAACTAGATGCAAAGGGGGAGGGTGATAATAATATCAAGAATGTCTGTGACAATCGATCGACTCCCTTCCTGAAACGCCTGTACACCAACGCACGCAGCATGGGGAATAACCAGGAAGAACTAGAGATCTGGGTGCAGTCACAGGGCCATGATATCATTGCAGTCATGGAGACATGGTGGGATAGCTGGAACGTTGTCATGGTTGGCTACGTCCTGTTTAGGAAGGATAGGCCAGGAAGGCGAGGTGGTAGTGTTGCTTTTTATGTACATAAACAACTGGAATGTACTGAGTTCTGCCTAGGAGGGGATGAAGTATGTGTTGAAAGTTTATGGGTAAGAATCAAGGGGCAAGCTAACATGGTCGATACTGTTGTGGGTGTTCACTATAGGCCACCAGACCAGGAAGAAGAAGTAGATGAAGCCTTCTACAGACAACTAGAACTAGCCACAAAATCACATGCCCTGGTGCTTATGAGTGACTTCAATCACCTAGATACTTGTCGGAAAGGCCACACAGCTAGGCACACACAATCCAGAAGGTTCCTGCAGTGCACTGATGACAACTTTCTGACGCAAGTGGTGGAGGAGACAATGAGGAGAGGTGTGCTGCTGGACCTTGCATTAACAAACAAGGAAGGACTGGTTGGGGGCATAAAGAGGTTGGGGGTAGCTGTGGCTGTGGTGATCATGACAGAGTGGAGTTCAGTATCATACAAGGAAGAAGCAGGGCCTCAAATAAGATTGTGATCCTGGACTTCAGGAAGGCTAACTTCATCCTCTTCAAAGACCTACTTGGAGGTGTCCCGTGGGCTAGGACTCTAGAAGGTAGGGGAGCCCAAGAGAGTTGGTTAATATTCAAGCACCATTTCCTCAAAGCTCAAGATCAGTACATTCCTTGAAGTAAGAAATCAAGAAGAGGAGTCAGGAGACCCCCATGGGTGAACAAGGAACTGTTGGAAAAACTTGTATGGAAGAAAGGAGTTTACAGTAAGTGGAAAAAGGGACTGGTCACTTGCGAGGACTATAGAAATGTTGTCAGGATATGCAGGGATGAAACAAGGAAGGCCAAGTTCTCTTGGAACTAAATCTGGCAAAGGAAGTAAATGAAAACAAGGGGTTCTTCGAGTATATCAGTAAAAGGGAGACTAGGGAAAATGTGGGACCTTCGGTGAATGAAGTGGGAGCCCTGGTGACAGAGGAGGCAGAGAAGGCAGAGTTACTGAATACTTTTTTCACTTCAGTCTTTACTGCTAAGACTACTCCTCAGGAATCCCAGACCTTGGAGGTAAGTGAAAAAGCCTGGAGGGAGGAAGACTCTCCACCGGTTGATGAGGTTTGGGTTAGAGATCATTTGGCTGAACTGAACACTCACAAATCCATGGGCTCTGATGGGATGCACCTATGAGTGCTGAGGGAGCTGGCTGATGTTGTTGCAACAACTCTCTCCATCACTTTTGAAAAATCATGGAGAATGGGAGAGGTGCCTGAAGACTGGAGGAACGTCAACGTCACCCTAGTCTTCAAAAAGGATAAGAAGGAAGACCTGGGAAATTATAGACTGGTCAGCCTCATCTCCATCCCTGGGAAGATGATGGAACAGGTCCTTCTGGAGGCCATTTCTAGGCACAGGGATGAAAAGAAAGTTATCATCAGGAGTAGTCAGCATGGATTCACCAAGGGGAGATTGTGCTTGACCAATCTGATAGCCTTCTATGATGGAGTGACTAGCTGGGTAGATGAAGGGAGAGCAGTGGATGTGGTTTACCTTGGCTTCAGTAAGGCTTTTGACACTGTCTCCCACAACATCCTCATAGTGAAGCTCAGGAAGTATGGGTTGGATGAGTGGACTGTGAGATAGATTGAGAACGGGCTAAGCAACAGAGCTCAAAGGGTTGTGGTCAGTGGCGCAGAATCCAGTTGGAGGCCTGTAACTACTGGTGTTCCCCAGGGATCAGTACTGGGTCTGGTTTTGTTCAACATCTTCATCAATGACCTAGATGAAGGGTTGGAATGTACCCTCAGCAAGTTTGTTGATGATACAACACTGGGAGGAGTGGCTGATACACCACGAGGTTGTGCTGCCATTCAAGGCGATCTGGACAGATGGAGAGTTGGGCAGAGGAGAACCTCATGAAATTTAACAGGGACAAGTGCAGAGTTCTGCACCTGGGGAGGAACAACGCTATGCACCAGTACAGGTTAGGGGTTGACCTGCTGGAAAGCAACTCCATGGAGACGGACGTTGGAGTCCTGCTAGACAGTAAGTTATCCATGGGACAGCAATGTGCCTTAATGGCCAAGAGGGCCAATGGTATCCTGGGGTGCATTAAGAAGAGTGTGACCAGCAGGTCGAGAGAAGTTATCCTCTCCCTCTACTTTGCGCTGGTGAGGCCTCACCTGGAGTATTGTGTCCAGTTCTGGGCTCTCCAGTTCAAGAGAGACAAGGAACTTTTGGAGAGTCCAATAGAGGGCTATGAGGATGATTAAAGGACTGGAACATCTCTTGTATGAGGAAAGGCTGAGAGATCTGGGGCTGTTTAGTCTGGAGAAGAGAAGCCTGAGAGGGGACCTTACCAATGTCTATCAATATCAGGGTGGCTGTCAGGAGGATGGAGCCAGTCTTTTGTCAGTAGTGCCCAGTGACAGGACGAGGGGCAATGGGCACAAACTGCAGCACAGGAAGTTCCACCTCAACATGAGGAAAAACTTCTTTACTGTGAGGATGATGGAGCACTGAAACAGGCTGCCCAGAGAGCTTGTGGAGTCTCCTTCTCTGGAGACCTTCAAAACCCAACAGGATGCGTTCCTGTGCAACCTGCTCTAGGTGACCCTGCCTTGGCAGGGGGGTTGGACCAGATGATCTTCAGAGGTCCCTTCCAACCCCTACCATTCTGTGATTCTGTGACTCCGTGAATATCCCTGCAGCAAAGGAGAGAACTTAAGAAGGAAGCAAAATGGAGACAATTACTGCTTTTTAAAGCTAGCTTTGTTATCTGGACTATCTGAAAGCAAGCTACGCAAAAACTACAGCTTTTCCCATCTTATTTACGCTAAATATGGAATTATAGACAAGACAGTTTGAATTTGTCAGAGTGAGCAATAGCAGACACTGCCTGCATGACCTCTTCATTTAAAATCTGACAACAACAATTATCTGTAAAGTTGCTTTCTGATATCTGGGTACATCAACCAGAGAAAGGGTTCATGAAGGAGGCCTGGATACAGTGCTGAGTAGTTATTATTTTGAAAAGGGACTGAAAATGGACAATTAAAATTAGGGGTCCAAAACAATTTCCTGAATGTCTCAGTCTCCTGTCAATTTTTGAACTATTTACCTAAACCTAATTTAAATGTATCTATTTGTGATAGCTGTTGCTCTTATATAGACATCTTATTAAAAAAAGCAAACATGAAAAAAACCAACCAGGTTGGTTTATTTTATATTTTTATTGCCTGATTGCAGTCATTTCAAATTTCTGGCTCTGAAGACCCTGACATATGAGCTCTCAGCATGTTCATTGTTCAGTTTTTAATTTTATTTTATTTTACAGGACTAGTGAAAGAAATAGAAAATGCGCCCTAACCAGCAAGGTTGACATTTTCAATTTTTTAAAAGAAAAAAGATTAGAAAAAGGTGTATTTAACCTCTACTAATATAGCAATTGAAAATGCAAAAATATATTTCATTCAGCAAGCTAGAGACTCATGCTTACTGACTTGTGGAATTGTCTCCTCATTGCAAGTTAGAAGCAGCTGAAGGCAGGTGTCCATGATGGGCATTTTATAACCATTTTTCTGATCTAAATATAGGTAAAGATGATTAGTTCTTTTGATATTATATTTCCTTCCATTACTCTCTTCCCTAAATGTCTCCATCCCAAGCGTTTGTTTGCTTAACCTTTGTATATATATGGCAAATGTTTGGTACCGTAAGTACCAAACTTAGAGAGGTCCTATTCTTATTTTTTTTCCTAATAGTATTTCTTATTGGCAGAGAGGCACATTTATTTCATTGGAGATAGAACAAATTTCCTGGGGGAAAAATCATTGCTCTGAAAAGAAATGCCTAACTTTCATTGATCCAAACTTTCATAGGATTCATAGAGGAATACTTATTTTAAATAACATGTCATATTTGTTTAGGGTTTGTCAACAAACCTGAAAGTATGCTCCTTTCTTTACTTTGCCCAAAATTGTCTTTTATGCCACCTACCTATGAGAAGCCTGCTTCTTAAAATAAATCTTGTTCTTATCAGTCCATTTCCTTGAATAAGGCTTAATACACTATAACAGCTCTGAGAAAAGCAGCATGCTTTTCTCAACATGCTACTAATCTGGGTGTTTTGAGGCTACTCAGAACAGGCCTCATTATTTCCATGTGAAATTCATTAAAACAACTTGGCAGAGCCTTTGAAGTATTTTCTACTCTATCTAAGTAAATGTTGGTACAGAAAAAGACATTTTTAAAATATTAATTTTCAAGGCACATTTGGATGCAATAGTGAATCCCTTTTAGCCATTCTTTAGTGACTTCTGTAATTTTTGACAAGAAGGATATGTAACTGGTTGTTTTTAAGTCCTCATATTCCCTGTAAAGTTAATACTCGTACACTATTAAGCAATTAAGCATATTTCAATGTAATATTCTTAATATATATTGACAGTATAATTTAATTCTTTTCAGAAAGGTTGTTAGTCATAATTACTTTTACATCATGAAAGACAGCCAAATATACATGGTTAGAATACACTTGCCTTTATATCTGCCCAGAGACATTTTATGTTCCATCCCGACCCATCTTTTCTTTTTTCTGTCTGAGGGCACTGAAAATAGCTGTGGCCAAGTTTTAATGACTAGAGCAAACAGAGGCCAGCAACACTTCTTACATCATACCTATTTTCTATTGTTAACTCAAATTCTTCTGAGAAAGCTATGTTTGACAGAACAGAAGCTTAGGATCATTACGTAAATTAGAAATGCAAATCCTTGTTTTATCTTCAATGCCATTTATAACAGAGCATCCATGCATTTTTATTCTACTTTAATGAAGTGGTGTTTCTACCAAGGGAGACTAAACTAGTCTATTTATTATCTTGTAAAAACTCATAATTTTATTGATATCAGTTTTATTTTCTGCAAAAAAACCATAAAATTAAGCTTGGATTCTAAGAAAATGTGCCTAAGTACAGATTTAGCTTTCATACTGGCTGGATCTAAAGCCAAAAGTGACTGTTTAATTCATTTATGCTTACTTTTGTTCAGATGGATGCCTATTACACATTGGAAAAAGCCACTTAGTTCCTTATGTATTCAGTGTTATGCTCTTGTCATCTTGCATTTGGCAAACAATAAGTTACAAATTAAGCTATTCAACTTGAATTTAAGTGGACTGTAAAAATATTGCACTTTATTTTTTTCTATTAAATTATTAAACAAATGATCAGAGACTGTCAGTTCTGAATTAAATATTTAGATTAAATATTTAATCTACACTCAAAAGTTTAGTTTGAACTCTAGTGTGTAAAATTGAAGGTACTTGCAGAATCATCTGGTTTATCTTTGTTGGCCACCTCAGATTTCTAAGCAATGGTAATGTGATATTTTGCTTGTGTCTAGTTCTCTTATGTGTAAAATCTAAATTAGAATATTGCACTGTTCATGAATTCATGGAATTGGCATTGTAATTTGCTTTGAAGACTATGTTATTTTGGTAGCAATAATTATTACTAATGTTATTATTATTACTATTATTAAATTTATGTTTATGTTTGTGTTTAAAAAAAACTCCTAAACCCAAATGCACTTCTCAGAATCACAGAATCACTAAGGTTGGAAAGGATCTTCAAGATCATCAAGTCCAACCATTAATCCAGCGCCACCATGTCCCCTAAACAATGTCCTGAAGCGCTACATCCACACGTTTTTTGAACACTTCTGGAGATGGTGACTCCACCACCTCCCTGGGCAGCCTGTGCCAATGCTTGACCACTCTCTCGGTGAAGAAATTTTTCCTAATATCCAATCTAAACCTCACCTGTCACAACTTGAGGTCATTTCCTCTTGTCCTATTGCTAGTTAGCTAGGAGAAGAGACCAACACCCACATCGCCACAACCCCCTTTCAGGTAGTTGTAGAGAGCAAGAAGGTCTCCACTCAGGCTCCTCTTCTCCAGACTCAACAAGCCCAGTTCCCTCATTCGCTCCCCATAAGACTTCTGCTCCAGACCCTTCACCAGCTTCGTTGCCCTTCTCTGGACACGCTCCAGCACCTCAGCATCCTTCTTGAAGTGACGGGCCCAAACAGGGGCCTGAACACAGGATTCGAGGTGTGGCCTCACCAGTGCTGATCACTTCCCTACTCCTGCTGGCCACACTTTTTCTGATACACCCAGGACGCTGTTGGCCTTCTTGGCCACCTGGGCACACTGTTGGCTCATGTTCAGCCGGCTGTCAACCAGCACTCCCAGGTCCTTTTCCACCGGGCAGCTCTCCAGCCACTCCTCCGCAAGCCTGTACCGTTGCATGGGGTTGTTGTGACCGAAGTGCAGGATCCAGCACTTGGCCTTTTAAATCTCATACAGTTGACCTCAGCCCATCGATCCAGCCTGTCCAGATCCCTCTGCAGAGCCCTCCTACCCTCCAGAAGATCAACACTCCCACCCAACTTGGTGTCATCTGCAAACTTACTGAGGGAGCACTCAATTCCCTCATCCAGATCATCAATAAAGATATTGAACAAGACCGGCCCCAGAACCAAGCCCTGGGGAACACGGCTTGTGACCGGCCACCAGCCGGATTTAATGCCATTCACCACAACTCTCTGGGCTCGGCCATCCAGCCAGTTCTTTACCCAGCGAAGAGTAAACCTGTCTAAGCCACAAGCAGCCAGTTTCTCCAGGAGAACGCTGTGGGAGACGCTGTCAAAGGCTTTACTAAAGTCCAGGTAGACAACACCCACAGCCTTTCCCTCATCCACTAGGCGGGTCACCTGGTCATAGAAGGAGATCAGGCTGGTCAAGCAGGACCTGCCTTTCATGAACCCGTGCTGGCTGGGCCTGATCCCTTGGTTGTCCTGCACATGCCCTGTGAGCACTCTCAAGACTTCTACCTTTTAGCATAACAGAGTAAGTTATTTTCATTCTATCTTCTCAAAAAGTCTCTTAGACTTTTAAAATTAATATTCTGTCTGAATAGCAAGAAGTTCTTCTGACTGCATAGTATTTTCTATATAAAATATGATGTCAAAAGAACAACATAATGCAGAACAAGAAGTTATGCTATACCATGAGGAAATGTATCCTCAAAATGTCAGACTAGTCTGTGACAAAAAGACATTTCATTTTTAGGACCTCTTGCAGACAATACTTTTAGAAAAATATTCTATACTGTTCACCTGAAAAGTACTTTGAGAATGAGCTGGCATGGAGATCTGGAGATCCTGCTCCCTTCAAGTATTTAATTCTGTACTTGCCATTAAGAATGTGACTAATCACACATCAGGGAGGCTACTTAAAATTATTTGGATTGGAGTATGAATACTGAGAGACTTAATTCACCACTACCTTGAATAAGGAGTAACTCTATGCAGTATTTCTGCAAAATGTAAAACTGCATATTATATCATATTGGCCAGGTGTAAAGCACTGAGCAGTCAGGCATTTTAACAGTATTTTCTGTATTTATAAATAATATTAGAGTGCAATCTTTAAAAGTAGTCTATCAAAAGGAAGCACCTTTAGTGTACCCAGGAAAAAATAAGTGGCAAAATATAATCTAAAGTGACTCAACATTTCCCATGGTACTATCTTCCACTGCACTGGTCTAAAATATACTGACAGTTGCTGTTCTGAAATGGGGAAAAGCTCCATAAATAATAGGTAGGTCAAAGTAGTTCTGTCTAATTGGCCTTCTACAAGCTGAAGAAAATGCAAGATAAAATTTATTAGAATTTCAAGTGTGGAAGAATAACTGTTAAAACAATATTAAATAATTTAAGTGAAATGAAACATTTAAAAATCTAAAGTATTCCATGAACTACATGTTATAAAAAAAAAAAAAGAAAAAGAAAAGATTCCATAATCTGTTTCTGGGACACATTCTGGAAAAGTGGGGATGAGAGGCTCATTTGTATATAATTTGGCCAGATGAATGATGATATTCAGCAGTTAGTGATATCTGCCTTGGAATAAGTAAAATAAAACATGTATTTGTGCCTTATTACAACAGAAGAGGTATGCCATCACTTTTTCATATTCATATTCACACACAGCAACTCTCACAGAAAGTTTTAAAAAATCACATGCACTTCTTACTGTTCAACATACCTGGAAGCTCATAGAAAAAATTCTTTTTAAGCAATATGAGTTTTTGTTAGACTACAAATTGATTTATTGCATGACTCCAAGTGTCATACCATTGGGATTCTCAATGGGGGAGAAGACCAGAAAGACAGTGGGGACGGGGAACTGCAATGGACACATCATGAACTGGGTACCATGACTTGTTGCACACATACCTGCTGGAACTAGGAAACTCCCTCTGACTGCAAACACGATGAAGCCTCCAAGGTCCCCCAGAGCTAATTCATAAAAACATACCTACACTTCCTACTCACTCAGTTTGGATTTCCCTAGCAATATTGGTATTCCTTCGGCTCTAACACAGTATCTGTTAAAAACAGAAAAAAGGGGTTATAATTTCCTGGAACATACGTTTGTGTTGCTGAATGAGGGAAAGCCTGTGTAAACACAGGTGGGAAAACAGATG
Organism: Phaethon aethereus; assembly: GCF_964289735.1. Taxonomy (NCBI): domain Eukaryota; kingdom Metazoa; phylum Chordata; class Aves; order Phaethontiformes; family Phaethontidae; genus Phaethon; species Phaethon aethereus. The sequence continues at coordinate 18,765,750 of NC_138577.1, forward strand.
GAGAAAGGAAAAGATAGCAGAGACACAAGTCTTATCTTGAGTCCTTTGAAGTTGAGAGGAATTTTGCCAGTGACTACAGCAAGAGCAGGATGAGTCTGCAGTGAACAACCAGTCCTCTGTCCATCAGCAAGAAAGCAAATGAAGTAACAGTAGAGTCCTGAATGCGTTCCCTGAAATTCTCCTTTTAGTAAGTTGCACTGAGCCTTACCAGTTGGGTAGTGCTGGATTTATTCCTTTCTTTTTCTCTTTGTAGGCATGTCAGCCCCACTCCAACACACCAGTTAAGCACAAATGCAGTTGAGCACATGCTTAGCTGGATCAGGACTGCCTGCCCAGAATATTTCCTCTGATTCCATGGGGCTGGTGGTTGGAGGGGAACAGGACATCACAAAACCACTCCTGCTCATCCATGCGTTCTGCAGTAGCTTTGGGACAGCTTTAATCTTTGTGTTTGCAGGGGTAACAATCTGAGGTGAGTTGTAAAACGGCAAAATGTCACTTTTCTCCTTTGTTCCCCAAGCAGGATCTTGCAGTCCATAGCAGACTGGGGCTGGGGTTAGGGGTATGCAGAGAAGTGGAGGGTGACAAGGTGTCAGGGAGCAAAAGGCCTTTCCAGAAGGGAAGAACTTGCAGAGCCAGATCTTACTGGGATGACTAAAGGGGGCCTAAAAGCCACACGTGGAACCAACTAAGAGGAAGGAAATTGCTGGAAAGGAGTTCTGTTACTAAAACCAGCTCCTCTTTAGTTTATTATACTCCCACATTTGTTATTATTAATCATGGGACATTTTGAATCACCAGCATATATAATACTATTACAGAGTGATTCTGATATCATTTAATACAGCAAAAATCAGAATTGACTTGTAGCAGTAGTATTATACCAGTTTATACCAGTGTATATTGGTATAAAGTAAATTAGATTAGTATTAGGCTCGTGCGATATATTATTATTTCTGATCTGTGAAGACTCAGTAAATGATGAACTATGCTTCTCTATAAGCAAAGGACTCATATTCTTGTGCGTCATCTGAAAAAATGTCAAAATCTTTGCTTTTTACCAATTTTAAGTGTCTAGTAAGGAAGAAATATGCAATCTGTTCAGTAATTCTTCCTATCACAAGAAGCCTTTGAGCAATTTCTAACACAATCATCTTGTACTCAGAGGAAAAGTTCAGTGGGATTGAAGCCTGGCAACTTCCTCCCTAGCATTTACTACTGGGATTATAGCATAAGTTTGAAATACTGAGGCATTAAAGGAGAGAAATATAAATATGCACTGAGACAAAAAAAAAGGGGGGGGGGGAGCACTCATTCTCTATTGTTGTGTATTTAATGAAGAGTTTACATTTTCAGTATTGTAAACAGCAGATACTCAAAACCATGGACCATATGACACAAAAAACAAACAAACAAACAAAATTAGCCATCACAGCATCCTCAAAATCCAATTGCTTATATTTTTCACCCACCTCCTGATTCTTTTTCTCTGTCCCAGTAAGGTTGAAATCAGGTGTGTTCATCGCAAACTTACAACTCAACTTAGCTGCAAACACGTGTAGTTAGGTTTCCCTACTTGCTCTTCAAAAAGGATAGGTGTAAGCACCATCCCGCTCCTTTCCAGCTTCTGAAGGACGATTTAGTCTCGCTCAGCTGTGCTTTTGCCCCTTTGCATTTTCTTCCCTTTACATCACACTGATGCCCACGACGTTCCCCTGCACTCACAGTTCCTCTGTCTCGTATTTCTTTGCACCACTCACAACCTGACTCCCACCTACACAGTCCTCTCTCTGTTGACATCCATTTTTTTGCCCACTCTCCTGACATGCGCTATGGTTTTGTCCTATGTGTTAACATAGCCCTGACCATCCTCTCTCTCCTCACATTCTTCATTCACATTTTACTCTCCCTGCTTACCTTAACAAAGGCAGCTTAGAAGGAGAAGGTTATAATTTTCACTGGGGGTAACCTTACTTCCCCTTGTACAAAAACTGTGTCAGTCTCAGTGGGAGAAGTTCTATTCTCTTTTATTTGTAAAAAGAAAAGACGTATTTACTGCTTTGCTGAAGTAGAAGCAATCCCATTCCTAATAATGGGAAATGGAAAACATTTTTGAAAACAGGGAAAAAGTGAAGGAAAAAATCCACAAAGAGAATCCATTAGGAAAAATTGCTGTATTTCCTCAAAAATAATACAATATGGTCCTGAAGAATCCAATGAAAGCAGCTATAGAGTATTAAAATCCTGGAATTCTCCACTGCTAACTGTGGCTTGCATCATTTCACTAATGTAGAAATGACTACGTAACCGTAGTCAACATAGTGAAAATTAGCTTCATGTGCTCTTCATTGCCTAATTCTTGTCCCTTCAATAAATACTTACACAAGAACGCCATGTGAGGACAGGGTTTTTAAGTTAAGGCAGTAAAAATTAACCATTTTCTTTAAATGCCAGTAAAAGGCAAAGGAAAATGTGTTGTCCTGAACCTTTATAAAACAGTCCTTCCACTGAGCCATGTCTGTTCAAGACATAATTTATGTAACTCTCTTTAAAACTTTCATCTGTGGTCATTAACATAAGGTTTGAAACAACATATTCAACCTCAAATCACATCTTTTTCTGAACATATTTATTTTGTAATTCCAATATTTGGGGGACATTGTTTTTTGGTATGTTGACTGCAGAGATCTGAGGGAGTGTAGACCAGTCAGCATTTCTCACATGGTCCCTTACATATTTTGTTTACTCTGTTGCAGGGGGAGTGGAGGCAAGGTTAGAGGGGTACACAGCCTAGGGAAAAGGATAGTACCAGAAATTACTTTCAAATTCATACTTGGAGTAGATATGTAGCGTGATAATATCCTTCAACTTGCAGTCTGAAAAAAACTTGCTGGAATGAAAATTAGCACCCTACAGGCTGTTGTGCTAAGTAAAGCTCCTGCATCCAAAGTTCAAGGAAGATTAGATTTATGAACACACATGAAGCTTAACCAATGAACAAGGACTACCAACTAACAAACCACAAGATCTCTGTGGCTACTGTCTTGTGCATACTCCTTACCTCCAGAAAGAAACCAATGAGCACAGATGAGGAAATAGGCAGACATTAATCAAGCCCAGATCTATGGAGGTCTTTCTAGAGTCACCACTCTGCACCTCACTCAAAAATCAACAAAGAATGTAAAGCACATTCTTTTTGAGAATAATTTTGAAGAAACTGGAAGATTTATCAAGTTTCATGTGAGACACATGCCATCCAGATCCACAGGGAAGCCTGTTTTTTAGTTAAGAATAAAGATCAGGCAAGAGAATTTAAATGTTCAACAGCATCTCAGTCTTCAAACCTCCAGTTACATCCTCTATTTATTGCTGCAATTTTTGTTTTTCCAAGCTATTACTCTCCCAACAGGCTCCCTTCAAACCTCTCCTGAATACTGGTGACACTGCTTTTGTTCTTAAATCCTGGCTTTCACACTAACCTCCAGTTCTCCAGCAGCTCCAGGGTGTCAGAAACTTTCTATTAATACAATGGTGTCAATACCCAAATATTTAAAATATTTTAAGTTTATTAAATGTTTTCCAAATCCAAGGCGGGATTCCAGTGAAACCCTTCATGAGTTCTGGAGGTGAGCCTGCCTCTCCAGGGACAACTCTGGAATCTCCCCGGAGCCAGGGCCCTTGGGAAACTTAATCTCTGGGATGTACCTGACATCCAACAGTTAGTATCTCTGACCTGAGGCTGGGAACTTCCAATTCATAAGGTATTTAAAAATTGAAAAATTATCTGTTTAGGTGTGGTGCACCCCTCCACCCATGTGTCCTTGCCTTGCTTGTGAGAGCACAAGTGTTGATATTGATTTCTTGGGTCACATCTGGGAGCTACACAGTTGAAGTTATAAGCTGCAGCTTCTTAAACAGCCTCAGATTTTGCATGTCTCCATTAGGCAAAGAAACAGGTTATTGGTATTAGGATTTAAACACAGGCTTATTCCTCCAGCTTGTTATTGTTAACACTTTGCAACATTTCTTGTGCCTGCTTTGGTTAGGAAGCTTTACTCAGATTTTGATACACATTTCAAGGAAAAAGCATTTTACGCAGAGAGAAGACAATATTATAAGTATTTTTTTTGACAGAACAAACGTTTTCAATTCACAGTTATGTGATACGCAGCTTGTTTTCTCTCTTTTCAGCTGCAGTCAAATAGGTCTTTCTTCTCCAGGGTCTGAATTCCCCTTCTGGGAATTCACAACGCTATATGATATTTTGTTAAAACAGATCTGAATCACACTGCTTTGAATCTTAGGACGCTTCCTTTCTCAGGTTCTCTCTCCCTATGCGCTTGCTCTCCCCCTCCTCTCCTCGCCCCGCTTCTCCAGGCCACATCCAGCAGCCGCCATTACTTCCCATTTGCCCCAGCAGCTGTCAGGCTTCGGATGCATTTGCCCCCCTTTCTGCACCCCTTGTCTCATCCCAGCTGCAGTTTGGATAAGCAAAACTGCTTTGGTATGCAGTGTAGTAAGTTCTTGCGGCGTCTGGATATTGAAATAGCTTATTTTTTTGTCTGCATTCCTGCTAAGGGTAGCGGATGAACGGGATGAGCTAAGTAGTCGTTCGCACTGCAACAGCAGGCTGACAGTTATGTAAAATACTTTCATGTGCAATCTCCTCTGATCCTCTGCTGGTTCAGAGGAGTATTATGGCCAGATTCAGCATGCAGGCTCTTGCAAACTCATTTTAATAAACTGGGGCACTGCTAAGCATAGAGAAGTCCAAGACCAAGGTTGCTCTGTTTCTTCATCCTCAGCATTTACCTTTTTTTTCTCCTTAATCTCCTGTCTTCAGCATCTACAGTTTAAGCCCATGGGATAAGCACAAGACCTCTTTACTGAAGTTCCTCTACAAATACTGCTACAAATCACCTTGCAGAGGCTACTGCAGAGTGACAAGGCCTGCTGGCCAGATCAGCAGGAGTTGCGTTAGCCTATTATTCGGAAATGGGATTAGTTAAGTAACTCTAGAGCCCAGTTCAAACACTGAGCCCAATTCACTTTTCTAAGCTTCCCACTTCTGTACACCAGATAAATGCCACTGATTAGGCTTTCAACTGAACATTTTCTGAAAGGCTTTTGACTCAGTTCTGGGGTGATTCATGGGATTCGACAGACAACACAACGACCAACTAACTCTAACGCTCATGGGCAGCAGTGGTACACACAAATATTCAATCAGTTTCTGGAAACCAGCCTTGTGGCTACTCTCAGCAGCAGACACCTATTCTATTGCATAAGGACAATGCGCAGTGACAAGAAACAATATTTTCATACCAGTCAATTATTATATGTAAAAAAATAGATCGCTTTCATCCAAATAGAAATATTCTGATGCCTTCATCTAAATGAAAATCCATTTTTCATTAGCATTACCAGATGAATATAATTTGGACTAAAATTCATGTCTGGTTTTTATTGATATGGGTCTGTTAGAGAGCTATCTAGTCAGATAGGGAGTCCAGTTTCTCATAGTAGATACGGGAAGGATAAACATTGCTGTGTGCTAAAATTCAGTGAAAAAGCACTAATAACAGCTTGAAATATTAATGAATATCAAAATATCCCATATAAATAATGTTATTTTATCCACTGCCTAATTTTGTAATTCTTACAGTGATTTTTGCCTTTTAGAAATACTTTACATTTATGACTCAAAAATTGTATCCCTTTTCAAAAAACGATGAATCCTCTTTATTTTACCTTTAAATATCGATAAAGTTACTATGCAAATTATTATATTTTTATTTAAATACTGGCTGTTAAATAACAGTGCTTAATTCAGAATAACTTAAAAATTCAGGAAGGCCATTGTGCGTCTTCAACAGCTATCCTCACAACAGTAAGCAGACTCTGAATGTCTTATTCAGAAATATTTTGTGCACTCTTCACTGCAGGTGGAATTGTCTAGGCAAAAGACACTCAGTAGACTTATTCTGATGTCTCTACTGATATCTGAACATGTTTTGTTCTAGTGCTTTCAATCCTGTGTTATCAATCATTTTTTCCTACTCACCTCCAAAGTAAGAGCCATCTGTCAGCTTCAGCTCCTTATTGGATTTGGTGATGACACCAGCAACACCATGCTGAATGAAATACATCTTTTTACCCACAGCTCCTTCTCGGATAATATAATCTCCAGGTTGGAACACTTCAAATCGCAGTTTGCTTAGCATGGCAGTCACAAAGTTTGGGTCTGCATTAGCAAAGAGAGGCATGGTAGCAACCAGCTTCCGACAGTTGAAGTTGACAATCTCCTAAATAGGAATGAAGCATAATGATAATAATGGTCAGCAAATATATGATGGACAAATATATGTCAGCAATATATGATGACAAAAATACTTTCTGCTTTCTTCACAAAGAATTTCTTTATGTTCATATTGGACTTCTCTGTGTTTCTTTCTGTACCTATTTTTTTAATCTTTTTATTACATTTTCTTCTACTTTTTCTTCTTCTTTGCTTCTACTGAAGTGATTGAAACAACAGTGCAGTCTGATTTGTACTTCTGAGGTGAAAGGTTGTCTTCTTCAGGCAATGTTTCACATGTTATTTATTATTGCCCTTGGATTTTAAGGGGAAAAATATGACAAAGATAAATTAAATAGGAATTACATGCCAAAACCAAGATTAGCTGCTGCAATAACGGTATTAAGTGATAAAATCATGCAAGCCTGTGTTTTCAAATATTACACCAGTAACACCTTTCAGATCAGAACAACTCCAGTCATAATATAAATGTATATTACAGTTAGCTGCAGGGCTAGCTGAAATCAACAGGAAAATTTCCTTCCTATAATTTAATTCATTTTATAAACACAGAGGCATATATTCCTGCCCTACAAAGAAATGCATATACAGTAGACCTTTATATGCAGAAAGCACTGCTATTTTCCCAAGATTGCTACAGGCCTTAAGGGTGTCTCCCACTAAGAATATTTATATTTACAGAGCCAATTATGAACACATCTACATGAACGTATTAGTACCAAAAAATATATAAATATCCTACTCACTTTAAATAAAAAAAGAACGATTTCTGAAAGGGTTTCAAGCTCGTTCTTGCAGTCTTTGTCTTAGGGAAATTAACATAGTCAGTTGCCATACAAATTTTACAGTTTATTGAAAAGCTGACACTAATCCGTATTACACATGGAAAGGGGCTCAGGTGGGCAACATCACCAACACTCCCATCCAACTTAGCGTCATTTGCAAACTTACCGAGGGAGCACTCGATCCCCTCATCCAGATCATCAATAAGGATATTGAACAAGACCGACCCCAGAACCGAGCCCTAGGGAACACCGCTTGTGACTGGCCACCAGCTGAACTTAACACCATTCACCACAACTCTCTGGGCTCGGCCACCCAGCCAGTTCCTCACCCAGCGAAGAGTAAACCTGTCTAAGCCACGAGCTGCCAGTTTCTCCAGGAGAATGCTGTGGGAGATGCTGTCAAAGGCTTTACTAAAGTCCAGGTAGACAAAATCCACAGCCTTTCCCCCATCAACTAGGTGGGTCAGCTGGTCATAGAAGGAAATGAGGTTGGTCAAGCAGGACCTGCCTTTCATGAACCTATGCTGGTTGGGCCTGATCCCTTGGTTGTCCTGCACATGCCCTGTGAGCACCCTCTAAGATGAACCTCTCCATAATCTTCCTCAGTACTGAGGTCAGGTTGACAGGCCTGTAGTTCCCAGGATTCTCCTTCCGGCCCTTCTTGTAGGTGGGTGTCACATTGGCAAGCCTCCAGTCATCTGGGACTTCCCCTGTTAACCAGGACTGCTGATAGATGATGAAGAGTGTCCTGACAAGCTCTTCTGCCAGCCCTCAGTACTCTTGGGTGGATCTCACCAGGCCCCATAGATTTGTGGGTATCCAGGTGGCATAGCAGGTCCTTAAATGCTTCCTGCTGGATTATGGGCAGTTTATTCTGTTCTCCATCCCTGTCTTCCAGGGATCGCATCCTGTCATCCTTCCCTGTCTTCCTTTCAAAATAAATACAGTGGAACTTGGAAAAATAATGTGAAGCAAAACGTCTCACCAGGCATCTGGGAAGCAGAAAGCTGTTATCTCCAGCAATGTCTTATTTTTCATTAAAAAAAAGAAAAAACAGAGCAAAATTACTTCCTTGTGCTATTCCTAGGATAGACTTATGATATCTTCTGACAATTCCTCAAGAAAGTGTCATTATATAATGGCAAGGTGGAAAAGGAAGTGTCTCTAAGCAGAAATGAACATTTATTCTTAAAGAACAGGGGTTCTCTTTAACCCTGGTCTTGGTAGCATCACAGCTGTATACTTAGATAAACTTTATATAGGCCTTTTTTCTCCTCCTCTGTTTTAACTCTGGAATGAGCCAAGGAAATACAAAAAAATATATAATTTTAGATAATTATAATTTAATGCAGTTGTATTTCCAGAATTATTGGATTAGAGTGAATGAAGAGTAAGTTGCTACATCTTTAAAACCAGTCACTAAACTCCAGCTGAATTCAGCATAGATATGATTCCACCAAGAACATTTTATCTGAGAATTATTTATAAGTGATGGAAATTGAACAACACTCCCCTTCAATCACTTTTTGCTGTACTGCCTCACTCTCCCTCACCCTCTCTGATTGTCATAATGTCCCCTTCTTATGAGTGTTTTGCATGCCTGAAACACTGCATCATCTATGGACACCACGGCAAAGCATAAATGAGTTGGATTAAAACAGGAGGAGACAGATCCGAGACCAAGATTAGACTTCTTCGTGGTTGCATGAAACTTGAAATGTACAGGAATACATCGCAGGAATGGAAACAGAAAATATGTGAGGAAAAGAGCACTGAGATTTGTAATGACTGGGACACTACAGAAAGGAAGAGTGGTCTGGCTATGACTCCCACCCAGTGCAGGCAAAGACATGGATGCTACCAGTGTGACACTATGGGACAATACTATGTACGCACATTACATCAGAATCAGAGCTTAAAAACACCCCACAGTTTAGTCTTGCTTGTAAAAACATATGGAAAATTTGATGCAAGTTGTGTGCTGTTTGCCCGAATCCAAAAATTATCTCAAGCAACAGCTCTGCAACGTGTGAACTACCACATAGGTGTCATTGGTATTCAAGATCAATGAATCGTGCTGAGTCATTAAATCAAGGGGAGTAACCCCAGGCTTCCCCTTCAAGTACATTCTGTATGAGGGAATAAATATTAAAAAGACGTTCCATCTGACTGTCATTCTAAAGGATAAGGAAAACTCTGTTTTCCTTCACATCTAAATACTCCACTTCTCAGTAAAGCTTCAGCTACCACCTCCCTCCCAAGGGAAAGTTATTCTCTGCTCCCACTGCTCACAGTACGATGGCACCACGTGAGGAGTCCCTGACTACACCCCCAGCTCCCTGTGAGATTGCCTTACTGTAGTCTCAGCTAATGCTGGAAAGCTGGTAATAACTACTGTTTGTCTTGCTTTGCTCAGGGACTTTTCAGTAGACTTGCTGCTTGTTTTCTGTTTCTGAAAGTGAATAGCTTGTCTTGCATGTCCAGGAGGCAGAGAAAGGAAATTACTAAAGAAAGCAAAAATTGACTGGAAATTATATAGAAGCTGGTGGGGAGGCACCGAAGAGGCTATAAAAGCGGAAAGTTCAACTCTAGTCATGATCAGGAAGAAAGAGTAAAAATACTGTGGAGCAGTATTAAGAAAGAGAGAATGGGAGGAAAACAAACAAAAAAAAAGAAACACAAAGATCTAGAAGGATGGGAAAAAAGAAGGCAGGAAGGTTGAGAAACTGAAAATCCTGAAAAAAGTAAAAGCATGGGAGCACAAAACCTGGAGAAAACATGTCTGGAGTGAAAGCTGAGAAGTAGGGTAGATGAAGTAAACAAAAGGGAAATTGGAAATAAAAGACAAGTGATCAGTAACTTATCTTAATAGCATCATAGGAGAGCATGACGTAGACAGAGGAGAGAATTCAGACCTGCATGACTCCTCTGCACAAAGCCAGTCCAGCTTAGCCAGAAAGGAATTCATCACTTCTTGGGAATCCCAGCAAAACACACCCGTGTTTTTCACCCTTGGAAGGTCATGTACTCTGATGGCTTTGCCTTCTGCACACCTTTCTCTCTTGATATGTAACCTATACCTGGATATATCCGTGTATACACATACGTTATCTGCTCAGCCTCAGTTGCCTCATGAAGGTACCAATAAAACCACACAACTGTGGTAATTTCAGCCATTATATCCTAGTAATGCATTCATTTAGTTGATTAGTTTTTTGTGAAAGTTTGTGCTAAAGTACAAACTTTCATTATTTAAGACATTACAAGGTGGAAAATTACTGAGGGAGAAAGAAATGTGTCATTTTAAAGTGCTTTGTTTTTCTTTAAAGTGTTCTTTTATTTAAACATGAGATCATTCAGAGCAAGTAAAATACATTTCCCTGAGTCTTAATCACAGGCAGTGCTGCAATTTCAGATTCTTGTGTATTCCTTTAAATACCATCTTGGGAAGAAATAAACAGCAAAGATTATGAATGTGTTTTATGTAACTCAGAAAGTACTAGGAGAAATACTTCTGTGTTTTAAAAGAAAGGTAACAAAAGAAAAACCTGCCAATTTAAAGGTTGACGTTTTGTGCAGAGAAAAATCTTTCACTCATATTTTCTTCCAGTTAACTCTTTGGAGTCAGACTGGAACCAAATTATGCTGCCTGATATGATAACTTAATTAAATGAACTGATAATATTTTTGTCTCACCTCTACATGAAGAAAATACCAAATGAAGTCTGAGAAAAGGACTAGGAGGGTATTATATAAATGAAGTGGTTAAAGGGTAAGAGTGGTTCAGACTTACACGGAGCAAATGTTGATCTATCTCAAGTATTGGTCTCTGTTACACATGAACTAAGTCGGAGGTGTAATGGTCTGCTTTATATGAGATTAGTTAGGCAGCCAATATGAGATTGGTTCTTGCTCATTTATAGGGTACTGGTTTTATTAGTCATCTTGGCCTTCCTGGCTATTTTTTAAAACTGATGTTAAAGCATCAGATATTATAATTTTTGTGGATTCAATATTTCTGGATGACTGCTCCAATGCGTCTCAAGATGTCACATTTACAGGGACAGCTGCAAGGCTGTCCTAGCTGTGACTGGGGCATGGCGGTGGCCAACTTCACCAATGGCATCTGTAACAGTTGTTAGGACCTTTCCTCCAGAAGATTTTTAGATAGAGGTAGTGTTTTTAGTTAGACTGACTGGCAAAAGCTATTGCTAGAAAAAAACAGACAAAGTTCTTGAAAGATCTGTATGCCTGAAGGGTTCTTTGTTTTTTCCCATGAATTCAGTTGAGATAATGAAGGTTCTGCTTCCATCTACAAACTATGTCCTTCTTATGCATAGGCCACCAGTCTGTTTATGGCTACATCGTTTCATTAGGTCACTTCTACATATTATTGTAAAAATTTAGTGTGTAACTTTTTTGGTATTTTTTTTTCTGAGTGTCTCTCCTTTACACTCTGCTTTCAAAGGATGAGAAAATAAATCACTCTTAATTTCCTGGCTGTCGGAAAGAAGAAATGACTTTATTGAGAAAACTTTTTTTTTTCTTAGAAATAACTCACACAGGAAATATTACTGAGCAACTGATTATGAAAGAACTTAGAAAATGCATGATATTTAGGAACCTGTTGGAGCAGGTCCAGAGGAGAGCCACCAAAATGATCAGAGGGATGGAACACCTCTCCTATGAGGACAGGCTGAGAGAGTTGGGGTTGTTCATCCTGGAGAAGGGAAGGCTCTGAGGAGACCTTATTGCAGCATTCCAGTCCTTAAAGAGGTCTAATAAGAAAGATGGAGACAGATCTTTTAGCAGGACCTGTAGCAGTAGGACAGGGGGAAATGGTTTTAAACTAAAAGAGGGTAGATTTTGACCAGGTCTAAGGAAGAAAATTTTCACAGTGTAGGTGGTGAAACACTGGCCCAGGTTGCCTAGAGAGGTGACCAACCTGATCTAGTTGAAGATGTGCCTGCTGATTGTAGGGGAGTTGGACTACATGACCTTTGAAGGTCCCTTCCAACCCAAATATTCTCTGATTCTCTGATCCTCTGATTCTCTGATTCTATGATTTGGGGCTGTATGAGCACTTTAAATATATTTAAGCTGAGTTTTGAGGAGTCATATTGTGTATGTGTAATTTTTTAACCCATTGGTCAATAATAGTCAATTTTGGCAAAAAGGAGGCGTCTCACTGATACTAAGTTCCCACAGGTTTTATGACAGCAGGCAATCCGGAGGACTAGGATTAGTATCCCACTGAGGGAATGACTGCATTATTAGCTCACAACTTGATTAATGCCAGAAAATCTACATGTGGCAACAGGATGCAATATTTTTCATTTGTGGTGCACCTGAAATTGTTCAAATTGCTTTGACTCATTCTGTTTAATCATCTATACAAAGTGTATCTTAAAAAGAAATTTTCCTCAGATGTTTTCATATAAGTAATAATAATTATGTCAATTTTTCTCTTTGCTTGCAATTTCCATGATTTTCCATTTTTCATTTACATTGATCAATTTTAACACAGAGACTCTGCATAAATTTTACTTACAAATAGGGTAACTCTTGGACACCATCATTTATGTCTAGAGTTGCATCGAGAAACACAATTCTTTTTTCTTCAGGACTTCGATATTGTGCCATTCGGCATAGTTGGATATTATGGGGGTTTTAGAAAACCTCACTGTCTAGCTCCTTTGGCTATACATTTTAAAGCCCAAGAATGCTCTAAAATGAAGGAACCTATGTGTTTGACCTACAGACAAAGCACAAAACCTGAATAAACTCTGATCTCTAAGTCAAAGGCAGTCCATGTGATCTCAGCTGCCTTGAAAAACAGTGGCCAGCCTCTGTATTTACATTTTCAAAGCCCTCAGTTCTCTGAGATCTCCAGCGTACCTGCATGCCCAGATGAAGAAAATTTTCCAGCCATATGTGAGATAAGCTTAGGCAGGCAAAAAGAAGGGAGGAATAAGTATGCTTTCCAGACAAACAATGAATGAAATCCCCTGCTTGGATTCTACCAGAACTGAGTTGAAGCAGGCTTTTTTTTTTTTCCATCTAGCTCTGTTCAACTCAGTTTAAGACAAGTCAGCCTTAAAGAGAGCATATGGTAGCTACTGTTGCTGTCTCCTCAGAGAAAGCAATCTTTTTTATGAATTTGCAAGCAGAGGGGATATAGATTTGACCAATTACATTTTCTTGGCTTCGTTGATTAAATGTTTCCCTTCTGCATACTTTTCTATTATTCCCTACTTGATTAGAATTTTCTGTTCAACTCCTTATATGCATTTTTTATGCTTCAGAATTATTATTTATTAAATTCAAATGCAGACAGGATAATCCTTTTGAGGATATATGGCTCAACCAAACCTCCAATAAAGTCAGTCTGATGAAGGACATCCATCTTACTCCCAGCTTGTTAATTGATTTAATGGAGCTTAAGGGAAAGCAGTTCTGTGTATCTCATGCTTCTCTTCTCTGGATCTTCCATTATATTTAGAAGATTAAAAAAGAGAAAAAAAAAGAAGGAACGAAAGAAAGAAGACACTTTCACCCACCCTTTCATTCACCCAACTGTCCATCCATTCCTTAACTGGGCTATTTCTAGAGGGAATTTAGCTTTCATTTTCTTCAATGTTCTGAAATATTCTATGCCTCTTAAGTTTGGTTTCCAGCTGGGAAAAGGAGAGGAAGCATCAAAATCAGAACAGTGATACACACGATGTTTTAAGGCAGTCCATAATTGTGAGATAGCCAGATTAATTTCAAAGGCCTCAGACGTCCTGACAACCCAGACAAGTAAAGTTTTGGCCAGTTGACCAATCTCTACTTCTTGCAGGTTTTCCCTTCTGAGCTGTACTGCTGAATGAATTTCCTGAATGCTCGTAGTAAAAAAACACCCACAGTTCATTACAGAAGGTAATATGGAATTAGTGCTGTACAATAGAGCAGTTGCTGTAAAGACTGTTCTCTTTTATTAACTGAGTAAATAAACTGTAATTTGCAAATATATTTAACAACCACTATTTTGGTTTTCTGCCCAAATATCTTTATTCCCATTTGTGTCTGTGTAGGTTTGTGTGTTATACTCTCTGAAACTATAGTATTTACTAAAAAGTAACATGGGCAGGGGGCACTTAAGAATGAAATCTTCATTTAGTAAGGCATTTTAAATATTGAAGTAGTCCTATTATGCCAATGAGACTACAGATTTAAACACACATATTGTCTTGTGGCAGAAAGGTGAATCCTAAGAGATGTGAAGTTTACAAGATCCTGTTGGTATCCATATCCTATTGGTATCCATAGCAGAAACTTGTGTTAGTACATGGAAGGGTAGTGTGAATTAGTCATCATGTTTGTTGTACAATTGGATGAACGACACTTCATGTTTTTCTAAAATAGGAGAAAGTTGGTTTTGCTAATAATTATAAAACTTCATCTAGCCTGCTTGCTCACAGGTTAGTATCTACTGTAGCGATGCTTTTCCACTGTCTTTGGAGGTTCCAGTCATCTCCTCTATCTGGTAATCTGATTATTCTGGAAACCATATTCATTCTTGTGCATTTGAACTGAAACTCCAGTCCAATTGCTAACACCAATCAGTCTGTGGTTGACTTTGTATGTGATCTGTGCGGCAGCTACTGTTTTTTTCTACTATATCCTTCCAAACAAAAAGCTCAAATGCTACCTAGAGCTTTTTTAAATGAAGAGTATTTGTTATATTCACCAAAATCAGTAAGATTTTACCTGGTTGCCAGGAAAAAAACGGTTCTGTTTCAGACTAGCGCAGGAAAGAAAGAGCGCTGCTGTTCTCAGGACAGTGCTTGATTCATCTGATTGCAAGGAAGACTAGTTGTGCATGAGAGAAAGAAAAAGACGGGGAGGCAGCGGAGTTGCACAAAGGCAGCCTGAGTTACACTTACATTTATGTGACTTATGTAACGCCATGAAGAGAATAACTTGTGGATGAAAGCAGAGAGGAAAAAATCTGTGTTTGAAGGTAACAGGGGGCTGACTGAGGGCCAAAAAAATGTACGGAAGCAAAGAACTAGGTGGCAGGGGAAAATCAACATGCCTTAGGAGAAGTAGAAAGTGATGGCTTAGGTAGAATTTTCTGTGTTGACTTATTTCTGATTTGACTTGTTTGACCAAGATCAAAAATTGAAGCTAGGAATGCTTCCGTGGAGAGTTTATTGTTTATTTACCTGCAACAGGCAAGAACTTCCTTCTGCCATCCCATCCCTCCCTTTTTGTCCCCTCCTCCCTTCTCCAGTCCCATGTACAGCGACCCAAATGCCCAAAGCAACTCAGTCAGAAACGAGGTAGATCTCAAGAGCATGTGCTTTTTCTACACCCTGTGTGTATGGTTTAGCTGACACAGTAACAACAACAACCAGGAAAACAGTTATTTAAAAATTAGTGCTGATTTGTTCACTGAGTTATTTTAAAGCTCTCAACGAGCTCTGGATCAGAAATACTGTTATCTTGTTAATTGCTAGGTTAACACTTCCTTCTTATTATGAATTAAAAGCACATTGGTTCAAAGCCTCCCTCTATAAGATTAAGTGGCTTCAATTAAATCTTACTGATTATACTGGATAAATCACAACTATCTGGGCTTGAAATATTCACATAGAAACTATGTTTAGAGGTTTTAAGTACATTTCCGTTAGCATCTAATTTGATTTGTAACTATTCAGTGAAGGCCTACTCTATATTGTAATATGGGAGAAACAGCTATCTCCTAACTTCATCTAACACACAAAATGTAAACATTGCTACATTATGTATAATACCCACCTTAAAGTGGCAAAAAAGAGCATTTGTAAACAATGAGAAGATTTATTTAGATTTGTTAGACAACTGTGTGACAGAACCTGAATGCCTGTGTGTGTATGTCCTAGAATATTTACAATGTCAGCTACACATGTACACATCTGTATATAAGAGAAGGATATAAAAAGAAAGATAAGGCGGATGCATAATCCCTTTCTAATTCTGAATCAGTTTCATCACTGCTTTGCTATGTGAACTGGGACAAGCTAATTATGAGACCATTTGAATTTACCTTCTAAGGAAAACTACTGAAGAGGATGCTGGTGTGAGATCAGGTGCAAGGGCTCAGTGATGTTATGTTGTGAGTAGCAACTTGTGACACCAGTGTAAGGAGCTCATTACCCACATTTGGGCTGCTGTGCTGGAGGGTAAGCATGCAGAAGTAGAAAAATATTGAAATCCCTCATTCTAGAGCCCAGTTTTACAGTGAAACATGAGGATGATGCTCAGTTTTAAGGGTGAGACATGGAGAGCTGGCTCCAGAAGAGATATCATCGGATGGTAAAAATGAAGATGAAGCCTCTGGGAATAACTTAGTAGAATGACAGCCATACAACCCTGAAGATAGAATTTGCTTGAGAGTGCCACTTTGGCTAATATTGGTAGCTGCAGGGGAAAGAGATGCATAAATGGCAAGGGAGGTGTAAAGAATGGAAGAAATTCTGAGGAATGCAAGTAGACATGGTGACAGCAAGAACAGCCTCGATAGCAGATCATGTGGAGGAAAGAGAAGGCAAGCTGGCAGTAGACTGGTCAATGTTTATTAGTAGTAACAGCTGGAGTAAAAGTAATGAATCAGACTCCTTAAATATTCAGTAGGCAAACACATTTAATAATGAGATGGTATCAGAGTACCAATGAAAGAGTCACACTACAAGTAGGAGCCAAATCGTTGTCAAGGATTGACAGACCAGGATGCATGTGACATCCTCAGCATTTGTACTTTCTGAAAATTTTTGTTCTAGGGAGCATGGGGAGGAAGTGGCTGTGTAAATAATAAACAAGAAACCAGGTGAGATACCTGTAGCCTTCTGTCATCTACATTTAGTAATTATGCTGTGCTTGCTCTCTGCATGCAATCACTAAGGCCTTAAATATTTGTGCTTGTGTTTTCTTTCCAGGACTAGGCACACACTAAAAGCAAAGGGGTCTGATGGTAGCAGGGCGCTTGGGAACTGCCATTAACATCTCTGCATGAGACCGAGCAGCCATAGGATGCAGGTGCATAGGCAGTGACATGTTCTTTACATCAATTAAATACTATTTTCCAAAGCAATTTCAGTTCATCTGCTTGCCCAAAGTTTTAAATTTATTTAACCATTAACAGCATTTAAGTATAGTTACATTACTTACTTCATGAGTTAAATACACGGTGGGGATTATTTTCATAAGAAATATGTTCGTATAATTTATTCAGATAGATTTTCAAATGACCTTAAGACTATAATTTAATCTCCACCTTTATGAATAAATTTATCTGTATTAATTTTATATCATAGGAGAGCCCTTAAAACCCTTGTCATTACAGTTCATTTTAAGGTAATAGATTATAAACATAGACTGGTGGCATAAGAAATATATATTGAGATATACTGCAACAGTGAGAAACATAAAGAAGTTATTGGAGTACATAATACAATATATGTACTTAGTACTATGCAAGGATATCAACAGAGCATTATAGAGTATTTTTCTCACACAACTTGGACACGTGCATTTGCATGCACGTGCCTGAAAGTCTGTCTATGTGTGCATATATATGTATATACGCTCTCCCACATATATACTTATATGTGGATGTGGATCTATCTGTATGTGTACAAAGGTACATATTTGTACATTTAATGTAAAAAAATAAAAGTTTAACTAATTAATGTGTCCCATTAGAACCATATTTCAAATTAGTTTTAGTTAAATATTTAGAGGTTAATATAATTCATGTAAGAGTGTATGCTTGTGTAACTGCAGTTATAATCTACAAGCAAAAAGGTGAGAGGAAAGAAGATTCTGCTCCCAGTCCCAATTATGTTCTTTGGAAATGAAATGTCCTGATGTTCTATATTCTGCAAGGACACATAATCTGTATCTATTTTCAGTGAACACTTCTCACATGGTGGCCTAAAAATAGGCCAGCCGTGAACTTTAAATAATGGCTCAGGAAGGGTATTAACCTCTTTCTCACATTCTAAGTTTGTCCCATTGCTGTAAGTATCAATATTATGAAGAACTTATCTGGTGTTAGAGAATGACAAAGCAAGCTACATACACCTCCATTTCTGCTTCTCTGCAGATGTCATTGCCTCTTAATTCCTCTCTAGGTCTGCTATATATTAAGCTGTCCACATGGGATTGACAGCATTTGTCTTCCTCTCTGTAATGAATAAATTTGGTGCCAGATGCTAAAAAGCATGAACTATTTCATTTCCAACCCCTACTGATGGGAGACTTTCTAGTCT
The DNA here is from genome assembly GCF_964289735.1 of Phaethon aethereus. NCBI lineage: Eukaryota > Metazoa > Chordata > Aves > Phaethontiformes > Phaethontidae > Phaethon > Phaethon aethereus. Next base: position 18,784,151 of record NC_138577.1, read on the forward strand.
TGGTGAAATGTGGATGATTATGAAAACTGGCATAGTCATAAATACATAAGGGTTTATACAATGTGTGGCGATAAGTGGTACAACAAGGAGCTAGATTTTTGTTTTGGGAACTGTAGATATCTGTACTAGCCACTGTATTTCCCAAATAATCTGTTACAACTCCCATAGCATAATGCTCACCAGGTATATTTTTAAAATGATTCTCAGTAGTTCTACTCTTTTCTTACATTTTTAATAGACATAGACACAACTTTGCTTCCTGATTTTCAATTTAGTACAAGAAAAAAACTCTTCACTATGAAATAAACTTATTTTTAATACATGTAAGTGACAGTCATGAGATCACAGAAATAAATATTAAATAATTTTCAGTTGCACAGTTAACTAATGACTGCAATCCAGGTTAAAATGGAAACTGTTAATTACAAAGAATGCAGCTTTTCTTTAAAATATATATAAGCACAGAGGTATTTATTTTATCTACAAAATAGTTTAGCCTTCTAGCAAGGCATCATCCATTGCTTCAAAGGTACTATAGTGATCAGAGTGCACAAACATGCAATGATTATCTCATAAAACTTGCAACTGTATGTGCTTCAGAGCACTTTCTTAGCATCCTGTCAATGAACCACAGAGATTTTGCTTTTCACAAATGAGGGAAAAGAAAAATGGATTTATTCAGAAGAAGATTAACAAACATAGACTCCATAGAAAAAGCTGGGAGATTAAAATCCTTTTAGGGGAACTCCTTGCCAGTCAGTGCTTTACTCCTACCAAGGCTGGCGTAGGATCCGGTGTTACCACTGAGCAAGACTGTGTGAAGGTATCATGAAAGAGACGGAGACAACAGATAAAAACCATTGCCTTGAACCTAGCCCAGGAGCCACTGTACTCCAGTGTCAGACTCCACATTTTGCACCAGCTTTTAACTCCACTCCTCTCTAACAATCTTGTATCACAGCAGTTTCCTTCCTTCCAAGGGGAGGAAGACTCTTGATAATCACTAAAAATATCAGACACTAAGTTCCTTCAGTGTTAGACACTTATCTTTAAATTAAGCAAGTGTAATTAAACACCTTGTGCATCAGTATCTACACTAAATTTCATTATCTGTCCATTTATAAGTAATTTAAAAACCATTTTTGCAATTCTCATTTCCATTTAATCTGTTATATAAAGACTCTTCGTCAAAAGAGATTCCACTTTCAAAAGTTTATTTTGCAACTGAGGAGGAGACCCTGATTCTTCTTGGTACTAAGACTTTAGAAAAAAACCTCAGCATTTCACCTTTGGCTTACATGCAAAACAGTTTTTGGAGAAAAGATTGTAAATATTTGCTTATTGTGTTTGCTAGATAACACCAACAGTTCAAAGTTACAGATTAGACAGAGTTTTGCGCAGGTTTCAAAATAATGTACAGTTTTTTTGTTCAAGTGGCAGTAGAAAAAAAAGCAAAACAATGATCCAGCATTACCATGATGTGCAGAGTTTAACTTGGATACGTCCCACAGCTTTAACAAGATTTGTCTTCTTAAATCACCAGTATACCAACTGGAAATTAAGTTAATAAAAGTGCATATTCAGAACAGATTTTGTGCTCTGTTGTTTTTTGTTCTCCTGGTCTTTACCTTTGAGATCGTGTGCTTTTAAAAGGCAACTCCAAATTCATGCATGAATACTGTGAACCCTTCTGTATGCTGTTACTACCATAATCATAATGCGCAACTGAGTGGATAAAAGTAGACACAGGCATTTGCTTCTGCATCAGGCAGTTTACAGCGTATTTATCTCCTTTTGTCGATGGCAAGTCACAGTGCTAATCTTTATTTGTGGTGACTTTCATGGACACTGGCACATTTAAAGGGTTCTCACTCAACACAGAAACTTTTGTATTACATGACCTCCAAAGTACTTTTACTGATTCCAAACAAATATGCTTCAAAAGACTTTAGCCTGCTTCTGGATACAGAATCTGAATTCCACAGTGAAAACTGAAGGCAAAGATGTTCCTTCTCACCGCCTCCAAGGATGAGACTTACAGAAAAGGGACATGAGCACATCCAGTACCATTCATTCCTGACTTGACTGCACCACATTTTCTACTGGGATCAGGGATGTATCCTGCCTTCTGCTTCCCCCCTTCCCCTTCCCATGCTCCCCTTATGCAAGTGCCTTGACTTTTTACGTCAGAAGCCCACAAAGGGAAAATGGAGATCCTTGGCAGGTTCCAGATTTGCTTTCATGTAGCCAGATCTCGCATGTCCTAGTCCTGAATTAAAAAAGATTTAGTTTCCAACCCTGCATCAAGAATTTTCATTTATTTATTTTTCATTTACCTTCAGTTATTCTTCAAAGGGTTCAAAGGAACATGTGTTAACTTCTGCTGGTTTAACGTAAAGGACTCATACTCACAATTCAGAGATTAGTCACAATTCAGTTTTAGCTAAATAAACCAACTTTCCAAATCCTACTCGAGAGGACACTAGCCAAGCAAAAGCAAGCACAGTGTTAAAAGACTGTGTTTACATAAGGAGAGCTAACTCAGAAGTCATCTAAGTACTTTGTTATTATTTTTAACCTCCTAAAAATCAGCAATAACATCTAAAATTGCAATAGCATATTCAGACCTAATAGGAATGAATGTTGTTGTAAGCATTGTCTAATATGTAGTAACCTTTCCTGGCTTTCAGCAGAAGTTGCATGAAGAAAAAAAAAAAAAAAGCTTGATTCTTTGCATCCACTGCCCCTAGCACTACCTGCATTATCAGCTAGCTGAACGATCCTTCACTCCACTAAAAACTGAGACATGTCAGGCACTTGAAGCATCATCTTGGACTGAATAAGGCAACGGTGCGAAATTCTCCTCTGCGGGACAGCACTCCTGTTGCATTAGCTGCTGTTCTCTTAATTCACTGAACCTGGTATGCACGAAAATCTTTCTGATTCTGCTTTTCAGATACCTGAACAGCAGTTCAGACAGGAGCAAGCACACACTGGATTTACTCTTCTACAATGGGTTTTGACATCTCGCACAGCATTTAGTTTGCATCTAAATAGTCTGGTACTTTTCTCAAATAACTTACCTTTCTATGAAACGCAACTACGGCACTAAGAATTGTGGATTTCATTTGGATTAATATATTTGAAAAGCTCGTGAAAGGACTGTCATGTCTGAAATATTTATTAAGCAATTATGAAGGAATCTCACAGGTGCAGTAATAAAACTGTTCAAAACCATAATTACTAAGAAATGCTGGTGTATTATTATAAGTATTATCGGAAGCAGATAGATCTTGGACCTGGACATGTTGCAGCTGAGGATGGATTTGCTAACAAAGCATGTCAAACACAGAAAGGACTGCGATCAAAGTTTCTTGAATATGTGCAACAGCAATGAAAGTGGTTGACAATTCAAAAGCTGTGTCTCAACTGCAGCATGTATGCTTGTGTATGTTGTCCTGGTTTTGGTTGGGCTAGAGTTAATTTTCTCCATAGTAGCTGGAATAGTGCTGTGTTTTGGATTTAGGATAGTAATGCTGGTAACACAGAGATGTTGTCATTATCGCTGAGCAGGGCTTACACAGAGTCAAGGCCATTTCTACTTCTCACACCATCCCACCAGCGAGAAGGCTGGGGTGCATAAGAAGCTGGGAGGGGACACAGCTGGGACAGCTGACCCCAACTGACCAAAGGGATGTTCCATACCATATGACGTCATGCTCAGCATATAAAGCTGCAGGAAGAAGAAGGAAGGGGGGGACATTTGGAGTGATGGCATTAGTCTTCCCAAGTAACCGTTACACGTGATGGAGCCCTGCTTTCCTGGAGATGGCTGAACACAGCCAGGGAAGTGGTGAATGAATTCCTTGTTTTGCTTTGCTTGGGTGCACGACTTTTTCTTTACCTATTAAACTGCCTTTATCCCAACCCAGGAGTTTTCTCACTTTTACTGTTCTCATTCTCTGCCCCGTCCCACACGGGGTGGAGTGAGTGAGAGGCTGTGTGGTGCTTAGTTGCTGGCCGGGGTTAAACCACAGTAATGTGCATACACTGAGGAGCAAACACACTCTGCATAGTACAGGAAATCAACCTACATTGTCTTAGGTCCCTGGGAAACAATTTTGAGTGTGCACACAGTTTCTTACCATGTCACATCTGCTGGGCAAAACATATTAAAACACAAGAATACAATCACCTGGTGATTGTCTGCTCATTTCCAACATTAAAATGGCCCATTTGTTCTATTTTTAATTTTTAAAAATTATGGTCCTTTCTAAGAGATTTTCAGGGCTTTGCTTAAGCCTTGTACACTTAGCCTATTATTTAGCATACCTTACACAGATCTTTGAAAAATACCAATAGTTTTTTTTCAGCATTTGTCAAATAAATAATGTTGTGTTATATCAGCATTTATTCTGCAAGACTGACATGCTGCATAATTCATTGACAACTTCAGTAGTCTAGAGTATGAACCAAAGTTACGTCTTATCTGTGTCTATGTGAAAGAAACTTCAATGCACTGCATGAAAAGGTATTCATTCTCCATATAGCTATATAAAGATATACTTAAATGAGTTCCAGTATGAATACATCTATAATTCTGATGCATTTTCCCTAGTTCCCCTCTTTTGGCTTCATACCAAGGTTCACTGCCTATAAAAATGGATAAAAGTACAGTGCATTATAACGCAAGAATTACCTCTCTGTCTTTTATGAGATAAACTTACGGACATAAGCTGTTATGGAAGCAAAATATTTGGAATGTCCAATATTTTCCTATGGTTTCTGATACTTTATTGTTTTTTTAATAAACTTATTTGATTTTCTACCATTATTTCAATGTTTGATGGTCTGTATACAAAAATCATAATGCCTACACTATTAAAAAGGATTGAAGCATACTGTGGTCTAATCACACCACATTTTGGCTTCATATCATTAAATCTGGAGATGTTTCATCCTTCATGCATAGGATTATACTATAGTCTAAATGAGAATATAATGCTTTGTGATTTCTAAAGATAAATACTAAATAGAAGGAAAGATATTACAAAAGGAAGTAAGTTTTAATGGAGAAAAAGAGAAAGTTAACAACTGGAAAAAAAAGTGATGTTACCAAATTGATATTTTTAAAATTTCCTTTGAAGGGACCAAATACTTCCTCTAAAAATACACTCATTTTGTCTACATGTACCAAACTGATCTGGTTTGGTCCTGTTTTCACTTAGATACAATTAAAATTATCAATTATAAGTTCAGTAATGGAAGCTTTCCATTATTTTGTTGTGAGAGTACCTCCTTTACAAGAACTTCCACAAAATGCGACCCTTGATGGGGTCACACTAAGCACTGTACAGGATCTTTTTCAGAATCCTACACCTGATTCATTAGGATGTAATAGGTACCATAATGTACTTAAATTCACTATCCCTATGGGAACAACAAAGACCAAGAAGTTCACACAGTTCTGCTCAGTTTCAGAAACACCACTGTGTAAAGAACGTGGTTAAAAAGAATCTAAAAGCAGCTTCTTATGGGCTGGTTGGAAATTACCGACACAAATTAGCTCTGGAGCCCTCAGCACAGGAACAACATGGACCTGTTGGAGCGGGTCCAGAGGAGGCCACCAAAATGATCAGAGGGCTGGAACACCTCTCCTACGAGGACAGGCTGAGAGAGTTGGTGGTGTTGAGCCTGGAGAAGAGAAGGCTCTCGGGGAGACCTTACTGCAGCCTTCCAGTACTTAAAGGGGGCTTGTAGGAAAGATAAGGACAGACTTAGCAGGTCCTGCAGCAATAAGACAAGGGGTAATGCTTTTAAACTAAAAAAGCATAGATTTAGACTAGATAAAAGCAAGAAATTTTGATGATGAGGGTGGTGAAACACTGGCACAGGTTTCCCAGAGAGGTGGTAGATGCCCCACCCCTGGAACCATTCACGGTCAGATTGCATGGGGCTCTGAGCAACCTGACCTAGTTGAAGATGTCCCTGCTCATTGGAGGGGGGTTTGGACTAGATGACTTTTAAAGATCCCTTCCAACCCAAACTATTCTATGATTCGATGAAATACATAAAATAATGTATCCATTACCTCTTAGGAGCTAGTTCTTACAGTTATAATTTAAAAAAAAGTAAACTCAATGGTTGGCAGTGATTAAAAAAAAAAATTAATGTTAGGGAGTTATTAGGAAAGGAATTATTTGTATTATTATCATATCATTATGCTGCCTGCAGATCTGTGTTCTCAACTCTAAAAGGCTCTAGTTGAGAGCCTTTTAGATCATGGGTGTGGAGCTGGCTTCCATGCAAGAACGAATGAAGTAGAATAGATCTCTTGACCTTCAAAAAAAAAAAAAAAAATAGTTTAAGGATGTTACCATAGATGTTTATAAAACTGGCATGCGAAGCGTGGGTAGGAATTGACAGTACTGTCACTTTTGCTACAAAAATTAATGGCCATCAAAACCAAAAAACTGTAGGAGCCAGGTTCAATCCCAAAATGAGGAGATGATTTCTCATGCAACAGGGCACAGGTCTGTGCTCCTTTCCAAAGGATGGTGCCGTTGCACAGAGAGAGTACGTTGATTCAAGAGGTGTGTAAATGAGTAATTGGAAGAGATATGTATTAAGAATTATGCAGTAGAAGAATCAAGTCAGTCTCAGAGAATCCCTTGAACAGAACATATTGGGGGTCCAGGAGAGTCATTAGGAGAAATACCATACTTGCCCTGTTCTCATTCATCTCTGGGCACCCACCTACAGGCACTAGAGGCTGGTGATTTAGGCAAACGCCAGAGCTGAGACACTTTGACATTTCTTACACTCTGTTCTTAGATGAAATGGTTCATGTATACGTCTTTAAACTTTTGTAATTCAGGTGTCCTTTTGGAATAGATTTCTCTTTGCTGGGGGGTGGGGTTGTGTTTTGGTTTTTTTTGTTGTTGTCTGTACAATCTCCATTTCATGTCATGACAGCTATATAAAGTCCAGTTTTGGGACTAGGGCCTTCTGATGCCAAATTATGTTTAAGCATGTACGTGGCAAGAACTCAAAGTTAAAAAATGTGAACTTTAGAAAACTTTACAAGTACCTCTGCTGAAGAACCAGAGATGATATTTATATAAGGGAAACATGTTAATTGCTACTAAGTGCTAATAACTACCTTAAGAAATGAGGGAGGGAGGGAGGTAGTTGCAAACGCTATTCAAGGCATAATTTATTTCACATGTCAACTACTCTTTGAAGAGGTAGTGTTTTTTCTAAGCTCGTCAGCTAGGGTTTCTTTACAGTGAGAGTGTATGCGGGGGCTGGTATGTGCAGAGAGATCCTGATGACTAGCTCAGACATGTTGCAGAACTTGTATGCCGCTACAGATAGGTTTGATGAATCCAACCCTGCATGGCCTGGAAGAAGCAATTTAAAATCTTTCATCTCTACTGATATTGTAACTGCCAGGAGTCTCCTGACTACCTGATTCTCAAAGCGGCTGGACAGTTATTATCAGATAAGTCTAACTATGAAAAAGGGGGTATGCTTTTCAGTAAGAGTGAAATTTCTTAATTTAATGAAAAGAAACTTTTAATTCTTTACTTTCGTCAGAGAGCACCTTTCCTTTCGAGCAGGTCGTACAACACATGGTTAATTCCATTTGAGTGTGTAGAGCTGAGGATATCCAATTAACTACATTACCATGGGACTCATATACTCAAATTGTGCAAGTAACTTAACCGGAGAGAAGATAAAGTTTTAAATCCCATTTTCTAATAAGTGTCTACTTTAGTTCCCCGTCATTGAAGGGAATCTATTAATATAAACTAATCCTTGAATGGTACAGGTCAGCTACCTGTTGTTTTACTCAGCTAGGAAGCACCTAGAGAGCGCCTTGAAAAATTTTAAAATGTTCAGGATTCATTTTTTCCTTATTGTATGAAGCCTTGGTTAATTCCCCACAACAAACATGACTATTTCTGTTACCCAAGAAAGTTAGCCACTCACACATATGCATCAAACCTTTTCTTAGCTTTTCATTGTTTTAATCATCCAATCTACTATGAATGTTCCATACATAATTTTTAGAAGCTCAATAAAATGTATATCCATCCTCTTTTACCAAAAAAGTCTTACCTCTACTATAAGCATATACAGCTTTATTAGTAGTATTTATCATGTAAGAATTAATTTTACACCAGATTTTTACTTTTAATTCTATCTACTTTAGCTATTTTTAATGGCTGAATGATCATATTTATACCATGCATAATTACTTTTCTGCTAGAAAAGAATGAGCCAAAATTTTAAAACATGGACCAAAAAGAGGTCATCACTGCTAAAGACAGCCTAGCTGTGTAAATCGTCAGCCCATATGTTAAACTTGAATGGCTGAGAACAAGGAGAACTGAAAACAGTGCAACTTTTGTTATAAAATTTGATAATATTAATGCCATAATTATGCAGTAGTTTGTGTGGCTTCTTTTGTTCTGCTTACTCCAAGTGAGAAATAATGGTTTCAGTTGAATGTCTTCATCAGAAGCTACTTTCATCAAGCTAAGTATGCCCCATGGAGACTCTGAATATTTAATTCTTACCCCACGCTAAACTCAAAGTATAATAACATGCAGGATTCATTAAAAACTTAAGAAATGTAGTAAACATTTATTCTTGAATGATGCAGCTAGAGTACCTGTGCTATCACCTGGATGGTGCAGTTATTGGCACAAAAGATGGTATATCTCATCCAATATATGAACAACTACATTCTGCCTTTAAAAGGCTCTAATTTATTATCCGTTAGTATCATCAGAAAGCTGCCCTACCAAATTGGACATACTGAAGTGGCAGCTAAAATAAATAGAATTTGAAACTGCTAAACTAAACAAATACCCAAGTGGGGGCACAGTGCATGAGCTGCCACCAGAATTTGGGCAGATTCGTTGGGAAACCTGTTTGGCATTGCCACTGTCCAATTCTTACTTTTTTTTTTTTAATCTTTTTCTGGGACAATCACTATGTCATTATCAGGGAAGTGTGCACAACTGATTGTAGCTGAGTAAATATATAATACAGAGAACAAAGACGACATGCAAAGTACAGCATGATAATAGCAAAACCAGAAGCCAGTCCTTCCATGAAATTCTATTCTTACTCCATGTTTTTAGTAGCTCATTAATTTTTGAAATTTTCCATGCTTGGTCTCTCCCCAGAAGTGCTTTTTGTTTTTCACACTTGACCAAATTTGCCTTGCTGCTCTTAAGCAATAAGAAAAAAGGAAGGGAAGGGGACAGGACTCGGGGATGGAGGGAGAAAAGGAGGAGAGAAGCATGGAGAGAGGAAAGGAGGAAAAGACAGGTAATTAGAGTGCCATAACTGCAAACTGTTGTTAGTAAAAGAAGATTTTGCAATGGAAGTGTATTAAACTTTGTTTATGGAGAAATGCTTTCCTTAAAAGCGGAAATAGATGAAACTGTTTCTGATGTCAGTGACTGATACATTCATACATGCTTCTGTTCTTTTAAAAAAACAAAGGCTCCATACTGGCCAAGATTCATGTTTTGATTGTCACCGTACTCTAGGGGTAATTCCCACAATTTTCCTGTCCTACATGAAAGATTTTTATAGCAAAGCTACCACGGGGAGCCACAGGGTAAACTGCCAGAAGCAGTGCAGAAGCGAGCGCCCTCCACCTGCCCCCCAAAATACTTACAAATCCACAGTATAATGAAAGGGCTCAGGATATATCTATGTTAGGGAATTAAATGGGCCTAGGCACTGGCATTCAGTCATCTGTACTGTTAAATTGTTAGAACAATCATGGTTCGGCCTGATTTTGACTTGAACCATCTAGCAATGACCCAGCAATTTTGGGTGCCGTTCACCGTTCCCAGTTGGCAGTTTGTAAGGAGGGAGGCCACTATTATGACTTTCATAACACAGACGTGGCAAAACTGTGCCAGCTGCCCTCAGAGCCCGTGAACAGGCAAGGGGTTTCTTATAATTATTTTAAATATGGAACTTGATTGATTTTGGCAATGGATTGTATGACATGATTTGCCTTCAATGGTACAGACAATCCAGTACAGACCTATGCTCTTCTTATCCCACAAAACCTTCACCTATCTTTCTGAAAGTACAGAGGTCATCCTGTGCTCTGTTGGGTGTTATATATACATTATATACATATATATATACACACACACACAGAGAGACATATATTCAGCACCACTCCTCCCATGGCAGAGGATACTAAAAGGCTTTACTTGGTATCATTGAAAATTGCACGAGTTTCATCATGTATCAGACTGCTCCTCCTTTATTCTCCCTTTTTCTTTTTTCTATTCTCTTTTCCCTTCTTATGCTTTCTTCTCTCTGAATTTTTCAACTTCATTCTTCTCCTCTGTTTTGGTTTGTTTTCCTTATTTCAGTAGAGGATATCAGCCAACTGGTAACACAAATATCTTTAAGTAGGTTAGGCATGAGCACCACCCAACAGAAGACAGTCAGATTTATACTCCCATTAAGTAGCTACCTCTGTTACAGCAAGATGAGTGCTGCCTTCCTCCCACACAAACACCTTGAGAAAGAAAATTCCAACTGCTTCCACACATGACATAGCATAGCATGGCAAAGCTACACTTGGGGTTGGACTAGATGACCCTAAAAGGTCCTGTCCAACCCAAAGATTCTATGATTCTATGATTCTATAGCATAGCATAACATAACAAAAACCCAAAACTGGAATAAAGACTATAGTTTTAGCAAAAGAAATTTTTTAATGGTTGTGTATCATATTCCAGCTTCCTCATCTCAAGTAAAGACCATCTTAACGAAGGATGCTACTTCACGGAATGAAACAAAGCAGCTCTCCCTTCACTGGTGGCTTTCAGTGGTTTCATCTGCACAGTTGTATGGTTATCAAGTAGGGAGAGCAGAAAAAACCTTTCACCCAGGACCATTCCCGTCCAGCACCTATCTATTTTAAAGAATAGGTGAAAACGGTAAGTTTCTGTCAACAACGGAAGGATGGGATTTTACCTTTTGACATACTTACATGGCAGCGACTCTGACAGACTAGTTCAGAATAGAGTGTAAATCTGCTTATTTCTTTGTGTCAATCTAATATAAAATTCATTCTCCTGGTCATTCATTGACTAGGTCAAATGAGATTAAAGATTACAAAATAGAATCAGAAAAAGCAGAGGTCAACTGTATGAGGTTTAACAAGGCCAAGTGCAGGGTCCTGCATTTTGGCCACAACAACCCCATGCAACGCTACAGGCTTGGGGAGGAGTGGCTGGAGAGCTGCCCGGTGGAAAGGGACATGGGGGTGCTGGTTGACAGCCGGCTGAACATGAGCCAGCAGTGTGTCCAGGTGGCCAAGAAGGCCAACAGCGTCCTGGCCTGTATCAGGAACAGTGTGGCCAGCAGGAGTAGGGAAGTGATCGTGCCCCTGTACTTGGCACTGGTGAGGCTGCACCTTGAATACTGTGTTCCATTTTGGGCCCCTCACTACAAGAAGGATGTTGAGGTGCTGGAGCGTGTCCAGAGAAGGGCAACGAAGCTGGTGAGGGCTCTGGAGAACAAGTCTTATGAGGAACGGCTGAGGGAACTGGAGTTGTTCGGTCTGGAGAAGAGGAGGCTGAGGGGAGACCTTATCGCTCTCTACAACTACCTGTGGCGACGAGGGTGTTGGCCTCTTCTCCCAAGTAACTAGCAATAGGACAAGAGGAAATGGCCTCAAGTTGCGCCAGGGGAGGTTTAGATTGGATATTAGGAAAAATTTCTTCACCGAGAGGGTGGTCAGGCATTGGAACAGGCTGCCAAGGGAGGTGGTGGAGTCGCCATCTCTGGAAGTGTTCAAAAAACGTGTGGATGTGGCACTTCAGGACATGGTTTAGGGGACGTGGTGGTGCTGGATTAATGGTTGGACTTGATGATCTTGAAGGTCCTTTCCAACCTAGTGATTCTGTGATTCTGTGATTCCGTGAAGAGCATTTCAACACAGAAACAGGAAACACGGGAAAGTTTTCCATACCATGAAGAACTACTCAAATACTTTAATCTTACCTCCCTGAGGGGATCATTGAGCTCATTCAAAATGTTTTCTTCATCAAAAATCTTGCCTTGGTAGCGGTGCTCATAGTAATCATGGATCTTCTGGCGCATTTCAGCAGGTAACTTGTGGAATGACATGTACTGTTCCACTTGTTTGTACTGTAAGGGCAATAAAAGGAAGACTCAGAAAAAAAACCAACTGAACACATTTTTACTATCTAAAGGCACCTACAAAGTGAAAATTCATTCATGTATCCACTTAGGCTTCACATATTTTATAAAGGTAACGTTTTATTTGTATGTCAGAGAACACTCACACAAATATTAGTTAATTTAGTATTACTCATATGACATCACAACTATAAATTACAGAAACTGCCTTTAGTGGTGATGCTAATATCTACATTAATATATAAGTTTTAGAAGCCAAACCCTTACACTTGTCACATGTTCCCTAAATTCTCAGTTATACAGAAGTCGTGAAAGTACACCAACACCATTTTTAGCTCATCCCATGCAGCAGACAGGGAAACTGTACAGACTGTGCATCTACGTCTCTGGTGCTGCATTCGGAGAGAGATTAAGGTGTGAAATTTCAGAAACTGGCTATGCTGTATTAATATGCAACATACTAACAATGTGTATGCTTGTAAAGTGGCTGAAGGACAAAGTTAAAATCTCTGGAGATAATGAAGTAGAAAACATTCCTCAGGAGGAATTAAGAGAACAGAGAATTGAAGTGGAAAAATAGGCATGGCATCAGGAAACAGAAAGTGGGGGAAGCGAGAGATGCCAGGACGTAGAAGACTCAGAGGACCTCACTTCATTTACCTTGTGCATTTGGTTCCCTTCTTTCTACTAGTCGTCTGTCCTGTTTGCTGCTTTGTTTTCTTCCCTTCTTCAGAAGTCTTTTTGGATAGTATAATTTTCAGAAAAGAATGTCCTGAACTAACATACTCAGAGTTGTACTGTACTAAACTGCATGATACATCTGAGACCCACAAAATGTAGAAGTTGCCTAAATGGACAAGTACTGCCTGGCCAAGACTTTTGACCCTCAGGCGCCCCATCCTTGTCTCAGTTGAAGAAGATAAGGTACTGAGACACAGAAGGGTAAAACCCCTCCCAGGCTTATGGGTGAGTTAAAGCTTGGCAGAAATTTGGTTTACTTATGTAAAGAGTCTTCATTTTTTTTTCCTTAATTTTTTCATGCTTAATTAGGCAATTTTAACTGTTGTCAATGAAAAAGCCAATGAAGTCTTAATTAGGATCAGCATCTCTGTAGAGCAATTAATTCAATTTATAATGTACATGCACTCCTCATGAACTGTGGCACGTATCCTTCAACTTGTATAATTGAAGGCTGCTCCATTCTCTGGAATTGAAATTAGTTTTTGTTTGCAAAGTGGCAAAAGATTATATGAGGCCACGTGTACAACATGGATTCAATAATAAGAGGAAAATATATTTTGCATGGGACTATTTAACAACGTATGATGAATGTATAAGTCTGATTTAACCTCTGTACAGCTATTTTGTACCTCTGGAGCAAGAATTCTTCACCCCCATCCTTTAGAAGTGAGATTTAAACTTGCATGCTCATCGTTGATTTCTGTTCTGATATGGGGAAATTTATGCATACACTGTGGATTTGAATCAGAGTTCTGGGTCACCAGAAGACAGACATGCTCTAGCATAAACAAAGTATTGCTTCTAAAATTACCCTACTAATCAGTTACAGCTAATCTAGGCACGGATTTACTTAGAGAGAAGGGACGTGAGATCACCCAGTGCTCTGTATATCTCACCGAGGTGGTCACAGAGTCGCAGCTGCTTTCCACAGCAAAGCTGAGGAGAAGATGCTGCACTGTGCCACGTCCCCTCCTGCCTGTGTCCAGCCCTCCGTTGCTGTGGCCTCACGTAAGGATATGTATTTTACACATTTTGTGTCACATGTCGTAGCACACATGGACGGGGATAGGACTTCACTATGCTCCCTAGCACAGCGGCCGCACCCCTCTAACCAATCTTATTTGCATACAAATGTGCTTGAGCAACGCTAATAAAGAATAAGCCTTGCTAGTAAAAAAAATACATTCATTGAGATGTATAATGCATGAGAGCTGCAAAGAACTTTTGTATCAGAACGACCTTGGAGAAAACATTCATGCTAAAAGTAATTTGCTTTGCCAGCAATTTACGCTGCTCTCTTTCATTAGTGCTGTTATTCGAATAGGTACTTTCTCCCACACAAGAGAGTTCTTTTCTCTACCTGGGTTTATGCTTACATGTGAGAATTTTAGGGAAATGGAAAAAATAAAACTAGTTGGGACATAGTGCTTATCATTGGCGTGTCTCAAAATGTTTCCAAATTAATAACATATAGAATAATAGAGCGAGCTCCATATTAGCAACAATTTCTTTAAAAAATCTACAAGGAAGTTAAAGTCTCTCACAATTCCCATAAAAATTTAACCATCTAGAATACTACCAAGGTCTCTTTCCAAGTCAAAATTCTGACCATGTGAGTGTACAGTATACTGTCACTACCACCTTGTAATAAATCTTTTCCTACTATTTCTCAGTGTGTTTTTGGCATTCTGTATCACTCATGCTACTACTACTACTCCCTTCTTGACATTATGCCATAGCATTCGCATGAAGTGTTCCTTCAAATCTTTCAACTTACTCTTTTCTTCAGCAACTGGTATCTTTCACTAACTCATCCCAAGTAATGATTGCTTTTTTATTTCTCAAAAAGCAATTTCATTTTTTCAGCCTGCAAGATGTCATTGGCAATATCTAGGGTTTCCCAGATTAGCTGTTACTGTGGTGTGTCACATGATACTTGCAAGAAAGTGTGCTAAAACGAAGACAGAAAGAGAGCAAAACTAATATGGTCTTGTTCATTTTGTGTAATAAACCACTAATTTTTCCAAGTTGGTTTTGAAGAATGTTTTCTCTGTGGCTACCACAGCTATCAATAATGCTTAGAAATTGAGACTTTTAAATAATTATACTGAGTTTTATTGTTTTTTTTTTACTCATGAAAAAATGCAAATAACTTAAAGACAACTGAATTATTTTCAAGGGAAAAATTACATGTCAAAAAGGTTTAAAAATTCTCCTTGGCACTGTGAATCCTTGAATAAAATATGAAGATTCAGTAGCTTCTTCCCCTGATTTTTCTAAGTGTGATTTTACATATAAAGTTGATAAAATTGACAGTGAAAATAAATCTTGTCAAACTTTGTATTTTAATCATATTTAAAAGAGCTGTAACTGATCCTGAGTCATCCATCAGAGCTGACACTTGAACATGCATCCTCATGTGAGTGGAATAATTTCTCTCTAGTGACACTTCTCATCACACTGTATCCTGTATCTTTTCCCTTCCAGTTTGAAATTTTTGGTTTGCTTGTTTTTGGTTTTTTTTTTGGTGGGGTTTTTTGGTGGTTTTTCCTTGTTTCTTTGTTTATTCAGAAAAGAGATGTCTTAATGCCACATTCACAGAAGGACCTCTGGTGCTTTTCATACATCTGTGTGAAATAACTTTCAGAGCCACAGCAAATTCCCTCAAAACTGACTTCAATTTTTTTTTTTTTTGGCTTTTCTTATACCACATGAGAAACACCAGACTACATTCAAAATATAAATGACTGTGTCAAAACTTTCTTTTTTAATTTCAAATTGCCTTTCCATCCTTGCTCCTGCCTGACACCAAAGAGCACTTGATTTTCCAGGGAGGACTACTTAGTAAAGGACTCCATGTGTGGACATCTAAGGGGATGTCAGAGGCCTCTAAAGGCAACGGCAAACTAACTCCGCTTCCAGGGTTCTGGGGAGAGAAAGAAGACGCATCCAGGCTATTCAGCAGAGTCTGTGCTGGATGAAGACAAGGCAAGGCAAAGGAAAGCCAGGATAAACTTTTAAAAATGAGGACATTTTTGTTTTGTTACTGCACCCAAGTATGATTTTATTACCATAAAACCCTAAGCATGTTCCAGTAAACCTCAACATGTTTCCTGCTAATCAAATGCTTTCAGACCACTTTAAAAACCTTCTTAATGAATAATGATGTAACTGACTGCTATTAAATGAAAAGATTGTAATCTTTCTTTATTTTCCTGGATCAGCTGGTTTACACTCTGAAATATGGAAATCACCAGCCTTCTAATCCTACTTGATGCAATTTTAAATGCTTTTATTATTCATACAGATGCCTATTTTTGATTCCTGCTGTGCTTCTATACTATCTACACTGTTTTGGCCTGTACAAGGAACATAATTCACTTTGCACTTTAGTTTTCCTCTCTCTCTAATTCATTGCATGTTGTTTATACTGTGATAAAAGTAAGCAGTATTTCTGAATGCTGATGCTGTTTTTCATACCTATTACAACCATGTATTCCCGGTCTTTTCAATATCTTACTGAGTGGAAGAAATACTGTGTTGCTGACCACTCCACACCTATCTCTTTTTTAAGATGAATATTGAATTATTTGTCCTAAAATTAGTATGTATATTAATGTAATTTATACATTGCACTTCCATCATTTCAGTAATTTCTATCCCAGTGATTTATATTCATCAGTGAAATGAAAATGTCCATAAATGCTACACAAATAAACAACTAAAATTGCTGAAATAGGCAAGAGCTAAGTGGATTTCAACGTTTAGTAATATTTCACAGATTTTTACTGAAAAGCACCATCCAGTAATAACTGATTTTTCTTGTTTCAGCCTTAGCCTTATTCATGGGATCCTTGTATTTAGCAAAATTCTGCCACTGTGTTCCTCCAGCAAAAGCTAAGTAGTATGACATTGATCATATGAGGCCCTTAGTAGAGTTGGTTAGGAAACTACAGCTATCCATAAAAAAATAGGTATGGAAAAAGGCAAAGAAGAGAATTAAGGTCTTTTTCATTAAGATTTCCAACTAAGCAGGGAAAACATTTTAAAATTAAGACGGTATCCCAATGCAGGCAACATCCCAATGAAAGCAGTAATATAGAAACTTGAATGTTGATCTCTCACAAGATATTTTAGTACATAAGTTCAGTCTACCAGGTCCTTTCCTCATAACTAGCAAGTTGCCTTTTTTAGCTGAAAAAAATTCTTAGAGTCCTAATAATCTTCACAGCTCAACATTCAGTCCTTGATACAATAAACCATATAAACATATGAAATACACGAATAGTATCAGTTAAAAACCATGAAAATCATGATGTTCACGTATGGTACCTGGACCTGGCCACACCCAAACTACTTGAATACCTTTCAGAAACAAGTGCCAATGCCAGATTTTTCCAAAATGTCAACTCTCAACAACTTCAGTAACCGACTAGTTTTTCAAAGGACCTAGATCACTGTACCTTCACTTGGAAATCCAGCTTGAATGATATGCCTTTTGCACTTCATACAACAAATTTGTCCTTGGCAATAGAGCCTTATTTCTAGGAAAGTTCCCCCCAAAAACTACAGGCATCTGCAAAAATTTTTATGTTCCGGTTGCCTTTTACTGCAAATGTAATCCTGAACCTTAAAGTACATTAAAAATTTTTTTTAATTGTATTTTTAATATACTGTGTAAGATGTTAGTATAAAATGAATCACATATAGATAAACTAGAAAAAAAAAGAGGAAATAGCACTTTACGTTACTGGAGGTTTATATCCAGTCAAAACCACAGCCTTACAAATACAA
Organism: Phaethon aethereus; assembly: GCF_964289735.1. Taxonomy (NCBI): domain Eukaryota; kingdom Metazoa; phylum Chordata; class Aves; order Phaethontiformes; family Phaethontidae; genus Phaethon; species Phaethon aethereus. The sequence goes on from NC_138577.1 coordinate 18,801,905, forward strand.
ACTTTTCAATGAGATGCGTAAAAAAAAATATCCTATATACTGATTACAAATTGAAAAAGAAAGCAGAGGTTGTTGTAAAATCCTTCTCCTGAATTAAGCAAATTCTGTCCCACAATTTAGATGTAATAAATTCATCAGTATTCTTTAAATGATTTGAAAATCCTTGCCTGCCATTTATAAAAGGAAAATGTAAGCAGCATTATAATATGCAGGAGATTTAACTCACTGAGAAGGAGCAGAAAGGTGAGAGGAAAAAATTTGATCAAGATGAAGCCTTTCTCAATAATGAACATCAAGTGAAGAACTATCACAATTCTGCGTGGTTTCTAAACTACATTAGGAAAAACTCTCCTGAGTTACTGAATTTACTTCCCTGCTATTGCAAAACCTCGCATCATGTAACTCCTTATAAACAAATCAAGTCATCGCAAAAACAGTCAGACTTTCTTCTCCATCAATCCTTTAAGAATATTGGTTCAAGAAACTCACTGGGCTAATGTATAGTTCTGAGCCTTATTTAAAATTTTAGTCTAAATGTATGCAGATACAGTTTAAATGAACTAATCCTTACTACAAAATTATCTAGCAGCTCCAAAAGCTCCTGTCCCTTGGTATTTGTCTCTGGAGTGTTTATAGATGGGTATAATGTCCCTTCCCAGCCTCATCCAAGTAGTCTATTTTACTTTTTGTTCAGAAGACAGCATACTGGCCGTCTTCTTTTTCATCCATTCTAGTTTGAGTTAATCTTTCGCCAGCTGCCATTAATAGAACTGTACATATTATTTTAGATGAAGTCTCACTGATTCATAGTTCATACTATCATTTCTTTCCCATCTAGTGGAGAACCAAGTTGCATTGAAATGGTTGTTTGCAGTCATTCTACAAGCAGCTTATCACTCAGATTCCTCATTTTCTCCTTACCACTTGCAATTGCTGTTCTCGTCTTCCAGTTTATAGCAGCAGCTTGTACCTGAGTCCTTGGACTTTTAATTTCTGAATTTCATCCAATTCCTATTACTTCATCTGTCAAAACTCAGCTCATCCTTTCTATAATATTAGCATCTGAAACTTTATACCATCCTAAGCTTCATACCATCATTTAACTCATCAGCACTTTCCTGAAGGTATAATGCAAGCCTAGTGACAATAGGGCTTTGCCCTATTAACTACACGAGAGGTTTCATTGCCTCTTTCTCAAAATTATTCAAATGTATAAATGGACTTGGAAAGCAAATAATCATGGAATCAAACAAACTATTAAATATGCAGGAAACGTCAATTTCTGGTTGAAAATGAAACATATCAAAATGACATTCTGGTTTACAATTTACAGAAATATCTGTATTGTTAATGCTTACAACTGGTATTCAACTGAATGTTGACTTATCACTCAAATTACATTGATGAAGGAATTTAAAAAAATATTAACTGAAGTTTCATCTGACCAAAAATTCACAGGAAATTAATTTTTAAGCAATATATCTATATTTCATTTGTTGAGATTTCATTCTGCAGCAGAAGGATAACTGCAAGTACAATGAATGAGTACGGAAAGAATATAAAGGGGAACAGTTTTTCTCCTATGACAAAGGAGCAATATCACTTTTTGAAAGCACTCTTTCAGCAAATATAGTTTTTAAGATTAAAGGGATAAAATTTGCAAAATTCTGTGCAAAGACCGCATAATGAAAATACATAACTTCCATTTAAAGATACTATTTTGAAATAAAACATTGTGTATTTTAAAGCAGAACTTCGCTAAAATGCTTTATAAGCTGTTTCAAATAAATTCCATATATGCAATGCCATTAAAATGATATGTACAAGTTACATAATATCCCCCACTCAAAAGAATGTGTAATTTCATATGGCACATTTCCACCTTTTTATTATTTCTATCTCCCTCTCATAGGGAGTAATAAATTAATTTTCTTTTGTCACTCAGTCATTTGAGAAATTACATAATAGATTGTTTACAGGTTTTTAAAATGGTCTCTTAACCCAGTATTCAACAGTTCCAACTCACTAGCTGAGCTGCATGGTTGTGTGTCTAAATATCACATGATGTTGCTTCTGTTTGTTGAACGAATAATCTAATCCGTATAAATAAAAATAATGTTTAAAAAAAAAAACCCTGAGGCGTGATTCTTGCAGGAAGAATTTGAATAACATGAGACAATTACAAACAGAAGGCTACACTTTTTTCCTTTTGCAAGGACTTCCAGTCTAACTTCATGTCTTCCATGTTAAAATAATAACAAAAGACATTGAGTTACAGATTAATGGGGAAGGAACGAGAAGAATTATATAGCTTATATTTATTAATGGCTTATTAAACAGATTTTCAATTCAATTTTCTCTTGCCACATTTATTCTGAGAACCTGGTATTTTTTTCTTCTTAAACTCCTTAACATGACACCAGCTGCAAGCATTACTCCTCACCCATAGTGGTATAAATTAAGTAAAACTAGTATTCCTGCTCACAAAAGATAGGGAAACCTGATTTTTGGCCCAGCCATTGCTCGACTGTGGGAGTCTGGGCAGAGCACGTAGATACTGTAGGATACAGTTATAGGCATCTTTTCCGTCTCAGACTGCAAACGGTACTATTTAATGAACCTGGCAGCTGGGAGATAAAAGGTCTCCAAAGTTATTTTCTCCTCTCTGCCATTGTTGTCAGTTATACAATCCATTCAACAACTGATTGTGTGCCTCGATTCACAGCTACAGAACCAAAAAATAATGTACTGGGTCTGCTGCTCCTGACGCCTCTAGTCTGCAGCTTCAGCTACCAGCAGCTAGAATAGAGAGGAGAACATGATCACTGATCAGGTCTCTTCTGCAGTAGGGAATCCTACCTTGCTAATGAGTATTCCTCGTTACTCATTAAGGCAAGGCCCTCACGTTATGCAAACACACCACAGGTCTAAGCTTTTACCTACTGCTCTTGGTTGCGGACCTGAATGGTTTTTAGGTTACTGGAGGACAGAAAGGAGAGAAAGGTTAAAAACACCTTCCCAAGCTAGAAAGAATTCTGGATAAATATTCCTGAAGTGTTTAAGCTCAATCTTTAGTAGGTGCTATGACATACTTGCTATTTGCAGTGCTCATTCACAGTTTTTCATCTGTATAGGACTGGACTAGTTGATTCTGTCCTAATATTAAAAATAATCCGTTTAGGCTCCTGCTTGATACTCTGTAGATGGCTGCAGCCAGTTTGCATGCACTTGGCCAAAGAGGACTCTCATCCTCCACTGGAAATGCAACCAGGAATAAAGAGACATTGCTGGACCCCTCACAAGGGTTTCTGTATGTTTGGTGTTTGTACAGTTCATTGTTTTAAAATCCATTTCATTCTAGCTTTGACAGGGATTATTAAGAAAAGAAAGAAAGGTTTTACATGTTGAAATATCTCCATGTTTCAAATGGGGACAATACTCAAATCCTAGTCCCTCTTGTTCCCCAACATCAAAAGTCGAACTTGAAGTTAGCGCTAACCTTAAAATTTACTTGTAGGATGATTACCCATGATGACAACCATATATACCAAAAATGAGTGAGATCCATCTCTGTTCAGGAAAGACACCAGAGTTAACCTGCCAATCAACCATTGGTTATCTTATTTCAGTAGCGGCAACATAACAAGCTCACCTGTCCATCCTGCTGTCACTGAATGGCTGAATTCACTATGAATCCAGAAATATTTCTACAATCTGCTTTCTTCACTGCCACTCTGCTTAGCTTACAGATATTTTCACAAAAAAAAACCCAAAACAACCAAACAGAACAGTTTATAATCAGCCATAGATCAAAATAAAAAGTGAGTTTCCTGCTGAATAGCGTGATAGGTTCACTTTTATAGTTCTTTATCATGAGATGGAAAAGAAGTGATTTGTTTACTCTAAAAGCTATGATCTGTTTATGATTTAATTTTTCACTAATTACCCCCCAAAGAGTATTGTTGCTTGCAAGAATGCTTTAAGCTGTCATTTTATTTGCACACTGTAATTAAACATTTCCTTTCAATTGCCATGAAAAACACAGTATTTTATTATTGTTCTTTTCAATTAGTGTAATTGAGAAATTAATTAAGATATAGGGAATTTTCTAATAGGATTTGTTTTCTTAGTCTGTTCTTTATCTTGTGCAAATTTGCTTTTTACTGCTTTAAAAAAGGGAGGGGAGGGAAGTAGCATGAAAACCAGGCTCAGTTCCTTTCTTCACAGAGGCAGTGACGGAACTCTGATTTAATGAAACAACTATCAAAGCCTAAAGGCATGAAAAGAAAAGCATCTCTTCTCCATCCTACTATAAGTGAAACTTTCTCAAGTCTAAGGCAGGATGATTTTCTTTTTTAATGAGAAAAATACTGTACAGATGACAGCTTATTTAAAAGTATCAGATATGCTGTAATGGTGTCCTTAAAGTTGCCAGTTTCAAAGTGAAATTTAATACCTATCCAGTCATCTTGTACAATTTTCCTTATCTTTTGAATGCTTTGGATTCCACTATATTCTTTTCAATTTGCCTGTGCCAGTAAAAAAAGAACATACACTTAAAAGGTGTCTGGAGCAGAGGGAGAGGAGGCAGAAGAAGTTATTCCCCACATGCACTCTGGGGGAAGCTGGGGGTGAGGGCGATGAGCTCATCTCTGCTCGGTCACTCCAGTTCCGTTCCGGGCACGAGCACCGGCGTGTGCAGCTGAAGGACCTGCGATGGGGACGTCTGCCCGGGGCACTGAATGCGCGCTGCTGCTACCTTTGACGCTGACTCTCTGATGACAGGGTGACAAGTGTCAACTGCCTATTTTTATTTGAACTAAATTTTTTGAGATGCATGTTGGGCCTGCCTATCAGAAGCTGTGGTTTCCTGTGGCATGGGCTTCACCTCACCCTACTGATCCTGCAGCACAGAAACGTTGCATGATGCTAAATTCAGCATGTGCTACAATGCCTTTGGCTAAATGGGCATGCTTAGTTGCTAGCATCTCACCCACAGGAAAACCAGTTATTTCAAGAAGAAATTTGGTGTAGTAGAAAAAGACTATAGAAAACGGTATAATTAGGTGGAAATTATGTAACATATCTATTGTTTAATAGTTGTAATGAAAAGAAGAAAAAGAAAAATTTTATTAGCACCATAATTATTACATCTGCTTGGTGTTATGCCAACAGCTATGCTACTAACAGCACCAGCACAAGCAAGACAGAAACACTGGCATGATACAGCTGCTGATACTGGAAATTCTGGCTCTGATAAGACCTAATTATGGCTTTCCGGTTCTTTCTGTATTAATTAGTGGAAAATGCCAATTCATCAAAAAGGACTTGCTTTTTAAATGGATCCATTTCAAAGATAATTTCATGGGAATAAGTTTATCGTGCATGGGAATGTCTGTCCAAAGCTAAAGGGAAAGACAAAGTTTCTTTACTAAATGAAGATGCCCAGTTATAGGATGTATTGCTTTTCTTGACGCCTGATCAGAGACTTGAAACTGGCTTTCCCTCATTTCACAGCAGTGTCCTAATGATGAGGAAATGGTTCTTTTAGGCTGGGCATCCCTCAGTGTCTTTTCTGCTTTGCCTAACAATAAGCATGTATCAAGGTAGAGGGAGACAGAAAGTTCTCTTTTTCTTCTTAGGGATAGAAATAGCAATGTGGGTGATCACATTTCACCTTGCTTTTCCAATAAAGTATAGTCACTTACACAGAATCAAGGTGGTGAGAAACGCTGAAAAAGACATCCCATGCAGATGCTACTTGTGAGAAAGAAGAGTCTGCACAAGGCCATTGGCTGTAATTAATCCACCTCCTTGCAGCCATTTCACATGTAAACACCTGAATCAGTGTCAGACAGTTGCAGTAATAAGATTTTTTTTAAGAACCACGGGAGCTTAGAGTAGACCAGAAAACCTTTTCTCTGAGCAGGTAACTTCATCATTATTATAATTATTATAATTATTATTATTACTACTACTACTACTACTTCTTTATGATCTATTGTTTAACATATACAGTCTGAAACCTTCTTGCATATTTTATTTGAGCATACAGCATGATGCAAAGAGCCTTTCCACTTATAAAGGAGACTTGGACATTATAATTTATTTTGTTAGATAATCTAAAATTTGTTGTCAGACTGTTCCAGTGTCCAGCTTCACGTGAATCACTAGGTTAACACACAATATAAAACAATATTCATGATTCTGAGCCTTCTGCACCAACTGCATCAGTCCAACTCCTCTTCTTCATGCTCCCAGCTGTGTGTTCCATTAATTCTTACAAAATATCTGTAATCTTCTTATCTTCTTTTTGTCCTTACCTTGCCTTTATCTAGTCTGGAAGTATAATCACTTCAGAGACATCCCTAGGGAAATGAATTTATGGCACCTGGAGGCTTCTCTGGTAAATGACAGCCATGGCAGTAAAGTCCAAGCAACCTTTTGTACTCCCTTGAAAAGCATCATTATAGACCTCATGGTTCCAGAGGAATGCCTGTGAGTGACAGGATGTATTCCTTTGTATTCCAGAATTATGGAACTTATTCAGTAGGTACATAAAAAACTTACTAAGTTTTAATAAGTTTTAAAGATAATTCATTAATTAGAATAAAAATGAGAAATAAGAGAGCTAGAGAGCCTATCAGGGAATAGAGCACATTCTGCAAAAAATCATATTTTAAGGCAATTTATAGCTTTCTTCAAACAAATAGACCAACTATCCTTGTGATGTTTCTGGTTGTGAAGAAATAGTTCAATGCATCAACCATTCAGTCACCCAAATGCATCAAATCTTACATAAAGAGTAAATCTTAATTTTATTCTCCGAAAAGACAGGCACAAAAAATCTTAGTAATAGTGGATTACTTCCCACATCTCTATGGAGATTTAACTCTCAAACAAATACTATATTTCTGTGCTGATCATTTTTGCAGAAATACTCAGGGAAAGTGTTTTATTCAGTATAGCTGGGTTCATCCAAAGGTAAAGTCACAAAGCTGTAACAGCTAGAGAGAAATAATGGAACTTCTGTCAAATAATACTTTTGTTTTCTCTTTTTCCTTCTTCCATAACAAGAAGAAGAAATATAGAGAGCTTTGGAGAAGGGAGCAAAACATCTATAAGAGTCTATGAAAAAATGTGAAAGTGGTGAAAGGCTGGCAAAGGTTTCTTAAAAAATTCTACTAACAATTCTAAATTAAAAAGACCCAAGGATTACTACATCTTCTTTGATTTAACAGAAATCTGATTAATAAAATACATATATATTTCTTCCCATCTTAAATATTTTTATGAGCACTCTGCTCAACATCTGAAATTTTAGCAAAATTTACCTTAGATTTAGAGTAGAAAAAAGGAGCCTTTGTTTCCATGGCAAGGGAAGCAATTTGTACTATAGTACCACTGTCTGTGTGTACGATGGCTTTTGTTTCACATGTGCAATTGATAATCTAAGTCCACTTTTATCCTGAACTAGTACTCTAAATACCATTGCCAGCACTGACAATGGCATACCACCGAAAGGCTGCAGTGCAGAACCTGTCGTGCAGGTCCCTGTCAAGCCCCTGTCCTTCCAGGTGGGCAACTCAAAGTGTTTGGGTTTGTGTAAAAAAATTTTTGTTTGTTTTGTTTTGTTTTGAGAGGGGTGTGTTCTTCAAGCATGCAACATCTAAATAAAAGATCACCAGGCTCCTTTTCAGTCTTCAAGAGACATGTGGTCTAGATGACCAAGTTTTGTGTGATGGCCATGAAGTTGTAAGCAAACCTTCCCAAGAGAAGCGTAGTGCATCCCTTGTAGAGAAAGAAACATACAGGCTATGTGGAAAACACAGGTAACAAGTTTCTAAGACAAGGAAAGGCTTTTAATTTGTATTTTGTTTCTCAACTGAATGTGAAAACAGAGCTAGAAGAATTTTGCATGTCTCCATAACAAATCAATATAATTTAAAACTGCATAAACAGTGAAATACCATTTTGAGTAGTCAAAATCAAATACAGCACATGGGGTCTATGATGCTAATTCCTGAGAACTGAAGAAAACAGAATATTCTGAATATTCTGAACATTCTGAAACAGAATATTGCTTAGGCTAAAATTTCAGTGTTATGTAAGGACCTCACTATAAATAATAACTACCTGTGGCAACCTAATGATTTTAAGGGCTAAAGCAGCAGCCACATCAAGTATAAGCTGGCATTTCCTTCTGTTTTCCACATCTGATACTGACGTTTTCTCAAATTGATGGCCATCAGAGAAGCCCTCTCTGCCACCCAGGGAAAGTATGTGAGAAGTTGCATATAATGTAAATTATAAAGTTAAACTCTGGTTTGAGCAGTTTTGTGCCTGTAGCCCTGGTGTGACATAGAAACCCAGGTCCCCCCACCGAGGAATCGCCTTCAGCTGCTGCGGATAGAGACAGCTCATTTTCTCAGCTTGCCACAGGGCTGTTCCCTGCTCTGTTCATTACTGTAGTGCAAATTTAAACGTCACGTGCAATGGGGCATATAGCTACCATTAATGGATATGCCACAGTACAATGCTTTCATTATTCACTTTTTTCTCCTTTTTCCTGCTTTGTCACATTATGCTATGTAATTACACCGCTACACCCTCCCTCAGGCATCTCTCACTTCATTGGCATAAGTGGCACACCACTTGTCAGAAAATGGAAACTTTCTTTTCCTGCAATGGCAAGACTGGTGGAAAGTTTAGATGAGGGTCCTACCTTCTCTAAACACCACAAATGAGACAGTTTCTGCAGAGGGTTTTGAGGAAAAAGAGGACAAATATTCTCTGCCAGATGCGGATACTGCCTTGCACATGGGCGTAGGATTTGGGGGACAGATTGGCAGGCTGAGAAATTATGAAAGAAAATAAAGCTGATGTAAAAACAAGGAAGAGTTAAGGTTTATGCCTGTCCCAAATAATTTCTGGGTTTGGCACTGCCAAACTTTTGGCAAGGTTACACTGGTCTTTTTGTTGTCTTCCGCAAGTCACAAACTCTTCCAGAGCAAAAGCCAGTTTCTTAAATATTTTGGAAACAGAAATTTAAAACAGGATCTTTCAGCAATAAAGAATATTTTCATTTACTGAGTTACATACACTAGTGGTTTTATTGTGCCATTTCTTTTCAGTTAGTTACTCACTGATTTTTACAGTTTTGCTTTAAAATCAATGACCCAGTATAGTCCATTAGAGTTTTTAATCTCCTTTTTCCTTTTTATAGGACTTAGTTTACTTACTTTCAGATTTTTTTTTCTAGCAAAACTGTCTGAGCACTAAATACTGTTGTCTGCCTTACAAGCACACCTGATGGAGCAGGGACTATCAGCTGCTGTGCTGTCTCTGCACATGCAACCAAAAACCCCATGGCCGGCTGACCGGGTGATGGGAGCTACTGTACAGGTAATTATTACCATTGACCATTCTCACTTTGGATCTCTTCTATTATTTTATTTACACGGTTCACTTACAGAAGCTGATGATGCTCAAAGTAAATAGGGGAAATGCAGATGGAAATAAAAGGTTCATTTCTATCACTTTGCCCAAAAATCAGAGTGCACACCAAATAATTTCTGAATTTCTTCCAGATAAAGTCATGTACTGCCCAATGGGAGGCTCTTCTCAGCAGATGTATCCAAGGGCCATCAACAAATCCTCCATTATAAGCTCCTATGTCTACCACAGCTCTTCCCTAAAACAAGATGACAGCTTCTCCCACCCATGTGTCCAAGTTCTTTCCCCTCATCATCCCTCCCTGCCTCCTACTCCACGTATCCCTTGGCTCCTGCTACTTTCAGCTGCTTTTTTCCTCACAGGCGTATCACAGTGAACAGTCACAGATGCCTTTCCACTACCTCTGTTACTCTGATCGACCATCTTTTGGGGTTCTCTGTCTCAATTTTCCTTTGTGTTAGCCTTTTGGTGTCGGTGGTACTCCTGTCTGAGGTGAGGCTCATGTCCATCTTCTGATGCTGCCTGATGCTGCCCAAACGTGGGCTGAAAAACTGATGCTGTGCAGGAGTGAAGCAGCAAGAAAGAGAGCTAGACTCTTCTGCCAGGTGATCGTCCTCTTTTCTTGCTTGCTTACATTCTTCTACAAAGTAAAGTCTATGCTAAAGAAATAGTGTAAAAGGAAAAAGGATAGGGAGGTGTCTTAATTAGGGGAATTAACTCTATTACACTCTGGTTACCAGCTCCTATCGAAGGCCTAATAAGAAACACGCAAAGACTTGCCTTCACTTTTCATTTAAAAATTGCTCAGTGTTTTCTTCAAAACTTTATACAATTATTGTTCAAATTCTGCAGTGAAGAAATATGTTCAGCCAGCTCTGCCTGAATATATACAGTCATCTAGCACTGACTATAATAAAAGGCAGCTGATGAACAAGTATCTTGTCTAGAAGGAGATTGTATACATGCTTATGTGAAAAAGACATTTTCCTAACCCTAAAATGTACAATGCTAAGTCATAGCACTGTGCATTTTCCTGAAAAGATCTGCTTTCATTATGCTTTTAGTAAATATTTAGTGTTTAGAAAAATGTATTCTAAAGGTTTTGTTGATTTTTTTTTTCTTGGTTGCAGAAATCTGCTGGAAAAGTAAGTGTAGTGCATTTTATGAAAACACATGGAGTTAAAAATATTTTACTTCTATATTGATTACTGAGTCTCTCTTCCAGTAGAGGTTTCTTGAATTAGTGTTACAATATTTTTTCAAGATTAGTAGTCACTTGGGCAAACTTAATTTAGCATACAATAGAATACGAAGAACTGCTTAAAACATTCTTTTGCAGAGAAAAGTTTTCAGTTCTACTCCTATCCTATGCACGCCAAAGCCTTTATAAACCTATATTACATGTCTTAGTTATAGAAATTATTATGCTTTCAAGACAGACATGCTTTAATTACACAAAACTCAAGAAAGAGGGTGAGGTTGGGAGAGAATTATCATTTAAAAGTCAAGATAAAAATAATCAATCCTTCTTTCTTCCCTTCCTCCCTAACAAGTCAAAGGAAACAAATGAATCTGCACTGCAGGGATTATTTTCTCACTCATAATATTATATTAGATAATATTGAGTGCTATTTCCTTCTAGACATACAGAACACAAGCACAATCATTGTAGTGTAATGGGGATAATTGCTACCAGTTATATCTATCTGGTGTGACTCACACAGTTTTCTCTTGTTAAAAGGTAATTTGTGCTATATTCGAACAGAGACTTTGAAAAACAAAAGTTAGTTCCTTGCTTTTTGTTTCTTTTTCTTTTTTCTTTTTTTTATTATTTTTAATTTAATGTGTAACCTACCCTATGATAATTACTGTGAAAAGAAAGCAGGTTGTTTGTAAAATCTGGCTCTGGTATAACTTCATGTCCTCACAGCTAATTTTATATAGTCCTCATGAACATGGCTGAAATTGTAATGAGCTTGCTCTGCAATTTCATGTGGAAAACTGTTAGAAACCTAATCCATCATGCAAGACAGCAGAACACTTTATAGGTAAATTACCCACAACACAGCAATAAATCAAAGTAAGTCCCATCTGTCATTTTAGAAGCTGTGGGAGTCTATTACAGTTTGGCACAGGTATGATGCAGCTGGGTGGACAGCACTTGGCTTGCACAGTACCTGCTACTGGAAGGAACCAATTGCCTTTTTAGAGATACAAGGCAAAAATAACCAACATGATTACCCCAGCAAGACTAACTGTAAAAAGAAGCTAAAACACAATAATGAAGTAGCAGGACAAAAGAAGAGAGCGGTCTAGTGAGAACGTTCCAACTGATTGGTTATTCCTCTCCTAAAGTCTTGCCCAGTATCCTGGTTTCAGCCAGGATAGAGCTGTTTTTCTTCACAGAAACTAGTGTGAGACTGTGTTTCTGATTTGGGATGAGAAACTGTTGATAATGTGCTGATGTTTTGCGTTGTTGCTGAGCAGTCAAGGACAGTCCAGCTTCTTGTGCTGCCCTGCCAGTGAGCAGGCTGGGGGTGCCCGGGGAGCTGGGAGGGGACATGGCCAGGACAGCTGGCCCAGGCTGGCCAAAGAGATATTCCCCACCATACGATGTCATGCCCAGTACATAAACTGGAGTTGGCCGGGGGGCGGGAATCGCTGCTCGGGGACGGTCTGTCGATCGCCGGGTGGTGAGCAATTTCTGTATTGGGCATCACTTGTTCTTGTACATTCCTTTGTTGGTGGTATCATTGTTTCCTTCTCTCTTTCTGTCCTATTAAACCGTGTTTATCTCAACCCACGAGGTTTTTTTTTTCTAATTCTCTCCCCTGTCCCACTGTGAGAGGGGGAGTGAGTGAGCAGCTGCGTGGTGCTTAGTTGCCAGCTGGGGCTAAACCATGACACCCAGGAACTGAGCATTCAGTTCTGCTTGAAAAGAAACAAACCCATTTACTTTGTTATCCCTGTGTTGTTAAAGGTGAGTAACTTCTGATTTTTGATTAGGAGGAGAGGGGGAATAGTTTTTGCCCTTACTTGTTGCAATAGTATCTGTTAATTTCACCAAGGTCAAATTAACTATGACAACTACGAGCAGCAAAAAATTCAGGTAATTATAATAAATGAAAATTGATAATTATAAGCTTACAGAAAGAGAAAACAAGTGATAAAAGAGGGTAGATTTAGACTAGGTATAAGGAAGACATTTTTCAAAAGGAGCGTGGTGAAACACTGGCACAGGTTGCCCAGAGAGGTGGTAGATGCTCCATCCCTGGAAACATTCAAGGTCAGGGGCTTCCAAAATGGGGCTCTGAGCAACCTGATCTGGTTGAAGATGTCCTTGCTCACTGCAGCGGGGTTGGACTAGATGGCCTTTAAAGGTCCCTTCCAACCCCAAACTATTCTATGATTCTGTGATTCTATGCCAGTAGAGGCCCTATCCTGACACAACAAATGCTTTCATGTTCAATGAATAAGTCTCTGTCTGTGCAGTCCACACTGGCTCTAGTGGCTGTATTTACAAATTCATTTATATGTCAGAGGCTTGAGTTCATGATGGTCTTAATTATGCATCGAAATATTTAAAGGAATGCACACAAATAAAAGAACATATCTACAAGTTCTTTAATGTGCATGTTCTTTTAAATAACTGTGTGCACCCTGTAAAACAGAACATCTGAAAAGTTCTTTCTGAGCTGCAGCCATATGTTTTTCCCCTTTCAGAATGTTTTGTAATTCAGTTATACCAAATATCGTTTAATAACTTGCTTTAGTCTAAGAAATCTCAGTGCTTTCTACAGCTATCACTAAGGCTCACAGGAGACAGGAATACTGTTAGCAGCCCGTCACCTGATGTTTGCCAAAACAGCATAAAATGATGATTCAGAAATCCAAAAGTCAAGACTGCCAGACACTTTTCTAACTATAAGACAACACCCTGGACTTTCAAATAAAATCACAAAACCAAGAATTGTAACTGCCAGAAACAATCCACATTGCTCAGGCAATGACTCTCCGTTCTCCCTAAATATCTAGGGAACAATGGACTTCCACTTCGCAATGCCACAATGACTACAATGCTTTTGGCACAGTCAATACAAAGGTCTGAGACTGTACAAAACTTTTAGCAACTCTTGTACCTGACCATTCCTAACACACTTCAAAAATTGTTTACTGTTTAAAATACTGCACTGTGGCAAAGGTAAACAGGATATGTACCTGTGCCAAGCTGGTTAGATTTTTATAAAAACTTGCAAAACTACAGACTGATAGTCAGTGACAAGATTTTTCATTTCCTTTTTTTTTTTCATTGCAAGTAGATATAATTACAGAATAAAGTAAACCATCCCTCATTCTCCAAAATATGTAATTCCTTTGCGTTTGCATATATACTGTAACACAGCTGCACAGGAAATAAAAGATTTATCTGCCAAGTGGCTCACCTCCTCCAGCAATCTGAACATGACATGACCTATTGCTAAAGTCATGCTGTATAAGTGGAAACCGGCTATTGTTAAGTAAAGAGAAGGAGTTGAGACCAGTCATAGAACATTTTTGTGTTACACTATTTTCAGGCATTCTAAAAAGCACTAGCAGCATCATAAAAGCAAGAGGTCCGTTTTTAAAAAGAATGTGAACACCATGAAAAGCTACTGAACTTAGAAATCAGTATTTCTACAGAAACTTTGCTTATCAGTTCCAGGAATTACGTGCTACAACTTCAGTATTGCAAGTCCAGCTGGGTGTCTAAAATTCAGGTTCTCAGTTTGTATTTTGAACATCTGTCCAGTTTAAGGGAAAAAAAAAAAGCCGCAACAACTAGATTTTCAAAGATTTTTATGAATGGCATATATACTATGTAGTCAACAGAAGCTCTTCTTTTTCTGTTTCATTCTATTTCATCTGACTCTGGACTCCAGCAAGGGCAAGCTGACAAAAAAATTATATTTACATTTACATGGATATGGATATTTATATTTAGTTTAATAAAAAATATACCAAAAGCTGGTACAAAACTAGTTAAACAGTGATTTGTCCTGAGTGTACCATAGCTCTTCCTTTCCTACACATTTGCATCATGACCAGAATTGCCATTTCCTAGAGGCCTGTGGGAATATGCAAGTCCCTGATACTTACAGATTAAATACAGATATCTAAGATTTTCCAGAAGAATCATCTCAGCACCAAAGCTGTACTAATGAGCATGCCGAGAACTTGGTATTGGCCTTGTTCCACCTTCAGTTTAACCACGAACTGCTTGAAGCTTAGGAAAACATGGAAGAGCCGCCTCCTATTCCTCACAAGAAAATGGCAGAGGCATCACTGGCTGAACGAGTGGCTTCCAAGTCTTGATTTACTCTATGGCAGAACCCCTTCACCATGCCCTAAAATAACCGCTCAGAGAAAGAAGCACAAAGAGGTGGTCCCCCTTCCCGGTTTTCGAAGAAAGGACCTCATATGTCTCGCTGCACAAGGTGCTCGAGTACGTGCCACAGCCTCACAGAGGGGAAGGGTAATGGAAACGCGCCTCAGCCACGGCTGCCCCAAAGCTGCCCCTGAGAGCTTGCTGCCTCTTGCGAGTGCGTGTTGAGTGTCTCCCCGTGGACTACGCGGAAAATTTAGATATCCAAACTGGAGCCTTGAGAGGCGGACTCGAAAAGCTGGTGCAAGGCCTCGTGCTGCAAGAATCTAAAGGCACCCTTTTGCCCCAACCCCATTGTTCATCTGTAAACATTTATTTGGATGCTTAAGAAATGAAAAATGAGCCATCTGTGCTTCAAATCCCCATGCTGTCTATGTAAAAATACCCAATGCCAATTAGTAAGCTGCTTTTAAATTATCTTTATATGCAATTATTGCTTTTTCGCTGTACAAAAGCAGGTTTAGGTCCTTTTCTCCCTTTGAACTAGACTGATTTAACTGAAGATGTGCTAAAAGACCATAAATTAAGAGATAAAAGCAGAGTGTAGGGTTAGAAGGAGATGCCCTCTGGGACATTTAAAGTTGATGTCAAACCCAGAATTCTTTCACGGCTTTAATAATGATTTAACGTATCTTTTCATGACTGTAACAGCATCCACTATATGGAAATAGTTGTCATTTTTTTCCATTTCCTATGATATTTATATGGTTGTATTAAATATATTTTATGTTTTTTTACTACTAGCAATTGGTAAAATTGCTTTGATTGTTTTTTCTATTTTTGAAACCTTGTGTGGTTGTCTGAGTTGCTTACCTATAGAGAAAAATAAAAATATACAAAAAGATAGCATAAAGAAAATGTATCTAAAAACTATCATTTTGTCAAACCAATTTAAAAATCTTTATGAACATGAAACAATCTGTATGCTCGTAGAAATCTTGCCTCTATTTGTGACTTTGTTCTTGTATACTTTATGCCCACGACAGACTGGAACAGAGGAAATGTTAACCTGTCTTCAGTCAAGATTATTCAATGACATCCACAGCATTAGGTGAGCATCTTCCTATTAAAAACTGCCAACATCTAGAGGAAGAAATATTTTACTAATGGTCTTCAAGTGACTGTTCATTTGTCTGCGTTGTTTCATACTAGTTTGTTAACAAGTTCTGCATATGCATTTCTGGTTGTTTCAAATAAATGTTGCCTTTGCATAGACAAAGATCTTTGTGATGCTGTGATTCCCTAGATACTAGAAAATGTCAAAGGAGTTATCACTTAAAATATTACTTATATTTACTAATGCATTCATCTTTTACTTATACCAAAGACGGGAAGGAGAGTACTAAGATGCCACTGACTCATTGATTTATTCTGTCCTTTTAAAAGGTAGAATGGTCTGTCAGACTTTCTTACTGAAAAGGGAATATGAGTTGAATATACCTGGCTTGTACATGCCTTTCTCCTTTGTCAGGTATTGGCCCTTTACTCATTGATACCAAGATCTGATGTATGTATTCAGAGAGGTCTTTTTTCTCTGAGAACAGTTGACTCACTTCATGAGAAAAAGATCTGAAATTTGTCAAAGTGACCAGAATGTACCAATGTGTCCTTTTTTGTAGCATTTCTTGGTATGTGAGTTTCTACATTTTCTTCTACATTTGACAGCTTATAATCACTATTAATTTCCTCTGATAAATGATGTCTTTGGCCCATAACAGTAAACACTTGGAGCAATATTTGCATTTTGATTTCTCTCAACGTGCAATGCTTGGCCATGTCAAATTCGTAGATGGTGCTCTTAGATGGTGTTTGACATATTTGGCTTAATGAAAGCTCTCTCTTGTCTTCCTGTGTTTGTTTCTTCCATTTTGAATTATACCTGTTCTAGTTTTGCATATCCTGAGCTTTGGGAAGATCTGAATGAGGAAGATACGGTGATTTCAGCAAATACATCACCTCTAGCTGTTTACAGTGTGAGAAGGACCAAAATTCTCTTTCTGTTAGTTGCATTCCACAGATAAATTTATGAAATATTATTTTAGCAGAAAACACAGTCAGAAAAAAAAGGGGGATAAGATTTTGGTATGATGTTACTCAGAGAAGAATCAATGAAAAACCTCTTTTTTCATCTTCGCTATCATTCTGTGTTGCCTAGCAATTCATGTTAATTACATTACTTTCTTTAACTCTTATAAAGAAAACAATGGATCTAAGAAATACAAAATCCTATATATGTAATACTAAAAAAAGAAGTTGATCCTAGCATTTAAACCCAAAAAATGAAAACAAGATGCAGTCTCCCTATTTTTCCAATTTTTTAATTCCAGGAGAAAAAAAAATCAAGGCACTACGCAAAAATACATATTGCAGTATATATATTAAAACTCTGAAACCTGTGGCTGGAGGTTTGATTTACCTTTTCTAAAATCTCAGTTAAGTGAAATATAAGCGGTTTTATCTGTCAATAATTTAGAAAATATGCTGACAAAATGGTAGCACAAACGGATCTTTGAAACACCTATTTGTCTAGTTTGCATAGTAAAGAAAAATATACAATATTCATTAGCAGTGTATAGTAATGGATTTTAATTCTTGGGCTATAATCAAAGATTTATTTCAAAATATATGATTAAACTATGATAAAGCCATGGGCAAGTATATTCAAACATGTCAGTATAGTTGTTATAGCTGATAATATGCATATGATTTCAGGGTCTCAGAAATCAGAAGAAAAAAATCCTTTAATTAAGACATCTTTTAGCTGTAGCTCATAATAACTGGCATAAAAATGGCTGCCAGAAAAAGAGAAACACTTTTCTAAAGCATAGAAACATGCAATTTCTGGCTTATTTCTTTCATTCCTGATTATGAATGGCATGCTATGCTTTTGCCTCTAACATCAGTAAACAGATGAAAAATAAACAAAAAGAATGAAAATGTTGAGAACTGCAGGAACTGAAAAATGCCAGACATGTCTATGCTAATGTTTAATAAAGTGCGTGCATAAAAAACAAAGGAAAAAAAAAAAGCTTTGTTTGCTGTTATGTGGAAACATGAGAAATGCGATACCACTTGACTGCTTCTGGGTTTTAATTTACACCAAAACCACAAATGAAACTGGCTTTACTCAACACAATTTAAAAAATATGAATTACTTTACACATGCACTATATTTCTGATGCTCAAAACATTGTGATATTGTGTTGCAGCCAGCCAGGTATATGTTGACCTTAACATCTAATGAAACTACAGTTATACTAGGTTTGTGATTTCCTTCTCTGTGTCTTGCTTCACGTCCACGGTTAAGATGTTTCTGCCCCACAGCTCCCTACAAGCATCCCATTTTGATAAAATTACTTCCCTTTCAGCTGACAGAAGAGACACAACAAGCCATTTAGTTTGGGTTACATGACCTACCAGGATTAGCCCCGTGACTTTATACTGAGATGGATTAGGGGGTTTCACAGGGTCACTGACAGAGCTCAGACTTCTAGAGGTTTTAAGACTCACTCATCCTCTTCTTCTAAACCTCTCATTCTCACTTAAGTTTCAAGATAACACTGTGCGGGCGTTCTTGCTTGCAAACTTCTGTTTTAAACAGCTGTGAGATTAATGTGTCAGCCACTGGCTAATTTTTCTGCTACTGGACCTACAGCTCATCCCTTATCCCTGCCTCTGATACATTGATGCTGTGGTCATGTTGCGACTCGAGCTTAACAAAACTGGGTGTAAACTCTTTTTCTCCTATACACTCTCATTTCCCCCTTCTCTGCCTACTTGTAAAGAAACCCCCCAATCCTTCGTACTCAAATCTTTTTGGACTTCTGCCTTTTTCTTGCCCAGCAAACTCAGGCCTTTCATCCTCAGCAGATGCCAGGGTCACCCTCTCCTCTACTTACTCTCTGCCAGGTTTTTCCCTCCGGCTTGTGTTACATCACACCTGGATTTCTGCCCAGTTTGCCTTTCTGGACTTTCTTATGGACTTACGCCAAATACTATTACTCAGGCTATGTTTGTTATTTGCTGATGTGAACGCTCTGATTTCACTAACTTGCTCAGCTGACATCTCTCCTGGCATGGCCTCTCCAGTTCTCCATTTACCATAACAACTGATTTTGGCTTCTTTTAAGCACCTCAATAACTCTGCACATCCTTATTGTCCCTTGCTGAGGTTCATTCTGATCCTTTCTTCCTTATGCCACCATACCTAGCCTCATCTCCTGGTTTCATAGCTTCAGCCACATTTGCCTCTGCCTTTTATTACACAACTGAAAGTGTTAATTAGTACTCATTCCAGAAAAGTTTCCACTCTGTACCCATTTATGTCTTTTTAATTCCAGTCATACCTACAAGGAGTCAAACAACTTTTTTCTTCCTGTTTTGTAAAGAACTCTCTTTTTTCCACTAAACTCTCTCTATTTTTCTACCCTTTGCCCACCATTCTTTTTGTCCTTGGAGAGGACCTAACAAGTCATGGATTAGCATGTAAACAATACCATTATAAAGTAAAAGACCTCTTCTGAGCATTTCTCTGAGGTAGTTCCAAACAAAACCAGTTGATTTGGTCAGGTCCTCATTTAAAGGTCATTCCTTTGACATGTTCAAGGTTATCCCTAAACTGCATTCCAAAGAAATGACAAGAAATTTTATAGACATGCCCAAGCTACCAAGCTCAAGGCCCTTGTTCAAGTTACCTTGATCAAGTACCTACAGAGTGTAGCACAGCAGTACAAAGCACAGTCTGAACCATGGAATGGAGTTTTCACAGAAGATTTTACAAATCTTCTTGTTTTAAAGCACATTTCACATGCAAGATTTCATTCAATGGATGTGACATGCAGAACCGTCTGCTCCCTAAGGAAAGTGGGTTCATGCAGGAATATGTTGAGCCCATGGCATGTTCTGAATTCCTTCATGTTCAATGAAATCTGCTACAGGATTCAGATGCCACTAGATTATTTCATGTAAACTCATACAGTCTTCTCCACAGTTAAAACATCTAATTAATCTATTTCTAAACTTAAGGAGTTACATTAAAAAGAGTTACCTTTTCTTGATATTGTCGCCGTGAGGAATCCAGAGACTGAATGAGGGCAGTGGCGTGACCAACAAACATGGCATAACAAGTAGCCCCCACAATCATACTCAACATGGTTATCCAGAGGTCGGACATGCTGACAGGGGCACGGGCTCCATAACCAATACAGAGCATATGGCTCATAGCTTTGAAGAGTGCATAGGAATACTGCTTTCCCCAGGAATCGTTCTGCAAGAAAAGACACAAGTGACTGAGCCAGCAAGCAGCTGAAGGGTAAAATACATTTGTACCTCTGTAGTGGATCATAGATTACTGGCTCTGAATGAGAAGTCTGGTAATACATCCTCTGTAGATTAGAAGAGATATTCCTTCTAAAATAATTGTTAGATAAAGCATCAGAGATTCTGCCAGATAGTACAGTGAGATTAAATAAAACTGACTATTTTTAATACATGATTGTGTTCTTCAACATGTGTGTTAACCTAATTACAAGGAGACTAAAGGTCAATTTTATTTTACAGCCCAGGGCAGACAGATTAAGAAAGAATTGAACATGCAGGCTTATCAAGCACAAGAAGGTATTGTTTTGTTTTAATATGCATGAACATACTCCCATGGCCCCCTTTCTTTCTTTTCAGAGTTGTCCATTTTAACACATAACCACATTTCATCTTACCAGCTGTTTCACTTCAAAGGACAGAAAAAAAAAGTGCTACTTGTTGTAATGTCTGCTTATTCTGTTTTTTCTTGTAATACTGTGTTTATAACAGAAGCATCTCAGTTCAAAAGAAGACTGTTTATTCTGCAATCATGGCAAACCCATGTTCATAGCCATGGTCTGTGAAACACAGCTCAAAAGAAAAGATGAATACCTGTATCTGCATTTCTGAATGTATAACTACCCCTCCCCATTCTCTCTGGGAGGTTAGAAGGACCTGACAGCTCACTTTCAAGCTTTTAAAATTGTCAAGGTGCTGTCAGCATCCTCCTTTAGCTTTACACAGAGACAGTCAAAGGGGCTGTTCCCAGAGAAAAGCAAATGCTTTAATACACTCCAAAAAGCCCTGGGACTCCTTGTCAGATTTTCCTATTTATTTTCCTCGCCAAAGGGATGAAACAAGAACAGTTTTATAGCTGTTGATCATCCAGTGCCCAGGAAAACAAATCGGGTTTGGAGAAAACTCAAAGAACTGCGAACAATTTCAGAAATGAAGAAGGGAAGAAGGAAGAACTGGGATGACATTAGTAAGATTAGGCAGATATCCAGTGTAGTGTCTAATATACAGGATCAAAAATAATAATCCTGTTAATGTAATCTCCAAATCAGAAGTAGCATTTATGTATAAAACTTACATATGAAATATCAATATTTGTGTCTCTTTCTCACCCATACAAGCTTTGCTCAAATGCTCTTCTTTCTCAAAGAGCTTCAGGCTTGCTCTCTTGCCATTTAAATGCCAAGACTACTGACTACTCTTGTCCTTTTCATCTATTAAAATGCTTTTTCTAGAACCCCTACTAGCTAAAATGACTGGTAACAGGAAATAAGCTAACAATTCTTGGACTGCAGATGACAAAGTTACTGTTTATCCACTAATATAATAACTTATAAATTAATGGTTCCTCTGTATTTACACTTCTTTTACTTTCTAAGTTAAAGCTTTTCAGATTTCTCAGCTGTTTTTGTCTTCACCAGTGAATATTCTGTGTTGTAAATAATACTGCTAAGGAATAGGTTTCCAAAAACCAAAAGAAAAAAGAGTACCATCTTAGACTGCTGAGAATCAGAGTTGCGGGGGGGGGGGGGGTGTTCACTGAGTAATGAGGAAATTTTCCTTTTATTTTGGACTTTAAAAAATACTCAAAAAATTAAAGACATGCAGAAGCTTCCTTGAAAATATCCACTTCGGGATTTAAATACCCAGCTGGAGAGCACAGAAACCCCTTGCCATCTGGGTCAGTGCAGGTATTTTAATGCAAGTTCCCTCCCTCTCAGGAAAGCAGCTTACAGCAATCAAGGCACAGTCTATTTTGACGGACTTTCCTTCCAGCTGGTATCAATCTCCTTTAAGTAGAAATAATTAATAATGGAATTTTTAGAGACCCCTACCAAACTCTTTAGCAGTTGCAGCTTTATATAGACTACATTGGGGAAAACAACAAACTGCTTGGTGGAGAAAAAATATCTGTTTTTTAAGGCTACAAGTAGCATTATTAAAGACACAGTATTCTGGAGGTTATAAGGTCAGAACCTCAGTTCTTGTGGGGCTCATACAGCAGATCTTACCCCTAAACTGTATTGTTTAGCATAAATTTTATAAACATTAAATCAAAATGAAAGCTGATTTTGATCTTGTCTATGAATATCTTCTATCATATCCTGGGTGTGATGAGCCTCAATTAAAATTCTTTCAGTAAAATCATACTTTTACATCAAAGTCTTTGAGTTAATCCAAAAGATTGTTGATTTTAATTCTTGACTGAGATCCTTTCCAAGTCTGTGAACTACAGTTTTAAGTAAAATACCCTTGTCTTTAAGAAAGAATAAGAAAATGGAAGTGAGGAGAAGCAAGAAGAAAAAAACCACAAGGAGTGCTTTCCACTAAGTATGTAACAAACTGAGTGAAAAATAAATTAAATACTACTTGAAAAGTAGTACCACGAGGGAATACTTGGGCTGTAATGACAGAAGAGAAATAACTAAAAATGCACAACCAAATAAACAAATTTTAACCACCTATCTACCTTCATATATAAGCCAAAGGAGGATCCAACATCTCAAATAGTCATGACTGCATCTGAATCCAGAACGGAGGTCCAGGCCATCTCAAATGACCACTTTGCTATACAGGAGGCATTAGATACTATTGTGTAGCTTGTGATAGATCTTGTTACAGGCTAGGCACATTTCTGACATTTGTGAATGGATGGTCCTGAGGAGCTGGTCCTCAGATGGGTAGCAGAAGAAGTTTAGCAGAAGTTTAGCAGAAGGAGTTTTTTCTTCTTTTTTTAGAAGGAGTTTAGCGGAAGGAGAAAAAGACCTGGTGAGAAAGCCTGACAAAAGATTTGAATTCAACTTGGATTTGTCTGAAGATGCTGTTGCTGAAAATACTTGCCAATGCTTTTTTATTTGTTTATTTTTCTTAATAATCAATCAATTCTTCCAGAATCGGTTGCAAACATTGCTCTTTTTAGTTTCTACGGGACTTTTTTCAAGATTATGCTGAACAAATACCATTGTGGAGGGTACAAATTTCAGTACTTACTTGTGTTCACAGAATCACAGAATCATTAAGGTTGGAAAAGACCTTTAAGATCCTTAAGTCCAACCACCAACTCAACACCACCATGCCCACTAAACCATGGTCCTGAAGTGTCACATCTACACATTTTTTATAATACTTCCAGTGATGGTGACTCCACCACCTCCCTGGGCAGCCTGTTCCAATGCTTGACCACCCTCTCGGTGAAGAAATTTTTCCTAATATCCAGTCTAAACCTCCCATGGCGCAACTTGAGGCCATTTCTTCTCGTCCTACCACTGGTTACCTGGGAGAAGAGACCAACACCCACCTCACCACAACCCCCTTTCAGGTAGTTGTAGAGAGCAAGAAGGTCTCCTCTCAGCCTCCTCTTCTCCAGACTCAACAACACCAGTGCCCTCAGCTGCTCGCCATAAGACTTGTGCTCCAGACCCCTCACCAGCTTCGTTGCCCTTCTCTGGACACGTTCCAGCACGTCAATGTCCTTCTTGTAGTGAGGGGCCCAAAACCGAACACAGGATTCAAGGTGCGGCCTCACCAGTGCCAAGTACAGGGGCACGATCACTTCCCTACTCCTGCTGGCCACACTTTTTCTGATACAGGCCAGGACGCTGTTGGCCACCTTGGCCACCTGGGCACACTGCTGGCTCATGTTCAGCTGGCCGTCAACCAGCACCCCCAGGTCCTTTTCCACCAGGCAGCTCTCCAGCCACCCCTCCCCAAGTCTGTAGCATTGCATGGGGTTGTTGTGACCCAAGTGCAGGACCCGGCACTTGGCCTTGTTGAATCTCATACTCTTGGCCTTGGCCCATCGATCCAGCCTGTCCAGATCCCTCTGCAGAACCCTCCTACCCTCCAGTAGATCAACACTCCCACCCAGCTTGGTGTCGTCTGCAAATGTACCGAGGGAGCACTCGATCTCCTCATCCAGATCGTCGATAAAGATATTGAACAAGACCGGCCCCAGAACCAAGCCCTGGGGAACACCGCTTGTGACCGGCCGCCAGCCGGATTTAACGCCATTCATCACAACTCTCTGGGCTCAACCATCCAGCCAGTTCTTTACCCAGCGAAGAGTAAACCTGTCTAAGCCACGAGCTGCCAGTTTCTCCATGAGAATGCTGTGGGAGACGTTGTCAAAGGCTTTACTAAAGTCCAGGTAGACAACATCCCCAGCCTTTCCCTCATCCACTAGGCGGGTCACCTGGTCATAGAAGGAGATCAGGCTGGTCAAGCAAGACCTGCCTTTCAAGAACCCATGCTGGCTGGGCTTGATCCCTTGGTTGTCCTGCACGTGCCCTGTGAGCGCCCTCTAAGATGAACCTCTCCATAATCTTCCCCGGTACCGAGGTCAGGCTGACAGGCCTGTAGTTTCCGAGATTCTCCTTCTTGTAGATGGGCGTCACACTGACAAGCCTCCAGTCGTCTGGGACCTCCCCTGTTAACCAGGACTGCTGATAGATGATGGAGAGTGTTGTTCAGTGATTCATCCCAAATATAGAAACCACTTAAAAAGAACATTAGTTCTAATGCCAAATCCTGTACATCATGTATGCTACTACCAGTGCTAGTATAGGAAATAATAATAATTATTATTCCATTATTTTTCTACTTGTGTTGTATAACCTAAGGGTTTCACAGGAACAACTCTAACTTTGTTTCAATGTGAGAGGTTGGAATTTTCCACAACCCCATTCCAAAGTGCTGTTCTTTGCTGTACAAAAGTGAGGAGTGGCCATTCCTCTCCTACTAGTCTACAGATTTTTTTTTTTAAATAAAAAGTATTTTTGCATTTGCATCATAAGGAGGTTTTATGTAACTCATTTACAGATAATATCCCTGAGTTAATAAAAGCCTATCCTATGAAATAAAGAATCCTGTCATTAACGTAGTCAGCTTTTCTTTAATATAATTATTAAATATGAATGTTTATATAAATACATGTTAATTGTTTCCTTAAATGGTCATAATTGGGTTTTAAAGTATAGATTTAAAAAAAAACAAAACACAGACCTCTATGAGCTAAAAAAGTCTCCTACAAAGAAGTAAAAAGGGCATTTAATTTCTTAGTTGACAATGGGTTGATCACTGTTTCCAGATTAGCAGTAATCAGTTTAAAATGCTGTAAATGAAATTACATTAATTTGGAAAAACTATTTAAGACTGTAATTGTGAGAAATACAAAAGCTGTTTATCCAAGGACTGATTACATAACCTAGCTTGATGACATTAGGAAATCCTCACATTTGTGAAAGGAATGATCACTGATCATTTGCAATTAGTTCTGTAAGTATATACATTAACTTAGCAGCTATCCTGAAGAATGCATTAATGACAGAGCACTTCTGATTTTCAAAAGTCAGTTTCCAAGCATCTTCGTTCACCTCAGGATGCTATTCTTTGCCTCTCAATTTCACATGAACCTGCTACAAATATCTTTTTGCAATATTAACTTTTCAGCTCATAATAAATAAATCACAGAAAGGTCACATGGCACCTTCTAAGGGACAACAATAAAAGGCAAATTATTTTTGTGAGTGGATTAAGAAAGGGTTTCTGTTTTATTGGAAGGTATGGAGGTTTTCGCCAGGAGATTTTGTTGTCATCAGGCAAATCAATTCCACTCCCATATTGTAGTCATTCCCTCAGGCACAGCTTATCTTCCCTCAGCCATACTCTTGTGCTGAGATATTCATTGATTTACAAATCTCTTCACAAGCAGACATTAGTGGTTTCCACATTTTTGACCTAGTTCCTTTTTCCGTTCACATCACTCTTGCTGCGTCACAGAAATGGTCCTCAGTTTGCAAGGGCACGCTTTACAGTCATGGAGCAAAGACTGACTTATGAATTAAGTGAAATTGTTTCTACAAGGATCTTGAATTCACACTCCTGATTCTCCCTTTCAAAACTGCAGCAGGAATGGGGAAGTAGCCTATCCCTACCCTGAAAAGCTTGCCTTGCCATCTGTCTCACACATCTATTCCATTGCCTTTAGGTTCTTCTGAAAATAAGTGATATTTGAAGGAGGGAACAAGGATACAAATCCTTGGAAGGTAGATGGTTTGTGTCTATTCTAGTAAATTAAAAAGTACCAGAAAGCATTTCCAAGCTCTAGAACTTGGTTCACATGTGTATGCTCTTAGAAGTGTCCGTGGCGTAGCACTGGCCATGTAGCACTCTCCCAAGCAATAGCAGGTCTGCTTTGGAGATGATGTGTGTGAGGAACCATTCCTTCTAGGCAGCTGGCATGAGCTTGTCCTGTGCTGAAACCTGAATGAGATGAATACTATGGACACAGTAGGTAGCTCCTATCCCAGTCCTACCCCAGTGCCCATTAAAAGTGCGCACTTTTAATTTACGAGCATGGAGGCAGAGAGACAGTGCATAAGTAAGTCTGCTTACAGAGGGCTTTTGTTTCGCTTTTGCCACAGAAAGTTATTGCACAAAACAAATGTAAAGTCCAGGGTGGGGCTTCAAAGATCAAAGAAAGCACCAAGCATCCTTGCTCACATAGTAGCACACACTGTAATGCAGTAGTGGACACAAGGAAACATCTGCCTAAAATCTGGAGGACATGAGCCACTGGTGGTTGAAGTTATTGTAAAAATTACAGTATTTTCCAATGGGAATTCAATTAAACAGTATTTGTGTCTGATATAGCCACAATATGAGTTATTTGTGTGTATCTATTTTCTAGGCATTATTTCCAACAGTTTCTTAAAGACTTCTTAAATTTAAGAATTATTTAAAATATAATTTAACTAATCAAAAACGCATACCAAGAAAAGGCTATACAGAACCTGACAAAAAGACACATATTTCTTACAAAATCCTGCATTATCTAAGTTCAATGGCAAAATCCTCCCAACTCTCTTTATGAACTTTCCATAAAAGTTTTATTGTCCTCCAAGGTTTCTCATGCTTTGGATTTGCCATCTACATGTCTTCAAAGTCTGGCTCTGCTTTCATATTTCAGAGTACAACCTGTACCCATTAGCTGTAATTACGCTGTGTCAACTAGATGTATGTTCATAACACTGATATGAGACTAGAATTGGGCCTCTGTATGAAATCTATCACTTCAACAGTAATCTGTATATACATTTTGATATAGATATATAACTTACATACTTGCCTATCAGTCAGTTGCATAATTTACTGCCTCTGGCTTCATAAATTACCTTAGAATAACACATTACTTCAAATCTCAGACAGAAAATTACAGCAAAATACCATCTCAGCATTTGAACTTCCAAAGAAGTTGTTTGAATATCGCAATGAATAACCAAGTTGGCCAATGGGAAAGTTGTACAACATTTTCTGTTTCAAAACTCATGCAATGGTGAATGTATTATCATGCAAAACCCCTACTTCTTATCACAGCTATTATTACTAAGAATCTCTTGTTGTTTTCTGAAACTAGTAAACAAAGGCAAGGTGGGATCAGACTTGAAAGACTAAAAATTCTGCTGTTATTCTAAAAATCTTAAGAAGTGCAAGGAAGAAGAGTATATTTTGGGAAGTGTGTAAGTATGTACGATTTAAGGAAAAAAACTCTGAATCGGTAAGCCCAGTGGAATAAGCAGATGTCTTCAGAAACTTCTCAACATTTCTCTCTGCTGATATGTGCATAGATAACAGATGGTGCAAATGACTCAGAATACACTTTCAAGACCAATACTGGCAGAAAAATTTTAGAAAGTGTCTGGCATTGCATTCCACAGGAAAAGAGGTTTGACTGGAGGAGCAATGACTAAATATTATATATTTACTTTTTTCAGAGTTGTTACGTGACTTTGCTGTCATTACAGCTTATTCATGTTTTGGTGCTATGTCTTTGGCACTAGTCATCAAACAAAAACAATGTAGCATAACAGATCTTGCTTTATCTTTTGATTATTTTTCCATATGCAGAAGAAAAAAATATGAGTATTTATCTGCTAATACATTCCTCCATTAAAAGCAAGCAGCGAGAATATCTACCTTTTTGTGGTAAGCATGAATAATTTTAATTGCAGAATCAGTGTGGCAATTCATAAACAGCAACAGAAGTGCAGATATTTGGCTTATGCACACAGACTGGTCTTTCATGTATATTTGAGTTTCACAATATATATTGAGTTCACATCAATAAGCCCATAGCATTCAAAAAGATGATTCACATAAGAAGATATGCTCAGAATCTTATAGGGTAGGCTTCCCTGTACACTGCTCGGTACTGCTCTTTGTTTTGTGTTTCTGTACCTAATCAGAGATGCAATCATGAATTCCTACAGCTGTATATATAAAGTTACAAAATAATAAATTAAAGCTTATGGAAAAAATACTTTTTCTATTCTTTTGCCTATGAATCAGCCTGCTTTTACTCATCCTTTTATGTTGTCACTGTGTTCCCTTAATGGAACACAGAAGACTGAAGAAAATTTGTAATGCATATTATTTAAAATAATATTCCATGCCAAAGGACTATTTTAAAAAGAATTTTTTAAGGAATTACAGCTTACAAAGCTGTTACAAAGCCTTTAGAAAGTTTAGAGTAAAACGTTAGAAGTACAGACTATGTTTATTTTTCCCATGTGAAAATTTTACAGTGCTAGGAGACATTCTCCCACCATGGAATTTAATTGTCTGTACTTGTAATTTTTCAGAAAGCGGTGGTTTTGGCTCAGGCCAAATAACAAAATCCAAAACAACTCTTGAACACAGCCTGAAGAGTTAGCACAGGTTCACTTGAGGCCACCTTGCCTCGGTAACTAAATTCAGTTGTATGGAAGCAGGCTGTGGAGGCAATTGACTTCCAGGAGAAAAAACAGCCCTGGGCACGTTTAATCTACCAGTACTGACAGCTCTACGTCAGTCAGTCACTGACAAACTAAGGGACGAATGCTGGTGAAGGAATGTTCCAAAATGTACCTGTTGATTCACTTCATGCCCGTCTGCTGGAAAAGTGAGATTAGAATGCAGTGAAGCAGGCAAGCATTTCTAAAGGGTTTGT
This sequence comes from Phaethon aethereus, assembly GCF_964289735.1. NCBI lineage: Eukaryota > Metazoa > Chordata > Aves > Phaethontiformes > Phaethontidae > Phaethon > Phaethon aethereus. Next base: position 18,831,082 of record NC_138577.1, read on the forward strand.
GTTTCAGTTCCTTAACTCTTACAGGATGTGAACTGCTTCTGCCAGGGCGACTTCAGAGGACTTTGCCTACCAGTTGTGACTATTTTTTTATATCTGTTTTCAGACTTACTGGGTGGCATCATCTTCACTAACAATTACTACCACTGG